>NC_133158.1:49395769-50016730 GCF_040802235.1 Manis javanica | reverse complement strand
TTTCCTTTGAGGAGGTCTGCTTGGCTGTGCTGATCCTGCTTTGAAAGCTAGACTCCAAGTGTTGCAGGGGACAAAATCTCAGCCCCTCTTTCACTGTTACAACACAAGGAGGCTGTCCCATGCCCTGTGGAGACTCCTGAACTTCTGGGTCAGCCCCACTTCGAGCTACTCCCACTATCTGGCACTTCCTCTGTGCTTTATTCTCAGAATATGCCTTGGTGGTGAGATCTCCCCCTTCCCTGTCCCCCAGCTTTCCCTGCCCCTCCACCCTGCAGCACTGCACAATGCTTTGAGCAGCTTCCAAAGCAACCACGAAGCTCCCCCCTCACTTTTGCTTTCAGTGCTAGGAAGTGGTCCTTTGTCTTCCTGACTCCCCCTGCCTGGCCTCCCAGCTGAACACAAACCACCCAGTGTTTCTTATTCATTGCTCACCTTTTCCTTGACGACACAAGCTAACATTTGTTGAGGGTGCACTTGGTTTCCAGCACATGCACTAATTAGCTGCCGTATGCAGGAGGTACTTCAATAAATCCCACTGGTTAGATTAGAAAACTGCCTCCTGACAAAAGCCTTGGCCTGAGGGAAGGTGGTGGAGCTGGCAGTCCAGGCCACCTGGCTCCCAGTCTGAGAGGTGAGCCCCAGCGCTGCTTCTGTGCTTATTTTTTCTGGGAACCTGAGCGAAAATTTTAAATACCCCGATCCTCCCATTCAGTGTTTTCGGTGGTTTTCATGGTTCCTCAAGGCCCTTCTGCTTTCAGGTCAGACTACTGTGGAGCACTCTGGTGCTGGGGCTTAGACCATCCTCCTGAAGGCCTGCGGTTGCACAGATCCACAAGGGCACACAGTAGGGAGCATCAAAGAATAGGGTGTTTAACCTGCTTGAACATCTCTACATAGATGTCACATTTAATCTTCAGTCAGGTGCTTGTATTATTAGCCCCATTAAATTTTTTCACTGAGGTGAAATTCATAAAACAAAATTAACATTTGAAAATGAATGTGTCAGTGATATTTAGTAAATTCACAATGTTGTGCAACCACTACCTTTATCTAGTTTCAAAACATTTTCATCTCTGCCCCCCAAAGCCCTTACTCACTAAGCAGTTATTCCTTATCCCTTCCCCCAGCCCCAGGTACCCACCAGTTGCTTTCTGTCTCTGTGGACTGACCTATTCCGGGTATATCATCGAAATGAAATCATACAGTAGGCGGCCTTTCGTGTGTGGCGTCTCACTCAGCATGTGTGTTAGGTCCATCCATCTTGCAGGCTGTATCAGTACTTCCTTCTTCTGGCAGAGTAATGGTTCCATTGTACGGCCAGTGCACATCTTGTTTATTCATCCCCTGCTGAGGGGCACTTGGGTTGCTTCCACCTTTGCTATTGTACATAGTGCTGCTATGAAAATTGTTGTACAAGTATTTGTTTTGCAAAAGAGTACCCATTTTCAACTCTGTTTGGTATATACCCAGGCATAGAATAGCTGGGTCATATGGTGATTCTCTACCTCACTTTTGAGGAACCTATTAGTACCGTTTTAAAAGCAAGGAATCTGAGACTCACAGAAACTGAGGTGTCTGAGGTCACATGACTAGTAAATGACAAAGCAGTGGGACCTAGGAACTCTTACTGCTGTCATTCTTAGGACCTAGATTGCAGGCAGCAGGGAACATCATTCATTCACCCACCAAACACAGAGGGCCAGATGTAGCCTTTGTGGCAGATTTAGCAATAACTCTCAGAAAAGAGCTTCCTAATGCCAGCAACTTCAGGAGAAAAAAACAAAGGGAGTCTTTTTAATCAAAAGTTAACATGATGAGCTCACGTAAATTCCATTAAGCCAACAATATATTTGAGCACAGGGTAGGTATTCTCATGTCTGGCTGCGTATTTTAATATTTTAATGTTCATGCTGATTCGATTCTCCAACAGACATAAAAGGTCCACTCCTTATTTCTAATTGTCATGCACTGTCTGCATTTCATGATGGACCCCGTGGAGGAAACCGATTTGGTTCTGAGGTTCTGATTGGAGTGGGGAGTCTGTGAAGGTCTTCGCCAAAAGAGAATATGTTGATGGCATTGCGCGCTCAAAGGGTTAAATGCCAGGGCCAGGAAGGAGAGGCCAAAGGGCACGAGGTGGAGAGAGAGGCGGGTGGCAGCGTGGCTTCAGCGCTTGGAATCTTTTTTTCCAGTGGTTTCTAGGGGAATGTAACTACAAAAAGGCAAATTCTAATGTCTACCCTCGACTGTTCCCAGCTCACTGGAGCATTTTCTGGGTAGAAACGTGACATCCAGAGGCTGGAGTGGAGCTGAATTTGAAAACAGACGTGGGTTCCTCCCGGCTCCCAGCCTCCCTCAACTCCCCTCCCTGGCCCCGCTTGCCTGCTTCACCAGCGCCCTGCCAAGCCCACTGAGGAGGGCTCCCTGGCTAATCTAATCCCCGTCCCCACGCGGGGACAGACACCCCCGCTCCGCCAATGAGATGCGGTTGTGCAGACTCTGCCGGGCTGTGGAAAATTCCATGCGCCGGCGGCCGCTGCGGCCCCTGGCGGCGAGCACGCCGGGCTCTGCAGCCGCCGAAGCCCAGCGCTCGGGGGCCGCGCACGCCGCCCGGCTTCGCGCCCTCCCGCGGGCTCCGTGCAAGGCGCTGCTTGGCCGGAGTGTTCCCCCCACCTCTCTGCGAGAACAGCAAATCGAAGAAAAGCTGGCGACGCTTGTGTCATTGCAGGAGAACGGGGTGGGGTGGGGGGACATATTTGATGGCATTTTCCCCTTGTGATGTGTGCGCGCGCCACCGTCCCCAGCTCCCGCCTCGCTCACCCAAGCTCTAAGTCCTGTCTGGAATTGTCCCCCAAGTCCCTCCGCCAGGCTTTGCCACTCATAAGTGTGCGGAGAATGAATGAACCGGGAACCTCTCTGGGTCTGTCCACCTGAGGCCTGTGGTGCCCTTTTAGAAATGGCTGGTGGGTCCTAGAGAGGGAGGGATTAGGAGTTAGCAAAGGTATATATAAGGTATATGTGTGTGTGTGTGCGCGCGCGCGCGCACATACACATACACACACACACAGCAGCCAAAGCCTATGCAGTAGGATGGCTGCCAAGATCGAGAGGCTCACAGAAGATTGCAGAGCCCCAAAGGGGGGCCCTCCTGCCCGTTTGCCAGGGCAGGGGAGGAGGGCCGTGGATCTGAGACGGCAGCGTAGCCCATAGCCAGAGGAAGAGGCGGGAGGCGCCAGGCAGCCTGAGCTCCAGCCCCTGCTGTGAGACTGCCGGGCGGGGGGAGACGTTTCCATGAAGCCAGGCGGTGTTGCCAGATCGCTATCTTTCTTAACTCCACGTGAATTATTGCAATAAATCACCACTATTTCAGGGGATCCAGGCCTGTTTCTGCTCCTCGAAATGTGAAAAAACCTAGCGAACAGAGTCCAACATTTAGAACTCAACCTTGCCGAACAGTGCCAATGTCAAAAGACAACCCAAGGCTTCTTCTGAGATTGGAAGGGGGAGGAGGACAGCGCACCCGACTTGTCTGGGAGGCGGGAAGAGAAGGAAAGGGAAAAAAAATACAGGTTTTTCTTCTTGAAGGGGAGTATGAAGCTTCAGGAAGAATTCAGGAAACAGAAGGGAAGAAGGAGCAGTCCCCAGCCTAAAAGCCCGAACCAAGCTGGGCTTAGGGGAGACAGGACACGGGGAGGGGTGGGGAGGGGAGCCAGTTCTGCCAGTGACCAGCTAAAAATCCAGGAAAACCTAACTTTTCTGAGGCTTCGTTTTGGCCTCTCTAAAATCAGGATAATAACAAGTCCTGGGACTAAAATAGAATAGAATTATGTCTGTGAAACTGTTTGTAAAGAAATATATGGAGGTTTTTTTTTATTCACATGCATAAACAATAATAATCTATGTCTTTTTGGTTGAATTAACTTTGATGAAGAGCCAGGGCTGTATCAGTCATATATGCTAATATATTTAGTAAATATTTACTGGACACCTGCTGTGTGCCTTGGGATACAATGCTGCACAGAGCACAACAGTCCCTGCTCTTGGGATGCTTATGTTGTCATGGGGAGACCACTGATAAATACGAAAACCACAGTGTTTTAGGTGGAGACAAGTGATATGGAGGAGGAAAGAGCATAAGTGGAGTGAGGAGGAAAGGCCTCTCTCCAAAGTAATCTTTGATCAGACACCTGAGAAGGAGGGAGGTGAGAGGTGAGCCCTGTGGGTTTGTGGGGAAAGAACATTCCAGGTGAGAGGTACCAGCAAGTGGAATGGGCCTGAGGGGATTGTAGCCCTCTCTGTTACAGGAACAGGAATGTGGGCACTGTCCCTGTGGTGGGTGAGTGGTGGGGATGAGGTGCGGGGCTGGCGGCGGTAGAGTTGGGGCAGGGTTTGCAGGGCCTTGAAGGGACTTTTACTGTGAGCGCTCTGGCCAGCCATTCCATGACACAGCTGAGGATCCACCCTGGGTTTTAACTGACTGGAGTGCAATTCCATTTCTAGCTTGGAGACTGGCGAACAACCAGGAAGCCTTTACAGAAGGTATTGCTTTGTGTTGGAGAGGGTGCCGGGGCCCTGAGGAACGCAGTGAGGATAGCAAGGACCTGCACTTTGAGGGGAACACAGTCTTGTTGGGAATAAAGTCAAGCTGCAAAAAGCAACTAGGGACCACTACAGGACAGTTTCTAACACTTGCTAAATTCTGTGGATCGAAGCAGGAAGAAATTGAGAGCTATGGGAAGCCCAGGGGCTCCCCGGGATTGTGCCAGGATCTTACTAGGTGCCCAGTGACGGCTGTGGGCCCAGGGAATGCCAGTAGCTGAGAAGCTGAGAGAGCTTTGTGGTTAATTGTCTGCTCCTCTCTGGGTCCGGGTGGCTTGCAGCTCCTGGCAGCCACTCACATGTGGGGCTGTGTTGCCAGCGCACAGCTCAGGCTGCTGTGGACAGTTCTCCAGCCACATGGTGATAAAGGCAGAAGAAAATGACTGCCTTGGTCACTGGATGGAATGTGTCCACCTCCCCCCACCACCCTAACCCCTCAAGGGAAATCACACAGTGGAATCAGGTGTCCCGGCCTCAGGCTAACTCCTTTACTGGGCCGACCAGGGCCCAGGGCCAGGGCCTGGGGGTGGCTGCTTCCTGAGGACAGGCCAGTCTCCTCTCCAGGTCTCTGACCCTCCTTGCTTTTATAATCCTGTCTGAGGCCTCTTGCCAGGGGAAGAGGGTGATGAGAGATAGAGAAGTTGATGAGGTCTGTTCAGAAAATCCCACAAAGCCTTGCCATTCGCAGCCATTTGCAGATTGGGCCAGCTGCTCAGGGCCCCCAAGCAGTGACCCTAGAATGCAGCAGTCGTGGCCCCTCAGAAGTGGGCCAGAGGCCTGTCTCCTCTCCTGGGGGCCAGGGGCTCCATTCTGAAGTTACTAGGACTTAACCACTTGCAGTCTCCTGCCCTGGGCTTCCCGCTCTACAGTTGCCTTTGACCTCCCCAGACAGGCCTGAGCAAGCCTTCAAGGACTCAGCTACACCTGCCCCTGCTCCAGGAAACCAAGACAATCACACGCTCATTCCTCAGCTCAGCCCAGCAGGAGGCAGGCTGCTCTGGGGGCACGAGAGGGAGAAGGCGGCATTGTCCTATACTTCCTTCTCATAGCAAGACATTTTACTTATTTAACGTTGTGAAGTGAATACGTACTATATCAAGTGGTTCAAAAAACCAACAATTACAAAACATTACACGGTAGAAAGTGTCCTTTCCATTCTGCAGGGTTCCTATCCCTGACCGCAAAAATGTAGCCATTGTTACTAATTTGTTGTTTATCTTTTTCACCTTACTCTTTTTTCTTTTGTTTTTTTCTTTTTGTTTGCACAGACAAGCAAATTGAATATATATTCTTCCTCCATTCCCAACTCTTTTTCTGCTTGTTTGCTAGCACACGGGCTGTTCCGTACCTTGTTTTCAGTGAATGGTGTACTTTAGCGTCCTTCCCACCATAATACAGAAGCATGTCATCATTCTTCTCTGCTGATGCTTGCTATACAAAATGTGCCCAAACAATCTCCTCTAGGTGCACATTTAAGTGATTTGTGCTTTTTTGCCTTCAAACAATGCTGCCATGGATAACTTTGCAACTCTTCATGCAGCACCTGACCATGTTTATGCAGAAGGTAAATTCCTAGAAGTGAAATTGCTGAGTCAAAGGGTATATGCGTCTCTCTAATGTGGACAGATGTTGCCAAATGACCCCCTGCAGGGGGTATGACAATTTATGCTCCCAGTAGCAATGTAGGAGAGAGAGGGCCTGTGTTTGCAGAGCTCACCAACAGAGTTTGTTTTCAAAATTTTGGATTTTTGCCATTTCTGGAAAGTTGAAAAATATCAGGTTTGGGTTAAATTGGTATATTATTATGATTGACATTAAGCCTATTTTCATATGTTTCACAATCACATCTATTTCCTATAAACTGTCCATATCCATGTCTATTTTTCTATTGCTTTGTCTTTTGTCTCATGAATTTGCAGGGGCTCTTTATATATTGAGGAAATGAACTCTTTGTGACAGTTACAGTATTGCTGATTTTGTCACTTACTTAGTGACTTTGCTTTGGGTGTTTTTAAATATTTGGTTTCTGCCATGCACAAGTTTTTTATTTTTTATGTAGTTAAAATTTTCAACCATTTATTTTTTGTGGCTTCTAGATTTGGAGTCAGAGTAAGCAAGACCTTCCTCAGCTCTCATTTTTGCTTGAGCCAGTTCAATGTTTTTCTTTTCATATTTAAGTCTGAGATATAATTAGAGATTATTCTATTGTAGATGTGAACTTCATATACCAAATGTTTGTTACCAATACCACTATTGAATAGTTCATGTTTTCCCTATGTATTTGAGATGCCACCTTTATCTTAAACAACATTTCTATGTGTATTTGGATATTTTTTAGGATTTTCAATTCTGTGCCATATGTCAATCTGACAAATCATATTCAACTTTACAATGTTTTAATTATTGAAGATTTTAAGTATATTTTAATATATGGTATAGCTAGTTATTCTCATTTATTTTCTTTATCAGAATTACCTGGGCTAGTCTTGTTTATTTTTCCGTGTGAAAGCTAGAATTACCTTGTAGAGATAAAAATTTATTTTCATAATTTTATTGGTAGAATATTGATAAATTAACATTTATAAATTAAGGGACATTGACATAAGCCTGTTTTCCAATCCAAGAACATGGTATGTCTTTTCATTTATTCAAGTCTTTTTCTTTCTTTTTACTTTTTTATTTTTGGTCTTTTATAAGAGTATTTAAAATATTATGTAGGTCTTAAACTTCCCTTGTTAACCTTACTTTTAATTCTTTTATCTTTTCTATTGTAAATGAGGTATTGCCTAACTGATTTTGTTTGTATAAACAAAAGCTACTGATTTTTGTATATTAATTTTACAGATCCTACTATCCTACTGTATTCTTTGTAGTAGTTTTTATTCATTTCTCTTGGGGTGTCAAAGTATAAACAAACCACCTGCAAATAGTGATAGTTTACCTCTGTTGGCTCAATTTTTATACCTTCAATTCTGTTCTTTTTATATTGGCTAGTACCTCTAGTACAAAATGAATAATAGTGTGATAGTGAGCAAACGCTTGTCTCATTCCTGACTTAAGAATAAAGCTTTTAGTATTTCTTGGTTAAGCCTGCTTTTGGTTTTGAGTTTGACATATATATTTACACACACACATGCACATACATATAGTTTAAAGGTATCTTTTTATTCCTAAATTATTGGCTTTGAAAAATCAAGAATGAATTGTTGAATCTTGTAGAATTCTGTTTGAACATGTGTGGAGTTGACTAGATAATTTTCTCCTGAGAATTAAGTGGATTTCCTAATACTGAATTACTTTCACATTCCTGGAGTAAGCCCCATTTGGTCATGGTGTACATTATTCACCTGCTGATGAATTCTGCTTGCTAATGTATTTGCTAACATTTTTAAGTTGAAAAGTTTAAAGGAGTGTAAGTTGCAAAGTGTACACAAAGTACACAAGTCTGAAGTGTACAAGAAGGTCAATTTAAATGTGTATATACATGTGTGTATATATGTATACATATATAATATGTACTTAAGAATCTGCACCCAAAAACAGTATAATTATAAAGCTAATAGATGAGAAAAATGGAATAGAAAAACACATGATTAATCCTCAAAGAGGCAGAAAATGAGGAACAGAGGACTAGAACAGATGGGACAATTAGAAAATAAATCGCAACATGGTAGGACTTAATGCAATTATATCAGTAATTATTTGAAATACAAATGTAAAACACTCCAATTAAAAGGTTAAAGTAGACTAAGTAAAAAGAATGAAGACCCAAGTGCACTGTTTACAGTGAGAACACATGAAATATAAGGGCAAAGTGAGGATGAAAGTGAAAAAATGGAAAAGTCATACCCCCAGTACCAGCAAAAACAAAGTTGGTTGACTATCTAAATACCAGACTGACTACACTTTAAGGCAAGAATGATCACTAGAGAGAAAAGGAGATATTTTATTATGACAAAAAGGTCAATTCAGCAAGAAAAGGCAAGGATATAAAACTTGTATGCACCTGATAACATTGTTTCAAAAGATAAATTAACAGAATTGAAGGACAAAATAAATCAACAATCACAGCTGAGATCAATCATGTATTTTCTATTTCATTTTCTCATTTATTTGGGTCTTAATTGTACTTTTCTGTTGTGATTGCCCTAAAGATTTCATTATGCATCCTTGACTTCTTACCTTTGATCTTAAATAAGTACTTTTACCTCTTATTTAATAATGCAATAAACCTTACAATAGCTTAAGTCCATTTACTCCATTCCATACTTTGGGATGTTGTTATATAATTTTACCTCTACATGTAAGGCTCACAAGACATTATTATTTTGGCTTCAAACAGGAAATATTCTTGTCTCTTTTTATGCATATTTGTTCTTTCCATTGTGTCTTGTTCCTTCCTGAAGGTCTGTTCTTCCATCTGGAAACATTTTCCTCCTTTCTTTGAAAAAGATGTCCTTTAGTTCATATAGTGTTTGTCCACTGGGGATGAATTATCCCAGTTTGTTTTTCCTGAAAAATGTTTGTTTTGCCTTTATATCTGAAGGAACTTTTTGCTGGATATAGCATTCTAGTTTGATAGTTTCTTTTCTTCTTTCAGCACTTTAAATATGTCAGTCCGTTATCTTGTGGCTTTCATAGTTTCTGTTGAAAAAGTCAATCATCAGTTTGTCTATCGCTCCATGAAGGTTATCTGCATTTTTTTCTAGATGTCTTTAAGATTTTCTCTTTGTTCTTCAACTGTTTAACTGAGATGCATCTTGGTATATTTTTCTTTTTATTTATTTTCTTTGGGGTTCACTGAGACTCTGGATCAATGAGTTGATGTCTTTCATCAGTATTAGAAATTTTTTACCATTATTTCTTTAAATATTCTGTCCTTATCTCTCCTCTTTCTTGACTCTAATGACACACATATTAGATGTTCTGACTGTGTCCCATACATCACTTATGCTCCAGTCTGTTTTTTCCATTAATTTTTATCTCTGTGCTTTATATTGGGTATTTCTGTTGATCTGAGTTTGCCAATCCTGTCTTCTGCTGTATATAGTCTTCTTTCAAAACAATGAGTTCTTTATTTCAGCGATTGTATTTTCACCTGTAGAATGTCCACTTGATTACCTTCATGGAGTCCAATGATTTTCCTTTAACACATTTGTCATATTATTTTGAATCACAGAGACTCCAGATGATGTCTTCCACTAATAAGGATTGCATTTTCCTTCTGTTAGGCAGATAAGGTGAAGAGCAGATTGCTTCAGTTTCATCAAGGACTGAGTTGGGCTGGGGCTAGATTCTAGTTTAGTAAGATGCATTCCACCTGTGGTTTATACTGAAAGTCCTGCCTCTTGGAGGATTTAATCTAAGCAACCCAAGCAAGTTAAAATTTAGCAAATGTCTTGAGTGGAAGACTGGTCATGTGTTTTGCAGCCCTCTCCATTTGAAGAGACTTTGTTTCCTAAGTACCTAAAAGACTGCAGGATATTTCACCCTGCCTTCCTAGCCCAGCCCCCAACCTTCTGGGCTACCCTAGAACTTAGCAAAAGTCTCAGGAGGAAAATTAGATTTGTGTATTGGGATCTTTTAATTTCTAATCCATTGCACTAACCAAAAGTTATGCTGGTTCCTCTTCCTGCGCAGAGTCCCTCTCTTTGAGCCAAGCTGACATTAACTCACATCCAGCTGGTGATTATCAGCTCTTCTAGGATGAGCTCTTCCCTTTTGGAATTTTTGTTTGTATAATTCTTGTTGTTTTCACGGTTCTCCACTGTCTTAAAAATATGATTATTTCAAATGTATCCAATTATTGTTACTGAGAGAGCATTGACCTTTCTCATCTACTGTATTCTTTCTGGAAGCCTAAGTATCACCATTTGTCAATGTTTTATTAGTTTAGTTGTCATTTTTTGTTTGCTGTTTCAATATCCACAAGTAAAATTAATTTAAGAGTTTTTGTGTGCAATCCTTGTCAGTTGGCATTAAGCTTAGTTCATGAAGAACAACTGAAAATTTTTCTCTTAAAAATGCACTGGCACAGAGACGGGTAAGATTCCTCAAGGGAGGAACAACCTAAGACAGGCACAGTCGCAGGGGGGCCATTAGGTGAGAAATTGGGGATCAACAGAGGTGAGGCTCAGAACCTCACCCCCCCTGTTTTGAGAGAAATCTTCTGCATCCGTGGATGTTTTGCTGCCCTTGTCTAGCTTGGATTAATACTTGGTCTATAGGCACACACCTGATCGTCTACATTTGCCCTCTTACAGCACTAAACTATGTTTTCTACCTTTATCTTGCATCTACCTACCACTTCAGCATTTTATTAAAAATAAAAATAATAATAATAATAAAGGGAGAAATGTGGGATCCACATATAAATCAAGTATAAAAATCAAACGAATATTCATATTTGACCTGATTGTTTATAGTTCATAATGCGTGATCAAAACCAAAAGTTTCTGTGATGACTGCCCTTGCACTGTTCACCATGTAAGAACTTATTCACTATGTAAGAATTCGTTCACCATGTAAGAACTTGTTCGTTATGCTTCAGAAGATTGGAGACTGATGAGAATTAGGCTTGGGGTGGATTAATGATTGTGCATTGAGCATTGAGTCCCCTATACAGAATTTTATTGTTGTTAACAACCATTTGATCAATAAATATGAGCGATGCCCTCTCAAAAGAAAAAATGCACTGGCACAATTTAAATAATTTTGGAATTACTCATCTTTAATGGGAAATCATGGTCTAGATCATATATTGGCAGAGGCAGCAGGAAGAAGCCTCTGGACAAATTTCTTTGCTCCTCTGTAGGTATTAGTTTATTAGATTTTCCAGTCTCTTCCAGAGTCAGTTTTGACAGATTACATTTTTCTTTTACAACACTGTCCAGTATAAATATGATACCAACTACATATATAATTAAAAATGTTCTAGTAACCATATTGAAGAAGTTTTTAAAAAGCAGGTATAATTATTTTTTAAATACTTAATTCAACAAAATATATATAAAATATTATCAATAATTTCAAAATGTGGTCAATTAAAATTATTAATAAATATATGTATGTCTTTATACATTTTCAAAATCTAGCACTCATTTTACACTTAGAATGTATTTCAGTTTAAGCCACATTTTAAGTGCAGTTTCCACATACAGTTAGTAGCTACTGTATTGGAGAGCTCAGGGTTTGTTATCCATGTTTCAAATGTATTTGAAAATTTATTTTTATAACATTGGGCAATCTACTTTTACATGATTTCTTTAGTTTCCACAGTTTCTCTGGTTGTTCGATTAATCTCATTTTATATATTTGCTTTCTTCCTCTTGATTTTATTAGGCATAATTTATATATTTTACTGTTACTTTATTTTTCAACGATTTTGAATTTATTAGTTCTATAGCCTTCTGTTTTATAATCATTATATTCTAACATTATTTATCCCTTCAGCTATCCTATACTTCAGTTTATTTGATTGTTTTTTTTTCTAACCTATTATGTTATTTCATTAATTTATTCTTAGGTTTTCTCTTTATTAATAAAACCCTATAAGGCTATGCATTTTCATCCAGTACTGCATTAGCTGTATTGCCATAAGTGCTGATGGGAGTATCTTCCTTGTTACCACCTTCTGTTATTCTGTGATACCAGTTTATATTTTTTCTTTGAAAAATCGTTGTTTGAAAAAATGTTTAAAAATTTCATACTAGTAAAGGCTTTTTGTTTTTGGATTTTTGACATGAATTTCTACATTGTAATTAAGAATATTTTCTGTTCTGTTTTTGTCTTTTGGAAATTTTGAGGTTTGTTCTGTGGTCACTTGAAAAGATGTTCTCTATTTCTCTTATTTATCATGTAACTTAGCTCCCTTCAGCTTTGTTAATTTTTCCCCACTTGTTCTGTAAAGCTTTGAAGATGGATTTTTCACTTTGTCCTGGGTATTCTGTAGTTTAACTGTAATGTATTTAGGCACACATTTATTTTAATTATAATTCTCAGGTTTTGACATATTTCTTAAAGGAACATTATTTTCTTTCGATATTGAAGAATTCTCAGCCATTACTTCTTTGAATATTGCCCAATTCTTTCTTTTCTATTGAACTCCTTTTAGCTATATGTTGGCTTTTCCCATTCAAATGCTCATGTTTCTTAATTTCTCTCTCATATTTTCCATCTCTATTTTCTTGAGGTGTGTTGGGCAAAGTTGGGGAGGAAACAATTTCCTCTACCCTTCAAGGTTCTTCTGAGTGGTCTAAGAATCAAATTGATGTGAGACAGATTAACAGGATAAACCAAGTTTACTTTTGTATGTATGGGAACCCCACATACATGAGAGGTCAAAGACAGAAAGGTAAAATGTTACATATGTGTCATCCTGAGCTCAGGAATGGGGTAAGGGCCTGGAGCTTCAAAGGGGAGGAGGCAGATTCACAGGACCTTAAGCAGAGGAGGTGTTTGATGACTAGATGTTTGCCCTGCCACACAAATTTATCTCTGATAATAACCTATTTTGTGAATGACTCTAATTTAGATTCTTCTAGTAGTCAAGGTAGAGGCAATTTTTTTTGAGCCTTCAGGGTCTTGATGGCCTTCAGCTCAAAAGAGCCTACAGCAAAAAGTGGCACACTTTGGGGCAGCCTGCCCTTGGCCCTTACAATTCTCTCTTCTCAAATGTCTCTGGAAGTTTCACATTAAAAGTTGAGCTGGTAGATTGTTCCATTTATAGAAACAGTCTCTTGGTCCCGAAAATTGGTCAGTTCAGTAAATAGTTATATCTTATTTCAGGAAGTGGTCCTTCCAGTGGACTCCCCAATTTAGGCCTATATTTGTAAGCAATCAGGTAATTAACAAGAGGTGTTTATATGGAAGCAAAAGAAAAACAAGACTAATGATTGGAGCACATTACTAACCCAGTATCTGAGTCCTGAGTGCTGCCAGTGAGGAGATTTCTAGATGTCAGGCCTGAAACGTCTTCAGGTAGACTGATGGAGACAGTGGCTTTCTGATAGGTTTTCCTGGTTTGCTGTTTGACTTTGCCGGCGATCTTTCTGAGTGGCCTCTTGAGGCCAGGAAAGCCAAACCAAGCTCTTGCCATTAGATTTCACCTACCATACCTATAGATTTAGGTGGATTCCTCTCTACCCCAGATCCCCCAAATATCCCAATGGTACTGTGCCTGCAGGAAGTGACCTCTCTCACTCACCTGGTAGGTCTTCTCCTCTAAGCAAGGTTTCAGGTTGATTTTTCCAAGAGCCTCACTGGTTCCATAAAGTCAACCTTGTAAGATAAATTCTAGCCAAAATAAGCAGACAAAGAGAGGCAACAAAGGGCCAGGTAATTTATTTGAATGCCCCTGGGTGAGGTTCCGCGGCCTGGCTGTCACAGGCCAGGGAAGTCACCCAAAAGTAGACAGGCAGCGAGTTTTTAAAGAAGGTAGGGGGAGGCAGAGCTTAGATTTACAGCGGTGCAAGGATTGGCTAGCCTACAGCACATTTTTCAGGTTGGGAGGGGGCAGCAGCTGGGGATTTTGGCACGTCATCAGTGTCTGACGTGCTCACCTCTCCCCCCAGTGCCTTCAACCTTACAAACCTTAGTTCCTCAAGGTTGTCTGGACTATCAGAGTCTATGCATCTTTCTCTTAAATGACATTCCAGTCAAAGCTTTAATAATATAGCATAGCCAGTTTCCAACTGTGTCCCGTTACAAAGAGAGCAGATTCTTATAGAATGTGTGCAAATAACTATATTGCCATAAAAAATTATACTCACCAAGAGTTTCTGAATTCTGGAGGGCAGATAGAGAGAAAAAGATAAATGTTTCAAATTTGTTTACAAAGGCATATTTTATTTAATTTTTGTAAATAGCTGAAAAGAAAATGATTCCTCAACTCTGGAAAAGAAAACATTTGAGAATCAGCAATATTTTAAACAAGAGTCAAAAGAATTATAATCATCCTCTTCAGTACATTCAGTCCCATGTTATAATCTTTATTCTGCTTGAATCCAGTTTTTTTCCCACTTGTTCCATAAATTCTTATCCTGTTTAGTTTTATGACCTTAAGATTTTCAGAAACATGTATTTGTCAGAAGTCCTTCCAATGGATCTTGTTGAAGATGAAGGACCTTCGCAGGGACACCTTTGAAAAGCATCTGAGTAAAATGAGAAGTCTGAAAATGACAAAAGGCATGGTTAAAAATCGGATGAGAGCTCATTATTATTCAACTGACAAGGATATTTGGTTATTTCTGTAACATATAACATATTATTTATTATAATTACAAATGATAACATACCAGGACATACCAGATTTCTAGGAATTTCATCTAATTTCTCAAACAATTATTAAATATTTCTACACAAATATAATGCAAGAAGGTTTAGCATCACTTATTTGATAATTTAACATATCAAATAAAAAAACAAATTTGTTTAATATCTCTGTGTTATGATGAGAAGAAAAATCCTCTGACAATTTCCAGTGGCCCTCTGGAAAATCTCAGTGTTAATTAGAGGTAAAAAGGACTTTATTTAGAATTTGATTTTGGGAAGTTTGTCAAAAATATCAAGAAAGCTTTAAAACACTTGGTGGAACAATATCATAGATCACTCTGAATCAGTACTTAGTTACCTATTTAACCAAAGTGACAAGATTTCACAGGCAAATATAGAAGGTTACATAGTTGCTGGCAAAATTAGCACTTTCAGTATTAAGAAGGCCACTCTTAAGTAGTGAATGAGTATTATTTTTTATGGCGATATAGTTATTTGCATACATTCAATAAGAATCTGCTGTCTTTGTAATGGGACACAATTGGAAACTGGCTATATTACTAAGGCTTTGACTGGCATGTCATTTAATAGAGATACACAGACTCTGATGATAGAGACATAAAGCATAGGGAATAGTTTGATAAAATACAGAATTTGATTTTCTAGGTAATTAAGGGCCAAGAAAAACCCTTCACAATGTTTTATTATCAAGAGCAGATCAATAGTCCAAGGAAACTTTGTCTTTTTAACAGAGAAAAACCAAATTTTAATTTTGCAATGGCTTACTTTTGATATTAAAATCATTTTCAAATAAATTCATTTTAATATTAGCCAGCTTGATCACACATTAAAATTCTTTTCCCAAGATTCCTTTTCATAAACTACAGGTTTCCTTTTTACATTCAGATTTTATCCTAAAATTTTCCTCTTTAAATAATTAGCCTCTCACTTTTATGACAAAATTACTTTGTTTTTCCTTCAACACAAGAAAAATGCATTTTTATTCCTCATAACTTATTTTATGAAAAAACACACATCTTATTTCCTTGTGTGCAGAGATGCTTCTTATTATTTTCAGTAATTTTAATTATCCCTATTAAAATCCTTAAGTTTTAGAACCGTAATTTCCAGTGAAAACTGGTTGCAATCAATTGTGAACTGTTGCACCAGCATTCTTTTAGATTGGCAAATTTATGAATATATTTAATAACTTCTAGAAACATGCTTCTTCATAGTCCAATTTTTTAATAGAGTACTTATTATTTTCAGTAATTTTAATTATCCCTATTAAAATCCTTAAGTTTTAGAACCGTAATTTCCAGTGAAAAAGATATGTCTATTTATATTAAATCAATAATCTTAAACTAGCTTTTATTTACTGAAAATTATCCTAGATCACATAAGCTTGAAAAACATTTTGGTTAGTTTTTATTATATTTCTGAGATTTAAAAATGCTTCTTGTTTTTAAACCAATTAAATATAGCTCTTTTAAAATTAATTTTAGCAATACCATCTGGTAGTAGGAAAATATCACACATCTACACACATATATAGACATACTTGAACATATAAACATATCCAAACAGAGACATAGTTATTGATATGTGTGGAGAGGACACTAAAGATTTGTATTTGACCTTGACAAGCAACCTTTTAGAAGCTGTCGGGTAGATTTTGAGCAAGGGTGCTTCTACAGCCATTTGCATTTTTAAAAGGCCTCTTTTCCACCTTCTTTCCCAGTCTTAGAAATTGGGGTTGATTTGGCTAAGATTTATAGGTGGGCTTTGACCTGTTTCTAGAGTTGTATTCCTGGTTTTGTAAATAGTTGGAAGATAAGGACAGTTGCTCCCTGTTGCTTAAAGAATTGAGTTGGAACTTAAATGACAACATATGCTAATCCACCTATCCAAGTACATTATCCTCCATTTGCTTCTTTCTGTCTGGGTACGTAGTTCTAATTTTACCTTAGGGAAGAAGGCCTTTAAGAAATTCCTATCAGCCTCTAAATATTAGCCTCCAGTCTGGGCAGCTTCTGACTACAGAGCTTGTCAGTTTACAGCTGGAACAAATACTAAATATTTCTGGCAGTAATGAATAACTTCCCCTTAGGTGTAACAGGGGTCCTCAAGGAGGGTGCAAAGGATATTACCTTCCCCAAATCCAGAGTCACTCCAAAGAGAGCTAAAAGAAAGTACCAATAACCTGTACATCCCAGGCAGGCAGAAAGCTTAGCCCAGGTCTTAGGATGCAAAACGAGATAAGCAAGAAAGCAATAGCTGTTGGAAGAGAAAGGATAAATAACCCTGATTCTGTATTTGGAAAGGATAGGGTGTCATGAAATTATGTTTTCTTCTATCAGCCCCTGAACATCAGCCTTCAGTTCATTTGTAGGAGGGCCTAGAAGAAATTCTTGTTACCTATTTCTTCAGTAAGTAGGGGTTTGTGAGTGGCCACTGATCTTTCTAATTATTCTCTAAATTTGGTAGAATCTTCTGAAAAGGTCTGCTGCTGGCTGGGGGCATGAATTTTTTGGGGGAGAGTCTAGGATATATAGACAAAGGACATTGTGTAGGAAGGCCCAAAGCTGAAAGAGCCTGATTACAAAGCCCAGCAAAACAAGTCCTATTGCTTGCCCCAGGTGCTTCTGCCAAGTTCATGTTCTGGCTTTCAGCAATTACATGAGTAACCCATATCCTCTAGGCCTGGATTTAGGCTGGAGTGTTCTTTATAAATCTTATAGGGAAAGGGAAGGAGAACAGGCAGATGGAGCCAGATTTTGAGAAGGGGAATTTATGTTCAATATGGACATTATGTTTTTCTAAGCCTATTATCTGTCTTTTTTTGTCTTGTCATGGGAATCCCTAAGGTTAGCCATTATGCTAGTAAGGCAATTGAGAGCTCTTTAAAAAGAATGTTTTTCTTCTAAGCATAGCCAATTCAAAATATTCAGCATCTGGTCATTGACAAGTATTATCTATCAATAACAACTCAAACCAATAAGCCTTTTCATGGAAAGACCCAAAGGTAACTTTCCAGTCTTAGACTAAATCTTTACCATGGATGCAAGAGGTGTCCCTGGGTGAGTATACATGATGTAGCTCCCGAGATTTACTCCCAAAGTTATTATAAGACAGCAAAAGCTTTTGTTGTACAGGCAGTAAAGCTTCAGTCTCCCAGAGGAATGTGAGATGCCTGCTGTCCCAGACCCACTAATCTGTGACAGGCAGGTGATATGGAATGGGATTCTTCTAGCACTAGTGAGCAATGGAGGTTGAGATGACAAAGGTTCCTGTGGTCTGGGACCTCTTAGTCAAACTCTCCTGGGAGCTGACACAGCCAGAGTCGTTCAGTGGAGCCTATTGAATCCACAGCCTTTTGGGCTGCCTACCAGATGCACACCGGTATGTGAACGCTTCAGCTGCCAGAGACCAGAGAGAAAGTTCTCACTGGTCAGAAGGCCAAACTGTCAAGATACATGAAGGACAAAGACCAACTTCGGGAGGAACAAGAGTACTCAACACATTTACCAAGAATTGCTGTGAACACAAGGAGCTAGTTCCACCAATATTCTCTCCTGCTAATCTAAATTTAGAGAGAAAAAGTACTCTCAGCATTCTCACTCCATTGGACCCCACAGATTCCTGGAGGCTGACCTAGTAAGAAATCTGACTTCCTGCCCATGATCACATGTTCTCAAGTCCCAGCTGCAGCAGCCTAAAAGTGAGCAATGTCTGGCAAGATAAAGTATCTTGCCGACTACACCAACTGTTAGGGAGGGAAAGCGTTCATTTACCCTTCAAGGTTCTTCTCAGTGGTCTGAGAATCAAATTGATGTGGGACAGATTAACAGGAGAAAATAAAATTTAATTTCATATGTTATGGGAACCCCACATACATGAGAGGTTCAAAGACAGAAAGGTGAAATGTAGCATATGTGCCATCCTGAGCTCAGGAGTGGGGTAGGGGCCTGGAGCTTCAAAGGGGAGGAGGGAGATTCACAGGACAATAAGCAGAGGAGGTGTTTGTTGATTAGATATTTGCCCTGCTGTGCAGATGGGTCCCTCAGATGAAATTTATGTCTGGTAAAGATTCTTATTCTGGGAAAGACTCCAGTTGAGATTTAACTAGGTAGTTAAGGGAGGGGCAGAAGTCTCTCTTAAGACTGCAGGGTCTTGATTGCCTTTGGCTCAAAATAGTCCATATGGCAAAGCTGCACATTCTGGGGTGGTCTGCCTTTGGTTCCTGACGTAATTCCTTTACTCTCTTTATCTATAGCAAATATACTACTATATCAATTGTATTTTCCTATAGAGAGTTTATATGTTTCTTTTCTCAAACTTGTATTTGGTCCTTTGGTAGTATCCCTGTTCTTTTTTCATTCTGTTCTTACAGTTTATGTTTCTTCTTTTATAATTTTAAACATGTTAAATATCTCTTTTATATTGTCCTATTACCTTCGGTTCTTGATTTGTGGTTTTTCCCATTTCTTTTATCTGTGATTTTCTGTCACGGCAATTCATTTCCTCATGCAATTTGTTATTTCTGTTTATCTTCAGTGTGGTTCATGTTTTTATGGTAGGTCCCAGTTCCCTGGGTTTAGAGATGACCTCTACAGGGTGGTTTTGTGTTTTCCTCTACAAGGGCCTTTTGGATTTCTTTAGTGCTGAATGCTTTTTACATGGATGTCGTGTCTCTTGACCACTGTGCTAGGCAGGTAGTACTCATGGCAGGGCTGGCAAGGGTTTCCTGATTTCTAGTATTTTTCTTTTTTCTTCCCTAGAGGTCAAGTTGATGAAAAGCTTCCTTGTCACTTTCAGACTAATGGATAGAATGTTTCTCATCCTCACTTCTTATTTCAAGTCTGAAGCAGCGTTTGCAGGTTCCAGCACTGTGTTTTAGCTTATCTATGACACAGCCTATCGCCAAGTTCTAGTTTTCCATAAATCCCTAGTCTTAAGTTCCCACCTTCATTTCACTTTTTTTTTTCCCTTAGAGAGTATGAATATATTTATTTTCTTGTTAAGTTTTATCTGTAATTTTTATCCATTTGAAGTAAGAGTGAGGAATTTACCAATATAGTGACCGGAATTCCACAAACAAGACTTGAAGAGAAAATTATTTTTTATAGTAAGTCGAAGATGACTCTCTTGGGGAGTAAAATATAAAATTTGCCTGAATTTTTAAAATAGTCTGGACACTAAAGAAATTTTGTGTGAGGCAGAGGTTTAGGCCAATTTCCTCCATCCCCTGAGGTTACGTGTTTGTTCTGTTTGTCACTGGGGGTACTTCTGTGGAAAAGTTTGAGAAGTCCTGCCCTGAGATGACCTTGACTGCTAGAATGGAAATCACTCTGTGGGCAAGTCCCAGACACGTAAATTAACACCCGAAGCTTGAGAGTACTTGCGTGGCTCAGTGGTCTGCATCTAATGTTTGGCCCAGGCCTGCCCTAGAACGTCAGGAAACAGATCTTTAAAAATTATTTTTATTCCTGACAAAAAGTTAAACCAGTACAAAAGGCTGTTAAGTGGAAAGTGCCCCAAGCAGTCATTCCTTCCTTTCCCTCCTATTCTCATAAGTCCCCACTGCTAAGAGCCTCTCATAGAACTTTCCAGAAATATTAATGTGCGCAATATAGACTTTTTTTTCTTTTTAACACCAATAAGATCATAGTATACTTGTTTTGGAGATGTAAATTTTTTATTTTATCCTTACATATTGGATGTATTTTTCCTACCAGCACGTGGATCTCTACCTCCTGTTTTTGGCAGCTCCATATATTAAGGATCCTCTGTTCATAGACATTGGGTTTATTGCTGTATTTTTGCTATTTCCAAATACACTTTAAGGAGTGTACTTGTGCATATATCTTTTTGTAAGTGTGTGAGCAGAACTCAAAGTTTTGTATATTTAAATCTTTGATGGATAAGTCTGGACTGCTCTCCAAGACCTCAGCAGCAAGTAATAGTGTCACCAACAGTGACAGTGTCCCTGGTGAGCAGGACTTTAAGGAGCCTCCAAATTTGTCCTCTCTGCTTGGCTTCCCCAGAGAGTGCAGAAACACTGTACCCCATCAAAGACAAAAATGTGGTTATTGATAGCAAGATCAGATGCTGCTTGCTTTTGAGGAATCTGGTTGGTTGAGTGGCTTTTGGGATTCCACATGGAGGCCAGACATGGGTTGGAAGCTGGGGAGGGCAGAGTAAAGGGCAGTGGATGAAGAAGTACATATATACTGACCTCCTTATTAACTGTTATTGTTTTATTTTGGCAATTAATATATTTTCACTGTTTAAAAAAAAGTGGAAAAGATGAAAACACACAAAGGAGTTAATAAAGCTACTAATGTGTGGGTAATTAAAGAGTGATAATCATTTAAATAATTATTTGATCTGTTAAATAAATAAAGCGACTTTGTGGGTGGGGGTAATTGGCCCACAAAGTAGCTAATAAAAATCCTCACACTGAGATAAACTGTATTTAGAAATATGGCCCTTTGTTCTTGGAAACCAGTTGTTGAGCACTTTGAGTATCTCTCCTGTGCATACTGTGTGTGCACAAAGTTTGAAAGTAAAGATAATGCAAAGTTGTACCGTGCAAATAGTTGCCAAAATTTACACTGACCTTTATGATTTGTAACTCTCTTTTAACTTAAGGAGCTCCTCTGATGAATTATTCTTTTGCATTATTTTTTGGTGGCTGCGTATTATGGCATGGATGTACCATCATTCATTTGGTTAATCCAAATGTCATTAGGCATTTTGGTTATTTCCAACATTTTAATGTCAAAAGCAACACTATGTAGAATATTCTTGATTGACTAGTAGTGCCTTGCGCACTTCTTCAACAATTTCTCTAGGAGACATGTTTAGATGTAGAACAGCTGTTCAAAGGTTATGTACATGTTTTTTTTATTAAAGTATCATTTGATATACAATCTTATGTTGGTTTCAAATATACAACACAGTGGCTCAACAGTTACCCATATTATTAAATCCTCCCCCTCTCTAGTGCAGTTACTATCTATCAACGAGGTAAGATGTTACTGAATCATTGACTGTACTCCATGCTGGGTTATGTACATTTGTAAGTCTTTTTGATCTGTTTTGCCAATTGACCTCTGGAGAGGTTGCATGAATTTGTGTTGCCACTAACAGGTTATAATAGTACCAATACCATTTCCCTTGCCACTATGTGGTTTTTTTCTTTACCGTTTTATGAAGAACAAAATAGAAAAAAAGAAATGAATGTCTTGTTTTTCAACTTCACTTTTTTATTACTAGGGAGTATAGCATTTTTATATGTTTTTATAACTAAGTTTTATATGCTTTACATGGGCATTAATTTTTTTTTAAATTGATCTGTAAGAGTGCCTGATAAATTAAAGATATCAAACCTTTGTCATATATGCTGCAAATATTCTTCTCAATTTCTTGATAATCCTTTTGAAGAAGAGATTTGACACGCTGTTGAAGGTATTTTTTCCCTCCCTATTCTGAGAGCCAGCTATAGTTTAGCAGCTGTCTTTCAGCAGAGGGTTCCAAAGCCCAGAGGCTGAGAATCCTGGTGGAGTGTTGAGGACAGGTGGACTCCTTGCCAAAGTTCCTGTTAGCAGAGTCTGGTCAAGGACGACTATCATTCCATAGAATGTGAAGGAGCTGGGGGCTTTGGACAAGGGTTGCTTCGCTGCTGCCAGGATCACTGCCAAAGTGTTTGCTGGAGGATCCCTCCCAAATCTGGTTACTTGTCTGGTGATCTGAGACAGTGGCTTTAGCAAAACACCCTGGGATGTTGAGCATATTGTTTCTAAATTCCAAGCAGGCTACCGTGATACAGAGCCTCCTCCTTTGTCCTCAGTGGCTGCCGGGCCAGCAGGCTGTCTTTCATTGTCGGTAAAATGTTCCCCTAGACATAAATGTCACTTTGGGCACCGGGACCTTGGATTTTGTCCTCATTCAAAGCCTATCCGTCTTTAGTTAGCATTACTTGAGTGGCATGGAATGCAAAGCCAGCTGTTTTCTTGGTGGGGGTCATTATTAAAATGCCTAGAATTCCGGCAGCCGTCTTAATACCAGACAAGAGAGTGGAGCCCACACCAAAGGCAGAGAGAAGGAAAGGACTCAGTCCTTGTTGACATTTGTGAACCACTTATTCAACTGGCCTTGAAGTTCCCTACAGGGAATTTTTATTATATAAAATAATACATTCCTGTATTGATTAGGATGGTTCCAGTCAGGGTTTGTGTTTTTTTGCAGCCAGAGTCTCCCAGTGGGTGGAGCAGTTTTAATGCCAAAACCCCGTAAAGCCCCACTGAGCCTTAGCACGTCCCAGGAGCGGGGTCTGAACATGCACAGTGGCGTTCTTTTGCAAATCTTCTTGGAGATGAAATTTTATTTTCATTCTCTCCTAGGGACCCAGTCCTCTCACCTCCACTGAGGTTTACACTTTCATTCCTCTTGGCTTCACTCTCCTAGAAAAGTCAAGGAAAACTTCCCATCTTGTGCTCTCTTCAGGTTGCTGTTTGTGAGGAAGCAACAGTCACTGCTCATTAGACAAGGCATGGCTCAGAAGTGGGGGGATGGCTCAGAAGTGTGAGGAAAGGCTTGCCAGTTGGCAGGGGGTGGGGAGCGGCTCACTAGTGGGGAGGCAAAGGAGATTTCCAGCCAGAGAAGATTTGGGGACTACCCATCATGTTGAGTATGTTTGGTTTGCAGTGTCTCCCATCCGGGAACGTTAAGTGTCCTGGGGGTGCTGAGAAGCGCAGGGGCACTGGCTTTGGGGATGGTTAGATGGCTGGACTGACGGGATTGCCCTCTGGACCCAGTCTCTTTCCTTCTCCTTGCCTTGTCACCCTTGGAATTGGCTTCCTCCTCCAGCTGGTTTCAAGATGGTGGCATCAACCTGAAAAATAACATCCTGAGGAATCAGGGACCCTGTCTTCCTGTGCCTTCTCTCAGGAGAGAGGGCATTCCAATTCCTGCCTCACTGCACCCCTACCTACAGGTTCTTTCCTGATCATGTTTTATTGGCCATCAATGTGTGGCGGGCTTTTCCTGAGGAAATCCCTGGCCGCTGAGAAGGAGCCCTGGGCTCACAGCACCATGGGAGTGGAGTGGATGGCTGAACAAAGTGGGTGCTCTTTTCAGAAGGCAGATGCGGATAATGGGTACTGTGACAGTCAAGGGTGCTGTGTGTAAATATGATTTGCAGAGTTGCACCATGTTCCAGGGCTTGAGCTATAATATTTCTAACACCCACCTCAACTCCACGAGGTTCTAACATTACCTCGTTTTACAGAGGTTTAGACTGCTTAGAGTGTAAGGTTTTTTTGATATTATCCAACAACCTTTTTTCAAAAATACTGTGGTAATAGAGTTTGCAAGTGGGTAGCTCAGGGATATAATTTCCCAGGTGGGGGGTGGAGTTCAGCCAAGTGCAGTGTGATGCCCTCCCACCTTTCAGGGAGGCCAAGAGCCCGTTGGAGGCAGGCTTTCCCCTGGATGCCCCTTGCCTCCAGCCGTAGAGAACCACCAACAGCCAAGACAGGCCCATTCAGAATAATGGGAAGGCTTGCCAGGTACTAGACGCAAGTACACTGGACACCAAGGTAGGCACAAACCTTCTAGACTGACATGTCTTTCTGCCCCCACTCCAGCTCACTAGGGGCCACCCAACAAATGATGCCCTGGGGCCTTGGCATGCAATTGAAAGTGAAGAAATGCTTAATCAAATCATGCCCCTTGAAGTGAGTTGGTCTGGAATGAAAAACTGTGCAGCGCTGCCCACAGTGGAAATTTACCAGGTCCAAGCAGACACCAAATACTCCCAGATTGTTTGGAAATAGATATTGTTGTGTTCTGTAATGCTCTGAGATGGATTTGCAATTAAAAACCTTCCCATAAACAAGGACTGCTTTAGGAGATCACACACAGACACACATATGTGCACACACACACCTCACTCCCCTGCCTCAGTGCTTAGGAGAAGCAGAAACCCCCAGAGGGCACTCAAGCCACCCCAAATGTCTCTTCCAGTTGGCTGAGATTCATGAATCCCTTCTATCGCCTGTTGAGACATCTCTCATTTAAAAAAGTTTATTTATATTTTCCCCTCTCAAAAATGTCATGACTAACTTTCCATTCATTATCAAAATATGCTTTTGCCACTAATTTCCCTTCTTGGTTAAAATAAACAAAGAAGCAAACCCTGTTGACACTGCATCTAGGATGCGCTCTGTTGTCAACAACAGAAAATTCTTCTTAACGGATCTTGAAGAGCCTTCTCATGAGAATTCCCTGAGCAGTTCCTCTGTGTTTTAGCTGCATTTGGCATGGAAGGCGACTAGAGACTACGAAGGACAGGGACAAGGGGTGGCTACTGTGTGACCTTGGGAAGTCTGTGCACTATTCTGGGCCTCACTTTCATCAGCCATAATACGAAGCTGTAGGATCTTATGATTTCTAAGCCTCTTTTGCACTGAAATCCTAGGATTCAAACCCAAAATGTCTAAATGAAAAAACACAAGGCAAGGGCAGAATACTTGACAAAAAAAAAAAAAATCGTAGTTTTCAGGATTCAAGAGTATGTAGTGAAGGACTCTGTATGAAAGTGAAACATTTCATTTTCATAAGGCAGAATCAAAAACACTCAGAAAACCAATTCATCCAAAGCTTCCATCCCAACAACACAGCTAAGAGTCTGCCTTGAATCCCCAGAATATATTAAAACTGGAGGAGCAGAAAGGGAGTGGAGAACAACCCTCCTTGACTGCCTTGAGCCAGGGGAAAGTTCTCAGCCCTTTAGTCCTTCTATTTCATGACTTAATCTGCATGCCTGTTGGGAGGACTGGAGGCCAGGGCAGGTCTGCAGGCCTCCTGGAGAAATGGTGAGAGTTCTGGGGATGGCGATGTCCTTCCTGACCAAAGAGAGGAGCAGAAGTCTCAGGAGGGACTCGCCTTAAAGTAAACGAAGGCAAAACTTTGAGACCTCCTGTGATAGATGGGGCCGCTGGTAGATGAGACACTAGGCTGGTCTTGTTTCACATGAAAGGGATGTGAGGCAGAAGGAAGGAATCCTGTTGGGAAAGGTGTGACCTTTCAAGATTGGTCAAAAGAGCACCTTCTCTCCTGGGGCGTCTCCCTGTCAGGGGTGTGGCTGTGGTAATGTTTCCAGACTCTTCGGAGATGCATGATATAAATCTGGCAATGTGATTAGGTTCTGCAACCACAGCCGTGAATTCCAACTGCTTGGGACCCGGTCCCCTTGGGCATTTGGAAATGGGAAGGGACTTGACAGGGTAGGGGCTTGGGTGTCCATATTAGTACTAGGTGGGAGCAATCATAGCCACCCCCTAAATAAGGGTGGTATAGGGAAATAAAGATGATACCAACAACATTCTAACAGCCATGCCTCAGTCACAGCTCCCAGTTCAGGTCAGGAGACATAGGCTTGCACCTATTTCAAAGGAAATGAGGAAAATTATGATGATACACTCCTTCCTGCCTAAATTCATTTAATTTAAAAGACTGTTCTCTATTTTGAGATTATATCTTCAATTTTGGTATTAAAAATGTTCTTTTTTTATAAAACAATGGCAATAGGCGGTATTAAAAAATGCTCCTACTTAACAACATCAAAAGTTGCAAATCTACTTGACACCTGTGGCCCATTCTGCTAGTTTTCTCTCAATATTGGATTTCCCCTTGTTCCACACCAA
Organism: Manis javanica; assembly: GCF_040802235.1. Classification (NCBI taxonomy): domain Eukaryota; kingdom Metazoa; phylum Chordata; class Mammalia; order Pholidota; family Manidae; genus Manis; species Manis javanica. The sequence goes on along the minus strand of NC_133158.1, from coordinate 49,990,145 downwards.
GAGAAATTTAAAGGGGCATATGACCATCCAGAATAAAGCCTACAGTTTCCAGCATTCCTTGGAGCTAAGTGTGGCCATTTGTTCAAGTTCTGGCCAATAGGATGTTTGCAGAAGTGATGCCTGCAACATCTGGGTAGTGTCCTTAAAAGGAAGGAGCTGAGTGCCCCCTGCCAGTTTCCTTCCTCCCTAAGTCTGCAGTGTAGGCATGGAGTTATCTGGGACTCTGCAGATGAATATAATACATTTGGGGAGGCAGAGGGATACGACAGAAGGAGCCTGGGTGCCCCAAACCATAGCACTGTTCTATCAGCCCTAGATGTTTACACAAGAAAGAGATGGCCATTTATATTTCATGTCTTTGCAGATAAAATGAGTCAGCATTTATAGGATATTTACAATGATGGAAATAGATGAGATTATCCTTACAGAGTTAGGGAGTAAAGGGAGAAAAGAAGAGGTCCTGGAATGCAGCCTTCAAGAACTCCAACCTGTAATAATTATGTGGAGGAGGAAGAACCCCCCAGGAGACGGAGGAGGGGAAGCCAGAAAAATAGGGAAGGCAAAGCGGGGTGAAGGAGCCAGTGGGGGAGTCTATTTCAGAAGGAAGGAGTTGTGGACCAGTCTCAGGGATGCTGAGCGGTCAAGAAAGAAGAGGCTCCACACACTGGCCATTCTGTTTAAAATGGAAGTGATTGGTGACCTTATCAAGAACTGTTTCACTGAAGTGGTGGGATGAAGGCCAGGGGGAGGAAGTGAGGAATAAATGGGAAGTGAGAGATGGACAACATTTTCAAGATGTGTGGCCGTGAAGAAAAGGGTAGGAGCTGGAGAGAGATGGGGAACTTCACTCTTCTACCCTCTCCTTCCCCTCCCCTCCCCTCCCCTCTTCTCCTTTCCTCTCATGGCCTCAGCTTTTTTCCTTTCCTTTGCTCCTTTTCATCCTTTTTAAGAGGTTACAGAATATGGGGCATTTAAATACTGGTGAGAAGGATCCAGAACAGAGAAGAGATGGAAGAAACAGGATGGGGAGAAAATAATTGATAGCACAAGGCTCCCAAGAAGACTGGAGGCAAGGGAGGCAGAGATCGTCTGTGAAGGAACTGGCTCCCTATGGGAAGGGGAAGAGCTGGGTGCAAGCTCAGAATGGGTAGTTATAGATTTGGCAGGGGGCAACGGATTATTGCTTGGTGCAATAGCAGGCAAGGACACTTGCTGAGAGTGAAGGAAGGCAGAAGGGTTGTAGACATGATGATATTGGAGAAGGTGTGAACTATGATCTGTGTGAAATCGGAGCCCAGGCTGACTGTAGGAACACTCGGAGGCTTGGTACAATAGACCGTGTAGCTGAGGTGGGTCTGGATGGTTCTGGGAATTGCCTCCAGCAAGGCTCTGCTACCTGGTACCTCCAGGAAGGCTCTGCTAGCTGGTGCCGGGTGTGCAGAAGATGGATGTTGACATTCCTCCAGGGTTGGAATTTGCTAAATGAGTGGGAGGTAAGGACAGAAGAGAAAAGGAATGAGTAATATTTGGAAGAGAGTCCTACATGACGAGACTACAGAAGTAGGATAAAATGGAAGGTGATGAGGGTGCAGGCAGTGGATGAGGAACGTCCAGAGGGGTCTCTGGCCCAAAGGCCTCAGGGGCATTGAGTAATGATGCAGTGGGATTATGGAATTGAGAGAGAAGTTAGGATACGAGGTTATGGTCAAAGAGTGGGGGCACTTGGGTTTGAGAGTTAGAGGTGGAGAACCCCTGAGTGTCAGCCAGGATAGGTGAGCATGGGAATGGGATGCTGAGGAGGTGGAAGGCAAATGATTATGAGAAACTGAGCGGCCCACCTCCAAGGATTCTGAAGCAGCAACATGAATGGGGGTTGAGAAAGTGGTGAGCCATTTGCTAAGTATGGGTTGGTTAAGGAAATGTACCAAAGAAAGTCCAGAGATGATCTAGACTGGGGCAGGGAAAGACCTGAATGACCTTAGTCTCAACTGAGCAGGTAATCTGAAAATCTGTGAAAAAGAAATGTGCTGAAAGTGACAATATGGAGCAAGGAAGATGTGAGCCCCAAGGTCAAGAGTGTAAGAATAAGCAGTTTCCATGTGCTTCCTGTAACAGAAGCACTATTTCTATGTGGGCAAGTACCAACCAGCCAGCTAAGTCACCTAAGCACCTCCTGGGAAGTTTTTAAAATGCAGATTCTGGGGTCCCACCCAGGCTAATTAAGTCTGAATGTTTAGGGAATGTGCCTGAGCACAGGGCTGGCTTCACAGGCACAGACCCATGCAGCCACACGCGTAGAAGGGTGTGGCTCTTGGTTTAATGCTCTGCTGTTGCCATCTTGAAATTCTTAGTAATTTTTTATCAAGAGGCCCTGAGAATTCATTTTGCACAGGGCCTTGCAAATTAGGGTAACCAGGCCTGTTTGGACTGCAGTACCTTTTTGAAAATCTCTGCATGAGTTTCTGAGCGGCCAGGGTTGAGTGTCCCCGAGTGAGTTGGAGGGAACGTGTGAAGAAATGGCTGAGGGTGTAGGGAGTTTGTCATTACAAAGCAGCAGTTTGCAGAGTGCGAGGGAGGGAGGAGCGGCAGACTGAGTTGGAGAAATCTGGCAGAGGGTACGACGGGGAGGTGATGGGCAGAGATTTCCACTCCAGGTTTGTGCCTGGCTCCTTGGGGAGGATTGAGTGCTTGAGCCCAGCGGGATTGTGCCGCGGCCTGGAAGGGAGGCGAGTGGTGGGTGGGGAGCCTTGGGTGCGCACGGGGCGAGGCTGGGGCAGTGGATAGAAGAGCAGGGCCCATGTAGGGGTGGGGACAGATGGGAACCAGTGAGCACAGGGCTCTGGGCCAAGGCACTGTGTGCCCGTATCAAGGGTTGGGGCTGGGGTGGCTGGGGGGGTCTGCAGGGCTCCTGCAAGCTGAGAGACCCGTGCTGTTGGGGCTGGGGCTGTCTGTCTAGACTCTGGGAGCTGCCATCACGTGGATGAAATGTGCAGCGATGCCAGTCTCCAGTTTTGAGCACTGGGAATGCTTGGGAGCCTTACCACGGACGTGGCATGTCCGTGAGAATCTCGGACCCCTGGGGGTCTGACGGGGGGGGTGGGGGGGGCGGCAAGAAGGGCAATGTAAACCAGCACAGGGCTCCGGGAAGAGGAGGCTCCCGCGGGAACGAGCCACGGACGCAGGCGCCACGGGGTCACTTGTCAGTGAAATGCTGGTTGTTTTTCTAAACCGGGAGAGATAAGAGGGGGTGAACTCATCCCTCAGCTTCAGCCCTTCCCTGTGAATGTTTTGTTCAGAATCACCCAGGCGGGGCTGGGCCTGGAGGAGAAGGCAGGTACGCAATCCTGCCGCTGCTCCCCCAGGAGCGCGTTGTGAGGGGTCTGGCGGGCCTCCTAAGGCTCCAGAGGCCCCTTGGGAGGACGCCTCCCACAGGCAAAGGGGAAAGCCCCATCTGGAGCGTTATGGCCTGGGGAGCAGCAGACGCCACTATCCCTCCCCCAAACCCAAACATGGCCTGGCAGCAGGAGAGGCTGGGGATGGTCGTCTGACTGAGGACACCCCAGATTTGGTGGAGCAGATTTAATCTCGTGCTGCTTCGGGTGCAGCTGGGGCATGAGGGCAGCCTCTCTTCTGGCCCCGCTTTCATCAGATTCGGCCTCGCAGGGCTTAGCCCCTCCTGCTCACCGGCCTCCGTTTCAACCCCCCACTTCTCACACTTCCCCCGTTACCCGCAAGTCCTGCCTGAAATCTCCTCCTTCTCCTTCATCCTGGGCCTGAGAACCTTGCCCCACCTCTTTAACTGGGAACTCTTCAAGGTTCTTGCTTTGCTGGCTTTCCTGTCCACATCTGCTTTTGGGTCAGAAGAGGGTCGGAGGGGGACTTCAGATTAGGAAGGTGGAGAAAGAAAAGAGTGGGCTGGATTCTGGAAGACAGTAGAGTGTTTCCCCCTCACTCGCTCACTCAACCCTGGTTGCTTAAACTTTTGCACAAAATGGTTAACCTGCTAAGATTTGCAAAGCATAAGTGGCTGCATTTGCTCAAGAATCTTTGTCTCTTCACCAACCTTGAAATACATTAAAAATTCACTTTGACTTGTCCCTTTCCTACATCTGGGGGCTTTTTTCTTTCACTGCCATAGGTAGTGGGAAGCCAGGCTGCTAGGCTCTCTTCCTGGAAGCCTCCTCAACCTCGCAAGGCCAAGAACTGCCTCCATCCTCTTCCTGTGAATACGTGGGGCACCGCGGCTATGTGGCGCCCCTGTGCACATGGCGGTGTCCTCTCCGGCTCTGGACTGTGTAGTCACCAGCATATCGGGCAGCTCTGCCAGTCCCCTCCCGGTGGTGGGGGGATGCCCTCTCAAAGGGGACAGGTCAGCTCTGTCTGGGCATCAGTGCTGGTCCCTCTGCCAGGGGTGCTGAGTCCTTTCCCTGATCTGAGGAACTGGCCACCTCATCCCTGGTGTACTTCCTGGTCCAGAACTTCTCTGATGTCTTAACAGCTTTGGTCTCTGGCTGAGGGTCAGATACTGGGGCTCCTGCCCCTCCGTTGGGTGTTCGCCCACATCTCTCTGCAGCCCCTGCCCCAGCTCAGTGACCTCCAAACTCTTCTGATTATTTGCGCATTTAATAAAACGATGGAAGGCATATGTCCCCATATGCTTACTTATAAACTGGATACTGTGTAAACTGTAAAGCAGATGTAAAGTGGAGTTTAAACCAAAGAACGTGATGACATAAACAATGTTCTAAGTGTTGTTAATCATGTTGGCTTTGTATTACCACTGGTTATGACCTCAGAACATAAAACTCATATTAAAGTTTAGATTTAAGGTTTATTATTGGCAATAAGGGATACAAGTACTCACTTGAAGTAGTTTTCTTGTTCATTTGGACTAGGTTTTGGTTAGCTTCCTGTCAGCCCTGGTAGGCTCCGCAGCTTTTTCACGGCGCCCGGTGGCGGTGGGGGGGGACGCCCTCTCAGAGGGGACAGGTCAGCCCTGTCTGGCCTTTGTGTTCCCAGCATTATTTCCAGTCAGGATTTTTAACAGTCATCCTGAAACTGCCCATTCATTTTGTGAGCATTGACTGTATTACAAGAGGATTTACTAATCTATAAATCCACTTACGCTGCTCCAGGGGCTCTGCCCAGTCCCTAGGTGTGCAACTCCCACCTCCCTCAAGGTGCTCCAAGTCCTGCTTGTGAGGGATCAGGGCGCCCATGAGCATCTTCCTACGAAATCTTAGAATATTAGCTTTTTAGCACTGTCATAACAGAATCCCACAGATTGAGTGGCTTGATCAGTTGAAATGTATTTTCTCAGGGTTTGGGGACTCGAAGTCTGAGGTGAAGGTGTGAGCAGGGCTGGTCCCTCCTGACTGCTGTGAGCCTGCTCCTGGCCTCCCTCCCAGCGGCTGGAGGTTGCTGGTGATCCCTGGCGCTCCTTGGCTTGAACACTCATCATCACCCTGATCTCTGCCTTCATCTTCACATGGCGTTCTGTATGTGTCCAAATATCCCCTTTTTATAAGGGCACAAGTCGTATTGGATTAGGGCCCACCCTAACAACCTCATTTTAACCTGATTAGCTCTTTAAAGACCCTAGCTCCAAATAAAGTCACACCCTGAGGTGCTGGGGGTTAAGAGTCTTAACATAATCTCTTTTGGAGATAAAACATTCAACCATAACAATGAGTAAAGCTCATTTTATCTTACCTTTTAGATAAAAATAACATAGAAATAGAAGTTCTAATGGCTTTATCTGGCATAATGGTCTGGGCACCAATGGGGTATGTGTACTTTTCTTTGGAGACCAACTCCTCATGAGCTCTGTTCTTCCTCTTCTTCCCTCCATGATCATTCACCCTCAGATCTCATGGGGGGCAGGGAGGGTGTGGGTGTGTAGAGGACTGGGTTTTCAGGAGTGCCACTTAGGACTCCACTGAAGATTAGTTTCATGATGGACTTCTGGCACAAGATGGCTAAGTGAGCCACCAGTGAGTCTTCTCTCCCTTGTCCCAAACCTCAGAAATAATAGGAAAGAAGTTTTGATCAAACAGAGCTGCACTCGAAAGCAAGAAGCAGGGAAATAGTCTGATTGTTCTTCAAAAAGTTAAACGGAGAATTACCATATAACGTAGCTATTCCACCCCTAAGTATATACCCCAAAGAACTGAAATGTTTTTGAACAAAAGCTGGTACACAGATAAACAAAAGGTAGTATGTTCACACAATGGAATATTACTGTGTCATAACAAGGGCTAAAGTTCTGATGCTTCCCACGTCATGGGTGAACCTCAGACACTTCATGCTAGTGAAAGCAGCCAGATACAAAAGTCATATATTGTATGATTCCATTTATATGAAAAGTCTGGAATAGGATGATCCACAGGGACAGAAAGCATATTAAGGTTGCCAGGAGCTGGTTGTGGGTGATGGGGAGGGGCTGCTTAATGGGACAGGGTTTTCTCCTGTGGTAACAAAAATGTTTCAGAGCTGCATAAAGGGGGTGGTTGCACTATTTTGTGAATCACAGAACTGTATACTGGAAGATGCTTAATATTATATAATAAGAATTTCCCTCAGTTAAAAAATTAAAAAGCAGGAAGGAGGTCTTGGGGGAATCACAGGCTATGAGGGCCCTGTAACCATTAATGGCTTGATGGGGCACCCTCTCAGTGGGCACTTCCTGGCTCTGGGTGAGCAGCCCTTGGAAAAGCACTGATCTGGAGCCTTCCAGTGTAATGACAGTGCTACATTGGCCTGGAGAGACTCCATCGAGCTGTCCATGCAAAAATCCTGTCAACAATGCAGAATATTATTTAAATCAGAATGCTTGGTGCTGTCCGCTGTCAGAGCGCTAGGACAAGGTCAACATATTAGCAACCCCAACTTCTATGACCCCTGCATGTCTCTCTACCTCGCTCCCAAACCTTAACATCTTGTTTTTGAAGTATTCCCCCTGTTTTTTTTGGAATGCAGTTAATTGGATTGGAATGACTATAATCTCCAGTGGGGAACAACATGCTTATGGGGTAAATAGCTCCTTCTCAAAAGAGCTGCAAAAAAGAAGATTATGTGCAAATTCAGAGAATGCTTTTTGGTGCCAAGCTCTGGTTGGATTTGAAAGGTCCTGTCAAGTTTCAGCTTCACAGTTTGACATTCATGTGGTTATTTATGTCACTTATTAACTGCAGTGTGTTAGTAGCAATCTCATTATGACCGCCCTCCTAGTTGTCTTTTGAATAGTAAGAGGAGATTGCTTTGTGACTAGAGTTCACCATGAGATATTCTCCTTGAGCAGTTCTGGGGGCCAGACGGGGGTCAGAGGGCCGATGGTTTTGGCATGCATTCTTTTTAGTCTGCAACGTTCTTAAAGCTTTTGCCCCGGGAACGCTGGTTGCTGAGCATTTCTGCTGCTCTGGGTCCAGAAAAAGGCAGAATGATCTACTCTTGGAACTTGAGAAGTTGCCACAAGTGAAGCATCTTGAATAGCCTTTGTTTCTAGGAGATTCTGAGGCATGCAGAAGGATGCTTTGCATTTTTTTTAAGGTAGTCCAGAAAGCCAGCCTGAGTAGGGAATTATGAAGAGCCAGTATCCTGCTTTTTGAGAAATTTGTTCTGATTTTTGACATGCTGGCATTAAGGAAAGATCTTCATCTGTGATTTTTAGCTTTGTGCCTGAAGAGCAAAGGGACTGTGCTCTGTTCTGAGGGGCCTGGCCTCCCTGTCTCAGACTTGGAATGAAAATGGATCCACATGCTGAGGCTTCTGGTTGGGATGTTTTCCTTGCCATCCCCTTCCCTGCTCTGTGGGGCTTCAGGGTGAAATGGGTCCTGAATGGAGGGTCAGTCGGCGAGGGAGGGCCCAGGGCAGCAGAAGAGAAGTGCAGATCTATGGAGTCGCACCCCACAAGGACCTCCTCTGGCCCCCTCCAGCTCCAGGGGAGGTTCTCAAGAGGACTGAATCCTGACACTTCCCAAGAGAAGCAGAAAGGATAAGGGAAGCCCAGCTGAAAGGAAATACGGCACTGAGCTGACAGGCGGTCAGTAAAAGACGTGCCACTGCGGTTCTGGCTGCGGGAATGGCTCTGTCTCACAGCCGTATGGTGACGCCACAGTGACGCTGTCCCTGCTGCAGCTGTCCCCACTGCAGCTGTCCACAGCCTCCGGAGCAGCTCCGTGCTGTGGGGAAGGGGGAGCTGGAATTCACTCACAGTTTGCCACCTGCTCGGAAAGAGAGCTATCCTAATGGTTTCCATTTTTATAAAATTGAATTAAGCTCTGATTGATACTTCCTCTTCCCCAAACCATCTTTGCTTCCTGCTTTCCTCAAGGCAGGGTGCCATTCGCCACACCCCAGGTGCTTGCAGCGGGGTGAGGTCTGAGTCCTGGCTGCTTGGACTACCCGACTACCCAGGGCCTCGGAGACTTCCGAGGTGCACAGCTGTTTGCATTCTGCCAGGCCGGGTAACTTTCTAAAAAGAAAAGAAAAAGGGCAAGATAACTGTCAAGCGAATGCTACACAAGTATGTCAAACTGATTTTGACAAAGGTGCAAAAACTATTCAATGGAGGAAGGAGGGCCTTTACAGCAGATGGTGCCACAGGTGAGAGAACAGAACCTCGACCTTCACATGTTATTTCTCGTACATATTGATGCAAAATTTAACTCAAAACAGATCATGAACTTGAATTTAAAATGTGAAAGGCAAAATATATAACTTTTAGGAAAAATATAAGAGGAAGGGAGCATATAGGGCTAGATGAAGTTTCTAGGCTTGCTACCAAAAGCTTGATCCACAAAAGGAAACATGGGTGAATTTTACCTCCTCAAAATGAAAACTTTTGCTCCATGAGGAGAAGGGAAAGACAATTTACAGCCTAGGAGAAAATATTTGCAATCACATGTTCAACAAAGGACTTATATCTAGAATACTTAAAGAAGTCTCAAAACTCAATAGTCAAAAGAGCCCTAAACAGCCCAATGAAAAAATGGCCAAGAGACATGAGCAGACATTTTACTGAAGAAGCTATGCAGTGACATGAGCAGAGCAAATGTGTGCATGGAAAGTTGTTTGTCAACATTAGCCACTAGGGAAATGCAAAAATTGAAACCACAATGAGGTATCACTCCTCACCTCTCCAAGTGGCTAAAATAAAAATCAGTGATAACTCCAACTGCTGGCGAGGCTGGGCTGCGGAGAAACTGGCTCACTCGCACACTGCTGATGGGAAGCCCCTCTGGAAAATAGTCTGACAATTGCTTACTAAACACACACTTACCATATGACCCGGCAAACATACTCTTGGACATTATCCCAGAGAAATGAAAACTCAAGTTCACAAAAAAACCTCTACAAAAATGGTCATAGCAGCTCTATTTGTAATAGCCACAAACTGGAAACAACCCAGATATCCTTCAATGGGTGAATGGTTAAACAAAATGGTACATCCATATCTCTGTCAGTTTCCTGCTTGTCATATTATAGTGTAGTTATGTAAGATGATGTTATCATTGGGAGAAACTGGATAAAGGGATTCTCTTGAATTATTTCTTACCGTTGCATATGAATCTACAATTATCTCAAAATAAAAAGGTTTTGCAAAACTTAAAAGTCAAGTGAATCAGATGCTAAGAATTGGGGGCTGTGGTAGCAGGACTGGGTTTTTTAAAGCCCTCCTGAGGCCGACCCCAGAAGATCTAGGAGCTGAGGAGGAGGGAGTCTTTGCTTGAAAAATGCAATTAATAATAGCACTTCCTCTTATCATACTGTCCACCAATTATGCTCCTTGATATTTACTCACATGAGTTGAACACTTACATCCACATAAAAACCTGCACACAGATGTTTATAGCTGCTTTATTCATAGTTTCCAAAACTTGGAAGCAACCAGGATGTCAGTAGGTGATGGATAAATTCTAAACTATGGTATATCCAGACAATGGAATATCATCCAGTGCTACAAAGAAATGAACTACCATGTCATAAAAAGACATGGAGGAATATGAAATGGTATTATTAAGTAAAAGAAGCCAATCTGGAAAGGCTACATACTGTATGATTTCAACTACGTGACATTCTGGAAAAGGCAAAACTGTGAAGATGGTAAAAATATCAGTCAGGTGTTTGGGAGGGGGGAGGGATGGATAAATAAGCAGAGCACAGAGGAGTTTTGGGCAGTGAAACTATTCTGTATGATATGACAATGATGTATACAGGTCATCACATGTTTGCCCAAACCCAAGAGTGAGCTCTGATGTGAACCATGGACTCTGAGTAATACAGGAAATCTCTATACCTTCCAGTCAGTTTGGCTGTGAACTTAAAACTGCTCTAAAAAGTAAAGCCTATTAAAAATAATAATAATACTGCCTTTATTCACATCCTCATACAATTCAAGGTGCTTTTAGGAACATTGTCTCCTTTTAAGGACCATCTTAAGACCACGCCCTGGGGGCTGGAAAGGGAGGGGTGAAATGATGGTAAGTGCCGTGTAGAGCGCACTGGCAAGGACCTGGTGTGGGTAAGACATGTGCCCTGTGTTACGCCCTCAGCGGCAGGTGGCACTGACATGCCCGGGGACACACCTTTCCTCCTAGGGCAGGGATGGAGTGAGAAGGCTCCCTGGGGTTCACAGGTAGGGTTGGGGGGGTGGATGAGGACACTGAGGCTCTGGCTCAGCCAAGTTGACGGAGGCAGGGAAGAGAGATGTGTGGTCCGAGAGAGGGAGGAGCACAGCAGAGAAGTGATGGGGGTCTGCTGGGATTCCCTTCCTGTCTCTGGACACATCAGAACTGCACATCACTGGATATAGTCAAGGGACATGGGAGGAGGGATTTGTTTTGGTGCATTGACTTCTAGGGAGGGATGCCGATGGATTTCCCTCATGTATGCCTTCTTAAATAATTTCTCTCTCTTCCAAGCACTGGCGTGGGGCATAGGACCGGCTGCCCAGGTTTCCCTGTGGCCTGCACTGGCAGAGAAGCTGTCTCCCTCTCGTGGTCTCTTTGGGGAACCACTCAGAGGGCCACAGTAGTGCTTGTAGGTGTGAGGCCACCTCTGCGCAGGAATCACAGACAACTGGAAATGGAGCTGCAATGTGGTCCTGTCTTGGTGATTTTAAACCAGAATGAACTCAGGGGATGCTGGAAAATCAGGAGAAGTGAAGAAGAAAAATGAAGCAACTGTAGAGGGGCAGAAGATTCCAGAACCTCTCAGGGCTGACTAGGTGCTGCCACGTTGGTCAGAGGAGGAGCAAAGTGTTCAGAAAGAGCCAGGCGAGGAGTGCTCTTGTCTTCTAAGCCCTCCTTTTGCAGGCAGCCCGCAGCCCCCACCCAGTGCAACATGACCAGGAACACCCTGTCCATCTGTAGCATGGTGGCAGACCCTCACTCTTTCCTGCCTCTATTGATGTTTCTTTGTGGAGACAGTCACAATGATTTGAGAAAGGCAATGACACTCTAAAGACCTGTGGTTGTCTAGTGCCTCCTGATAGGATCTCCATGACATTTGAGCAGAGGTGTTGACTTAGGGCCATGTGGCACAGGGGCCAAGAGCCCAGTCCTCCTGCCTCCTGAGGACAGCCTGGTCCACTACTAACCTCTGACCTCACACTTATCAATCACTGAAATGCAAATCAGAGCTTGAGGGAGGAAAGAAAGCACAGATGTTTGGCAGGGAGAGAGGAAGGAGATTTGCCTAAGTATCAACCCCGTTTGGAACTTGAAGGAGTCTGATTAGATGCCCTGGGGAAGCAAGCCCCCTCACTTCCGGGTCTGAAGGCTGCCCCTCGTGTAGCCCGCTGCGTTTGGCTGAGGTAATGCCCGTGGCTTGCCTTTCTTCCTACTGACAGTGGGCCCCTGGAAGACAGGCTCAGCTTTTCGGCCCTTGTTGTGATGTGTTGAAACCCATGAGTGTCAGTGAACTTTATTAGAACCGGGGGCTCTCGCCTTGTCTTTGTACCTCCTGCCTTTAATCCCGAACTAAAATGTTTAAAAAATCGCCGGCACTTTGTTTTTTAAATTGATTATTTCACTTTATTTTTAACCTTTTATTTTGAAAATGTCCAGGCCTGCAGAAAAGTTGAAAGAATAGCGCAGTGGACATCTGTCTGCCCTTGACCTGCATTTACCGATGGTAAATGTTGCCATTAACTCTTAGCTTTCAGCTCTCTCCATAGGTAGACTTATTATATTATTGTTATTTACTGAACTCTTTGAGAAGTTGCAGACACTGTGATCCTTCATCCTTGAATGCTAATTTTTATAATTGCAACATGTTAGATTCAGAAAACTTAACATTGATACAATACTAATATGTAATATATAGCTTGAATTCAAGTTTCACCAGTGTCCCTCCAAAATCCTTTATAGTACTTTTTTTAAATCCCAAATAAGAATCTTTTATCCTTAGTGTCAACAGTTGTTGAAAAGGTGGATCTGGCTACACACACAGCCCCTCCCACAGATTTAAGCTTCATTGCCAAGCATGCTCCCAATAAGAGGATCTTAGTATATTTCCTCCTTTATATTTTGGTGACAGGCTGCCTTCCCCAAGCTGGGGTCTCTAATCAGACTCATGCCTCCAACTGTGGGGAGGGCTCAAGCGCCTGTCCGTCTCACTCGAGTGCTGGGCTTGTGGGTGGGGAGGAAGGAAGGATAGGTCTGAGCAGGCTCTGAGGCATTCCTGTCTTCCTGCAGGGATGCCCTGCTCTCAGATTAGCAGTGAGCAGCAGTGAGCTTTTGCTGGGGACCTACCACCACCCACTTTGAGAATCGTGAAACATGGAGCTCAAAACACTGCAAAGCTCATCTGCTGCTCAACATCCCTTTTCATTTTACAGAGAAGAAAACTGTAGTTTGGAGAAGTAAAGTGACTGAGCCAAGATAATTCAGCCAGCAGCTGGAATGGCGGTCAAGCTGACAGTTTTTCAGGTCATCCAGCTGTTTGCAGACACCCAGATCTGGGAAGCAGGGAACACAGCGGCAAAAGGGAAAACATATTTTCTGGAGAGAATGAGAAGCAGGGACAGTGAAAGTGCTTTGGAAAGATGAAGATGCAAAGCTCCAGGTTTGCTGTAGCCCTGTGGCCTGGAGCAGCTGGGAGGCTCGGGGTCAGGTTTGTTACCCCCTTAGGAGATGGCTTCACATTGGGGTGGTTCTCAGGACTTGGTGCTGTCAGCTGCCCTGTGACAGTCTGTCTGTCACTGTCTATCTGTCTCAGTTTTGAAGTGCTCTTGCTTAGGACCTTCTACTTTGGTTGGCTTTCCCTGCAGGATTGGAGTCTGCTGGGAGGAATTTGCCATAATCTGCTTTTCTTGCGTTTGAACACACCAAGGGATGCAGGCGGGAGACACATGCTCAGCGTAAATGAGAGAAATCACAGCTAAAGTCATCGTGTCTCTGGTTGCCACCAATTATATTTGACAAGACTAACTAATAGAGAAAAAATCATAAGCTAACAAAATAGGGACTTTCCTGCCAAGAACCCTTCTGCTGCAGCTTTGGGGGTTGGAATCAGTGGTGTGATTTATGGGGGATCCTGTCCACTGGGAACACAGAACTGTGTGCCAAAGTTGTGGGGCTTCATTCCTCCTGAAGACGGCCTGGGGTGGAGAGCATCCAGGCTGCATCTGTTTTGCAGATTAGAAGAGATACAGAAAGCACACTATTGTGTTCCTGCCATTTTCATGGCTCATGATGGCCTGAGCGAAGCTCTGAAGGCCAAGTGTTTGCATGCAGGGGGTGGACCTTGGCCATCCTTGGAGAACTCTTTCTTTTTGAAGAATACTTGAACATCATATTCAAAAGTCCATGACTGCTGAGAGAGAAGTTTGGGCAAAATGATCAGCCCTTATCTCTTTATTAGGAGAGATCTGTCTTTATTTCCAACGAAAAGAGCATGACTAGACTGTTAACATGTATTGAGTGTTTCCCATGTGCTAGACACTCTTCTGGGTAACACTTTGTTATGTGATAGATTCCATTTTATAAATGAGGAAACTAGAATCAGAGAGGGTGAGAAACTTGGATAAGGTCACACAGTAATTAAGTGGCAAATCAAGATTCCAGCTCAGATAGTCTGGCACCAGAGGTTATACCTCTAACCACTATTTATTTTTCCTTAACAAATTCATCATTTTATTTTAGGTTGGTGTGTGTTTGCAGTATAACTGAAAGTTTGTGTCCCCACCAAGTGTGTATGTTGAAACCTAGCCTTTAGTGTGATGCTATTTGGAGGTGGTGGGGGGGGGGTCTTTGGGAGGTGGTTTGGTCATGGGGGTGAAGCTCTTAGGAATGGGGTGAGTGCCCTTATAAAGGGACCCCTGGAAGTCCCCTTGCCCCTTCCGCCATTTGAGGGCACAGTGAGAAGTTGGTTGTCTAGGAACCAGGAGGCTGGCTCTTACCAGACACCATATCTGCTGGCACCTTGATCTTGGACTTCCCAGTCCCCAGAACTTTGAGAAATTGTTGTTTATAAGTCATCTGGTCTGCGGTATTTTTGTTTTAGCAGCCTGCGTGGACTAAGACAGTGTTAGAGGTGGCATGTGTCTGAGCTTGGGGTTCCTAGGTGAGTCTTGTATGCAAATCTGATGTGATCTCTCCAACTTCCTAAACCCGTGGAGCACTCTGGGGACAGGACTGGGTCTGTAGTGCACTGAGCCTGGTATGCAGCATGGCCTCTGGCTGGCGGCATCAGCACCACCATTTATGTAGTGAATGTGGGAGAGAAGGAGGGTGGTAGGCAGCCTCCAAGATGTCCCTCATGATCCCTGCCTCCTAGGGTTTATTATTTTGTGTAGCCCTCTGTCCTTGAGTGTGTGCTGGAAGGATAGATTCCCTTCTATCAGATAGACAATGACAGCAGTGATGGGATGCCACTGTCAAGACCAAGTTATGAAAAGATTGCAGCCTCCGCCTGGGGTGCTCACTCGCTCTCGGATCACTCAGTCTTGGGGAAGGTAGCTCTGTGGAGAAGTCCATGCAGCATGAGTGAGGTCTTTCATCAGCCAAATGAGTGAGTTCAAAAATGGATCTCGTTTACTCCAGTCGAGCTTTTGGGTGAAACCACAGCCCTGGATGGCAGCTTGGCTGAAACCTCATGAGAGACCTGGGGCCAGAGGCACTCAGCTAAGCCACAACTAGATTCTTGGCCAACAGAAATTATGACATGATAAATGTTTATTGTTTTTGTGTGTTAAGTTTTGGGATAATTTGTTACACAGCAATAGATAACTAATACGAGAAACATCTGGGACTCATTTCCTCCCTCAGGTGTTGCCTGAGGTGCTCTGATGGACAAAGCCATGGCCGATCTGCAGGTCTCTGTCAGCACCCCCTGGAGTGTCCCAGGTGTGCATGTCCAGAAGCTGGCAGGAAGGAAAGCTGTTGGGACTAACCCACAGGGCATGGGCATCTTACCTGGCCATCTAAGCAGTTGCCTCCCTCCTCCATGCAGGGCTTAGGGGAGGAGAGAGGTCATCTGGGCTCCTAGGAACCACAGCCACTGCTCTAAGTTTTCCCATGTGCCCTTTCTACCTCACAACACTGATTCCCTCACCAAAACATGCGTTGCATCAGAGAGCTTTAGAATATATGCAACACTTCATGGACACTCTCTCCTTCGGTTCTTACCATCCTAGGATGCAGGTAAATGAAGGAAGTGAGTCTCCAGTGCTTGTATAACTCTTTGTACTGTTTACACATTCTTTAACATTCATGTTCCCATCCAAGACACCATACCTGTGCTTGGGCTTAGAGGGCTTGAAAGACGTGCTGGAGACAGGACTTGAACTTGGAAGAGAGAATCTGAGCCTGCAGATAGGTCTCTCCCATGCCCTGTTTGGTTTCTGAGCTCCCGTGTTCCTCTGAATCTCCCCCTGCCTCTTGGAAATTACAGAAGAAACACTTTTCAGGAGCGGGTGTGTAAAGAGAGAGACCTAAAATGTTAAGCATCTTCTCAGAGAGAATTCTAAAAAATGCTGAGTTATAGAAAAATATGGGGGGGAAAAGCCCTCCAAAAACCAGACAGAAAGCTCTCAAAAACACAGGGGTTTTTTTTCTAGCTATAAACTGGAGACAATAACATTATACTTGACTGAGAGTTTTGATGAAGATTAATTAACTAGTTGGCTAATTAATTCAACAAATATATGACAGGATGTCTTCCACAGGCTGAACATTATTCCTGTTACTTGGAATATGGTGGGGAACAAGACTTAGAAGATTCCTGTCCACAAGGGGCTTTTATTCTAGTGGAAAGATCTGCTTATCCTTTAGGAGCCAAAAACCTGTTTAGTTATAATTAGTACGCAGAGATGGGATACTTTTTAAGTGAATTTAATATCATATATGCTATTCCACTGGTTTTAGTAATTTACATATTATATATTTTAATTGCTACTATTTACTTAACTTAATCTAATTGTTTTGGGCATTTCGATTTTTCCAATTTTGACCATTATGATCAGAACTACTGTAAACAAACCTGTAGAATTAATTTTCAACAATGCTTTTGAATTATTTCTACAAAATAAATTCCAGAAGGGAATCATTGAATTAAAAGATGTGAATTTTTTTGACTCCTGTTATATGGCACCAGATAGTGCTCCAGAAATGTTGTATCAGTTTAGTAATAGTTTTTTTTTTTAATCTTCAGTGTTACTAGCATTGGGTATTTAATCATTTAATTCCTTTTTGCTAATTTGATAGCTATAAAATGCTTTTCTATATCTGACTTGAACTTTATGAAACTGAACATTTTTCTTTCATGTCATATATACACATCTAGCTAGTCCAGATAAAGGGGTGATAACACCATCTCAGAAACTGCAGTGACTTATAACAAATAAGGTTTATTTTTTGCTCATGCTATATTTCCACTGTGCTTAGGCCCTGCTGCTCATGTCCTCATTCTAAGAGCCAGGATGACAAAGCAGCCACGATCTGAAATGCTGCTGGTCCCCGAGGAAGCGGAAGGGAATAGCAGATCAGGTGTAGGTCATTAAATGCTCTGGTTGGAAGTTACATAGGTTGTTACCTCTCCCACTATTTCATTGGTCAAAGCAAGTCAAATGACCACACCCTACTTCACGAGCAAGGGATCTGCAATTCTACCATGGTCCCAAGAGAAGGTCTGGAAAAATTTAGAAGGCAAAATTAATGACCACCACGTCATGATTTACTGTTTGTTTTTTTTCCTAAATAAATGGACTATTTATTCTTTGATCACATTTGGTAGGCAGTGATTCTGAAAGAAAAATAAAAGAGGCATGTGATCTTTATTTAATGCCCTTCTCTGAGAACACTGGACTCTCACGTCACCACCCCATAGAATTCTGTTGTGGTCCCTCTCCTGCTACCAACTCATAAATCTGCATTAACCTGGGAGTATTTTTTACTTTTGTCTCCACTTTTGTTTCTCACTAAGTCGGAATGACAACCTTGAGAAGTATTCAGTTATCTTTTCCTCATTCTTAACAATGGGACATTGTCCTCTCAGGTTTTGCCTGTAGCTTTGAGACTAATTGGTATGAAGCCCAAGGAGTGACTCTGAGTGATCTTTTCAATGGATCCAAGAAGTGATTACAGGATAGCGAGTTACTTGTTCCCTTTCGAAGGCAAGCCAGTTTGGCTTCATTTCCGGTTAGCTGTTGCTTCCTTTTGAGGTAGAGTAGGGACATGGGACAAGCATCGTGATTAATTTTCCTGCCTATGAATGCTGAGATATAAATAGTGTAAAAAAGAACAGAAGGGACTCCATCTTAAGGCTAAGATTCCATTTAAAAAACCAGAGAGTTAGGAAATAAGATTCCTAACATACTTTATGGTAATTAGCCAACAATTGACTTTATCTTAAAGCAGGGCAAGCAGTTCTAAATGGTATGTTCCCACTCCTTGAGGGTAATCACCATTTTGGAGAAGGACAGGATCAATAGATTTCTTGTGTTAATTTATCTTACAGGATATCTAGAGAACTGACTATAGATAATGACAACATGTTTCTCCCTGGAGATAGACCTCATGAGACCACATGTTGAGCCTATGTTCCCCTGGACCTTTACATGTTCTTGAAGTCCTTAAAAGCCACAAATCCTAAGCCTTGAAGTGCGCCTCCTCTTTGAGGCTGCCCTCACTCCCCTTTCTTTGAGTGTATACTTTGCCTTAAACAAAGCCTTCTTGCTGCTCAACTTACTGCATTTTGTCTCTGTGCTTTTCCCATCTCTTGGGGGATTAATGAGAGACCCCTTTCCTGGTGGTAAATTCATTCAGCAAATTAATTTGCTTTGTTCCTTCGCTAATTCATTCAATTTTCTAGACTTAAGCACAAGTCGGAAAGGGCTACTAAGATCTGATTTGGGTTGCAAGTTACTTTTGCCTGGGAGACCTCAATGGGATTTCAGCTGTACAGTCATGCTCTTTAGTAACCAGTCCCAAAATCTCCTTTCTTTGGTTTGGGAGGTTTTCAGAATATCATCTCACTCCATCCAGAGCTCTGCAGCTCCCCCAAAACCTGGGGTTGTGGGGGTTTAGTTCCCACATCATGCAGATTCAAGAGGACACCAGACACCAGGTGGCCCCCGCTCCAGGACTTGGTGAGAGATTTGTCCTTTGCCAAGTAGGAGTTCAATGACCTTGCCTTTCTTCCCTCTGTTCTTTTTTGCTCTCTACTGCCTACACACCTACTGCCATCCACTACTACTCTCACTTTAATGAATTCCTTTCTTACCTACACTCACCAACCTGTTGGTGAATTCTTTCTCAGTCACAGTCGAGAACCACCTCCACCCACCTCTAGTGCAGCTGTCCAGCAACACTTTGATGGTACCTTGGAAAATGATGTTGTTAAAAACAATTAAAGCATATTTGTACTCCATTTTAGATACTATTTGGCACATTATTTTATGATCTGATTGAGAGTGTATGTTTGTTTTAGGTCAAGGCAGGCTTGATTTTCCTTTCAATATAAATCTGATAACTGTAATGAGTTGAGTCTTATCTTTCTCATCCCATCTAGCTCTTCCTGTGTAAACTAGTAAGAGAAGAAACAATTTGATTAGATAACAATGTAGTTTTCATCCGGGACAGCACCTTCAGGAAAACTATGCTGTACTCAGTAGGGATCGCTGCGTACCAGTTGGGGAGTATCTCATCCAGAAAGAGGTGTGAATCACTTGTGGTCAGGGAATTACGTGGCGGTGGGATGGGGGTTGAGGAAATGCATGTGTGTCCGGGAGACTGCACTGTCACTGGCAGTAAGTGACTCCATTATGTCACTGACCCCCTGCTGTGGCGGGGGGCGTGGGGGAAGCGGTAGGTGCTGGGGCACATCTCTTGCGGTGAGTGGTGGGAGGTGCCTAAGGACTGTGCATAGTAACACTTCTGCTTGGGCCAGTAAGCTTGAAGAGGAACAAGGTTCTCTGCTGTTTGCTCTCAGCGTGGGCTGGCAGCCTTATTAAAAAATAAAATCAGTGCCTCCTAACCCTCCCTGTATCAGCCAGCCCAGTAGTTCTTAACTCTGGTTGCACATTGGAATCACCCGGAAGCCTTGGAAAAAACTGACATCCAGGTCCCATCCCCGAGAGATGCTCAAGTTAGTCTGGGATGGTTCCTGGGCTTCTGTATTTTTTAAGTATGCAGGGTTGAAATCCAGGGAAGCACAAGTGCTTCACATCCCTGCTGTGTCCAATGCATGGAAATACCTGTTCACCATCGAACATCAAACCACCATACTTAGCACATTTGTTTTTCATACTTAAGAGAGGTAGTTATCTCAACCCTTCCTCCTAAATTCTGTGTCACAGCATGAGTGGTAGGCCTCAAAGACATGTCCCTCCCAGATCCTATGAATGTGAACTAATTTGGAAAAAGGGTGTTGATGGATATTACTATGTAAAGGCAGGCAGCTTGAGATGAGATCATCCTGGATTATCCAGATAGGCTTTCAATCCAATGATGTCCTTGTAAATGCCCTAGTTAAGACCCTGGTTCTTCTCTTGCTCATTTTGACCATTCTTCCTGGAGCAGTGCCCTCTTTCTCCTTCACATGAACTTATCTCTCTGCCAATGTCCTGGGTAATGTCTCCTTTACCTGTTTTCCCATGGAGTCTTTGTAGTGCTAAGCTGATGTTTTGGGTTGTGGAGAGAGGCAAAGACACTGGAGACAGGGAATGAGGAGAAGGAGAACTCCAGGATGATAGGCTAGGGCCAGGACAAGTTCTATGGGCCAAACGCATGTGCAGCTCTCTGAAAGCTATTTGCAGCAAGGATCTTGTGCATTGCCTTAAGGGAAGAGCATGGATTGTTGGAATTTCAAAGTCTGAGAATGTTCTAGGTCTTCAGAGTCTGGGAATGCCTTACGTGTTTCTTGGTCAAGCCCTCCCATTATGCAAAATAGTAGCTCTTTCTTCAAATAGCTGCTCTTACTGAAGTGGGCAGAAGCAGAGGTGGGGGGAGAGGCTGTGTTACAACGCAGTCTTTCTAAGTGTTACTGGGCTCACATTAACCTAGTGTCTTGCCTGGGATGTCAACGATGTGAAGGAGAAGGGGACCCCCAGCAGGGTCTTTGAAGTGCCGAGAGTGGTAGAAGAAGAGTTCCCTAGGTGCTCCAAGGAACACAGCTAGAGGATCAAGGGCAGAAAGCAGAAGTCGATAGAAACCATGGAGGCCAAGAAGAGCTGCAGAGGACCCAGGACCGCATGCGCCAGGGAGCTGCTGGTGGTGCTGAAGGGAAAGCTGGCTGTGCAGATGCAGGCTTTATTTATTTATTTATTTATTTATTTATTTATTTATTTATTTATTTATTTATTAAGTAACCTTTTCATTTTATTTTAATTAACTTTTCATTTTATAATAAATCTTATCTTGAGATTTATAGAATTACCGTGAAGATAGCCCAGAGAGCCCTGTAGACCCCACCCCCAGTTTTCCCTGTCATTAACGTCTAACCTGAGTATGGTGCATGTGTCACAATTCATGTACCAATTTTGATGCATTATTTTTGGCTGAAGTCCACACTTTATTTAGATTTGCTCAGCTTTTTCCTAATGTCCCATTTCTGATCCCATCTCGGATGCCACACATTTAGTGTCTGTGTCTCCTTGGGCTACTCTTGGATGTGACAGTTTCTCATGGCTTTCTGGGTTTTTGATGACTTTGACAGTTTTGAGAAGCACTGGTCAGGTGTTTTGAAGAATGTCCCTCCACTGGGATTTGTCTGAGGTTCTCCTCATGATTAGACTGGGTATGGGGAAGGGAAGACCACAGGGCTGAAATGGCATTCTCATCGCGACATGTCAAAGATATACTATCAACACCATGTATCACTGTTGATGTTAACTTTGATCACCTGGATGGGGGAATTTTTGGCAGAATTCTACACTGTTAAGTTTCGGTTTGTCCCCTTTCCCTGCTGTCGTCTTTGGAAGGACGTCACTATACAGGCTGCAGAGTGCACACTTCGGGAGTTATGCTTCATCTCCTTGAGAGTGTAAGCCATACTACATTAATTATTTGAAATTCCTTTGCACAGATGTGCCTATTCTCCCTCATTTATTTGATCATTTATTTATATCATTTCCATTTACTTTATATGTTGGGTTATAATACAATACTTTAAAAATTTTGTAGCTTAAATTGTTCTGGCTTTGGCTGTTGAGAACTCTTTCAGTTTGTTCTGGGTTCCTTTGACATAACACCAGCAATGTGTGTGTGTGAGAGAGAAACAGACAGAGTGTGTGTTTAAGTGTGTGTGTGTGTATGAGTGTGAGTGTGTGTGTGTTTAAGCACTTCCTTACTTTCTGGCACTGCAAGATGGTCCCGGATCAGCTTGTCTATTTCCTGCCTCTGCCCTAGAATCAGCCATGTTTCTAAGGAGCCCTGGTTCCTTTTATGCTATTATAAAAATGCTATTATAAACCAAGATCTAGATGGTCATTGTTTCTAGGCCTTCTCAGCTGCCAGAATAAGGAGATATGTGTGTGTATATTAACTTGTATAGATACCTGTTTCTATAAATATTTATACATGTAATCACCTGTATCTGTAGTAACCTAAATATGAATTCATACTGATGTCTCCAACTCTAATCCATACCTACATAGATAATTCTAGCCTCCTCCCCTTTCTTGTAAACTCCCACTCCAACAGTGAGAAACCCAGCTGTTCCCACCTGTCACACTTTTACTTAATTGTCCAATTCTAATACATATATAGTTGTTTCACATTTGACAAGTGTACACTTGTGTGAAGCCACTTTATCAGCTAGTGTGCAGTGCTGGGCCATGGTTCCTTTGGCCTTTAGTCTTACAGACACCACCCATTTCCAAAGTTGCTTAGGTCAGCACCTTATTCCCCTACATTCTGCATTTCATCTGTGATCTCCTGACCTCCTAAATTATTTTATTCCAGCTTAAATAGAAAAATATCAGGGAATGACTTACACTGGGACTAGCCCCTGTGGCTAGAATAATGAGATCCTTCGATCATCAGGGTCCATGTCAGTTACTTACTCCTATGCCAAGAGATGGTATTGGGATGCTGGCATTGTCCATCTGTTTATAAGTACATGATTGGTCTGGAATAGGAGCAGTTCTCAAAGGAAGTGGGGGTGTGGGACAGACAAAACAACAGATGCTCACAATGTTCCGTTCCTTAGTCCCACAGCATACATGCAAATCCTTCTTGTCATATTTATAGTTAAAAAAATACTTCCTTCCAACAAAATTTATGTATCTTCTTTCCCCAAAGAGAATCGAGCTGAAGTCCACACAATTACCACATCTAGTTGCAAGCCCAGGACCCTGGGTCATATGTTCTGCTTTCTTTCAGCTTTGAGTGTGGCTTCTCACGGTCAGGCAAATACTTACCCAGAAATATTTGGATTTTAAAAAAGTAGAAAAAAACAGGGTACTAGTTTACTAAAGATATTAATCTTTAATGGCAGAATAGCAAGGGAGATTTTTTTAGTCAAGTACCATTCGTGCATTTGTAATGCTTTTCACAAAGTACTACATAGGTGTTCAACTACTCTTTTCTTGTGAACATCTGGTCCTGTGGAGAAGGTAGACAATGAAGGATATGGATTCTGTGTTTGGAAAATTTAGTTCTTCAACTCAACACTGCTTACTCTGTATTCTTATTTTTGTCTGCATACCGGATTCATTTTGCAGTGCTACTTGAAATTCAAATAAGTATCTTTTATTTTCTCATGACAGTTTCATTTGGTAGTCACTTGTGTTTGTCAAGAATTTTATGTGTGTTCTTTAACTCCATTAACCTTAGCTGAATTGCAAGGCACTATAATTAAATTTATCAAATTATTTACTTTGAAGACCTTTAAAAAATGTCAGTGGACTGCAAATAAACTTTATTAATTGGTACAGAGTTCCTGCAAAGGCAGAATGAGATACAATATGCGCCCATTGCTAATATGATGAGACCAGAGTTGACATCCATGAAAGAACTATAATAATTTACCATCTGTTTGATCGTTTGATGGTTTTAAGCATACTGTAAAGTACTTCAAAAAGAAGAAAGCTATTAGCAGTTCATGAAAGGTAATAATGCTGTGTTTCCAAGCAGAGCCTCTCAGTGGTTAAGCCTTTATCACTTCCATTCATTCAGGGATTCTACTATATACCACACGCACATATATACACACAAGTATATCTCCAAGTTCCCCAAATGGCGGAATATTTTAAATATTTCCATTTAACAAATTAATGGTTTAACATAAAAATCCAAGTCTAATATAATCATCACATTCACAAGATAGTTACAGGATTTATAAAAATTCAGAGGTTGCATGTTAGGACAAAAGTTTAAAATCAGGTGGATAAACATTGTTTTCTCTCAATTCTGTGAATGTGTTACTATGACTGTACATATAAGATCATTTGGAGATAATGTCAAAAGTTCTATGTAAGACCCTTTATGGATGTGAGACTCAGCCCTTGTCTGCCTTCTCGCTTTCTGGCCTCCCTGTGGTAAACTCTGATGAGTAGCCCATTTTAAAGCTCAATCTTTTCATGCCTGTGCTAGAAAATCTTCAGTTACTCCTTATTCCTTAGGCTTCCACGTGTGGTCTTCCATAATTTGGCCATTACCTGTCCATATCCTCCTATTTCCCATCAATTATCCTCCCCCTATTCCCATTCTTTCCTTTGCCTGGAAAACCCTTTCCAAGTTTTGACTAGCAGTTCCCCAGGGCAGAGACCCTGTTTTGTTCATGGCACAGATCATGGGTAGTTACAGTCTCTCCATAAGTACTTGCCAATGAATGAATGTATACTTACTCAAGTTCTACCCATTTTTCAAGACCCCACTTGAATGATACCACTTTTAAGAAGACTTCTCTGATTCCTCCATCTGGAAATAACTTCTACCTCCAAGGACTATGATCTATTATCCCTTTTGTTATAGCACTTTTTACACATACACACATCCTCTGCTGATCTTTACTCATTAATCTTTGGGAACATGGAGAAAACAGAACTTTGAAAATAAAAAAAATTACCAGCTGACTTCATGTCTGAAGCACATATTTGCCTCTTCTCCTTTAACATATGACAATCGACCTCCAAAGTTTGCTCTCTCCACTTGTGTTCTGGAACCCACCCATTTTCTTTTCCTTTGCTCCCTCTCTCTCTTCTAACATAAATCTATCAATCTCTTTCTCTTTGCAGGATCCAACATCAGGACTCAAGCATGTTTCTATATTTCTCTTCTTAAAAAAACAATCCCTATTGAAACCATACCCTTTCCTAATCACCAACACATTCTCTCTACTCCCTCTTACAGTAAAACATCTTCAGTTGTCCATGGTACCTGTCTCTACCTCTTCATCTTTTTTTTCTTTATGCATCCCATTTAGATTGGGATCCCATTTACAACCCCGCTAGTTCACCATAGTTGTTCCTATTGAGGTCATCATGTTGATCTTCACATTGTTAAATTCTGTGGTCATTTTTCTGTCTATATTTATTAAAGCTGTCAGAGGCATTTAACATAGTCAATTATTCTCCTTATTTAAATATTTCTTACGTTAGTTTTCATGACACCATACTCACCAAATTTTGTTTCTACTTCTCTGCTCACAAATAGATATAGTTTATCTGCTCACAGCAAATTAACAAACTAAAAAAAAAAAAAAAGAATCCCCTCTCTCTGCAACTACTGCCTTGTTTTCATGTTCTTGGCTTTCCTGAGAGGGAAAGAGATTTGCCAGGAACAGGGATAAGATAAATTATAAAATATTCTCAATTATTCCAAGAGAAGAAAGTAAAAGAGGGCAAAAGAGAATAAAAAATAGATAAGAAAAATAGAAAATAAACAGGAAGATAGTAAATGGAAATCCTAGCACATGGACAATTAAATTAAATGTAAATGGTCTAAATACCATAAGTAGAAGGCAGAGACTGTCAGACTGGACAAAATACCAGACAGTACTGTGTGCTGCCTGTAAGAAGCTCTACATACAAAGACACAGATAGGTCAGAGAGAAAGGGATACATAAATGTGTACCATGCTAACACTAATACAATGAAAGCTGAATTGGCTATATTAATATCAGACAAAGTAGACTTTGGAGCAAGGAATATTACCAGAGATAAAGAGGGACAGTTCATAATGATAAAGAGATCAATTTATCAAGAAGACATAACAATTCTAAATGTATATTCATCAATAACCAGGCTTCAAAATATATGAAGCAAAAACAAAACTGAAAGGACAAAAAGGCAAATCCACAACTATAGTTTAAGACATCAATACTCCTTTTTCTATAACTGATAGGAGAAGAAAATCAATAAGCATACAGAACTTGAGCAATATATCAACAATGTGATATAATTGACATTTATTAAAGAGCTTCCTGTGACAAGAGAATACTCATTTTTAAAAATTTTCATATGAAACATTTTTTAAGATACATCAAATGTTGGTCATAAAATAGGTCTCAATAATTTAAAAGCAATGAAATCCTATGGAATATGTTCTCTGATGACAATGGAATTAAACTAGAAATCTATGACAGAGGTCACCCATGGGGAGCATGTAGAGAGAGATGTGGCCCAAGGTTAAAACTTTGGGGAAAATGGTATTTGGTACCACAGGAAGAGCTCTTGAAGAAGGCCAGCAAGAAAAGATCAGAGAAGGGTAAGGAGAACCAAGAAAAGAAGTCTCAGAGGCCAAGGCAACAGAGAATTCCAAGGAAAAACCATGTTCAATGTACAAGTGTGCAATAAAATGAGGACTGAAACAAATCCACTGGGTTTGGAGACATGGAGATTAGTGGTGACCTCAGGAAGAGAGCAGCTGATGGGAAATGAGGAAGTAAAGGCAGTGTCTACTCCTGTTCCAGGCAAACCTCTTTTCCTCTTGGGAGAGATGAGAACATAAAAACAAGGCAGTAGCTGAAGGGAGAGTCAGGGTCAGACAAAGGGATTTTTTTTAAGTTTGTTAATTAGTTGTTGCTTTAAAGATAAGGAAAATTTGAACACGCTTGTAAACTGAAGGTTAACAGTTGGTAGGAAGGGAGGTAGGAAGGAATGGAGTTATGACTAAAGATGGGAGATTCACCTTGAATATAGAAAAAGGTAGTTATGTAAGGACAAGCATAAATGTAGATAAGTATGTAGGTGGAGCTAGAAATGGTTACACAAAGTACCACCATTGATCCAACTTTTACCTTTATGCTGAAGCCTCAAAACTTTATCCTTAACCCTAACTTTTGAGCTCCAGACCCAATTTCTAAGTGTCCCCTTCTCTTCCCTTTCATACATATAAGTGCAAAATGTGATATATCTAAGTGGACTTTGCACTTACATGTATGAAACAAACTTGTATTCTTCCTGAGAAATTCCCTTCCTGTCTCCCCATCTTCCCTTTGTCCCCTCTTGGCCCAGGCAACCAGAACCTCGAGTCAGTCTGGTGTACAGCCTACCGTAACCTTAGGTGAGAAGTTGGGCTTCACTTGTCCAAATTTGCAGGACACGGAGTGACCTGGCCGTGTGTGGGATGTGGGGTGGGTCATGGATCTAAAATAAGGTTTTTGAAATGATGACAAATCAAAACCAGCAGGCTACTCCAAACTGTCACCAGTTCACAGACGTAAGACAAGAGGGAGAATCTAGATAGAAAGATGGCAAGATGAAATTTTGCCAGATGAGAGGAGACTGGTGGGTTTGGAGGGTGGGAAGCCCATCCTGAGATGGTGAAATGCTGGGTACAAGCTCTCTCCATAGTGTTCTTCAAACTGGCCCATGCACATAGAGGGAGCCATTAAAAGCAGCAACCTGACATAGACTCTCTAAGTCTATAGGTTGACGGACTCAGCACTCCTCCAGACCGCAGCCTTGCACTGTGGACTGCCCCTTGATTGTTCCTTCATCCCCTTCCCACTGGGATTCCTTTTTGAGTAGTAGATATTCTTCTTCTGCAATGTCTCTGCACTCATGCTCCTTTTTTCTTTTTTCTTGTACCAACCACTCTCTAGATTCCTTATACCTTCTGTTTCTAGTCAATTCAGAAATGTCAAAAAAAAAGTTATTCTCATAGTTTCCCTACTCTTGGCAGACAGAGTAGATCTGGCTGGAGGCCAGTGGTAGCAATGTGCCTGAAAATGAAGAACATATATATATATATATAATTAATGAAGAAAAACACCAAGCCAACCTTGGAAAATAACTCCCCTGAAAGTTTAGGTTTAGGTTTATATTCTGGGCCAAGACGTCAATTGCTGTTTATTTGCTCCGAGTCAGACATAGTGGCTGTAAGCTGCTTGGCTTTACGAAGGTCTTACAAGGCCTGTTAGCTCTGCACAGGCCTCCTTCGAAGTAGATTTAATTAGGGTAAATGATTCTAATGTTAGTCCATTTGCCTGCTGGTGAGGCTGGGAGTCATCTGTGTTTGGCCATGACTCCACTCTTGTGTGCCCATCAGTACACTTTGAATTTCATAACTCCTTGGATGTGTAACTCCTCAGTAAAGTACCCTCTTTCTTTATTCATCTTGACTACCTGGGATCACCTGAGGTTTGGGGACCATGTATTAATAGCACTATAAATACAGCTCACAAGCTGGCCACTACTTCTCTCTTTGACATCACCTTTTTCAAGGACAAAACTTCCATTTTGTGGTAGACATTGCTGCTTATGACCCAGAAGAGTCTGGAAACAGGGTCTTGTCAAATTTCAGTTTAGACGTATGGCCATATTTATTCCAGCCTTGGCCCAGTGGCAGCAGAGTGTCTATCAGAAATGGTTGAGCTACCAGGCATGTCAGCCAACATCTATTCCCAGCCTCTCTGCTCACAGAATTAAACTGTTTGTGCACCCTCATGCCCTCACATGCAAGAGACATAAAAACCCATCTGAGCATTTATTGATAATGCTCCTCCTGAGCTCTGGTGTAGAGAGGCCCTAGTGAAAAGGTCGGCTCCCAACCATTGTGTGAGGAGGGGAGAGAGCCAAGGCATAGGAGCTGAGTGGCAAGTGCTGTCACTGGGGCCCATGAGAACTGAGGGGAGGTGGCAACATGGCCTTCTGCTCAGGCTGCTAAGAAATGCTGGCTAACCCCAGAGATTGGGCAGGGAGAGCTGGCTGGGGATGCAGCATGCAGAGCAGCTTAGAGGGCTACCAGGGAAAGCCACAAGCTCCAGATGACCCTGGGGGACACAGCTGAGATTAATGTGAGGGGCAGAGAGACTGGGAACAGCTTCCCATTGACTCTCCAAGGCTGGCTGGGACTCAGGTAAACAGAAGACACAGATCTGGGTCTCCACTACTGTCCTCAGGTTTCCCCAGCAGTGCTTTTCACCAAGAGGGATAGTGAAAACCTCCTGTAGGGGGGTTTGAAAATACAGATAGGCATTTTAGTTAGTCACTATGCTGTGGGCACTGGTATGAGGCTGAGGAGGGAGACAAAAACCCAGCAAGGCTCAGGACAGTGGCACCCAAAACAAAACTGGAGCATCTCCCCATGAGGCACACACAGAAGGCAAGGCCTTCCCAGAAGGCTTCTGACACATCTGGATAGACTCTGAATAGATTAAATGTGGTGCTCACTCCCTGCCTTTGTTTGTCTGATGGGCACTGCCTATGTGAGCACACAGCTCTGAGCCACTGAAGAGAAGGCCCAGTTTGGCCGTTTCAGTGGCTGGCACTGCCCAACATTACCAAGAACACAAAGTGCCCATGGAGACTGGGAGCCCCCGCAGCTGACAGTGAGACCCAGCGTTCCTTGTTACCAAAGCAGAGAGTGTTTGCAGTAGAGATTGTCTTCTTGGAGAGGAGCACCAAGTGTTTTGGCAGGATTCATAGTGAGAATAGTTTTAGAAGGATGGTTGGGAAGCAGTTTTAATTTACTTTACCACCTGTAGCTCTCAGAGAACAAAGGTATCCCCAGAGATATGAGTTCATCCCACTTTTAGAAGGTTCTAGAAGTTTGCACAACCAGGATCTTCTTTCCCAGGCACTAACCCTCTACTCCTGCCCAGCTGTTCATTGGTCACTATCTCCCCTTGAACCAGAGCAATACTATTTTGACAATGCCTACTAAAGCCAAGCTTCGAAACAGAGGTGGACAAGGTTCTGGCTTCCCTTTTGAGTTTTCTTCTTTTCCCTCCTCTAAAGGTAAGAGCAGAGCCTGCCAGTGGTTTGCTAGTTGTCTCCAAGTGAAAAGATTGTTTAATTCAGAAGAGATTTTAGACTCCCAGGGGCACGGTGCCCGTCATTTCACAATGGAGAATTATTTTGCGGTATTTATTTTATGATTCCTGACCCTTGTTCTAAATCTTGCTGGTGTGTTTTCATTTAAAATGTATTAACTGAAACTTGGCATTGTGACTTGGCTCCATTAAGCTCTACAACAGCTTAATCCAGATTTGATTGTACTGAGGTTTGAGTATATGAACTCCAATATGGGAGGAAGCTTGAGGATAAATAAAGTAATTTTGATACTTACTATGCATTTAGCTCTTTTGGTGTGCTCTTGGCAATTAGCTGGGGCGTTTGTGGTTGGATTTTAACGTTTTCAAAATGTTGCAACAGTGACTGTTAAGCCATCCTGAGACTGGGGCTTATGGGGCCTCTGAGTAAACGGCAGACTCAGTGGAACAGTCAGGGTTCTGGGGTTGTCATTGGTTAGGCTGTCCAGGGGACGTGGAGCCCTCCCAGGCAGAACAGGGGAAAAGCAGCTCAGCCTCCCCTGGAGCTCCAGGACGCTCACATCTACTCGCTTCCTCACCCGTTCTGCTTGCAGCTCTCGTGGGTCTGCAGCTTTAGTGCCTCCCAAGAAGACCACCTGCCCTCCCCCTCAAACCTGCTCCTGTTCTCCTAGAAGTGGAGCCGCCACCCACAGAGTCACCCCTTCAACTCTGTCTCCTCCATCCCAGCAGAGTCTGTGGACTCTACCTTATACGTACGTCTGCATCTCTCCGTCTCCATCTCTGTGCATGGCTGTCCTTCCCCACCATCCCATCCCCAGTCCAGCCCTGGTAGGTCTCAGCTGGAGTACCCGTCAGCCTCCCACCAGCTCCCCATGACTTTTCTGCCCTAAACTCTTCAATGGTTTCCCACTGCACCTAACTTAGAATTTAAGTTTTTCGCTGTCCTCAAGACCCTGGGTGATGGAGTTCCTGTTTACCGCCCTGTCTCCTCTCATTCCCTCATCTCCACCTCTCACTGGGCTCTGGCCTCACTTCCCCCTGGCTGGGGCCCCTCATCATTGGGTAACATCCCTTAAGACGCCTTTTCTGACCCCTCCTAATCTAGTTAAAACCCCTATATACTCTCTCCTAGTACCTGGTACCATTTCAGACATTACACAGTGCGTACTTTTATATTTATTGTTGTATTGTGGATTAGGTCCTGTTCCTCCACTACACTGAAATAAATACCTTTGGAGTTCAGGTCTGTTTTGCTCACCACTATACCCAGTGACCAAACCAGTGCCTGAGATGTAGTACATGCTCAAAAATATAGGCTAAGTCCATAAATACTGCCTTCAAGGAGTTGATTGTCCCCTTCATCAGGAAAAACATACTGAGCCTCTGCTCTGTTCATTACAGATAGGGAGAAACATAAATACTTGAAAAAACTTAAGAACCATTCAGAGAATTGTTAAATAAAGCAGAAGTCAGTATTTACTGAGTCCAGAAGTCCCAAAAGATTTTTGGAGCATAATTCGGTGAGTAACCACATAGAGGTCATGAACTGGAGATAGATGGGAGAAGAGTGACCCATGACCAGGGCTCTCAGAGAGAGAAAAGCCACAGAAAATGTGTGTGGTGGCTACCGAGCTAGGTCTTTTTGCTGGGTACTGTTCTAAGCCCTCCTGTTAATCCATCAAGGCCTATGGGTTCCAGACATTCTTCCAGGGAACCCCCAGCCACACTCCCCAAGGAGATCCTGGTCTGCTCCTGCCTCCGGCTCTTCCTGGTCTTCTGCAGACCCCAGAGCGGGTGTGGTGATGGGCTCCCTCCACATCTCTGGGCGCCAAGCCCATCACCCCAAGCAGGCTGTTGGAATTAAGATACTTTGGGCTCCTTTCCCAGGAGATTTTTTGAAAAGGTTTTAATTGTCCCTAGCTGTAATGTACTTAATATACTTGTTTCCAAGTTTTCATGTGTGCCTAGAGAGTTTGTCTGTGAAGGAAATTTACTGTAGGTTTGAGGGTAGTAATTTATAGAAAATTAGAAAAAAGAGGGCACAGATTGGTGAGGGATCTTTGCTCCAATGCAGCTGCCACATACTGAAGGGAGTAAAATAGGTCACATTTTAAGGCCATATTCCTTTGTTTTTCTCAAGAACAAGTACAATACTATGAATTTAAGATGGTGGGTTTTTCAACCACTAAGGAGAGAAATGCAGGTATTCTAAAGAGATGTACGAAGTATTTTATCACTAACCTTCTGTAGTAGGCTATTTGGGGCAAAGACTTGACGTGCTTATGAAGAATCTAGGTAGACCCCTGGAGGCCAAACTCTAGGCTTAATCCACTCAAGACCCACCTAGGCAAATGGAAGTGAATGTCTCCTAGGTCTGCCCCAGCAACAGGGCAGTACCCCGCCCACAGCTCTTTGGGCACCTTTTCATTACACTGTGTTTCTGAAAACCGAAAGGGAATTTTCTCAACAGGTCTTCTACTTTGGTTTCCTGACTTCAAAATGGGAGCTAAGAATGATGAACACCTTGAACACTGGGATCCAAAGAAGTCAAGCAGCCCTGCCCCAGGTCCCCCAGCTAGTGAGCAGCAGAGCCAGTGCTGGAACCCAGGCCGGTCTGGGCCCGACTCCTGCTGCCCAGCACCTACCCTGGCCCTGGCCCACCTCCGTTCTTCGTGCACATCTACATACATCCCTCGTTCTCCATGGTTTGCTGTTCGGCAGTTTCATGTTTCAGGGTTGTGATTTCCCATACTGTTTCTCTTCCTTTCTAACTGCTCCCCACCTCCTCCTACAGGCCAATATGAAATAATGAGTTAACTTTCTTTCCAGAGAATTCTATCCTCTTGGTCCTCTGCCCTGGGCCCCTTGCCCATCTCAGCAACACCTGGAGACCTTCTGTGCTCTTCTCTGCCCTGCATGTCCATGAGTTGGGACGTGTTGACACCAGGGTTGAGACACTGAAGCAATTTAGAGCTTTACAGCTGCTCACCACACAGAAAATGATTTTCTCACATTGTGCAAAAATATGCTCACAATATGGAACACAGTCTTCCCCGTGCCCAGATATTACCCTGGGCTTCTATTAGCACCATTATTTTCTTTGGAGCCTTAAGCACCTGTACAGAAGGATTTAATTATGTTTCAGCAAGTCTCAGTGAGAAAGATCTAGTACAGTAAGTTGATCTCATTTCAAGTAAAGATCATAAGCAAAAATTTTATTCCATTTTTGAGTCATACAATCTTATATTTTATGTGATTTAATAAATTGTATGAAGTTCCTTCAGCAGCACGGCAGGTGTATAATATGTATATGCACACATGCAAATCTGAATTCACTGGGAACTGGCATGTAAGATGTAAGGAACTGGGGTTGAAACCACAGAACTAGGGCCTGAAGTAGTATTTCCTCTTGAACTTCTTGTACTTGTACTAGCAATAAGAGAAAATGTGCTGTTTTTTCACCCAAACAAATGCATTGTTAATTAGCCCCCAGGGGTGTGAAATGTGATCCCGCCTGTGATCTGTAAGGTAGAAGGATGGAGTTCCCAGGGCTTTCTCCCTCCAGCCCTCTGTAGTATGTACTCTGTGAAAGTGTGAAGAACACGTTTGCTGTCTCACAATTCTCTCTCCTGACATTGTTCTGTGCATTTCCCTAAAAGAGAGCCACCGCCTTACTACCTCCCATAGCTGTGGGGTTCATCCTGCTGCCTCCCCTTCCGGCAAATTCAAGTGGATAGTTTCATGAATAGTACAGATGGAGAAATGGATTCATTTTAGAACGGATGCTGGCATTGATATTCCTGAGACTGAACTGCTTCCAAGACAGAAATATTCCTTGCACTTTCAAACTGGGGAGTCTGGTGCAATTTTACAACCCCTGACAAATGCCTGGATGTGGTGCAACGGTCATGGGGGAATAAATGGAAAAGTGTGCGCCACTCAGGGGGCTTGCTACGAATAGCTTGAAAGTGAGTCACAGTAACTGTGTCACCAGGATTTTCTACTGTGCTATCAGAAGTTTTTTTAGAATTTGAAACATTGATAATTGATTGGATTCTCTGCCCAAACAAATTGTCTCTGAAATGCCATTTGTTTATTTATTTATTCAGTAAATATTTAGTGCGTATGTGCTAGATGATATGGGATATTATTTATTTAGTCAATAAATACTGCATGTGAGCTAGATGATATGGGACAAAGGGAAATAAGACATGATTCCTGCCCTCATTGACTAATGGGGGAGATGAATGTGGCCCAGGTACTAACCCTGATTAATACGTGATGGTATGTACTGTGATTGTCCCTGATGCTATGTCCTAGGGAGGAGAGGGAGGCTCCCTGAGCAACCTGGAGCCCCTTCCCCCAGCTCCTCACCCACTGTCTTGTCTCACAGAATGCATTACTACTTGAATTTATACATGCTTTTATGTTCCATTTCTTCCCACTCAAATACCAACCTAGGAGGGCAGGGACTTAGTTCTGTTCATCACTCTATCCCCAGTGTCTGGAACAGAGCCTGGTACATAGTAGGTGCTCAACAGAAGTGTGTTATGAGCACAAGGCTGTGGAAGTGCTGGGAAGGGAGAGAGTTCCTGGGGCAAAGGACAGAGGTGAGCGTCAGAGGGAGGAAACCTTGCCTGAGAAGGAAGCACGCACAGTGTCTCACCAGGCAGAGCAAGGGAAGCAAGCACGTCCCTGGAAGAAGAAACAAGCTGGGCAAAGGCTCATATGTGTAAAAAAGTAAAAACCCTTCAAATGGGAATATATGGCAGTAAGGTGGGTTTCAGGGGTGGTGGGTGAGGAGCAGGAGAAGAAACTTCAGCAAGGAAGTTGGGCCAGATATGGGCTGGAAAGGGTCTTGTGCAAAGTGCTAAATAATGCAAAGTCACCAAGTTGTTGGAAGGGTAATGACATCCTTTCTGTAACCCTCTGGGATATCTAAATAAACTGTGTGTGTGTGTGTATGTTCACTAGCATTTTACATGGTAAATAACTAACAGAATCAGTTTCCTTATAGAGCGTGCCAAAGAATTTATTCTATAGTTATTAAAGGGCCACAGGAAGTGTTTAACAAAGGGAGCGCGTTATGAGATGGGTGTTTTGGAAATCTCCAATGAAAATGTGGAGGATGAATCAGACAAGTACCCTAATGGAAACCGTCCCCGGTCAGAGACTGTGCAAGACATAGGTGATACGACCGAATTAAGGCATGTCAGCTTGGAGAGAGGGAAAGCTTTCCGTTTAAGGGCTATTAGGTAGTAAAGGGATAGATCCTAGTGTTCAGTTTCACGTGGGGAGTAAAGGAGAAGGAACCGAGGGTAACTTTAAGATGCCTCGCCCTTCCCTGCGTTTAGTGCTATCTGACATGATACCCGGGCTTCGCTTGCCGGTTTGTTTTGCGGACTGTCTGCATCATCCACTACAAGGGCGCTTCTTGAGGACTCTGCCAGTTTGGTTTTTTCTTGCATTTCCATGGCCGAAAACCATGCCTGGCCCATTGTATATAATCAGTATAGCAAATGAATTAGTCAATGACTGAGAATGCTCTTTGCCCTCAATATGGAAGGCAGGAAAAATACCAAGCTCTGTTGAAGAAGGAAAGAAGGCACAAAGGTAAGGACCCAGGTGGAGATGTCAGTGGGTTAGCTTGACCCAGGAGGAACGTCAGGATTTGGGGTGCAAACACTGCGATTGTTCTGGAGTCCAGAATGTGTTGGTGTTGAAAGAGATCTCAAAACTCTTGCCTTCCTAACTATTTTATGACATTTTCGTATTCCCTGAGCTCTTGCAGTTATGTCTGTTGCATCTGCATGGTTTAGATGCTGCCTCATGGCGGGTGGGCTGCTGTGCACCTTTCTCAACTCTGCATTCGGGGACCTCGTGTTGGGAGCTTGAGACCAGCCATGGAAGGCGTGGCTACACCATAGCAGTTGGCAGAGGCCCTCAGTCAGGGCTCTTCTTCCCAGATTGCTGGTCGCCCAGTATTTCCTGGCATGCCACAGCTTGAAGAGAGAAGGATGGTCCAGTGTGACTTCTGTTTGGATTTGGGACAGTGGGAGTAAGAAGCCACTAGAGATGGCAGTGCAGGCCCTGGAGACAGATGGAACTGGGTGGAAGCAAGACTGAGCAGGTGGATTGGGTTCCAGAGCTCAGGTATAGGGAGAGCCGACTGTCCACTGACATGGCAGAAGTTCCATTTAATATATAACAAAATAATGGGACCTTTTCAGACAGATCACTCAAAGAGACTATTTGGCCCTCTGTTTAGTCTAATTCCCTTTACAGAATTCACCTAAATACAAGCAGTTAGCATGTAAAATTTATCTCAAAAGCACTGCCATACTGCCATGCCAGTGCAACAGACCAGCAGCCTATGTATCTTCTAAAAACTCGCTTTCTTGGTAAATTGCTGAACAAACAATTGTTTTGTGTGATAGTTGCCTCTCAGGATAGTTGTAGGCTACTAGACCACTTCAATATGGGTCATTTCAATGGATTATCTGGAGATCCAATTCAAATGCCATCATTAAATAGGTTAAATAAATAGTAGAACAAATTGCAAGAGGGAGCTTTGCATTTCTTAACTTTTTTAAGCCTTACTTATGATTTTTGATAAACATACAAAGCTCATATTCTTTAAAAATATCATTTGAGATTCAAATAAATATAATCTCTCTCTCTCTCTCCACACACACACACACACACACACACACACACACACACACACATGAGAACAATGGGACAAAACACGACACTGTTGTTTAACTATGTGTGTCGCCTCCTTTCTTCCCTCTTCTGTTCCAGCCTCTCCCCTCTGAAGGGAGTGTGCTGCCTACTGGCTGCGAGTTGTAGGACCTACTAAACCGAGCAGTGAGGTCAGACAGGCCCCTGGACAAGGCAAGGTGGGACACAAGCTAAGGAACCACAATCGCTGGCCCGCTCCATGCTAGTCCCACCCTCCTACGGCAGCCTGCGATTTTACTTTTTACTCTGGGCACTGGTCTCTGTTCTGTTCTTCCCACTTGAATGCTTTTGCATGATACTTCCCAGATTTCGTAATCATCTCTCTAACTGTCCTTCCTAGTGACCATTGAATATTCCATCATATTAATAGAGCACAGTCTGCCTAAACCATTTCCTCTCACTTGGGTACTTGGACTGTTTCCGATGATTCCTTTTAATATACGGCAGGCCTTGAAATATCTTTCTGCAAATGTTTGTTTCCTTGGACTTATTCCTTGGGACATTTTTCCCCAGGAGGCCCTACCGGGTCAAAGAGTAGAATAATTTTTATGACTTGTCACATATTGCAAAATGGCTCTTGAAGAGGATTTTTTTTCCGTCAGTTTATGGTGCCACCAGCAAAGTTTGGTGCGCCTGCTTCCCGAAAGCCCTGCCAGCAAACAGTTCTGTCATTTGTATTCATTTCTCCTGTCGCTGTCCTGCTTGTTTCACAATTCCGTGGAGCTAACGAGACGGAATCAGAAAATAATCTTCCCTAATAAAAGCCTGGTGCAGGAATATGTGGGAGGTTTCAATATATACCATTGTGAGTTATGAAAGACTTTATCCTTCAGGTACAAAAATGAAAAAAAAAAAAGATGTAAGGACACGGGTTACCCTTTAGAATGGTTGGAGATAAGAAAGAACAAATAAAGAAGATGATACCAAAGAGAAAATGATGAGCTGCGTTGCAAAATGAAATGAGACTGAATCTTCTTCTGTTGCTTGCAGCGCCCTATGAAGCAAAAGAATTGCTGGAATCACTGAATTTGGGAAATAAACCTGTAGAGTAGGCTTTGTTTTTGTTATTGCTGTTAAGTATGTTAAATTAAACACAATATGTGGATATTATCTTTCTTTCTACTTGGCTTGAGATCTGTTTTCTCTCTCAATACCCATCATCCAAAATAAGTACAATGAAAACGCTATTGAATTGGCTTTTGCATTTTTAAGAGTGCTCATTATTTGTATAATTGTCCCTAAAGGCTGCCTGTGGATATCTCTGGCATTCATAACAAACAATGGACATATACAGCACATTCCTTTAAGAAGACGGCTGTATTTTTACTTTATTATTTTTGGACATTTAAGACCGATTTCCTCTACAGGGACCAGACTTGTGTTTTAGGTTTCATGGAGAATCTTCTCAAAGGAAGCAACTGGAATCAATGTAGCCACCAGTTATTTCACAAATTGCAATTTCATATGCCTAGGAGAGAAAAATGCCTTAGCGAAGGCTGCATAATGTAGTGCTTTACCTCTAGTTGCTTATTAAAGTTTTAACTTCTATAATCTCTCCTCTTTCATCAGGGTTGACAGCCGAGAAGTTATCCATTATTTTTAGAATGTGTTTAGCATGGTGAGATTTCCTAATACACATTTATATTGGCTGACTAGGAACCTCCATCTCTGAAACAAAGAGCCCTTTCCACAAAAGCAAGGTGAAATTGAAATGCAATCCTGGGGCACGTTCCAGGAGACCTAAGCCAGGAGAACAGCTTCTGCCTGAGACAGAGTTTATTTCTCTTCATGGGATGAAATTAAATTCCACTATGGTTTCTCTTCCTTTCGGAGAACTTGTTTTTCTGTTTCAGCTTACTCAACACCTCTAATGCATTTGATACCCTCTTTCCTTTTGGAAACTGCCCTGTCTTGGTATTTTTGACCTTTTCTTTGGTTCTCCTACTCCCCAGTGACTGCCTATCTGGAATCTTCTGCAGCTTTTCTTCCTCCCCTCTCCTTCCAAATGGCATGCACTCATGCTCAGGCCTCCTTTTCTGTGCCTGCTCCTCTGAGAGCTCATCCACCTCAGGCATCTTCTGTCACCTCTGCACTGAGCCTCCTAAGTCCACATTGTCCAGCACATTCCCCTTTTCCAATCTCCAGTTTCATTTCTCCTTACAGTTGTCCACAGGACATTCCCACTGCTATGTCTGTCTGT
This sequence comes from Manis javanica, assembly GCF_040802235.1. Classification (NCBI taxonomy): domain Eukaryota; kingdom Metazoa; phylum Chordata; class Mammalia; order Pholidota; family Manidae; genus Manis; species Manis javanica. The sequence goes on along the minus strand of NC_133158.1, from coordinate 49,951,537 downwards.
CTGTTGCCTCCCACCCAGCAGGTTCAGGAAACCCTCTCCCTTCCCAGTATGCTCGCTCTGGTCAGCCTGTTCTCTCGGCTTGGACTCTCCTCAATCACCCAGACCTCCCTCATGCGTCTTTGACTGCCCTAAACCCAGGCACCAAGTTCTGCTTCAAAATGTCCCTCGCATTAGTTTCTTCATCTTTGTCCCATTTTCCACCTGACTTCCAGCTCCTGTACCGCACGGCCTTTGAGCTGAGGACCCTACACCCGTCTCTTCTCCCCACCCCTCTGTCCTGCTCACCCACCTCAGGCCTCCTCAAACATCATGGCATCTGCCTCCTTGCCTAAATCTTTTCAGTGCCTCCCTAAGCCCTATGTCCTATGACATTTAGTCAAGACCAGGTTCCGTGTCTTTCTTGTCCTTTATAATCTGGCTTCAGGAAGTAAATTTTATTTCCCCCTAACCTCCAACACGAGTCATTCCATGATTTCTTTGTTTTATGTACCTGCAATCGTGTGCGGGAACTGTCTTGTAGTGACTCACAAGAGCTGATGTGAAATTTTCAGGAAATCTGTGAGCCGGTTGTTAAACACAGTTATTAGTGAAAAGTAAATTGTATAAACTTAAGTAAATTACGTTTACCAAGTTAATACTTAAAACTCATAAGTTCCTAATTATTTTACTATTATCTGTGCTTTTGAGATTACTTGTGTCCATTTTATGGTGGATGAACTAATGCACATCTCTTCCCAATTCCACATTCAGTAATGTCATGCTGGTAGCTTGAAATTGGTCATGTTTAGAGTATTTATACTATGGAAATTGGAAGATACTGCAAATAAGTGTTTGTTTTCTTTTCCTGAGAGAGGGTGTTGAACCTCATACCACTGCATGCATACCTTGTATATTCCTCTGCTTGGGACTTTGTTCTTTTTTCCTCTTACCTAGTGTGTCTTCACTGTTTCCTACAATACAAAATTGTTACTCATCTATAAACACTTAGTTAAATCTCTCCTTTTCATCACACTTCCCCTAACAGTGCTCACTTTCATTGATTTGTTTTCCACTCAAACTCTGCATCCTTTACATCCTGAACCATTCAACCTAACACATAATAGTATGTTTTCCATTAATCAGTATGAACTAATTTATTCAATAATTCTTTTTTTCATCATGTTCCTTTAGAGACCTGTGTGTGTCATGCCCTGTGCTAATTTTAGTTCTGGCCAGAATCGTTCCCTGCTATTTCATGTATTTCTCTTATCTCCGCTAATAGTTTTATACACCTTAGAAGTCATCAACCACCTTACTTCAACATTCCTTTTGGATGCCAGCACAAAACTGAGCCCCTAACAGGGCCCAGCATAGATCCATACATTGACAGAACACTGTATGCATTTGATGCTCAAAGATTATTAATGGTGACTATTGCTGAATTTCAGAAAAAAAATGCTTTGGTTCAGGTTGTTCCAATCTTTTCTTTCAAGTGCTGAAAGTTTCAGCCCTAATTCAGGAGAGGGAGAGAGGCTGGGGGTGCTCAGGAGACTTGGGTCCAGTACCACATAGCTACCGTCACACCCCTCGTCAGCTCCCCTCTTCAGTCTCCGTACCCAGGTGAATTATTTGTCCTGCTTATGTATGTACATGTATGTACATGGTTGTTACGAAGGTCAAAAGAGAAGAGGATGGAAAAATGCTTTGTATAGAAATGTAGAGACCAAGGACCCTCATAGGCCCCCTGGGTACCGTAGTCAGGCCGTGTTCCTCCCTCCAGTCACCTGCAAGCACGAATCAAAGGACTAATCTATATCTTCCTGATCACACTCAAAATTTTCCCCTGTCTTTCCTAAGATAAGGAGGCAGAGATGCCAAGATTGCTATTCAAAATGAAATTAGAGAAAGCAGGGGCATGGGCATGTTGTAGTTATCAGTAGCGAAGAGTTGTATCATGGTCTCTGGAGGCTGGTTGGGTCATAAAATATCCCTCCATAAATACAGCACATGGAACACACCCACACCATTGATACAACCATCCTGTGAGGTTAATAGAATGGTGGTGTTATCATTATTTGTTATTATTATTATTATTCCTATTTTATGGGCAGGGAAACTAAGGCTGAGAGAGGTTCAGTGGCTTTCTGTAAATCACATGGCCGCTCAGTGGCTGAGCCAGGATAACCCAGGTTTCCTACGTCCAGCACAAATCTGTAAGCACCCACAGTCTCTAAACTGTTCAGCAGCACCACTCAACTTTCGTCCTTTTTATGAAGATTTGTGCCCAACTTCTCTTTGTGACACAAGGGAAAAACCTGCCCTGGGAGTCAATGGGCTTATTTGAAGCAGATCACCTTGAGCATCAACCTCTTTGTGCCCCAGAGGCTGCCGCATCTGTCAAAAGCCATGACTGCTCAACAAACCCAACTCTTGGGGCTTTGAGAGGATAAAAGGAGAGCGTAGATGTGACAGTGCTTTGAAAATTAAGTTGCCACATGAATGCAGGACATCATCAAAAATAACAATGGTTCTGTCTCTTTGAAGTGGTTCCTGGAGAAGCTGGTGACTGACAGCTATGCTTGTCTGGCATTTGTGCTGTTTCCCTTTGGTTTTCCCTGACTTTCCTGACAGCATCCCCCATACAGAGGGCACCGGAGAACCCGTACAATTGTTTTCTCTCCTTTGCAGAGTCTCTGAGAGTTGGGGTAATTAATTAGTCTGGAAAACTTTCCATCACTTGGCAAAAGAGATCAGCCAGACGTCGGTAACTTTGTAAAACAATGAAGCCCAGCCCCATCTGTCCTAATCGGCCTCTTTCTGACCTTCAAAAGACATCAGATTGTCCCTCAAGTTCCTGTCAGAAGTGCCCAGTTCTCGTGTTGTGGAGTTGCATGACTGTTGCAGTCCCTCACTAGACACTTTGAAGAGAAGACAAGAGGCGAGTAAGCGCTCTGTGGAGATACAAGGCCAAGCAGGCTTCAGGGCTGTGCTGGGCCCATTCTAAGCCACTCAAGTATCTGTGTTACTCTTCTGAGAAAAGGAGAAAACCAGCCTGAGGCCGAGCATTTGATTCTCAGTACTGGGTTCATGAAATGGGAGTAGGTTGTTTCTTTTTTGGGGGGGTGGGGGGGTTGTTTGTGTCTTGTTTTTAAACTACCAATATTCTTTTACTTCATGCATTTCTGTGGCCAGATTCTCCTGCTAGTTCTGCTACAGTCAGAGCCATCTAGTTCCCCTCAGGGGGAGGTTGGGAAAGAATCAGAATTATTATGTCAGCATGCAAAGAGAAGGAAGTTTCTGACATCCAAAGTAGGATTTTGCAACAGGACAACATTCTTGAAAACCAGACTTTGTAGAGACGGAGAGGACTTTCAAAATTCTTTGACATATCAGAAACCAAGTCTGCTGGACTCATACCCTGAAAATTTTCCATTAATTAGGGAAGAGAAAGGCTTCAGCCAGTGACAATTAGGACTTGAGGCTTGATTTCCAGAGTAGAGAAGAGATACGGTATACAGGAAGGAAGAGCTTGGAGCCTCCTTACCTGAACCTGGAAATGTGGGTGCAGAAAAGTAACACGGGAAAAGACAGGGTCAGATATCGGGGGTCTTGCTCATGCACTTCTGTTCCATGGGGCTGCCAGAAACATTCAGATAGGCATGTGCAGCTCCAAACCTCAAGGCTTGTGGTAGGTTTCCCTGTGTGTATTAAAGAGAGGCTTTGGTTCCCTGGGAGATGCCCTGAGCATGGCCACTTTCAAAATGGCATGGAAGGACTGGCAGAAGTAAGCAGGGAGGCAAAGACTAAACGTCAGTCCTAATATGCCCTCCCAGTCAAGCCCACAGTTGATGGTGGGGTCGGGGAAGTGAGGGTGGGGGAGTGGGAGGACTGTTGGGTAAGGCGAGGGAGATGCAGTTTAGGACTCTGGGAGGAGGCTGTTCTGCAGGCTGCCCCTCCACAAGTAGGGGAAGACACCAACTCAGGGGTTAGACGGAGAACAGGAGATTAGCCTCCCCGGCTTCTTCAACTCCAGCGTGGAATGCGCCGGCAGAAGTGGCTGGCTAGACTGAAGCTAGACTGAAAAATCTGGCTATGGGAGCTTTCTAGGAGCCTCCGAGATGCCTCTCCTTGTTTCTTCATAGTCATGAAAACCCCACCTTCCTTCCAAACACTTAGCTGCCATATTGGAAAGAAGCAGAGCAACAGGAGAGGAAATCTGAGCTGTGCTGAAGAGATTGTTAAGACCAGCCTTACAGAGAATTGAACTTAGAATACACTGACTGAATGTTTACATTTTAAGGAGACGGTTTAAATTGGAAAAGACTGAACTACTGTTAATTAACCAGTTTTAGCGGTTCCCACTGCCCAGCAGGGTGGGGGCTCATGAGGAATATCAAATGAAGTTATAGAGAAAATAATCATTTCTTTGAGCTTCTGAGTTATAATGTGAGTATGTTTGTGGCCTCGCTATATTTGCATTCATTGTCCCCTCTCCTCCAGCAATATTTCCAACAGAGATCCCACCCTCCAGCAACCTTCTCTGAAAAATGGCAACTGCCTGACTAGCATTTCTACTCATGGTTAGTACTGCCCTGGTTAAGGTGAAGAAATTGGCTGATTACTGTTTTCTATTTGAGGTGTCCATTTTCTCCTCGCTGGCAAAGGTTAACTAGGGTACCTGAAATGCTCACTGTTAGAGACACATATTCTTTCAGGTAGAAGCCAAAGGGACCATTTGACACCCCTTCACCATCATTCCCTCTTAGCTCTCAGGCAAGGCATGCCCTCTGCCCACCCCTTTACCAGCGTCTCCCTCCTGTGTTTGTGAGGACCCAGAAGATTTGAGAGTTGACCTTCTCTACTTGAAGACATTGCTTTGCTTTAAGGATCCCTGGGACCTGTGTTTCCCTTATTTCTGGTTTCCCACAGCACTTCCTGTTTGCCCTCAGCACTTCCTCTGGGCAAGTCCAACGTTCTCTTCTGTTCCATTCCATACTGCCAGGTGGGTGGCTGGACCAACTTCTGCTCTTGGGCATGGGCACCTCTTTTCAGGGGTTGGCCAAATTCTTCATCTGTCAGGGGCATATCAGTGGTTTGATGGTCTCTGGGTTTGGGGTATGGTCCTAAACTTACATGAGGGAAGTCAGTTATTCACCATCCAAGCATCCTGTTTATTTCCTTCATTGCAGTTATCATGCACTGTAACTTTATTATTGACTTGTTTACTCATTCCCCATGTAAACTCTATGAGGGAGGGTTCTTGTGTGCCCTATACAGGTATTAGGAAGTGGGATGGGGGACATGGTGGTGGTAAAGACATGAGACAGAGGGAGGGGAAAAGGCTGAGGCAGCACCCTGATTGGTAACTGGACTTTGCTACTGACTAGAAACCTTATCTGCTTTAGGCAAGCTCCCTCTTCAAGCCCCAGCAAAAAGAGAACAGTTCTATTATAGTCTGTCTTTTATAACATATAATAGATATAAAAATGTTTATAAATATTTGGTATTTAATATTGGTGGTACATTTGTTACAACTGATAACCTTCCACTGACAACAGGTATGATCTGTTTTTGCACTGTTTGTGTCAACCATTTGGGGCAGGCTACCCTGCCAAGGAGTGCTGCCAACGGGCTGATCAGGAAGTAGGGGGACAGACCGTGCAGGGTCCCTTTACCCAGACGTGAGTCCCAGCCACAGGCACGTGGGCATCAAGTCCCGCTGCCTGGTGCCAGGAGACTCATCTCAAGGAGGCAGCATGGCATCTTTCTTCAGTAGAGCTGCTGTGTTAGAAAGCTGTGTGACTCCTCTCCATTCCAGTGCTGGCACTTGGCTGACAGCAGGGAGATGAGCTGCAGGGCCGTGGGGCCCAGCTTGCCCACTATGCCAAGAGGTGTCTGAGGGCGGTGAGGAGTGGGAGGGCTTCCTGCTTGCCTGCTCGGTGTGCTGGTTTTCCATGTAGGATTCTGTTCAAAGAAAGCTTCCATAGAGAAAACAATTTTAAAGTTCTCAAATAACAGACTTACACAACCTCTAAAAGTCCTTTCCGTCTTTGACATGGCATAGCTTTATAATCTTACACTTCTCCATGGCATCAGTGGTCAGGGACAGGGTAACCTTTCTGAAAAGCACTCTAATGGGGTGTTGGGCTTGTGACAACCATTTTAGACTCTAAACTCCTAGAGAGTTTTCTTACTGAATGAGTTTTCTATTTTCTCCAAAGTTGCATGCTTAGTGCTGGGGAGGCCATGGCCCCAGGGCTTGCTAAAGTGAGGAGTCAAACAGCCTGTCCACCCACTCCCCCTCCTAGGCCCTAGGTGGGCTTCCAGAAAATTCCAAGGTCATTTCTTGGGGTGGTTGCTCACCAAGTGCTGTGCCAGCCACTGGGAATACTCTGCAGTATATAGGTGAGAAAAAAGTGAGTCCTGAAATAGTTGAAAGCTTACACAGGCCTCCCAGGAGTGCTGGGGTAGAGCAATTTGGATTTAGTCCTTAGTCCTGGGATTAAATTAGTTTGTTTACCACCACTCTTCCTCGTGGAGCAGTACGACCATGGGGTATCGCTATGGATGCTAAGCATAAAGAGTCACAGGTGGTTTTCATGTAGGTTTTGATTTCTTTTCTGGTAAAATGGAAGTCTCTTTTGGATTATGTCTGTTTGCACATAATGAAACTTTCAGAACAATGCTTGCTCCATAATTCAAAAATGTTAATAACATATTCTCCACCCTTAGGATGTATTTGCCTGGGTCGACAAAGTGTAGTAGTGGGCTGGTAAAAGTCAGTGCTTATTTGCAAAGCTGGGTTAAAATGATATCCAGGTATTAGGAATCAGCAGTCTACTTTCTCCATAGACAACTTATGCTTCCCTTGGCCTAATAAATGGGGAACTGGATAAATATTTTACTGTATTGATTAATTTATGTGGGGGAGGAGTCACTGAGCAGTGAAATAAGCTTAAAACCCATTCCTCAAACCAATACTTTAGAAAGGACTCCTTGCCTTTAACTCATGTCAATGTCAAGATATACTCAGAAACAGTCCTGCCCTGTCTCTTGCCAAAATTCAGGGGCTGCCTTGGAGATGTTTATGCCCCCGGGAGTATCTGCCAGCACACAGTTGTCTTTGCTGGGTAGCGAGCATACCGCAGCCCCTCGGTGTCGCCAGCTCTGGGGAGACAGATGGGCCTCTCCTGCCTCCGGGATTCCTGGGTCCCAGCCAGATCCTGGGGTGGGTTGGGGAGGGAGGGTAAGGTGGGGTGGGCCTGCCTGGGGCTGGAAGATGAATAGTTTCATCAGTTTGACAGGGGAGGAGGGAGATGGGCTGCTGGGCTTGCAAAACATCACATCTTGGCAAAAATACTTTGAAAAACAGGAGATTCCTGGAAAGCAATAATGCTGACAGCGGAGAGCAAGTCCAGGGCCTGCCAAAAAGTGGAGCAGAGCTTTGGTTTAGATGCTGGAGAGGTGCTGAGTCCGAGAGCAGGCTGGTCTCTCCCGCTGGGTGCAGGCCTGTTTTGGCCACAGACGCTGCTATCAGCTCCCTGTTCTTTCTGGAAATGATGCCATTCAGGCAGCATCCCCATACCTATCTTGGAGAACTTGCCTCTGCTTTGGTCAGAACAGGGCCCTGCCTCTCTCTGAGCCCTGAGCATGGCTGCCTCCCACCTGAATCCAGCCTTTGTACCTGTGGGCCCCCATTTCTGGGGCCTCCCTCCTGCCTGCTCTCAGCCTGGGCACGTCTCCCCATCCAGGCTCGATGCGGTACCTCCTTCTGCCCAAGGCTGTCTCATCCAGGCCTCTGGCCTTACCCTCCTCCAAACTGTACCACACATGACTCCATGTTGCACTATTTATTCACAAACAGCAGTGCTTCTGTTTGGGGTAGATGTCGGGTGTTCTTTCCCTTTAGAGTAGATTTCCAAAAATGTTGCGGCTCATCTGTGAGGATCAAAACAGTTCTCTTCAAACAGCTGTGTGAAGCCCTGGTAGGCCCTAGCTGGCACGGTGGCCCCTCTCTACGTGGGTCCCTCCACTGGGCCTCCTCCGCCCTCTGTTCCAGGAGGGGAAACACTGGGTTCCTGACAGTAACTAATGCAGCACAGACACCACGGCGTTGTCTGCTGCCTGGGGTGTGTGTGAATCCTTTGGGAAAGAATCTTCTCTGAAGGCTGGGGGGCCATGGCTACAGGCCAGAGTAGCTGATCTTCACTCACAGTTAAAGGCCTTTCCCATGACTGACGGAGATGGGTGTTGAAGTAGGTGAGGACAGGTACCCACAGTTACTAATTTCAGACATTGCCTCCTAGTGATTTTTTCAGAACTGCAAACCAGAAGCAACTGTCACTATTGGACTTTGCCCCTTCTCCAACTCACCGAGTCTTGCGAGGAATGCAGTGGTGGAGCAGCTGGCTAATAGGCAGGGAAAAGCAGAGTTCAGACTTTTGGGGGTACCTACTGTGTTATAGGACAGTTATAGACTAAACTGTGTCCCCTCCAAAATCATACATTAAAGTCCTAATCATCAGGACCTCAGAATGTGGCTGAGCCAAGAATAGGTCTTTAAAGAGGTCATTTAGATAATGAGGTCATAAGGGAGGCCCTAATCCACTCTGATTGGTGTCCTGATACAAAGTGATAGGACACAGACATGCAGGGAGACCATGCGAGGACACCAGAGGAAGACAGCCACCTACCAGCCAAGGAGAGAGGCCTCTGGAGGAACCAACCTTGCTGACGTCTTGACCTTGGCCTTCCAGCCTCCAGAACAGTGAGAAAAGTGAAGTCCTGCAGTCGCAGTATTTTGTGATGGTGGCCCTTGAAGACTAAGACAATGACATACACGTGTGGCAACATGAATAGTCCTGAATTGTCTCAAACAATCACATCCTGAAAGGTCTGTAAACAACACAGGTGCCATTCACATAAACTCTGCACTCTTGCCAGCCTCAAGGGGAATGGGGTGCCAGGAGGGGAAACATACAACCCAAGAGCTTGTGACCTAGTGTGGGAAGCAAGGGAAATGCAACTTGTTCTTCTCTGTGCCCATGAGACCCTGATGGGGACAAAGATCAGAGACAGGGGGATCTTGGACCTCGGAGGTGCTGGGGACATTTTGCTGCTTACTGCCCTTGATGTGAGAGACGCTTGGCTGATGGCAGAGAAAGGATGTTTGGGAGGCTCTCTGAGTCTCTGAGACTGACAGGAAAACCTCGGGCAGCCTGAGAGTACAGTAGGCTTGGAGATTAAGCAGCAGGATGGATTTTTTTGAGACTTCTGCTGAGAGCTTCCTGGGGCTGAGAGCAGAGCAGTGCGGCTCCGTTCATGCGGTCAGGTGGGGCCAGGGGCCAGGGGAGGGGAGGGAGGCTGTGAGTCCTGCTCATATCTCTTTCCTCATCCATAGCTGCCGAAGGAGTTCAGCTTAGAGCTCGCCTGAGAGTGAACAGTTTGTAGCCCTCGTATGACACGGACAGTTTCTTGTATAATTTGTAAGGATTGAGGCAATTTATTTTAATTGAAACCCTTTAGAAGCATTTCCACCAGTGATACTCCCCAGCTGACCCCCTTGGCGGATGGGAAGCTAGCAACAAGAAAATGCGTGTGTTTTAGAAAACCTGGTGATTTGAGCTTCAGACAAGCCCCCTCCCTGGGTCCTGCATGCGTTAATGTGCAGAGGAAAGGCCCCGTGTGACTTGGGTCTACAGAAACTGTCAGTTCTAAAAAGGCCTTCTTTTCATCTTAAAAGGTGTCCTTGAAATTACCCCCAGGTTTGGCCGCCACTGACTTTCCAGTCAAGTCTAATTGGCCGGTTTAGGGCGCAGCTGGGCAGGCTTTGAAGCTGCCTCCGAGGAGTTCGCTGCTGGTTAGTGATCTCAGTGGCGCCATGCAGAACGATGCCCTCCAGAGCACGAGAGGGTGCGTTTGGAAGATATTCTCATAAAACAACCCGGGCGGGACCGGAGCCGAGAGCTGGTTTTCACGTAGCAAGGCCGGATCTGCAGGGCTCTGCACCTCCTGCCCCGGCAGCTCTCCCCACCTCTGTGCGACTTATGGTCTGCACCTGCAGATGGCTGTTGGGCGAGAGGTGTCATCATCTGAGGCCATAAGCAGAGAAGCTAATAGACTTCCAGAAGACCTGTCCCTTGGCTTACGCCTCCTGAGTGTCTCATGGTTTCCAACAGGCAAGTCAGCCATAGATTTTCAATGCCACATAAAAGTGTGCAAATGATACAGTGTTCTACCTGCTGGCCAGTGTGTCCTGCCTGCACCTCAGCTGCAAAGTGTCCAAACACAAATGTGTATTATCCTTCCCCAGAATGCTTTTCCTTATTTCTGTCGATGACCCCACCATCCTCCCAGCCACCCTGGTCAGAAACCCTGGGCTGCTCCTCATCTCCCCCTTTCCCTTCTCATCTAATCCTGCCCATTCCTGTCCCTCTCAGGCCTCGAATTTCCTCTCCTCCCTTCTAGCTCCTTCCCTTGTTGCCTCACTTCTGGAGAATCCCTGCAGCCACTTAGCTGGTTTCCTAATCTGCTGAGTCTCAAATTCAGTGTCCATAAAAGCTGGGAGGTTGTTAAAATGTAGACTCCTGAGTCTCACGCCCAAGGGTTCTCATTGTGGGTGTGGAATGTGGCCTGGGAATCTGTATTTTAACATACTCCTGGGGACCTCTGCCCCAGGGGGTAGGGAACCACATTTTGAGAAGCTCTGCTCTTATCTTCTTGGCCCTGTGGTCAGAGAAGGCTCACCCTGGCGCAGCTGTAACGGGGCCCTCCTCAGCTCAAAGCCAGCTACGCAGCTACTGGTCCAGCCTGCAGAGCCCTTCACGTGTCAATCCCAAACACGATTTTAGCCTCATTTCCCACTTTTCGCACTAACTGTCCCACCTCCCGCACTGTGCGGTTTAGAGCAGTGGATTTCAAACTTACTTAAGAGACAGAGTCAATTAAAATAACTATATAATTAGTGCAGTCAGCAATCTATACTAAATTCTAATTTACAAAAGTGGTAGCAGGGGCCGAAGATACTAAAAAAATTTTAGAGGACATATTTGTAAAATTGAGAATATTCGATTATTAACTGTGCTTCAGGAAAACGGTATTGGCATATTTCAATTTTCTGTGAATAATATTTGGGCCCAGTTCTTGGGGTACTGTGATTTGTGCGTATAGAGTTTGGGGACCATGACCTAACCAACACAGGCTCCTTGGTTAAGTGTTAACGTGCCTGAACAGAAAAGGTAGGAGCTTTGGAGTCAGCCCTGGATTAAAATGTGATTCCCCAGTTTGCTAGCCTGTGACTTTTGGTCTGTGACCTGACCTCTCTGAGGCTGTAAAATAAGGACATTAATGTTCACCTTGGGGTGTGGAGGGAATTAAAAGCAATGTATGTGAAGAGGAGCAGAGTCAGTGAGTAAAGAGAGAGGAAGCTAGAGACGGTGAAGAGAGGACTATGGCCTGACCCTGTAGTCACTGAGTGGCTCTCTGAGTTGGGGAATGCGAGGGGCACGCGCCCCAGGGAGCATGACCAGCTGGCACCGTAGAGAAGGGAGGGATACAGGAAGCGGGTGGGATACAGGAAGAGAGAGAGAGAGACAGAGAGGATAGAGAGCCGTTGTTGCTATGGCAACAAGCCACACCTGGTGGAGCTGGGGCCAAACAAGATGGCTGCACTGAGCCAGATGGGAAGGGAGGGCTTCCGAAGAACAATTCAACCCATTGCTTCTCCCAGGAACATTCAGGTTATGGTAGACCTGAGGCCTATAATGGATCATTTCGAAGATGGTAACTATTAACACGGAGGTGGTTCATGGCTCTGAATTATCCTCTCAGGTTCCATTCTCTCCCAGGTCCAATCTGTTCTTCATAAAACCTAGAATGCACCTTCTGAAGCAAAAATCTTATTGGAACACTGCCCTGAGATCATCTTCCTTTGATGCCCTACTGCTAGCAGGGTGAAATCCATCCTCTTTAGCACGACCTACATGAGGTCCTTTATGACTTGGCCCTCTAGCTTCCTCTCTGACCATATCCCTACGGCAGCGCAGAGCTAATTGTTCTTACCTTTTGATGTCTTCACACCTCTGCACGTTTTTTCCTTCTTCCTTTTTCTTCTTTGCAAACCTCTTTTCACCCCTTGGTACTCAACTGATATGTCACCTACTATGAGAAGCCCTTTCCATTTTCTTCAGGGAAATTAAATGCTTTTGTGAGGGCTCCTATGGGACTCCCTGTGTATTTCTATTTAAGTTCCCATCACAGGGTTCTGTAAATATTTACATAAATATTGTTTTCTCCCATGGGTTAACACCTACTCGGCATTCAGGATTCAGCCCAAATGTCATTTCTTCAAATCTCCAAGTCTAAGGTCTAACCCTTTGCTGTGTTCTTTCATAAACTTGAATCTTTCCTGCCGAGTCCTTATCTCAGTTTGTAATTACATGTTCATGAGTGAGATTACCCAACTGCTGACCCTCTCTGCTCTTCAATGTATGCATCCTGAGGTCAGAGATCAGATTTGTCACTGAATCTTCCATTTCTAGCACAGTATGCCTGGCACATAGTAGTAGCTCAATAAATCATCTTTAAATGGATGAATGAGTGAATGAATGAATGGTTGAACAACTCCTCCTTTGGGTACCAAGGAGATCAGCAAATCCTTTCTTCTGGAACTACCTTCTTCATCAGATAGAATTATTTGGGTTGTGACTTTTTTTTAAGGCATAAAGGGGAATTTATGGGAAGGTTACTTGGCCTGTCATATAATTTAGGGAATAGTTAAAAATCAACTCAAGGAAGATGGGAACTGGGTTGCTGTACTAATGTCAGCTCCAAGAGTTAATAGACCTTTCCTCTAAAACTTTGCAGAAACTTAATGTTTCTGTTCATTGTATCTCCTGGTCTCTGTTGTCCTTATACAAATTCCAAATTCCTAGAAGAAGGAAAGTGATTAGCTTGTTTAAGTGAGGGATGTGTCCCTGCCCCAGTCAGCCCTGAGGAGGTAATTCATGCAATATAAACATGATTGCCAGGAGCACATGCCTGTGGTTCCCAGAAAAAAGGGAGTCACCATGAGAAAAGACATAGAGGTACCACATCATGTGTGCAACTTGGTCTCCTGGTTCATATCTAATATTGTTTCTTCTTTCCTTCTCCCCAGTCCTCTATAATAATGTGTATTGGTGGTTGTGGAGTCCTTATGGTATGGAGTCAAGAGAAATGACTGTGATGGAATGAAGGGAGAAATGAACACCAGTTGGGGTCTGGAAACACTCTGAGCAGCATCCTTTTAGCATCGCCCTCTGCATTGGTTAAGATGACACTAGCTCCTGCAAAACCAATAGCAAGAATGTATTAGGGCTCAAACACATACACTTCTCTTTCTTGCTCTCCTGAAGTCTCAAATGTGCTCCTGATCCCTGGTGCTTCTCCTCCAAGAAGTAACTCAGGGACCCAGCTCCTTCCATGCTGTGGTTTTTCCATATTCAGGTTACAGAAGTTGCCAAGCTCACTGTGTATCAGCATAAGTCAGTGAAGAGGAAGAGCATGGAGGATCAGACCTGGAAGGGACGCCCAACACTTTCGCTCACATTCCACAAGTCCCGCTAGAACTTGGTCACATGCCACATCTAATTCCAAGGGCAGTTAGGAAATAGAGTGGATCTGTGAGCCCAGGAAAAAAAGGAACCCATCTGCTGTTAGCTGGACATGACTTTGAGACTGTTGCTGCCTGGGAGTGGGTGAACGTGTGCTTGTGCCTGTATGTTCTGCACCGCGTTACCCAGGGGGCATATCTGGATACACAGGAAGGTCAGTGTGTATGGGTGCTGGGCAGCCAAAGGGCAGGACTTCTGGAGTCTTGTTGAGCTACATGACTATTTCCCTCTCTCTAGAAACTGTCCCCCTAATCTAAGATAAGGTCCCCATATGCCTTGCTGATATGACATGACCAGGTAACCCTGGCCACAGCTGGTTGGCACAGGTAGACACCTAGCCAGCCAATCAGATCCTCTCATCTAAGAATTTGAAATGTGATCAGAGGCTCGATCTTGGATGTTGGCTGTGGAGTCAGTCATCTTCCTGGAAGCCTGGTGGACAAAGATCCCCAAGCCCCTGCAAGGGAAAAGCCCTGGAGGAGTGGCGACCCTGGCCTGCCCACGGTGACTTCCTTGGCTGGGGGGAGTCTTGACTATTGAATTATTTTATTTCTATGTGACTCAAATTGGTGACTATTTCTTGCCAACCAAAATAATTTTAATCAATAAAGAAATTTAATGTTTATCTGACCTTGGACAAATCACTCTAAGAGCCACAGATTTTTCATTTATAAAACTAAGAATAATTTTATCTACCTTGCTTGTCTCTCAGGACTGTTAAGTGGAATAAAGTACATGAAGTGCTTAAAAAATGTGAAAACCATACAAATATAAGTGGGACTATTTATCTATAGGAAGAAAAGTTTTAATAACTCTCTCCAAATATAAAATAGGTTTTCTTTCTAACTTTAATTGCTTTATGGTCAATTCCTCTCAAGTGCAGGAAACCTCCGTAGTTAGAGGTTTACTTTTCTTTTCTTTTGCTAAATATTGAATACTTTGATTATTTCTGACAGTAAAATTACCCACTATTTGCCTTTGCCAAACCAAGCCCAATTTTTCTATTATTGCTCTTTGGGGCCATATTCAGCTGCAGTGTTTGAAAGTCTGCTTGGAACAGTTATTTTAACCCCATCATACTCAATGCTCTCTCTTTATAATATATATCATACACCCTGTACTTTTCTGACATGAAATTGTATCAGTTTGCTAGAGCTGCCATAACAAAGGACTATCAACCGGGTGGCTCAAAAATCAGAAATCATTGCACACAGCTCTGGAGGCTAGAAGTAAAAAAGCAAGGTGTCGGCAGCACTGGTTTCTTGTAGGGGTTGTACCCCAGGTTGCTTTCCTTGGCTTATGGATGGCTGGCTTCTCCCAGTGTCTTTTTATATTGTCCTCCTCCTGTGTGGGTCTCAATGTACAGATTTCCCTTTTCAATAAGGACACCAGTCATGCTGGATTAGAGTCCACCCTAATGACCTAATTATAACTTGGTTATTTCTGTAAAGACCTCATTTCCAATAAGGTCACATTCTCAGGTACTGGAGGTTAGGACTCCCACATGTGAAGTTGAACATGGTTGGTGTGGGGGGTGGAGAACATAATCCAACCCATATCAGAAATAAAGCATCTAGTTTTCCTACATCCATCGTATTTTTAAAAGATCAACGTAACACTTCGACTTAAAAATAAGTGGCAAGTAATTTATAACAAAGTAGTATGTGCTTCTGCAGGTAAATGCTCAGGTGGGAGTAATCTAGGAAATATAATGTTGGGGATTCGAAATACAATGCAGATATTGGGCCAGAGGGCAGCCTCTCCATAAGCAGCACCCAGGGATGCAGCCTGCCCCAGGCAAGCTGAACTGGTGTCTCAGTGACCGTGGGGCACTGCTGTTGGTGACATGGTGTCCCAAATGATGAGTGACTCATGATAAACATAGTGCAGTCTTTCCCCAGTTGGCAAGGGAGTCTCATTCCTGGAAAATTCAACGTATTTTAAACCTTCCAAGAAGTAATTTGTACGTAGAACAGAATTTTTGCCTACATGAAGCTCTGGTGGAACATTTGAAAATCAGACCGGATGTGGGGTAGCTCTTTACTGCAAGAAACTGTCCCAGGCACAGCAGGATATTGAGTGTTCTTGGCTCCAACCAAATATGTATCAGTATGACACCCTCAGCCACTGAGACAGAAATATCATCCAGATCTCTACAGTGGTTCTGACCTACTGAGAACTGTGGGAGGAGGGGGCTTCCAACAGTCCAAGGGGAGCAACTGCAGAGACGAGACTGGGGTGAGAAGCAACGGGGTACACCATCCTGAAGGGACTAGGTCTGCCTTCCAGCCGGACACTCAGCATCTCCTGATCTCTCGTGCCCAAGGGCATCTTGAAAATCCCAACTCTTCTTTCCTGGGGTGGTTATTTCCATGGCCCAGCAGAGAGCTTTTGCTCATAGCAGGTATCAGTGTTTGTTGGGTATCGTTGAATGGCAGCCTTAAGGTGGAATTGGATATAGGAAAGTGGAGAAGTTCATTTACCTGTTTTATGTTTGTTCATTCACATACTCATTTGAGCAGTTATTGAACTATGAGTTGACATTGTGCTAATTCCTGAAAAAGCCCACCAGCAAGAGATGACCCTGATTTCAAAGAGTGTACAGTCTAATGGGGGAGAGACTGTTAGCAGGTACTTCTCTGGGCAGTGTGAGTTAAGTACTGGGTACTGGGTGGAAAGAGGGCACCCACCCAGGCTGGGATGAGAGGCTTGATAAGAGAATTCTGGCAAATACTGGGGTGACAGAGAGGGTGCTCCATGGAGGGCACCCTTCTCAATGGGGACAAAAGATGATGAGGAAATACAAGGGGAACCCAGTTTTGCAGATAAAAGATAGGTTATGGGAAAAGGGGCTGAGGGTGCGCTTGTGCCCCATTATAGGTACTGGTCCCATCCAAACTTTAGCCCACACCTGCAGCTTTGTCTCCCTACACAGTTACACTCCTTTGCCTCTTCTTTTGTTACACTTCTTAGCTCTGTCTTCTGGGTATTAGCTCTTCCCTGAGCAGTGGAGAACAAATATTCAAGGATTGGGAATTCTGGGGGCCCAATCTGGCTTAAGCTCTGAAGAATCAGATCCTCCTGGGAGTACCTACAGGCTCCTGACCCCCAGAGACCCGACCTATAGAGGTGCTAGCATGGCGTTGCTGTGCCCTCCAGTGTCTCCTCTGAGGAGTGGGTGGGGAGCTGGCCCTCTGCAGGCCTACCCCACCCCCATCTGTCCCTCCTCATTTGCTCATGCTCCCAGCTGTGTTCACCATCACGGATGTTTTCATCCAAGTCCAACCTTCCAACAGGGAGCTCCGGATTCCGGCTAGAATATGGGGACAGAGACATGCTCAAATTCACTCCTAATGTCAACAAGAAGAATTGAATTAAACAAAAAAGCATCTGAGTGGGGTCCAGAGCCTCAATAAAACATTTTTGTACTGGAGCTTGGAAAAGACTTTGATGAAGGGAACAAATGGGAAAAACGTGGTCCCTGGTCACCCTCTGTGAATCTGAAGGCAGTGTAAACACTTCCAGGCATTATTTCTGGCTAGAGAAAGAGGCTAAGCAGTTGTCTGGAGCCAAAGACTGCCAGGAGTAATAAGAAAGCCCTTTAAGTGAGTTTTCTCCATCTGTTTAGTTTCTTATGATATAAAAATGAGAAAAAGCATAAATAAATGATTCAGAGAAATATCACACGCAATTACCTCTAGCAGGGAAAAATAAACAAGACTTCACTTGATTAGGAAGGTCCTCGTGCAACCCGTCCCTTCTGGTGGGTGCCTCTCCCGTCTGGAGGTCTTCAACCTTATGAGCGTCCAAGTTGGCTTGCTCAAGCTCAACTCGGACTGCAACATGGCTCCAGAAGCCAGGCAAGCCAGGCAGGGCCACCTCTAGAGCCATCGTCCCACTGGGCATCTCCCTCTCTCCTCAGTCACGTTGTCCAAAGATAAAAGGAGGTTAAAGGGAGCACTGGGCAGCCTGGGAGATGAGGAGTCAGTAAAGGCCCTGGCCTGAGAAGTATGTTGGTGCAGGCAGGCAGAGGCATACTCCATGAGTGTCCACACCAGCTGTCCATCATTTTTAGCCCCAGCAATGCTGTCCAGCTTCCAGTCCCCCAGTGGCTTCCCTAGGGTCATTGAGAGCAAATTACAGCGTGGCTCAGTCAGCAAGCACCTTGATGTATAATGCCCTTGCAGTGGATTCTGCCCAACAATATCAGAACAAAGAGAGTCCATTTGGACCTTTGATTTTTCAACCTTTAACCTGACATTTAATTTTTCTTTAAAATAGGGAGAGTGTCTGCTTATGTTAGCCTTCAGCCAAGCTCGGACATCTCCGGCAGGCTCAGGGAGGTTTCTCCCTCAACAATCCTCATTAAAACAATGTCCTTTAAAACCTCTGCAGAGCACTGAGCCCAGGGCCTTTGTGCACGGGTCTTCAGCAAACAGGATTTGGAGAGGGTAGGTGTTAACTGGCAGTTGCTTTCTGTGCTGAGATCTCTGTCTCTACTGCCACCCTGAGCAGAGGACCACACCGCTAGCTTTTCAGAAAAAGCCAAGGCCATGGACCACCAACAGCCTCAACTTGTCTGTTCTGTATATCATGCTTTTTCTAGAGATTTCCTTCTCTTTTTTCCCCCTCATTATCTTTTATGTCAGAAGAAGGCGAGAAGGGTGTGTGTTTTTATGTCGCTTCGAAGAAGACCCTAACCTCTGTCTTGCTCACATCTACTCCTTTCTCATTTGGACTTTCTCCAACAATTTATTCTTAAATTTCTATTCTTTGCTGCCTTCTTTATCTTTATCTACAAATGTCTCCAGCTTTTCTTTCACACCTCAATCTTGGCTTGTCTAAAAATGTGGTGACTTTTTACTTGGTAAAACCA
This sequence comes from Manis javanica, assembly GCF_040802235.1. NCBI lineage: Eukaryota > Metazoa > Chordata > Mammalia > Pholidota > Manidae > Manis > Manis javanica. Next base: position 49,933,030 of record NC_133158.1, on the reverse strand, counting down.
ATTCATTCCCACAATGGGAGAATATGCTGCTGAACCATTGGACCAGATCTGAAGTTCTTTTGGCTTCAGCCTCCTTGCATATTCTCCTGCATTTCCGTTTAGCGCTACCACAAACCAGATTCAGGTCCTTACTACCTCATGCTGGAAATACAGAGAAAAAGGACTACATGTTTTATATGCAGTATCTCACATTCATATCAGTCTTATGAAGCATCTTCTGTATTATCCACTTTTCTGAAATAGGGAAACTGAAGCTTAGTTAATGAAGTAACTTATCCAAGGTCAGTGTAGTTGACAAACGGTAGAGTCAGGATTCACACACAGGTCTGCTGACACCCGCAGCCTGAGCTTTGAGCTGTGACCCTAGGCTCACCATTGTGGCTGCTTCTTTGTCAGTCTCATGAATACACAGGTCTTCCTGTGCTTCCTCTAGTCTACCTTCTCCACTGCCACTGGAGTGAACTCCTTATTGTATCACTGGAACCACATCTCCCCCACCACCCTGCAGAAATTCTCACTGACTCTTCATTGCCTGTAGGACGAAGTCCAGGCACTGTAGCTTATGGCATAATTCCCCTTCCCACCAGAAGGCTCACACCTCTCTTCTTTCCTTCTTACCTCTGTCTACTGAAATCTTCTCTGTCCTCCAGTGAAGATGTGATCTCCTCTATGGAACATTTTCTAGCCACAATAACTGAAATGGTTGTTCTCTTTGCTTAAACTCTTACTGTGCTTAATTTGGTCCATTTTCATGGTGCTTGTGCTCTGGACTGATTCATAATATGATTATTTACATACATGTCATAGTTATGTTCTTAAGTTCAGGGATATGTCCATTTATTTTTGCAGCTCTTACAACACCTGTCAAAACATTTGACACAAAGAAAGTATATTAATTAAGGTAACACTGGCTGCTGTGACAGATACTCCCCAAATATTGGTGGCTTGACACAATGGGAGTTTATTTCTCGCCCACATAAGGTTCAGTTGATGACGGAGGGCTGAGAGTGGTGTCTGCTCCACGTGGTCATCTGGGGCCCAAAGAGACAGACACTCTCCATCTTCAACATATGGCTTCCAACTTTGCTTTGGGCCCTGACATCCAGGCAGCAGATGCAGTAACAGAGAGAAAGGGCAGAAAGAGGGCCTGGGAAGTTTCACGGTCCAGGCCTGGAGATGACATTCCATTGGCTAGAACTCAGTTATAAGGAGACCTAGGATATATAGTCACTGTGTGCTGGGAAGGAGAGGGAGTGGGCTGGTGAATAACTAACCAGCCTACATTTGGGGAATGAATAATTACTATACTGCTCTTTATTTATCGGGGAAGTGGTTAAGGATAGTGGTCTCCAAAGCAGAGCACACACACTCCAGAGTGCACAACATGCTCTATTGGCACAAGGAAAGTATATTAGAACATCTTTTTTTCAAATCTAAAATAATTAGAAAGAACTTCAGTGTTGCTGACATTTAGAATATGAAATGACATGGGTACCTACATTTGGTCCTTATGTCAGATAGCCTCATGTCTTATCTAACCCATGAATTATTGTGAGGGAAAAACGGGCCTCCCCAGTGCACAGGGGTTGACAGCAGTCTCTGCATCCATTCATTTTTGGTCAGGGTATGCAACAAATGCAAACTATGGGGGCTTAGTGAAGTGGGTGTAGGGGTTATATTTTCTATTTTAACAAAACCAACCCCCACAAAGTGAGCAAGTGCCTTTAAATGAACCTATGGAGAAACTGCTGGTTGCAGGTAATACTAATAATGAAAGCAGCCGTGAGCCATTAGAAAGGAGTCAGGACCGAGCCTCTGATGCAAGCCTGTTGTTGGCCACATCAGGGGGCAAAACAATGATTATCTAATCAGTTCTGGCAATGAGTTGCCAAAAAGAAATTAAAATGACCACAAAAAGTGCTTGAAATATGATTTATGTCACCTGCCATTAGCAATGAGACTCAAGCTAAATGCATATTGAAATCTGGGTTATCAGCTAAAGCTGATATGAAGCCGACACTGTGTGCAAAACATTAAAAAACTTATTATCTAGAATGTGAAGGTAAATTCCTACAACTTTTTGAATGTTTAGAGCTATTCAGTACTCAATCCAGTGCTTTACTAAAATAACAATCAATTTGATGTTAAATGTTTGAAAGCCCTCTAAGGGCTTAAGTTTCTTATTTAATAGTAAATGGAAAAAAGTTATAGACTGTAGAGGAAACACTTGTCATTCCTGTTTTGGTGACAACAGCTGGAAAATAATGCATGGGACACAAAGTGGTGACTAAACTAAAATGCACTCCTATGTCAGCAAATACTGTTGGAGGATGTCTTGAAAACATCACTGAGCATTTGGACCAATAAGTACTAGGAGAAATTAGTTAGCGTGGGAGGTTTACTGTACAGTTGGATTGAAATCCAGATTTTTCTAACATGTCTCAGCCTATGGAATTTGCTAATTGTCCTCCGTAATGGAATACGTCCAGGACTACTTTCTCTGTGAACCTCTAAAAGAAAAGTGGACTGGAGAAGCTCTTTTTAATGCTAAGTGACTTCTGTAATAAGAGCAACGTTTTATGAGAAAGCAGTATTAGTGTAACTCTTGCTGTGGCAGCCAACTTGACCAGAATTTAAAAGGAAGCCCTGGATACCCTACAAAGATTAAATCCAAAGGTGATTTTCGCTTACTATTCCCTTCACAGGCAAGCTCTATTAGGAAGAAATTGTCATTGGAGGGAACATAGTTTTCGAGAATGACATTGATGAGGCTAACTTTCAAAACAAAATATAGTCATAAAACAAACACAAAAAAACTCCAAAATATATGACTTTTCCTTTTGTAATGGAAAGGCAAGTCATCGTGAATGTATTTTGTATCACACAGAGGTTTATTGATTATCTTTTGTAAGATATTGAAAAGTATACATCCACCTTTGAAAGGAGGCATTCAGTTGCTTTTCCTGTAAGATTAGTGTTGCAAATTCAAAGACAGCGTCTGCAGCATGTGACTGTCAGTGGTCTGCTAGCTGGCAGATAGTTTTGAAGTAATAAATAAACATAATCTGTAAAGCGATAGATGATCTTTTAACATGGAGTAAGAAAGTTACTGACTCTCAAGAGTAAATCATGTTATGGAGAAAGCATTTGAAAACAGATGTTTGGAAATATTCCACTACAATGTATTATTCTGTTGAAAGTGATGTGTTACGTATAAAAACTCACATCTGCACATTTTTTAAAAATGCGAACCTTTTTTTAAACCTCTTCAAAAAAGTCTTTCAGAGGAAGGATTGTAGTGAATTTTTAACCTATTCTTTAAAAATATTAAAAAGTCAATGCCGTCTGACTAGGTTGCAAGAAAATTCTGTTAAATTAGGCAAAAGGAAACTTACCAGTACAATTTCAAGAAAACCTTTGTCATGGTTGGTATAAAGGATTGAACACTGTGCGTCCTGACCCAGTAAGTACAAACAGACATGCACATCTTCCATTTGGTTCTCTCATATTTGGGCAGAAACTTTTTTTAGCCATGACAGCCAGTAAAACCACATCTCTAAAATCAGGCTTTTTTTGCTTCATGAAATATAAAGCTAAGATTTGCAAAAATAATAATGAAGTATATTAATCACTTCTCTCTCAGTAAAGATACCTTTAAATTAATTGAAGATGTCTTTCATTATCTGTCCGCGTTCTATGGGAGGTGAAAGACGATGCTTAATTCAGTTAAAACTCCTCCAAGCACGTGACCGCAGGTCTTCTTAGCGTAAGTCACCAGGTGATGGTAGCGTCATGAGTCGTAACAAAGCTTTTGAGCAATTTGAGGAATTTGAATTAGAGATGGGCTTAAACCAGAGACAGGCAATTGTCATTTTTTAAAAAGCCCCTCACTGGCTTATGTGCTTAATTAAAATTTGAGTAATGCTTGAATTGACAGCTAAGTTGGTAAGAAGAAGTAGTTATGTCTCCTTCATTTATTCAACATCTATTGTTTCCCCACATGTGGCAGGCACGCCGTAGGTACAAAGACACCGGAGACTCTGTCCTGCCCTCAAAGAATGTAGCGCCCGGGCTCCACCAATGACTGAGCAGGACAGGCCGAAATGCTGAACAACAGTCTTCCCTCTTCTTTTCCCCCACTTTCCTCAGTTAAGGTTCTTTCAGAAAATGACTCAACTCTGCCATGTGTTCTTGGTGTCCCTGACAGGAACTGGAGACAGGTCTGTCATTCTAGAATCTTGAGACTTTGCCGTAATTAATTAAGGAGCTTCTAACAGTTCAGTTAATCCCATCTGCTTTCAACCTGAATCTTATCATCTAAAGATTTGTATTTCCTGGCTCTTTTGTCATTTTCCTCAAGCTTATTAAAATCCCATCTTGAAGGTGTTGACAGCTTCCTCTTATCTTCATCTGGTAGAAAATAAGTGACACACTAAATTGACATAAAGGGCCCTGATAATAAACAACTGTGATTTATGAGTATTGATTGTGTTCTAGTTAATGGGCTGAGCACTTTACGTACATTATTTAATGTAACCATCACTTCAGCCTTTGAATGTCACTGAGGGAAATTCATGCTGAGTTGTCTAAATGGCCCAAAGTCATACGGCTGGGAAGTCATAGCCCACATTTGTGCAACTCCAAAGCCCATGGTCTAAACACTATGCTACCCCATCTTTCCTCTTTAACTGTACAACAATCCTAAAACTATCCCACATACAATACTTAAATTAACTAAATCAGCCAACAGATAGTCTCAGTGATGAGGTGCCCCTAGACCCCTTCACCATCCAATCAGTGGGTCATGGTTTTGCAATTCAGATGTGCAGGGAAGTAAGCTTCACCAACTCTGCCCTGACATTCCTGTTAGATTCTGAAGGACTGTGCCCCCACCCCACCTCCACCTTCTCTTTTCCACTGCCCTTATCCCCTTCCCTGGGGCCACACTGCACTCCTTTCCACTGAGCCAGAACACCACTCCGTGATATCCGGCCTCTGCAGCCACATTTATTCCCTGCCTCCAACACTGCAGGTCCTTCCCTCCTGTCTGTTAAATCTTACTGACCCTCAAGACCTAGCTAAAGGGCCCTGCCCTCTCTGAAGCTGTCCCTGACACCAACTCCAAGCAGCTCTCAGCAGAGTCGATTGTCCTCCTCTGTGAACCCATGTCTCTAGTAGGATGCACAGACCACATTTTTATTGTCCACTGCCTGCTCTACAGAGACAGAAACTGTGTCTGCTCAGTGTTTTATCCCCACAGCCTAGCACAGCGTCTGGTCCTGAGAATTATTACATTAGTATCAGTTGAATGAATGAGTGAATGAATGAATGAAAAGGAAGTGTGGAATAGGGGCAGGGAATGGAAAGATGTGGAAGTTTCCTGGCTACCTCTGTGGCTGGAACAGTTATGCATTCCAGAACTTTGCACAAACACTAAAGTACAATTCAGCCAGCCAGTGTGGGTGGTGTATCTTGGAGCAGTGAAAGTAGAGGCGCGAGATCTCCCCAAAGTATGTGTTAGTGTTGGGACCCCCCACAACTTGGCCTGATCCACCAAGTACAACCCAAAGCCAGGAATTCCAGAAAATATCTTATTCCCTCTGTGTGGCTTCAACCCAAAGCAACAAGACTGTTGCTTTTAGAATCTAGGACACCGGGAAAAAAATACAGGGGAAAAGTAAGCTGATTATGCACCTAAAAGCAACACTTTCCTGGGGTGGAATGGAAGCTGGCTAGCTCACAGAGCAAAATGTCATAGTGGGTAAGAAATAGAGGCAGGATGTGTATGTGTGTGTTTCGGGGTGGGGGGCATAGTAATTTACAATTGCTGCTGTAACATATTATCACAAATTTAGTAGCTTAAAACAACACAAATGTATTGCCTGACTGTTCTGGAGTTCAGAAATCTGAAATCATTTTCAAAGAGCTAAAGCCAAAGTATTGGGGAGGCGGGGCTCCTTCCGGAGGCTCTAGGGGTGAACCTGCTCCCTTCCCTTTCCGAGATCCTCGAGGCCACCTGCGTTCCTTGGCTTGCGGCCCCCTCCTCCACCTTCACAGCACAGCACTCCTGCCCCACTTCTGTCCTTACGTCTCTCTCTCTCACCCAGATCTCTCTGCCTCCCTCCTAGAAGGGCCCATGTATCCGAGTTGGGTCCACCCACATTATCCTGAAGAACCTTCCCATCTCAAGATCCTTAACATAATCACATTGCAAAGTCCCTTTGACCACATAGGTCACATTTTTATAAATTTTGGTATCAGGATGTGAACAACTTCAGAGAACCATCATTCTGCCAACCATGGGTAAAGAGGTAGATTCAGGAGTCTTTGTTCCAGCTCCCCAAGGAAGCTTTTTTCTTTTTGTAAAGGAAAAATGAAGAACAGTTGCTAACAAAACAAATAGAACCTCAATATAAAAGAAAATAGATTAATGAAATATTTTGTAAAAAAAAAGGTTTCATTCCAAACAAAGTGGAGAAAAACTCACTTAATGTATAAATAGCCAAATTAACTTTGGTTGAACTGCAACTCTTCTATGGACTAGATCTGTGACCTTGGTGAGCTATTTAATTCCCTGATCTTAGGTTGTCAATCAAAACAGGAATACTGATACTTACTTCCCCAACTGTTGAAAATGAAAAATTTTAAGCAAACCATACAAAGCATTAAAAATTCCATGTTTAACCCTAATATATTTTAATTACACTAATTAAAAAACATAAAAATTTTTATCCATTTGACTCAAAAGTCAGAAGATGCACACAAAAATGTAAAGGGGCGAGCCAGATGCACCACTGGGACAGAATTATAGCAAATAATACTCAGTGAGATTGAACATAGCAGTAGGAGGACTCTCAAGAGCGTTTCCTGATATTTTAAATATACACCTTACATTTTTTTAACTGAAACATTTATTTCTGGCTTTATTGAGATATAACTGACATACAACATTGTGTAAGTTTAAGGTGTACAGTGGGTTGGTTTGATACACTTGTATATTGTAAATGTTTACTAGCGTTAACCTTCCATCAAGTCACATAGGTACCATTGCATTTTTCATGGTGAGAACATTTAAGATTTACTCTCTTAACTACTTTCAACTGTATAAAACAGCACTATTAACTGCACTCACCATGATGTATGTTAGATCTCCAGAACTTAGTTATCTTTTAAATGTAAGTTTGTACACTTTGACCGACATACCCCCGTTTCCCCACCCACCAACCCTGGTGACCACCATTCTACAATCTGTTTCTGCAAATTGTAGATATTATATGGTACTCATTTGTCTTTGGCTGACTTAGTTCACTTGGGATGATTTAGGAGTCAACTTGGGTATCCCTGGTCCGTAGAGAAAACTCAGGTGGACCCATGGTCCCCAGAATGGTGTGCGCAGGTGTGGTGCCTGCAAGGTTGTTGTGGATCCGCTGCCATATTTTGACTAAGGTTAGGAAGCACCTGGTAGAAGAGGAAATTTGTGAATATTTCCACCTGGGTTTGGTGGTCTCAGAAAAAACAAATACATCACGCGAGAGTTGTTGCCAGGGAAAAGCCAGTGGTTTGCAGCCTGGAGGTCTTCCAAAGTGATGTCTTGTTGAAGATCTTAATCTGGGGTGATGGTCATTGTTAATCCTCGCTTTTTCACTCCAGTTCTGCTCTGGATTGACAACATTTCTGATGGTGCCCATTTCCTGTGGCTTATTACCAAGGAGCTCATTCCTCAGGGGAGACATCCACCTTCAAAAGAGAGGGTGACATTGTGGATGGGGTGTGACCAGCCGTAGGCAGGTGAGAACACACATCCCTGAGTGGGCTCTGAACATTTCTTCTCCCCACTCCTGTCATCTCCTGTCACTTTGTGCCTCTTGCTTGGAGAACAGTGCTTTGTATATAATGATTAGGCATTGTTAAGTAAGTAAAAGGCTTCTTTAAAAATGAGCATTTAAAGTAATTTAGTGGAAAAATAATAAATAAACCCAACAGTTATTATTATTTAAAGAGATAGTATGAATAAAATCAAAGACTGTCAAACACTACACATTCATAGGATGGCCATTCTATAAAAAGCAAAGAAACAGAGAGAGGGTAACAAGTACAGAAATGGCTATCTAGTTCCCTTCCCACATTCCTCTTATTCTGCCCTGATTGAGCCCTGTTATTACCCAGAAAATGTTAAAAAAATACCAGTGCCAAGGACCCTCCCCAGACCAATTAAGTCAGAACCTCTGGTCATGGGTGGGGGCATAGCGCTGATGCAAGGAAGCTCCTTTCCTACCTAACACCCTGTCTTCATCCTGTTCCCCACATTGATCATTTCCCAATCCTGACCTAGTGAGTGGTCACCCTACATGGCCCAGTACCTCTTGCAGCTGTCCTGAGCTCTGCCTTGGTCAGCAAGATTCAGTTTCAGTTCAGCTTTCTGGACTCAGTTTCCCTGGCCTCCTGGACCTGAATTTGACTCCTGTTGTGGCATCCTCTGACCCTGAGGGGCTGCCTATCTTCCAGGTCTGGTTTTCTCCAACCCTATTATTCCCTTTTCTGCCCAAGCCTTGCTCACGACTATTATTTTTCTCAATTGCCTCATGCAAGATTTCCATGGGGAACCAAATCTGGTCCCCATAAATGTGTGGTGAGCTTTAAACAAATACTCACAGTAGCATTACAATAATGTCCACCAGATACAGTCCAAGGGAATGGGTGGAAACTCAGAGTAGATGAGAATGTGGTTTCCAGCATCAGTTTTTTAAGTGCATAAGTATCTTGGTGAGTGGTGAAACAACCCCAGCTGTTGATTTTACTTCTCCCTCAACTCAAGTTGAAGACATCTTGCCTATAAACCATGAAGATGTAAATTGCTGTGGCCATATTGTGGCTTATTATAAAAACCCCTTGTTTTCATGGTGTTCAACATTTGCTATTTTGAAATTTCTGGTGAAAAACTTGATAAACCAGCATTCCTTTTTATGCAACTGGAATTTTGCCAGGCTTGAGAGCATCAGTCAATCTATATACTGGGGAAAACTAGAGAGAGCTGATCTTGAGTTCATCTTGTTGTCCACTGTTGTGTGTCCTTGTTGCCAGCAGCTAGAGGCTGCAGGAAGTCTATAGACTGTGTGGAGAAGGACTTTCCAGGAGGTCCTGGCCCTGGGAGCATACTTTAGACTCTTGCTACTCAAAATATGGTCTGAGGACCAACAGCATCAGCTTAACCTGGGACATTATCAGAAATGCAGAATCTCAGGCTCCACCCAGATCTACTGAAGCAGAATCAGCAGGTTAACAAGATTCCCTGGTGGTTCATGTACACATTTTCAGTTTGAGAGGCAGTGTGCTCAGCCCTTACCTAAATTTTACTATCCTCAGTCAAAGAAGCACTTGATGCAAATAGCCCCTTTCACCTAAAAAACTAAGAAAACGATGGTGATTTGATGTCACCTGGGCCTCAGGCTGTGGCCTTGCCTGCCAGGAGGGCTACCCTTGCTGAGACACTAAAAGGAATGGGTGCAGGTGGGGCAGGTTTTCAGGAGACACCATGCCCAGGGTTCATGATTCTCAGCAGAGGCCAGTGTCACCAGGGTGAGTAGAGAAGATTCAGCCTTCCTCTTCTAGCCCCCACACCTAGAAGAACTTTCGCATGAGCACCTGTCACCCACTTACCTCCATCCCTTGTACCTACACCAAAGGAATGTCTCTGAACCGAGGATTCTTAACTCATCACGTCTCGGTTCCTTCTTCCCTTGTCAGCTCAGTTGGTCATCACACAAAGCCTCCTTATCCCAGAATCGTTTTGAATTGTTCCCAGAGCTTGCCTCACCATCCATTTAATGGCTTGACATTTGGCCATTTCACTCGTGGATACCTGGGTAGCTCCTCTTCCAGGAGAGAGATGGAGGGGGTGAAAGGAAGGGTAAGGAACACTTCGTGTTGGCTCATTTGGGTGGTTCCAGTAAGTCAGCAAAACAGTCTCCCCTGAGCCCCAAGGACCCCTTGTTCTTATGTGGTCTGATCATCAAGAATACCATATACAATACTGGCAAAGTTCTGGAGTTTGTCAGATTTTCTCTTATGTTCACTTCACCAGTGATAAAGCAAGGAAGGCAGCAATGTGGAACCCAGTGGATCTCACCTGGAGGAAGACTGGACTCACTGGGGGAGCTTAAAACACTGCCAATGCCCAGGCCCCATTGCAGACCTATTATGTGGGTGTCCTTGGGGGTGTGGCCAGGCAGTGGTATTTTTTTTTTTTTTTTACAAACTCCATGGCGATTCTAATGTACAGCCAGGGTTGAGAACCCCTGGTTTAGTACCTTAGTCAAGAGCCGTGGTTCTTAAGCTTTGGCATGCATCTGGACCTGTGGGTCTCCAGAAGTTACATTTTTAACAAGTTCCCAGGTGATGTAAGTGCTGCTGGTCCTTTGTCCTGGGACCAGCTTGGAGAACAACTGGTTAAGAGATCTGAGATAAAGTCCTAGCTGTGCTGCTAATTCACCATAAATGTGAATAATCACTTAATAGCTTCTCTTTGCTTTGATGTTCTGCCACAGGGGTAGGCCGTTGTTTTCAGGGAAGGGTCCTATACTAAATATTCCTACTTTTGTGGGCCATGCAGTCTCTCTTGCAACTCTCAACTCTGCCATTGTTGCACAAAAGCAGCCATAACAATGTGTAAACAAATAGGGCGGCCATGTTCTCATAAAATGTTATTTAGGTAGCAGGTAGGATTTGGACCATGGCCATCGTTTGCTGACCCTTGTTGCACAGTTTCACTACCTGTGTATCTAAGTGAGGATTTTTTTTCATTGATCTAATTTGGTGTTCTTTGGGTTTTCTGAATCTGGTAATTGATATCTTTTATTGGTTCTGTAAAATTCATGGTTATTATCTTTTCAAATATTGCCCCTTCCATATGGTTTCTATTACCTATTCATGAAACTCTGATCTGATAATATGTTACATCTCTCCCCTTTATCCTCCTCCCTTTATCCTCCATGCCTCTTAGTAACTTTTATATTTCCTACTTCTGTTTCTCTGTTTTTGATTTGTAGCAGTACTTTTTGGCTCCTTACCAAATCTGCCTGATGTATTTTAATAGCTCTTATATCTTTATCATATATTCAATCCCTCATTTATTTCTTTAAGTATCTTTACAAAAACTGGCTTCATATTCTGTATTGTTATTTCCAATACCTGTAATCTTTGCAGGTCTGATTCTGTGGTTTATGATGTCCCTTAATTTTTCATTTCTGTGGCTCATTTTTAAATGAGTTTTGGTAAATTTGGATCCTGAGCTCAGAATCCTTCAAAGTTTATCTGTGATAATTCTTTGAGGTATTGCATTTGTTTCTGTCAGATGCCTGGGAATAGTCCCAACCTGGTATCACTTTAGATTGCTGGCTTTAGAGCTACTCAAGTAGTATGAATTTTGGCTTCCTATTAGAAATTCTCAGGGGATGTTTTTCTTTCTTGCTCTTCCCAGAGCCAGGAAAGTCCTTTTTTGGGCCCTTTAAGGAGCAGTTCTTTTTTTCTCTGGTTCAGGTCTTTGGGGTGTTGTCCTTCAGTAGTCTTGGCTTTATGGGAAGGCTTCCCCAGTCATGTCTTCATCCTGTATCCCTAATGCCTGCGTGACCCATTAAAACCTGGGTTGGACCACCAAGAACCGGCCCAGGCCCCACAGACAACTGCTGCCTCCAGAATTAGCTCTCCTTTCTGGATTCACGCTTTCTCAAGGTTTCTGATCTCTTAGAAATCCCTTGTTCTGATGCCAATTCAGTTGTGCTTTAAAGTAACTATTTTAATTAGTATCATCTCCAGCAATTTTAAGTGGCCCATTTAGCAGTAGTGACATCAATATTGCCAGGGACTCCAGCAGGTAACTACTTCCTGTTTCCACTTCCTCATCTCCAAATGGAGAAGCCAACAGAACCAGGACTCAATAAATTTTTTTAAAATGAATGGATTGGTGATTTTACATTGTTCTCAGCATTCTTAGTGCTATAGTGTCATTATGCTACTGTGCAATTTGAGACAGGATAATGAAATGTTTATCAGATTAGACCAGATAATATGAAGCTTTTTTATAGGACTTTTTAAAAAAGGTACTGTATGGAATTTGTGGGCCTATCATTTGAAGTTTTGAGTTTCCCTGTGTGATTCAGAAGGCCACATCAAGTTGCAATTTGAAATTTGCTAAGGCACAAATAGGAACCACTTATGCCATGGGGTCTGTGTTGGTAACAAGCCATTTGGCTGCATGAGTGTGCCTAGCCTAGCACCAGCATCCCCATCCCAGGGCAGTGTGTTGGTCTCCTCTTCCTGACTTACACTGCAAAGTATTTTGAAATTATAAAACGACAAGGAATTTTTTTGTGTGTGAAAATGATCACCAAGTTAAGCTAGAAGTTCTGTGAAAGATGAAGGGGCAGTTAGATTGTGGTGTGCCTAGATGCACAGGAAACACTGAACTCCCAGTGGAGATGTGATTCGGGAAGACGCCAGGAGCCTGTACAAATTTTCCACATTCTTGAGTTGGGGAATTCTGGAAGAATCAAGAGTGCCATCCCATGAGGATTTCAAGTGCCTACTGCACATTAATAAAGGGCTTTGTGAAAAATAAAGTTAAGCAGGAATGCTGAATTTAAAGAGTCTGCACACTTTGGAAGTTTCTTATAAAAATAAACATACTCTTACCTTACAAATGAGCAGTCAAGCTCCTTGGTGTTTACGCAAAGGATCTGAAAACTGATGTCCACACAAAAGCCTGCACCCAAATGTTTATAGTGGCTTTATTCATAATTGCCAGAACCTGGAAACAATCAAGGTGTCCTTCAGTAGGTGAGTGGATAAATAAACTGTGGTACATCCAGACAATGGAATATTATTCAGCAATAAAAATAAGTGAGCTATCAAGCTATGAAAAGATATGTAGGAACCTTAAATGCATATTATTAAGTGGAAGACACCAATCTGAAAAGGCTACATACTGTGTGTTTCCAACTATGTGACATTCTGGAGAAGGTGAAACTATGGAGATAGTAAATGGTCAGGGGATACCAGGGCTTGCGGTAAGGGGCTGTCCTGGTGATAAATAGGTGGGATACAGGATTTTAAGGGCAGTGACACATGGTGGGTACATGTCATTATACATTTGTCAAAACCCATAGAAGTTGCAAGACCAGGAGTGACTGCTAATGTAAACTATGGAGTCTGGATGATAACGTTGTATTGATGGCAGTTCATCATCGTACATGTGCCAGTCTGGAGCAAGATGTTGATAGTGGGGGATGCTATGAGTTGGGGAAGGAGTAGGGACAGCGGGTATATGGGAATTCTCTGAACTTTCTGCTCAATTGTACTGTGAACCTAAAACTGCTCTAAAAACTAAAATTTATTAACTCAAAAAAATTAAAAAGAGACTGTCATGAGTTCATACTTCAGTTGTTCTTCAGAGCAGCTGTTACCCTCCAAGAAAAACAACCATCTGATGTCACACACAGAGCCTAGGCCTAAGTGCCTGCTCCTCTGCATGTCCCTCCCTGGCTGGGGAAGTGATCTTAGGCCATGGAAGGGAGGCCTGGGCAATGGCATCTCAGGCTTGGGGAATGTGCAGTGAGATGAGGAGCTTCCCCTGCAAGCCTCTGTAGATGGATGGCAGGGGAATTAGAGAGGACTTCAGGCTGTCTGGCATCTTCTGCCTTCCCAAGAATTGTAGGGGGGGCTTTCTGGTAGGCTGATGTGTTGGGCAGAAGCCTGTGCCCCTGGGAGCACAAAGTGAGCCAGGAGAGGCTAGAAGGGCAGTTGCAAGAACCCACCTCTCGCCTCTGTTGATTCACAGTAAAAGCAGTACTTGCACAGACATGCAATAGCATATACAAGAGCAAACACAGGTGCAGACAGACTGACAGGCATCAGTGATGCACACATGCCAGGCCCACACATGCACAGTTGCATATGTGTGCACATTCAGAGTTCATGTCTCATAGATATACTCAGATAGATGATGAAAGCAGCTTTCCATTCTGGAATACGAGCAGAAACTGCCAATAAACATGTTCAGTCGATAGCCTCCGGAGGTCATTGTTCCAACACATGTTCCCCTGGGAACGCAACAGCCTTCCAGAACAATCAGCCCTCCCTCCTCCATCACTCAGCTGCGAGTGGTGGGGCTCTGTCTGTATCTGAAACTCCCAGGATGGGTTCTGGCAAGTGCACACGTGTGTTCCTCTCCATCTGCCTGCAGGCAGCGTTCATACCCGCGTGTCTTCCTTGCTCTAGGCAGGTTGTAATTTAGTGCTGTCAGTGGATGACACTTACTTCCCCCATGTGGCACTGGAGGTCTTTGGGGGCAAGAATGTGCTGCCTGCAGCTGCCTGAGAGGGTCAAAGACAGCAGCAGTGAAGGAAGTGAATCACGTTGGGCCAGAGGAGCGCCTGTTTCTCTTTGCCCTTCTGACTTGGAGCCTGACTCCCTGTGTTGCATAAGCTGCCTGGAGAACTCGGCAGTAGGATGGCGTTTTCAGTAGTCCAGGACACTTCTGCCTCTAGGCTGCACATGGGAGAGGTCTCCTAAGTGGAAACAGGCCCCTTTGCACGTTGGCAGATGGAATCCAATTTACTGTGGAAAAAAAGTTCGGCAGAGGGCTAAAACCAAACAAAAAATTAACCAAAACAACACCTTTTAAGTTTAACGAGGACTTAAAAACTCTTTTGAGAAACTTCTGGCATTAATAGAACTGTTAAAAAAATTAATTTAAAGGCTCTTCTGTTAAGTTAAGAAGCAGGGTGGCTTTCATTACTTTCAGTCTTTTAAAATCCTCTACTTTGGAACCTAATAGAATGATTTCCTTTTAAAGTTATTTTACTGCACTGTTTTGCAACTGTGGTAGGCAGAATGATGGCCCCCAAAGATGTTCACCTCCTAATCCCTTGAACCTGTGGGTCTGTTACCTCACATGGCAAAACAGTCTGTGCAGATGTGATTAAATGTAGGATTTTGAGATGAGGAGATTATCCTGGATTATCCAGCCCAGTATATTACAAAGGATGCAGGAAGGTCAGGGTCTGAAAAGATGTGAGGACAGAAGCAAATACTGGAGCACTGCACTTTGGGAGAGAGGAGGGGGCTACAAGCCAGGGAGCCCAGGTGCCCTCTAGAAGCTAGAAAAGGTAAGGAAAGAGTTCTCTTCTGTAGCCTTCCGAAGGAGTACAGCATTGCCAACACCCCTATTTTAGGATTCCTGACCCCCCAGAACTGTAAGGATAATATTTTTTTTAAGCCACTATGTTTGTGCTCATTTGTTTCAGCAGCAGTACAAAACTAATACAACCTATTGTGATGGGTCAGATCAGCCTACCAGCTTGAAAAAGGACTGACTTATGACAAATAAATTAATGGCTCCATAAGGCCCTCCACAGTTTCCCTGGCTTCCTTCCTTTGTATGGGTGAATGAGCCTAGAGTATGAATTGTACACGTATTTCTCACTACGCTAAGTGAAACATCCACATTGAGAGGTTTATCTGATCTGACTATAAGCATCTTCATCCATATTTGTTGGAGATTATCCCACTCTGTTAGATTTCTAGGACTGCCAAAACAAAATATCACAGACTAGGTGGCTTAAACAACAGGAACTTATTTCTCATAGTTCTAGATGCTGGAAGTCCAAGAGCAGGCTGTCAGTGGGTCTGGCTTCTCCTGAGGTCCCTCTCCTTGGCTTGCAGCTGGCTGTCTTCCTGCGGTGTCCTCACATGGTCTTTTCTCCGTGCATGCCCATCCCTGGTGTCTCCTTGTGTCCAAATTTCCTCTTCTTATAAGGACATCAGTCAGATTGGATTAGAACCCACTCTAAAATTACCTCAAAGTTAATTTTAACTTAATTGCCCTCTTAAAGGCCACATTTCTAGTCATATCTCCAGATTCTGGGGGTTAGGGCTTCAATACATGAATTTGGGAGAGATATATTGCAGCCTATAACATCTATAGTAGGTACATGTGAGAGTGGGTCTGTGCCAGCCAAGCAGGTAATATTGTGCATGCTATGGTAGTGACATGCCAAGATTATTCTCTATAACTCGAAGTACACTATAGTGTGAATCAACTATAACTGTATCATTTTGTCACCTTCTAGCCCATAAGGAAATGTGTTGCAGGAACTATTAAACTAAGATAAGGACAGACCAGCTCTGGAGAGGCAGGAATAACCCTTGAAAAATCACCAAGTGTCAGGAGAGGGCAGTGTAAGTACAACTGGATCCCTACCTCACACCATATACTTTATACATACATCAGATTGAAAAAACTATTGAACAAAAGACAATATCTACATGACCTTTGAATAAAGAAAACCTTTAAAAAGAAAATTTATAAAATCTGAACAAAGAAAAAGATAGATATAGTCAATCACTTCAAATTTTAAAATTCTGTACAGAAGAATGTATAAAATTCTGTTGGCAAAAGATTAAAAAACAGATGGGGAGATGTATTTAATAGATTAGGAATTAGTATACAAAACATATAATAAGAAAAATAAAAGTACGGAAAAAATTTATGGTCCAAAGAAGAATTGTGAATGGCCAGTTAATAAGCAAAAACCAAAAAAATGTTCAAACTCAGGAAGGGCAAATAAAAAGAACAGAGACCATTTGCCACTCATTGTATTCATCAAAGTAAGTAGTCAGGCTATTTCGATTGTTGGCAAGTTTGTAGGGGAAATGATGAATTGTTGCTGGAAATTTGAATTGGTTAAAGGCATCTTGGACAGAATTTGGTGGCCTCCAGGAAAATGTGCTTACCCCATGTCCTAAAAATGATGCTTTAGGATATACACTAGACCACCTCTGCATAGTTTCATAAGCATCCTGTACACAGTGGTGTCTGTCACAGCATTGCTTGTGATAGGAAAAAAAGGAAATGGCTGAAACATCCCTCAATACAAGAATAAATAAATAAAATTTGGTATTCTCCCATGATGAAATATCATACAGCAATTAAAAATAATTGATACTTATGAGCATTAATAGATGTTAAAAACATAAGGTAAAGTGTGAAAAAGCCAGATGCAGATGGATGGGATACATACACACAGTATACTTATATATTTTTAAAGGAAAACCATGTATGTGTATGTGTGTTTTAATAGATGCATATGTAGCTAGAAAAAATGTTTTACAGAAATGGAATGATACATAGTCATTTTAGTTTCTGGAGGAGGTGGAGAGGAATGGTTGAGGGGTTGGTAGTTTAGGGGACAAGAACTAATATCTCTCCTTGACTCATCCCTTCTTCCCTCTCTTCCCTCCATCCCATCCTTTCTTCTTTTCTTCCTTGAAGTTGACAAGAAGCAGATATGACAAAAAATGTTAACATTCTTTAATTCTAAATTGTGGGAATATGGAAGTTTAAATTATTCCTTTATTTTCCTATAACTTTCAATGTCAGAAAGTAGACACCAAATCAGACATAAAACCTAGTTTGTATACAAATAAAATCATAAACTATAAAACTCTGTAAGGGAAATGAAAGCAGACTTGAGCCAATGAAGGAGAGGTGAAGGAGAGTATTGTATTGAATTTTGCTGTGTTACAGAGAGTGGGCCAAACTTCCTGCTAGCATAAATGGACTCCTCAAGGTTGGGAGCGCCACTGGCTTCTGAGTTGGAAGGAACTGTAGTAATTATTGGGTGCCAAGCCCCCTCTTCACTTCCCCCATGAATGGCCTCCAGTCCCTGGAAGTCCAGTGTTACGGGTGTCTTCTTTAAGTGCCAGTTACCAGCTGCACTATCCTACAGCAAGTAGTTTCATTTGCAGCAGCTCCAACTACTAAGGGAAATTCCTCCTTATCTTTTAGAAGAAATCTGTTCTTATAGACTCCACCAGTTAGTCCTATTTTTAGTTTCTGGAGCAACAAAGGTTAAATTAAGTGCATCTTTCACAGGAATATTCTTCAAAATGTGAAAACAGCTATCTTGAAGTTGTAAGTGTTTATATCTAAATATAAAGGGCTTTTTACACAAATGCAAACATGTGAGTATCACATGGGGAAATCAACTTAAAATACTAGTGGGCTAGGGGATTGAACTTTAAAAATTTTCTTTGCTTTTATGGAATAAACTCACCTACCAACACAGAGCTTGGCCCATCTTAGGAAGGGACTGTTTCTCTGGACTTGGAGACCAAGGAGTCCCCTTACTCCAGCGGGTAGTAATAATTGATGAGCAATCCTTATTAGACTTGAAAGGCACAAAGGGGAACTGGATGCCTGGTTTAGAACTGATACCACAACAGCCACAAGAGGAAGATACATTATCTCCTTGTTAAGGTCATTGTATATTTCATGAGAGTAGCAATGCCTTGGCAATGTCAGTGCCAATGTAGACTGATAAAGGGACCCAAATGCTGATGCAGGAAAGTTTATCTTAAGGCTAAAGGCCTCTGGAGACACCTCCATGAGATTGATGTTTATTGGTTGGTTACTTATTCAGCGCTTAGAAAGTGACCACTGGACAAGAGAGGGTACTGGCACTCCAACTGAGGGGTTATTGGCCGACGTTGTTGGAGTTACCTGAGATGTTATGTGTCACTGTGGATAAGAGGAAGGGGAACGAGAGGAAAGTGAAGCTCAAGTTCCCCCTGTTAATAGTGGAATAGGGATTCCAACTCAATGTCTGGAACTCAAATGTCCTTCAGTTTATTTTGTTTGTTTTCAGCCTCATCACTGTCAAAGAGATTGTGAAGACATCAATAGCAAGAACAAAAATATT
Organism: Manis javanica; assembly: GCF_040802235.1. Classification (NCBI taxonomy): domain Eukaryota; kingdom Metazoa; phylum Chordata; class Mammalia; order Pholidota; family Manidae; genus Manis; species Manis javanica. The sequence goes on along the minus strand of NC_133158.1, from coordinate 49,914,275 downwards.
TAATGACTGCATCAACCAATCAGAATAGGCAGCAACTGCCCTGCCTTATGGGTATGTCCTGGTGGGACATCCACTTGCCCACAGACTCACCCATCAGACTCCAAACCAAGCCAAGTGTCGGTAATTGTGTTGTCTTTGTCTTCTTTGATAAAATGGCTTTATTTCACATTAGATTTTACTGAAATTACGTTTAATGCATTAAAGAGCTTCTTAAAACTTCCCTTTAGAAATCACTTCCAACCATCTTTGAATGCAGAAGAAAATAAAAAGGAAAGGAATGGGGAAGAGATGGCTTAATTGTTCCACGTTTTGGGGGGACTGACCAAGCTTTGCTCCTTTTCCAAGGTCTTTGGGTGGCCTGAATTAGGAGAGGGTGGTGTCAGTGCCCTTTAACACTCTCCTCGCAGCCCCCCTTCCCCACGGCCTCATCTTTGGGGGGTGTTCTCTTACTAAAGCTCACTGCCTGTCTCCACCTGTTGCCGTGTAACTGCAGAGCCGTTCCTGTTGCGGCTTCCAGCACACAGCCTTCCTGTCCTCCTTCCCAGATCCCATCTGCCGTCTTTCTGCTGTCAATCCATTTTCCAACCTTGATACATCCCAAGTAAATCCTAATGTCCCCCCAATCAATCTTCAGATGGTAGTTCCCTACATTTCCTAAATCAACCTAAATTTGGGTTGACCACCTACAAGGGCAAACAGTTCATTCACAACCTCTCCTCACCGACCACCCAATGGCTGTCTGGTTATTTGTTTTTGACTAGCGTGAATTAAACTCAGTTTCGGTTGAGGGACTTCACAACACCCCTTGCCGTTTTTGGAGATACAGTGGAGAACGACCGCAGATGACATGAAAACCTAAGGGCCGTGAGCATCTCACGAGTTTGCGGGGCTTTCCCGTGTGGTTGTGGAAACTCAGTCCAGTGGGATACGAACACGAGTGCTGCAGGGGAACGCTTCTCTGTTTGCCACGAAGCAGTGGTGTGGAATGGCCCGCGAGACCACAAAATTACATTTCTCCACTCAGACCTGGGAAAATGGTATCAGGAAGGTATATTACCAGTTCTTACCACCCGAGTCCCCTATCGCCAGAGGAAAACAGATGCTGACCCAGTTCACTAGTATGCAATATACTAACTCCACGTGAATGATTTTCTGAGTCTTTCTGCTGCCTTTTGATCCAGCTACATAATTGCTCAGAGCAGTGGACACTTCCTGACTCCTTAGCCCTTGCACTGTTACCCCTTGAACTTAGACCATTGCGACGAAGGGAGAGATGAAGGTAAACAGGATGGTTTTGGCGTGGGACTGCTATGGACCTAAACTTTAGTATCAGCTCCAACTCTGCCCCCAGCATTTCAGGTGCATGAGGACTGGTTGGTTTCTCAAGAATCTCCTGGTCTGACGCCCACTTGAGAAGTTAGCTTCAAAACTCTAACCTCAATAATTGTAAAAACGTATTGGAAGTGTTTTTAATATTTTCAAGCTGAAAATATGCCCATATATTTTAAACAGCCCCAAAGGGATCAAGAGAGGGGTAATGTCAGGGCTGGGTAAGAGGCAGCCTCGTGCTGAAGGCCCAGGTGGGAGTGTGCCAATGTCAAATTATTGGATGGTGTTTCTGAGCAGGAATCAAATATTTTAGTCTTCCAGCATTTGTGGAAATTATTTTAGCAGGGAACAGTGGTGGCCCTAAGAGGATGGTTTGTTTTCTCAAAGTCCAAATTAGGAAACTGTATGGCTCTATGTTTACTTCCTAATTAAGAATGTAACCTTTTCTTTAAAATATTTTATGACCTATTAGAGCCCAAGAGACAGAGCTCTGTGTTTTAAAATGGCAAGGGGTCTTGAAGACCCGAAGAATTGCTTAGTAATAGATGAACGATCTCCTGCCTCAAATGACTTCCATGTATATAAATTGCAAGCCAGAAGGAGACACTAAGGAGAAGGACAGAGGGGTTTGTTTGGAAAGTAATAAGATATGTTGATTAGAAACATCAGGATGAATTGGCATTGATTTTGCTGTACAATAGAAAATTTGTTTCAAATTTTCTTCCAACAGATGCATAGCATGGTAAGTGAGGAATTTAATTATATTCCAGGTTTAAATTTAAGTTTGGAAATGAAATTTGGGAAGGTATGCCTCATTTCACAGAAAACTTCAAGTTTCCTGACGACTCTTACATAAGGTAGCCAATAGAGAGCTGATTTGATCATCCATTATCTGTAAGCTCAGAAACATTGTTCTTTTGCTTTTGGGTTTTAGTATATGTTGAGCCTTTTTTTACTCACTGATGGATTCCAGAATCTTCCCTGTGAATCTTTGCTTGTTCTGTTACATCCTAGTTCTTACAGCTCAGATCTTAAAAAAACAACAACAGGAGTTTCAATAAAGCCCTTGGTTGTTACATGGCTATGGAATATTCAGGAATATATGCTACCCAGTTGAGTTGCAGCTGTTAATTTTCCTTCAGATCCTTAATAACTGGAGTAACTACAAAAGTCACATCTTTTATTACTCTGTTTAAGGAAGAGTTGGTTGGCATCATCAATTCTGTACCATTTTCTTAAGGTGCAATTTGGCTATTTGTGGAGTTCTTTTCTTAGCAGTCCAGGTCCACATCATCTCACTAGTAGGGGACCTGTCATTCAGCCAGCCAGGGGTATAGGCAGAATGCTAGCCCATGGCAGGACTGGCGGCTGGGCATGGCCTCTGCATTCAGACATAGCTGTTCCCCCAGACTGTGCCCCCCGAGCCTCTTCTCCCACCCTGGGCTCCACTGGCCTCTCCAGGAGCCACACTGTTTAAAGGCCACTCAAACTCACTCCATTGGCCTTCCTCTGCCCCATCTGCAACCCAAGATCAGTTGAGTGTTCCTCTGTCCCTGCTCTTAAGTGTCAGAAGGACCCTGCTTCTGGGTGCCTGTTTGCAAGGCCATGCCTGGAAATCCCTGCAGAGCTGTGGGCCAGTTCCAGAAACCTCCCAGGGTGCTGCCCACGGTGTGCATCCTGCCCTGGGGCTCCCCTGGGCCTTGGGGCCCTCACCACCTCCCATCTCATTCTCAGCACATGCCTGGGCCCCACAAAGAAGACAGGGCAGCCCACTGAGAGGAAAGGGCCCCAGAGAATGCTGGCTGGGCTCGCTGATGCCCCCAGTCCTAGAAGAGTGCCCAAGCCAGCCTGGTGCATAACCCGCACTCAGAAGTGCTGTCTCACACGGACGAACCAGCCCACATTCTCTCCCCCTCCTCTCCTCCTTCCCTTCAGAAGAGAGGACCGGCTTCTCTCTCGCCAGGATGACCTCCGCCCATCTTGTCATGGTTCCCCCTCTAGAACCCCGGTCTTGCCCTGGTTTCCTTTCCAGGACCATCATCTTCATCTTCCTCTCCCTATTGGCATCGTCCCTTTCTGAGGCTCTGTGTCTCACGTTTTCCCCCATTCCATACCAAAGCTTGGAAACTTGTTTTTTCTCATGGTAAATAAATAAGAGTGCTACCATTTACTGAAGGGGCAGGCACTCTCATAAGGAGGTGGGGGAAACGTTATGGAAGAAATGACACTGGGCAGTGGCTTTGAACTGTTCTTAATATGCTTGGAATTTGTTGCCAACGTTAAAAAATGCAAGAGATTTCAGATAAAATTAAGATTTTTGCAGGCCATGCCTGAAAAAATGAGAAGATCTGGTAATGCCAGGCCAATATAGTCATGTCTCGACAGATATCAACTCTTTCCTGCCAGAAGGCCTTGCCCGAGACAGATGTAAAACACGGCACATCCTGCATACACCTCCGTGCTGTGGCCCTGCCATGCTGCCACAAGGGACGGGGTCTAATTCCTCTCCCCTTGAGTCGGGACTGGCCTTGCTGATTTGCCAGTAACCAACAGAAAGCAGTGGAGTAAACACCGCATGTCCTCGGAAGCTAGGAAAGCTGACAAGCTGCTAGAGAGGGGAGCTCCTTCCATGGCTGGCAGGTAGAGGCAGTGCTTTTTAATTTTGCCTGCAAAGACATCTGTGGCTACATAATCCTTGTGGACAGACATCCACTCTGGTCTTTGTTTGTGGAGCTGGCAAATTTTTATGCTGAACTTGTCTGTGGGCTGTTTACCTTACAGAGGGGGAAGAAAAAGAGAGCAAGTTACCACTGGACTCTTTCCACTCTGTTCTTCAAGCACCTACCTCCAGCTACTCTCACCTTTCCACACAAAAACATTCCAACCACTGACCAAAAACCCATCTAAATTTCCCCAACATCCATTAAAATCACACTCCAAAAGGTTCAGAGCTGGGCAGGGAAAAAGACTCTTTGTCGTTAAAGTATTTAGTGACATATTTCTGAGAGATTAATTAGTATCAGAATATGAACAGAGGCTGGGTACAAAATGCCCTCTATAAAAATATATAACTTAAAAACATAAAAATATAAATTTAAAAACATCATTATAAACACAGTTCATAGTCACTGCAGAAAACTCAGAAAACACAAAGAAGCACAAAGAAGAAAATTAAAATGACCTCTACTCTCACATCTAGAAAATAACATTGTAAGTCTTTTGACATATCCTTCTCCTTTACTCCTTATTCTTATAAATGGAACAAATAATGTCCCAAAGATCAAATCTAATTGGAATCGCTGTCCTGCATCATAATATACACATTTCCCTGTGTCACTAATATTCATCTACAGTATAATTTTATATATGGTATTCTGTTGTATGAATGTATCATAATTTTGGTGATCATCTCTTATTGTTTGACATTTAGGTTGTTTCCAGTTTTCTCCTGTTATCTATGACATAGCAACGAACACCCATCTTTGCCTATGTATCTTTTCACGTGTCCATGATTGTTACCTGGAGAAACATCTAGAAATGGGATCACCGAGTAAAAGGTACAGTTTTGTCAAGGCTTTAATACTTCCTGCCAAACTGTCCTCTAGAATTACATTCTCATCAACAGTGTGCAGGGTGCTTGTTCACCAGCACACACCAGCTAGGAAACGTGTCCTTATGGTTTGGCAGATGAACACTTGTGATATTTTGGGTTTAACAATAATACACCAATAGGCAATGATGAAGCCCTGAAAAGGGCTGGAGGAGCAGAAGCCTCTGAGAAGGCAACTGCCTCCTTTACAGAGGAGGAAAGGGAGACCCAGAAAAGTGATTTGCCCAAGTTATACACATAATCAGTGGGTGTCTTACTGACACTGGTCTTGAGTGTAGTCACTGGCCTGCAGCACAATGACCCGTTCCGGTCAGAGTGGGGGATCCACGATTTCCCCAAGCTTGCCTGACTCCCCTGGCACCTTCCATTTTAGAGCCCTGCTTTTGGGCAGCGCCTCCTCCTGGTTGTGGGGGGTGGGTCCTGTTGACTGGAAGTTCTCTGGGGTCTTAAAACCTCTTCATGTTTGATTTTCACTATATATTCTCAGTCCGGTCAAACTTGCTGACAGTGAGCCTTGTACCAGGCCCAAAGAGGGGCGGAGTGGCCTGCAAGCAGGAGCGGCTGTCTTCCCACTGGAGAGTGGGGGCCTCCCCGAAGAGTGCATGCGCCAGTGTCTCCTCAAGTTCAAGTTGCACGAGGTGCTGCAGACAGGGGCAGCTGGTAAAATCAGGAGACGCACTGTACGTTCAGCCTCTGCCCCTTGAAAGCCCAGTGCCTCATTTCTTGTACCTATGGAAACCGTGGCTCGGCCTGGCTCTTCAGGCGTTGGTGCTGCGCCCCACCCCGCACGCCCCCAGTCTGTGGGTCTCCTTCCCCCCAACTTCGGTGACTCTCGTCCCTCTTGCTCTTGGTTTTTGTCCTGCCTTCATATGTCCATTTCATGGTCTGTACTTTTCCTTTTGGTCTTAAATGTGTGGCAAAAATCTCAGACCATGAACTCAGAGATGTTCATTTATTTTAGCTTTTAAAATGACCGATTTTATATTCTGTTTCAAGCTCTTATTGTGCGAGACAGTAGAAACTGACACTGAAATGTCCACGAACTCAGGGTCATCGCCAGCCCTGCCCCCACCCTGATCTCCTGTTCCCTGGGATTCTGGGAGTTGGTGTGGGTGGGGGCAGGGGCTGGCAGCTGATTGCCCCTCGTTACCTTGTATGCACACTGGCACACCCCCAGGCTTCTGTTATTCAGGTCCCCGTCCTCAGCAGTGTGTGTCACCACAGTGTCCTCCTGGGGACCCCTCAGCTCTTGTCAGAGCTGGTTCTCTCTTTACTCCTGTGCTGCACGTGGGAAACACCCAGCTACTCTCAGCACTGAGGTGCGTGCAGGGAAATGGTGACATGTGACTGGGCCATCTGCCTGGTGATATGACCCCAGCTTTTGCTTCCCCAGGGCTCATGCTTGGCGTGGAGGTGCTCTGTTAGGCTTGTCCACTTCCAGGAATCCTCATGAGTAGTTTTTCCTCAAGAGGAGCAAAACCTCGCTCATGGAGTCCCAGTGACTCTTGGGCATTTCTGTCATTCCTGTTCCCACTCCCTGCCCCACCCCTACCATCACATACCTCCAAACCCTTTGGCCAAATCAGATTTAAAAATCCAAACTTTGGAATGCCCCAATTTATAGAATAGAAGTAGCTGGTGAGCAGAAAGGAATGTCTGGAACATAAAACACGACTTACAACGCGCCACACTGTTATGGTGCTCCCCATGGGTCTCCTCTCCACCCTTCACAGGCCACTGACCCCCTGGACTTCCTGAGGCTGTCCCTCAGTGCTGGCCTGCTGGAGCCACCTCTGTGTAGTTCTGCTCTCGGGTACCCACGATGTGATGGTGCCTCACATGGAACAGGGCCGAAACAGAAATCAATTTCTACCTCTCTCATTATTGGTCACCCAGCAGAGCAAGTCCATCCCCCACCTCCACCCCCTTGACTCGCTTGAGGTCTGTGCTGCCACCCTGCCTGACTACTTTGTCCCTCAATCTCCTTCCCAGGTCCTAGAGCTCCTACTGTCACTCCCATCTTACTGAGCACGTACAGCTTGCTCTGTTGTTTTACGAGCCATCCAGCAGACCAAGACCTTCTGAGGGCGCAGGGACTCAGCCCTGCCCACTACTGCACTCCCAGGACCGAGCACAGTGCTGGGCACATGGCAGGTACTCGTCAGACAGTTTCTTCATAGGTGAATTCTGTTAACAAGGGTTGAGCCTCCTCAAAAGAAGACGTTGTGTCCTCTGCCCCTAGAGAACTGCAGAACCTAGAAAATCCACAGTGCTGGAAGGGTATTTGTGTATGAACTGATGGTGAAGAGGGGACAGGGTACAGAGGTCATTCTAGAATTGAGAAAGTATTTTTAAGTTATTCCGTAACTTAAAACATTCCCATTGCTAAATACTCAAGCTGGCCATATCTAGGTTCTCTATTCCTCCTTCCTCGACAAAAACTCTGATTTTGTTTCTCGGAATATCTGGTGTAATAGAATCATTCCATGCATGATAAAAACAACCAGATAACAAGCATGTATTGAGTACCTAATATGTTTCGAGCACTGGGCTTGGAGAAATGGAGAATGGGAAAAACAATCACTGGTTCAGGAGAAGGTTTGTCTCCCAAAGAGTTGGCAGTGTGGTTGGGAGTCGAGGTGTGTATGCCCCAAATTTCAAGAGGGCCGGAACTACATTATACAGCGAGACCCAAAAGAGGGTCTGGCAGCTAAAGGATTAGGAGAGGAGAAGTCCGCAGAGGAAACAATGAAAGGTTCACAGGCATGATGGGGCTTGTGTTGGGCCTTGTGTTACTAGGTCCAGAGTAACATGAGAATGACTTTGTGAGTATCCAAGGGCTTTGAGCCTAAAGAACAACACTCAGTAGTACATGTGCTTAGTCCAATGCACAATTTATTAATCTCATACCCAACCAATAACATAAAACTTAGGAACTTACCAATTTAAAATTTCCCTGCTATTTAAACATTGATTATAAACTTCTTTAATCAAATTTTCCTAGTCGTCTGATTAAAATCACAAGCCTACTATGAAGGTTGCTTTTACATAAAATTGTTTGAATGTTATCACAATGATAATGATACTTTGTTACAAGTGCATTTAAAACAATGATAAAAGTATTTGTATAGTGGACTTATTCATTTTCTTTAGTATCTTTCCACTTATTTTTATTTTTATTCATTTCTATAATTACTGTGGTTATACAAGACAGTATATGTCTTCATAGGGTCGTGATAACTCATTAGACCTAAAGTCAAAGTTATCATTTCAGCCTAGTCAGGCCGCAGATTCTAGGTTCTATACCAACTGACTCGTGTTGGGATATAGGACATGGTTACAACAGCCAACGAAATTCTGTTCTGAACTTCCAAGCTGGGATCCTTTTTGTAATTGAGTTTTGACATCTATGTTTATGTACTATCTTCTCTTTATCCTGCCATATCCATCCTATGCCTTCTCTCTCCCCTTCTCTCCCCTGTTCTGCTGGAAGGCCTGACCTGTGTGGGTTCGTGGATGGGGTTGTGGACACACTGCCTTCTGTTTGGGTTCAGCTAACTGGGTGCCCAACACGAGGGCAGAGGCAGTAGCATGGCACCATGGTCTGACTGCCTTGGCCTCTTGCTGTGAAGTGACTTTGCGCAGCTACTTGCAGGGGGCCTGCTCTGTGTGACCCTCACGTTCCATGTTCTGGGGCTTCTCCTTCCCCAATCTGACCAGTGAATGGAGGGACCACGATGGCCCCAGTGCTGCTGGCCCCTGGTCCCTGCTCCAGCCCTGGGGTTCTGCTCAGCCGGCCCACAGCTTTGTAACTATCCCCTCTTTGAATGACCCCATCTTGCCATGCCACTTGCTCCCTGCTGGGATCCTGACTGTGGCTTTGGTAAGGGTGGAGATGTGCCCCGATGCTCTGGATGCCCCAGGGGGCTAACTGCCTGGCCAGCCAAAGGCAGGGAAAGGAAGGGTGTCCCAGAGGATGTGCGCTGACTTTGCAAAGTGATGTCCAGTTTGGTCAGTCCAGCCCAGATGGTTGACCTCAGGACGGGCCTGCTGTGGACACCCCCAGCAGTGAAGGGACAGGGGATCTCTCAGCAAGGAGAAGGACATTCAAGATGACAAGCTTGGTTTGGGGACCAAGATGATCCTCAAGGTGAGAATTAAACCTTCTGGGATTATTGTGGACAACTAGCAATAAAAACATTCATCAAAATCATTGCCAAAGGAAGTCCTTAAACACAAATCCCTAAACCCCAGGCCACTGGCGCAGCCAGATGCTCAGTAGAGCCTAGTTCTTCCTGTATTAAATTGGCATCATTACTATGTTTGCCTGACTTGGAATGTGCTCACTTAGGTGAGCTGGCAATAGGTTGCATCTGCATGGACAAGTTGGAGAACTAAGGTGATTATGCAGATAATTCAAGCGAGAGCCTGGCTTTGACCAGGTCCCATAATCACCTGAAGACTGTGTTTTTCAGAGTGCCTCCAGTGGCACATTCAGACAAAAACAATTTTGTTTTCCAGATGATTGCTTCACTCTTTTGGCTGTGTGACTTTAGCACCAGTAGAAAAGTAATATTCCTCATGCTTTGGTGCTGGGACCTGTGGAATCAATAGACAAAGCATCGTGATTAGGACTAGTAACGGGTCTAACTGTGTACAGCACACACCCAAAAAAGGGGAGGTGGGCTCCAGAGCTGTTCCTTCTCACTCTGCACAGCTCCCCTCTGCTCTGCTCGCACACCAGGGCCAGAAGTCATGCAAGGCCTAGCAAGCCAGGCTGTGGGCAACTGTCCCTCCCTCACTGCTTTTTTGGGGTAATGGTCACTATTCCACAGGTTTATCTTCCACTGAGCTCATTTAAGCAGCACAGGAACTTCCTGTACACACATCTGACAAATGAAAACCTCAAGGCAATGTTGGTGAGAGCTGACTGCCCACTTTGTGCAAGCCAGCTTGGTGGCTGTGACTTGGGCAATGGGGATGGTCAGGACACAGAGGCAGCTGTGTTGGTGGTATTATTTGAAGGGTGCAAGGAAAGACCCATGGCCTCCCAGGATAACTGGAATTCTACAGTTAGAGAGTATTTTTTGAGTGTCTCCCACTTTTAAGAGCCTCTTACTGAAATGTTACCTCCAAGAGAAGGGGTATTTCCTTAGGATCATCGGACAAATAATGAGAACAAATGCTGATTCAGTGTTAATACTGTGCTGTCTCATCTTCTCAATCTTCTCGAGAGGGAAGTGTTGTTATCATCCCCATTTTACGGATGTGGAGTCTGAGGTACAGAGAGGTTCAGTAACTTGCCGTAAGCCACACAGTGAGTAAGAGGGGCTGGGACTGAACCTGGGCAATCCACCCGGAGGCTGTCACATAACTGCTCCTTTCTTCTGCCAGCCAGCACTGGGTCCCTCTCCCATGGTGACAGCTCAGCAGGATAGGCAGTTGGAGCACAGCTGGCTTAGGGGGTGTGGAGAAAGTAGGGATGGAGTAGGATCCAGGAGAGAGCACAACACACATCCTCTGGGACACCCTTCCTTTCCCTGCCTTTGGCTGGCCAGGCAGTTAGCCCCCTGGATCAGGGACCTCAGCCATGAATGTCAAGGTCTTCTCCAGACTGCTCGGGGCTCTTTGGAAGAGGAAGCCCCCTCTGGTCCAGGGCTCACCTGGGTAGGGGAGTCTTAGTTTGCCCAAGGGCTATGCAGTTGAGGGGACTTAGGAGGGGAACAGATAATAGCAGTGAGGCAGAACATGCTCGGTGGCGCCCGACTCCTTGCAGGAGAGTTCTGGCTCTGCTTCTTTTTAAAGGGAGACTGGACCAGTAGAGTCTATGCTCACAGGGACTCAGTTTCTTTAGCTATGAAATGGGACTGAGGACAGTGACAATGCCAACCCCGGGAGGAGCTGTGAGGACAGAATAGCAAAGTGGCCACTGAGATAGGTATCTAGAGGTACCCATCAGTGCCTGAGGGCAGTGCAGCCTGGCTGTGGGTGCTCCACTGGGCATGGGAAGGGGTCTGGGAGGAGGGTGGGGAAGCCTGGGAGGGGATGGAAGGAGATGGGGGTGGATACGGGGTGGCAGAGGTAAGGAGCGCACAGGAAGGAAGGAAGTGATTGCCTGTTGCCAGCCGGCCTTGCCTGTGTTGGCCAACCCCCAGACACCGTGTGGACCACCTGGACACCCACTGCGTGCAGCTTGTTGATTCTCCCGCGAGGCCAGGTCTCTCGGCCTGGCCTGGCCTCTAACCCACCAGCTCAGAGTGGCGCTCCTTCACCACCTTCCCCAGGGTGGGACTCTCTCTTTGGCCTCAGGACTGAGAGTCTCTCTTGGTGGAGTGGTGGGATGGCGGTCAGACCTCAGATGTTCAGGAGCAAACAGGTGACTCTAAGATGTGGTGGTGGGTGAAGACCTGTGATCCAGAATATGTGTGTGTATACATATATATATATATATATATGTATATACATATATATATGTATAGAGAGTATATATGTATAGAGAGTATATATGTATATATGTATATACATATATATATATATGTATATGTATATACATATATATATATATATATATATATATAGAGAGAGAGAGAGAGAGAGAGAGAGAGAGACACACACACACACACACACACACACACACACAATGGAATAATATTCAGCCGTGAGAAAGAAGGACATCCTGCCATTTACAACAACATGGATAGACCTTGAGGGCATTGTGGTAAGTGAGATAAGTCAGACAGAAAGACAAATGCAGTATGATCTCACTTATATGTGGAATCTAAAATAAATAAACTCATAAAAACAGAGATTAGAATGGTGCTGGGTGGGAGGGGGAACAGGAGAGATGTTATTGAAGGCTACCAACTTGCAGCAAGTAAATAAGGGATTCTGGGCACCTAATGTGCAGCATAGAGATTCAAGTCCACAGGGCTGCTGCTCAGCATCCTAGGTTGCTAAGAGACTAGGTCCTAATTTTTGCCACCACAAAACAAGAAATAGTTGTGTGACGCGTGACAGAGGTGCTAGCTTACTCTACAGGGGTAATCGTGGTGCAATATATAAAGGTATCCAGTCAACACCCTAAGCTTACACAAGGTAATGTCAATTATATCTCAATAAAAATTTAAAAATCAAATTAAATTAAAAATGAAAAGAAAAATCTTGGCTCTGAGAAAGGCAGTGGGCTCAGGAGAAGACAATTTTGTAATGTCGGAAAGGAGCCTGTGTGGGTCAGGAGAGGTCGAGAAGTGTCTCAAAGGAAGGTCCTTGGAGGTGAGGACGGACACTGCCAGGATTTCAGGCAGAGAGTCTGCTCTAGGGAGGGCAGGCACGCTGCTTTCCTGAGGCTGGCGGCAGGAAGAACATCAGACATGGAGGGAAGTAGTGATCAAAGATGGAAGTCATATCTCTCAGACTGTTCAAGTACAGTTGGACAATATCCATCATATCATAGACTAATTTTCACAAATGCTTAGGGTGCCTAAACAGTTTTCTTGGCTTCACTGGAGATGGCTGGTAATTATAGATTTGCTTTGTTTAGGTCACCATATTCCTATTATGTTAATATGTGTGCGCAAGTTAGTTAGTAGTTTAAAACCTATACATACTTAAGGTACTATACAAGAAGATATGTCAAAGAAATAATCAATCCTCCCATGTTTTCTTCCATATGCTACCTCTATAGCTTTTCTTCTTCCTTCCTAATTACAACCCTTAAATAGAATTCGTGCCTCATATCGTATTTACCAAGTATCATAATTCCTCCAGGTGGTAAAGATACCTCGAGACAAGTGCTGGGCATAGAAGCCACAGGGCATAAATCTGCAAAGAAGTAAAAAGCTAACCTTTTCAAACAATATGGCTTCTCTCTCACTTACCGACTTTACATTTCCCTGTATGGCCCTGGAAGATGACTGGTTAGCCAGAGACGGGTAAGATTCCTCAAGAGAGGAACAACCTAAGACAGGCACAGTCACAGGGGGGCCATCAGGTGAGAAATCGGGGAACAACAGTGGTGAAGCTTAGAACCTCACCCCGCCCCCTGTTTTGAGAGAAAGCTTCTGCATCCGTGGATGTTTTATTGCCCTTGTCTAGCTCGGATTAGCACATAGTCTACAGGCACACACCTGATCATCTACAATTGCCCTCTTACAACACTAAACTATGTTTTCTAACTTTATCTTGCATCTACCTACCACTTGAGCATTTTATTAAAAATAAAAAAAAATATTTAAAAAAAAGATGGAAGTCATAGTTGGCGTTAAATGGAGACAACTCACTTTTCAGGACCACAGTCTTTCCTACAATCCTAGTGATGACGTTACCAGCCAGGCATGAGAGAATATATTAGAAGTTGAAAAATATCAATTAAACATAATGCTGTAGGTTTATCTCTAGCATTGCCGTTTGCTGTGTTTACTGCCCCAGCTCATTAATACAGAAGAGGAATCTGAAATAGCTCCTGTGGGCAGCTAACTTTGCAGGCCTTACATGTTTACTGAAAGATGTGTCCAAAAGGAGAAACTCAGGCAAGGAATCTGTAGCCATGGGAAGGACCTTTCATGTAGAGCTTCTAAGGTAGAGAAATGGTATGTGGCCAGGATCTGAGCCAGTGTTGGTTGGGAGAGATTTTGGGGAGATGCTAATGTATCAGATTGGAGGTTTAAATTCAGAGGTGGGCACCGTCCAGTGTTTTCAAGGACAAGTAAATTGAATGTACATCAGTGGCCAGGATGTTGGTGAAGAATGTAACCCATCATTACATGTGGTCACAGTGTCCCCGGAAACCCTACTGCATGAAAAAGGCTCAGTGCGTGAGCTCTGCTTGCCTAGCAGCTCACAGGACACGGCGATGAGAAAAGACAGAACCCCAGTCCTGAAAAAGAGATTTCTTTGGGAAAAGAAAACAGATTATATGAAGGAAAAATCATGCCTGACCTCATGTGATCCTTCCTCTGCTGGAGAGTGTCTCTGGTGTCTCTCTGCATGTTCAAATTTCCTTTTCTTATAAGGATACCAGTCTGATTGGATTAGGGCCACCCCAAAGGCCTCTTCTAACTTAAACATCTTTGGAAGGCCCTATCTCCAAATACAGTCACATTCTGAGGCACTAGGGGGCTAGGGCTTCAACATACAGATTTTGAGAGGTGACAATTTGAGAGTGTGGGAGGTTAAAGGTGAGGACTCCCACAATAAGCTGTGAGAGGAGGGAGCACCCCTCTCTCCCTCCCACACCCCTGCCCTTCCATCCCCACGTGAAACCCTAGTATTTTCTACAGGTCAGAAGTCCCAAGTTGCTGCCTTCATTTCCTTCATGCTGGGGTCTAAAACACAGAGAGGTAATGAGGGACCCTCCCACCCTCACCTGACCCAGGGCCAAATTAAGGCCCATGGAAGGCTGCTCCAAACACATCATTCCACAGCACATAGTTGAGGTGGAGTATATGGAACGTGGCTGAGGTTACTTGAATTCTTTTCGAGGCTGACATCTCTGCAACCCTAGGCACAAAAAGCCCCCTCTCTCATTCAAGCTGTAGCAAAGTAAACAATTTGTAGCAAATAAACAGGGTGTCCATTGTGTGGATGTTCTGTGGACTGGGCTTCAAAAAGGCATTTTGTTCTAAAAGACATTTTAAAATTCCTCATTAGCCATAAAAAGTTATTTTAAAAACTATTTCCCAGACACCCAAATACCTCTCATATGAAAAAAGAAAAAAAAAACCGACCCACAGAATTAGTGAATAACAAGGAATGGTTTGTGGTCTGACTTCTCATCTGGTCAGGCCAGCGGGGTTATGGGACACTTCTGGGTGCCCGGGCCTGTTTGAGGAGAGGCTCAGAGAGAGAGAGATGGGGTCTGGGCTGATGAGCTTCCTGTGGTGAGGAGAAGGAATAAGACCCATGACAAGGAGATGGTCTGCAGGGGACTGCGGGACTTTGATGCCTACAGTACTGCCGGGGAGGGAGAAGGCAGGACCACTACCTTGTACAACTCCAGGGGTATCCTGGCAAAGTCTAAACTGCAGTGTGAGTGCTACCCCTGCAGGGGGTTAAAACCAAGGCACATCTGTACCAGGCGCCACTCTAGGGACACGAGAGAAGCCCCAGTCCAGGTCCTATGAAGCCATCACTATGACCCCAAAATGTTCCCATGGGTACCCTGATGGTGAACCCTTGTGCCCCGTCACCCAGGACCCAGCGGCTTTCCTGGAGATTGTGACAGGCTATTCCACAGATGCAGTGCCACAGCTCTTGGGATTGGAGAAGCAGGCTAGCTCTCACATCTCTACATCTCCGTGGACATGTCCGATTACTTCTCGGGCTCATGAGGAGCTCCCGCTGGCCCATCACCTGTGGACCAGTCAAGATCAAAGGACCATTCCAGTCACTTAAGTCCTGCCCTTCCTTACATGGAGGAGGCCATTGTCCAAGGCCCTACCAGAAGTGAAGGGCAGAGCCAAGCAGGTGTCCTTCCACCCTCCTCCCTCCTCCAAATCATTATTCACCGAGTCACTGTGACTCTTGCCTCCTTCTGTTCTTAGCTAATTCCTCAGTTTCCCTTATCTGAAGGCATTTATTCCCATTACAATGTAAATATGTTAATACTTGACCTGTAATCGGTACAAGGATAGTTGTAGCAAATCCTTTCTGAGGAACAGATTTCAGAAGACTAGAAGGGAACACCCTCAAGCTGTTCTTGGTGGTGGTTGGTGATGGTGGAGGGGTGATGGTTGGACCCCTAGGTAGAGGGGCAAGAAGCAGGCGGAGGGCAGAGAGGAGGCCAGTTTCCACACTACACAGTATTGCCTCCATCTGGCCTGGCTTGGATGGTCTGGATGATTTTAATATTATCCAGAAGACTGAGGATGCTGACCAAAGACTTCTCCAGATGCTCAGAAGTTGTACTTCCAAGCATAATTCTTGGCTCTTTGAGAACCACAAGTAATTGATGATACCCCCACTACCCCCCGCCTTTTCCACATCCTATTCTCTCCAGCTCCTGGACAGATAGGTTTTCTTGTTTGTAGACTCATTCATTCCAGGCTTTGCAGTAATCTCAGATTTGACAAACGCGAAGGCAGTGTGGTCACATTCGTCTGTGGTCACCTGGTGCTCATTAGGGCCATCGGCGGAGGCCAGGGCCTGGTTTTGTGATTAGCAAGTCCTCCTCCATGTGGGCTTGAAAGCTCTCAGCAGTCTTTTGTTGTTTGCTTGAAGGCCTTGGAGCACTCTGCCAGGCTGGGCTCAACATTTTCCACATGACTGATGACATTCAAAGCTTTGTAGTCCCAATAGGCAAATTTCTTGACTGGCTTTGTTTCCCGTTGGTTCAGGTGGAATAATAAGGCTTTTCTGGCCAGGAATGTCAGTATGTGGTTGAGAAGGCATTTTTCTAGAAGGAGGCAGGGAAGCTGATGAGTAGGTGCCTGGGTGCTGGGTGCCTAGTGGCACCAGTCAGAAAGGCTATTTCCAGTATTTCTCATTCTCAGTGAGACAGAGGTGGTATGCTCGGGGCATAGGGTGGCCCACAGAAGGAGTCTCTGGGGGGCTTGTGAATGCCTTATGCTATGAGCCTTATGTTGTTCAGCTCTGCTTGGTGCATCTTCCACCTGGGGTTTGGGCTGGGGGTAGACTAGGGTGCTCTGGGATCCATCTTTCATTTCTGCAGCTGCGAGAATGCCTGGCCTCTGCCAAAGCCTTTTGTTCCATTTTTCTTTCTTCACTGGGACATTTCCGGAACCAAATCTATTCAACTAGTCCTCAACTTTTGGAGGTAATTGAAAATCCAAATGCTGGTCCTTCCATTGTCTGATGACCAGAACCAGCTAAAACACCCAATTTTGCAAAACATTAGGCTCCAGTCAGTTTCCTATTCTCTCTTCCCATTATAATGGTTTCACATCCTCTTCTTACTGAGGTGTTTGGGGTCCACATGGCTTCTGAGAATTCTTGTGATAAATTCCATTCTTCATGCGCCAGAGTCATTAGGCAAAATTGTTTTCTCTTAGGGTGTTTTGTTTTACTGTACTTTGACATGGATTCCAAAGCCTACATCTTACTGAAGACAGACTTTGTTGTAATTATTATTTTGAAATGGACACATTGCTGAGCTCCTGGATGTGAGCCTGAAGATAAACATGGGTACTCAGGGGCCTTGAAATCCACACTTGCAGGCTTGCTGGTCCTCATAGGCCAGTTAGATCAGTGCCAGACTAAACAGAAAGTTGGTACTCCCACCCCAGGCTAACACCCTGGGGCTTTTGTCAACTGGGCAGGAGTGCAAATCCTTGGAATGCATGGAGTGCATCTCCATGGAAAGCCTGCTTCTTTATATCCTTTGGCTTGGACCTTGGCCGGTATTGGCCAGGCAACAGCCCTGGGGTGCCTGGACATTTCCTCATTTGGATCTCTGGGGTCTTTGCTCCAACTCAGCTGTGTTTAACAGGGAGCTGGAAGGAGGGGTGGCCCATGGTCTTGTTTCTTGGCCTCTGGAATTGTGAAGAGGCTTTGGGGTTTGAAAGAGTCCTTAGTCCTAGGCCTTGACCAGTTTCCAACCAGACAGGTGGAGTGGGTATCAGAGAGGTGGGCTTTGGAATGTCAAGGAGGGGAGCACAGATGGCAAACGAGCAAGGAGTATGTATTTATTGCTTTGTGCTGATGGTGCATCTGGTGTCACTCAGAGTCATCGGGTACCCAGAAAATTGTACCCTTTTACCCAACCAAGTACCCCTAGACGTGCAAATGCATTAGCTCTGCAGCCATGTATGGTGACTGGAAAACCCTACTTGGTCCAATGTGGAGATGTTCCAGCCTCACCAAGTGGCTCCCTCAACCCTCCTGAGCTGTCCCCCAGCAGCTCCTGCACTGCAGGGTGGTGGCCCCCACGGTTCTTCCTGCTGCTTGTCTTCCTTTTCCTGCTGAAAGTTTTCTATGTCCCCATTGCTCCCCCACTTACCAGAAATATACCAGGGAAGAAACAGGGAAACCTTCCTGTTCAGGGATTCCCTCTTTTAATTCTCTCTTTGATTTTGAACCTCAAGCAGTCCCTGGTCCCACCTGGTGACGTGGCTTCAAGGTGGCCTGCATTTGGGGACCATTTTCCACTGTCTTTGGAAAACAAGCCCAGATGGTAAGTTGACATCCAAATATGGAAAGTGCTCCTGAGAATAAGGGAATCGTCACATACATTGATTGTGACTGGACAATATGGGGGATATACATGGACCATGGGTACAAGGAGAGGGGAATAGAGCTGGGATGGGCCCGGGGAGGCCGAGTCACCCATCTTGTCTTAGAAGAACCTCAGCTGGGTCACAGGAAATGCCATCCAGAGGTTGCCAGGGAAACCACAGGGATATAGTGTCAGGCCTCCTTCCTTTGAAGGGGGCCCTAGATGGGCTGATGGAGGAAATCTTTTATGATCTCACCACTGCCTCTGAGAATCAAAGAGCAAAAGCCCAGAGGCTCGACCTAATCGATTGAATTCAACCTATTTTAACTCAACGCTCCTTGAGCATGGAAACCACGCCTATGCATCTGTTCATTTCAGTGTCAGCCACAGGCTCAAAAGGAAGACACAAGAAGGGCATGTGGGTCTGAAGGAGCTCAGGCTGCCAGCCCCACGTGTGAGAGGCACAGCCAAAGACTAACACAATTAGGCATTGGCTTCAGGGCTAAGGGGGCCCAGAAACAAATGGGAATCATTAGAAAAGCATTAAAATATTTTCCTTTGTCAATTTTAAAGTAATGAGTACCCATCTTTACTAGTGCAACAATGCAAAGATATATGCAAGAAAAATGTGTCTCCCTTGAGACTGCTTCATTCTCTCTCATCTTGGTAGGCAATTTTCCCCACCCTTAGAGTTCCAAGATTTCACCACGTTACATCTAGGTGTGCGTCTTTAAAAATATAATCCCATCTGGGATTTAGGCCTTTCAATCTGCAGTCTTTAATCTTGCATCAGGTCATGGAAATTTTCTTCCATTATTTGTTTAAATATTACTTCTCCTCCATCTGTTCTTTTTCCTCCCCCGACTCTCTCACTGTGGAACTTCTTTTATTTGAATGTCATGTGTCCTGTTTTGTCCTCTACATCCTGATTTCCGTCTCCTTGTGGTTTCACATTATAAACTATTTCTTGCACTTGTTCTTCTAGACCTCTAGTTCACCCTCAGCAGTGACCATCCTCTTTTCAGTTTATTTCCAAAGTTTTCAAAATACAAAAATAGTTCTCTTTTAGTTGCAGGAAGCCCTTTTCTCAGACTCTACTTGTGTCCCCCTAAGCATTCCTATTACTTGTTTGTTCAAGCCTTTCATTGGTTCTGCTCCAATGGGACCCTCTTGGGCTGGAGGCATGGTCTTTCTCTCCCACATCACAGAGATCTTTACATGCTCCTGATTTTGTAGTCCATTGACAGGCAGATCAGGATGAGAGCTTTTATCAAGTAACAGCAAAACCGGCAGGCAACAGTTCAGAAGTTTCTGCTTTTAGGAGCCAGCAATAAACCGACTGGTCAACCACTTCTCTGCAGCTCTGAGCAGGGCACCCTCTCTTTGAGCCCCTGGGATCAAGGTCTAGATATTAACGAAGTGGGAGAATGGGAATTATGAGCACAGGTAGGAAAATTAGTTTCAAGCAAGAGAGGAATATACCTTCCTTTGCCCTGCAAGACTGGCAGGGAGGGGTTATAAATATAGAGCTTGTGCATTTGTTGGTTTGTGGGCAATAGTTGGGGGAATTCATGGTCAATGATAGAGATGAGCTTGGGGGTGGCTATTTGAATATTTTGTCTAGTTCAAAAAGAAGCAGCGAGCTGTTGCCTTCAGTCTCCCAAGTCTTTCATCTCTCATGGTCAACTCAAGCAACGGTTGGCTTTGAGCACCCTTCTCTTTGTCTAACACTATTTCAGGTGCTGCTTCGGGGTAAAAGAGATTCAGAAGGCTAGCTCCCACTCCAAGATGCTTCCCTGTCCTCCAAGGACCCACTGGGCTGCCACCTCCTGAATTCTCCCGTCCTTGAGCCACCAGGATGCTCTCGCTCCACCTGCTCCCTCTTTGGGTCTCTGGCGGCAGCTCATCCACGCAAACACAGAGGTGCAGCCTGGGCAGGCAGGGAAGCTCTGTGGCTCTAGTTTCCCTGAGCAATCTTTGCTTTACCTGTGGTGAAGGTAAGACTCAGGAGGAGCCAAAAGTCTGGTGGGGAGGGGGTGGTACTCAGTGAGGAAGGCACAGGGAGAGTCATAGCCTGACCTCAAAGGGGAGGCCAAGTCACTGGGAGTGGGTGGCTTCTGAAGGAGCCAAGAACAGAAGCTGGCCACATGGCCGCAGCCTTTGGCCACCATTTCCGGCATGGTGAGGCTCAACCAGTGGGCAAGGGACACGTCCAGGAGTCCAGAGGAGGCAGAAGTCACCACACCAAGGGTGCTGAGGTGTCCCCTCTGCCCTGAGGTTATGAAACTACCACTACCACCCACACTCCCAGAGGCCATGACCACCTTGTGCCCAGGAAAGAGACATTTTGAAGGCTTAGGATTTAGGTTTGTTTTGTTTTGTTTTTCCTAGAAAGACTGAGTATAGCTGGGTGGGCTGTGTAAATGTTAATATCTAAGCCATAAAACAGATCAATGAGAAATTAATCTTTTCCCTATTAGCAATAAAAACCCAGAAGATAAATAAGTTTTAGACAAAATAAAGGAACTAGTTTTATGCCTTGCATATACAGGTTGTAGAGGGAGTTTGCACACACACACACACACACACACACACACACAGACTTCATGTCTTTTGATTCTCTTTCCTGATCCCATTGGTTAGAGTGACCTAAAATTCACAGGCAAAACCACAAAAAGACAAACAACCCAATTTAAAAATAAGTGAAGGACTTCACAGATATTTCTCCAAAGAAGATATACAAATGACCAACAAACATACAGAAAGGTGCTCAGTGTCATTAGTCATCAGGGAAATGCAAATCAAAATCTCAGTGAAATTCCACTCCAAAGCCATTAGGATGGCCAGAATTTAATAAAGGAGAAATAACAACTGTTGGTGAAGCTGTGGAAAAATCAGAACCTCCATACATTGCTAATGGAAATGTAAAGTGATGGAGCAACTGCGGAAAACAATTGGGTGATTTCTCAATAGGTTAAACATAGAATTACTATATGACTCAACCATTCCACTTGTAAGTATTACCTCCTCAAAACTGAGAACAGGTGTTCAAACAACAGCTTGTTCACAAATGTTCAGAAAACCTCTTTTTTTGCAATAGCCAAAAGGTTGAAAGAACCCAAATGTCCATCAACAGATGAATAGGTCACCAAAATGTGGTCTCTCCATACAATGGAATGTTATTTAGTCCCAAAAAGGGATGAAGCACTGATATATGTTACAACACGGATGACCCTTGAAAACATTATGCTAAATATAAAGAAACCACGGAAGGCCACCTACTGTATGATTCTATTTGTTTGAAATACCCAAGGTAGTTAAATCTATAGACACAGAAAGGAGATTAGTGGCTGCCAGAGGCTGGTGGGGAGGGAGGAATGAGGAGGGACTACTTAGTGGGAACAGGGTTTCCATTTGGGGTGATGACAGTTCCTCAGACTATATCACGGTGGTGGTTGTACATTGTGAAGATACCTAATGCCACTGAATCATACACTTTAAAATAGTTTTATGTGTAGTTTGCCACAATTTGAAAAAAATCCATAGGAGAGGTGTCAGAGCTGAAACATCTATCTCATATTAATAATAGCCTGTGTTCACTGGGCGCTTAATTGCACGCGGGGCATTTTGTGTAGACGATCTCATTCGGTCTTCATAGGAATCCAAGGAGGTGGGGTCATTGTTCTCATTTTGCAGATGAGGAAGCAGATTTGGAGAGCTAAAGTGACAGCCCAAATCCCAGAAGTGTGACTCAAGAACCCAAGCAGTGAGGTGAGGGAGAGGGAGGGCCTGCCAAGATCTTCCCCCTTTTTAGGGCTGTAGGTGAGAGCCAGGACACAGCACCCAACGTGTGATAGTGGAGGAAGCTCCTCCCTGGTTGGGCTGGACAGAAGGAGGTTCTAATGTAATTGTTTCAGACTTGAGTCTCTAATGTTTGGTAACACAGGGATGGGACAGGGGATCTAGAAGGAGACGCTCTCCAAAATCTGTTTGAAGGAATCTGAAGGTCACAAGGACAATTGACCATGAACGAATAGTTGGTGTTGCCTGAAATGTTAGCAAAGGGCCTTCTCCTCCATGGACCATGCGGGCTTCACCCAAAGGGAAGCCACTTGTTCAGCAGTGGAAATGGGCCCAAGAGGGCCTGCTGGGAAAGAGCGAGGGGAGACACGTCGCATGGATACCCTGTAAATGGGGAAGCTGTTCCCCAAAAAGGACTTAAGGATGGCAGCCAGCTCTGTCCCTGCTATAGTATATGGTGGCAAAAATTCCAGTCAAAGGACAAGCTTCGAGGGCAGGTATGATGAACAGAAAGAATGTGCCCCCAGCATTGGCAGTCCCAGCCGTGGGCCACCATGCCTGGGTGCCCAGTGAGAGCCCCTCCAGTGTTCTCTCAGGCTAGATCATGGTGATGGCTGCGCATTGTGAAGATACTTAATGACCCTGAATCGTACACTGCAAAATAGTCAGTTTTATGTTATGCGTATTTTACCACATACACATAGGCTCACCGTCGGAGCCTGCTCCTTGGAGAACAGTGAGAAAGATTCTCTACTGGGCAGTGATTGACTTCAAAGCCACAGTCCTGGCGTAGGACATCCCTTGACTTGTCTTTGCAGAAACTTTCTGATGAGATTGTAACTTTAGCCTCTTCTGCGTTACTAAAATAGAAATGGCAAATACTTTTCAGCTCTCATGCTAACTCCTTTTCATTTGTAATGGCTTTCTGGAGTGCAGTGTTGAGAAGGATTCTATGTGTCAGGCTCAGTAGAAAAGATAACCACGATTGATTAGTGTTGTCTGCAGTGGGCAGATAATGGAAGTGCAGCCGTGCAGGTGGCTGGTGCTCTGCTGGGGGCCACAGACACTGTTAAATGGTGGTGGAGCTGTGGGTTGGGACGGGCATTCCTATTATCGTAGGTAGTCATGTAAAGGTTCACAAGGACATTTATGCCCTGGGAAATCTCTGGAGGGGATCATCACTCCCGTCCATCCTGGGGCAGGCAGGGGGAAACCACTGTCAAAAGGCCCCTTTCTTCTCTATTATCTTGTGTTACTGAGAAGGGCAGCAGGTCAAGGCCTGTTTCCTCTTCTTTCCCCAAGAGGTGAACTGATTTTTGGCCAGAGGGGCCGCTTTCTCCAAGGCTGTTCGGGAGCTCTTGTTTGCCCAGGGCAGCTGCAGCCACACAGTTTGTTTCTTGTCATGGAAAGCTGAAGCTTCTCGGAGCCCAAGCTAAATACTGGCTGTAGTAGAACATCTCGTATTTTTTCATGAGCCCCTGGTGAGTTGAAACCCAGAAGCCAGCAGCTCACCTGCCAATTATTGCAGTTAATTCTGTGCAGGCTTGACTCAGGACCCAAGACAGAGAGTTCTGTTTGCTGTTGGGGGTGCACAGGGTGGGCAGGAGGGGCTGTGGCTGTGGGGTTGTGAATGCCCCTGTGTGTACCCTAGCTGCTCTGGCAGCCACGTGCCCTCCATTGCTCCACGAGTCTGGCGTCCAAGTGTGACTTCAGCGGGGCCTCCTTCTCCTTGAGTGTCCATCTGAGATCAGGGATTTTGACTGTCAAGAACTTTTCTTCCTCCTGCTACATGCCACAGCCGCCTACTTCCCCCTTAAAAACTCAGTGAAGAACCCTTGTGTTTGTTTTTTCCAAAGAAAAAGAGAAAACGACATTCAGCTTAAAATGGCTGGGTTTTTCCACTGCTTTTTCTCCTTGTAAGATCTCACTGGTTCAGAGAGAACAGTCACCCTTTGTGGCCTGGGACCCTTTCGTGGTGCCACCTTGGTTCCGGCTTGGTCCTGCCTCAAGGGGACCTTGATCCTGCTCCCTCAACTCCCCCTCCCAAGTCCGTCCAGGCCTCTTCCTGTTGATGAATCAGTTCACCCATTCATTCGTTTAGACATTCCGAGCAGCCAGACAGCTGGGCTGGCCATCGGGAAGACAGTGGGGATGAAGCTGGATTTCCTGCTCTCCGGAGTCAAGCAGGAAAGTAGACAAATAATTACACAAAAGTCAAGTACCGTCATGGTGAGTGATGGGAGGGGAAGTTCAGGGAACCTTGGCCAGGCCCCCAGGGTTAAAACCCAGTCCTGCCTCTCAGTAGGGGAAAAAGGACCCGTTAGACATTATAGCAGCACCTGCTACGTGGTGTAGACATATAAGCAGGGCACTTAATCTAGATCAGGGGAGGTTGTCCCTAACTTCCTTGAGATTTAAGTGCAGACTGGGGGTCGATGGGGTGATTTGAAGCAGGGTGTGGCACAGTCCTGCTCTTATTCTATGGCCTCTAGAACAACAGTCTCCTCATGACTCAAGAGGTCAAGCCATTTGCCCATGTGGCTGCCCATGTTGGACAGTAAGCCAGGCCAAGGCTGGTGTAAAGATGATGAGACCCAGACCCTATGCCACAATGCTCACCTTTGAGTGTGGTGGGTGGACCTAGAGTTGGGGACCTCCGTGCCTGGGGGAGGGCTGTAACTTCCAGGTGGGGAGGGCTTGGAGAATTTGTTGAACTGTGTCGTGAAGAGTGAATCTCATGGAGAAAGGCTGTGTCACGAGGCCAGGGGCCCCAGAGGTGTGAAGGGCATAGTGAGTCCATAACCAGGGTTCAGAGGCAATGATTTGTTGGGCTGCATGTCTCCTGACCCTAGAACATTCGAGCTTCCTTATTGACCCAGGCAGTGGAACCTTGTGTTGGAACAAGTCTCCTGGTGCAGGATGGGGCTTCATTGCAAAGACTTCTGGGTAGGGAGTTGTCAGGGAGGGGACAGTGAAAAACCATCCTCTGTGACAGACAGAAACAAAGAATGCCTGGTGGTGACCTCTCTGGCTGTCCCATGCATCCTAGACATGCCCACTCTCGGAGACGTCCGGGCCAGGAAAACTAATCTAAAAAACTTCATACCTGCCAGGGCCCCAGGTCCCTCTGCCCTGTGCTCCCCTCCGGCCTCAGCAGCAGCAGATGTCTCCTCCCTGTGGCCCAGTTCCCTGCAGCCACCTTAATCACACAGAATAAGCATCTATTTTAGTTACATAAACAGAGTTGTCTGCATTTGGATTCCGGGGCTGGCTGCAGGAATTTGTAAACAGCATGGTGTACGCGTCTCACAGAAAGTTGCCAGGACGTGCTCCTTCCCACTGCCTGTTGTCCAGTTTTCCCTTTTATAGAGAGTCTGGCTGGGAAAGAGAGACAGAACTTATTTGGGAATAGAGGACAATCTCTCAGGCAAATTCCTCTCTCCCACTCCTGCAGTCACTACCTCCTTTTCTGAGATTTTGAGGTCTGGTGCAAAATTAAGACTGCTCTTGAGTTATGAGTCCCTCCTAAATGCTAGCTTCTCATAAATAGAAACCTCATGGAAAACAAATTTGAGGAGCCTCTATTCCCAGAAGGGTAACAAGGAATTTTGAAGTTTGAGGCAGGTTCTAAAAACTGCTGGACACTACTGTCCCTCTTGGAGCCAAGACCCTGCGTGACATCATGACGTCCCCTTTCCTACTGCCTCCTAAGAGCTTTCTTCAGCCCCAAACAGGGCCTTGTAAGGTTCCAGATGGACGTGACTGACAAGACCTTTAGAGCCACAGAGAAGCGGTAGCCTCAAGTGGGAGAGGGGCAATCATTTTTCTCCTTTCATTGAATGACCATTAATGAAGTGTCTATTCAGATTAGATGCCTTTTCTGCACTGTAGGCCTTGGAAGATATATGATGCAAATTGTCAGCATCAAAAAACAGTGAAAGGTGTTAATTTTAAGGCTCACTTAGGTGAACTTAATGGCAGAAGAAGCTGAGTTTTGCTTAATATATATTTGCTAAATGGACAAATGAATGCTGGGTCTGTGAATGAGAATGAAGCCTGCTACAGTGGTGAAGTTGAATCTTAATCTTAAAATCAGTGCAAATTAACTTTTACTCAAACTTAAGTTTGGATCACAAACAGTCCCATGTTGCCTGGGGATTGTCAGGATGCAGGATGGTTGTCAGGATGCAGGATGGAAAAGAGTTCCCAGGTGCACTAGTTAAAGCTGAGTACCCTAGCTGAAATTTCCAAGAAAAGAGAGTAAGAAGAAAGATTCCTGTATAGAAAATGATCTGATTTAGACACTGAGAGGTCATGATTTCACTTACCTGTGGAATACAAAAACAAAGCAAAACAGAACAAACAAAACAGAAGTAGACTCTTATTAGACACTGACCACTGGTTACCATGGGGGAGGGGTTGGAGTGGGTGGGCAGGAAGGGTGAGGGGGATAAAAGGGCACAAAAATTCTCAATTATAATATAAGTTGGTCATGGGGATGGTAGTACCGCATGGAGAATATAGCCAATGATTTTGTAACATATTTCTATGTTGATAGATAGTAACCACACTAGAAGGGCTGAAGATTTAATAATATGGATAACTATTGAACCACTGTGTTGCATACTTGAAACTAATAGAAGATTGTCTATCAATGATTCTTCGATTAAAAAAGAAAAGAAAAGAAAATGTGTCCTCACTGTTCACCAAGCCAGTTTTTGAGCAATTTTCTTTCTCGTCTGTTTCAGTCTGGGAGAACAAAGAAGTGGAAAATAACTTATGCACATAGAAAGAACAGGGCAGTTAGTAGGTTCTGAGGAGCTGGACATTGACAAGGTAAACAAGAGAGCTTCAGTTCTTAAAATATTCACAAACAGGCTCAACAGTAAACAGAGTTGCAGATACGTTTTAACTCCATCTCCATGCAAAGAAATTCGTGGCTATTCATCGTTCAAAATGCAGTAAGGATCTGGAACTGTTACGGATTTCTCAAAAGGATCCATATATGGAAAAGCTGAAATTAAAATAAGCACCATGTAAAACAATTGAAGTTTAGTGACAAGGTTCTGTATTTTACATAGATGTTGTACTTCTTTACTTTTTACTGTAAAGTGTAACCCTTTTAGAAAGATATAAAGATGTTAATCTTTAGTGATTTGATTTTTAAGAAAGCAGGGATCACTGCTATTTTAAAAAAGAGCTTAATGTGCTCGAAATGCTAGTGAATTGGAATTCCACATGCAAATGGTATGAGAAGCTGCCTCTGGGAAGTCTAGCTGGTCCACCCAAGGAAAAGAGTCAGCTTTGGCGCCACCTGGTGTCAGCTACCCAAGTTTCAGGTATAAAATCCAGAGTTGCACTTGGCATATTAAAGCTCAGAAATGACAGGAAAGGTCACTTTGATCACCAAAAGCAATATTTTATGCATTTTGAACTGTGAGAAGTTGTGCAAAAGAATGACCTGGACCAAGTTCTTTTATTCTAAAGCTTTTGAGTCCGGGATTATGATTTACTATAGCCATTTTCTTTCTCATCCATCAGGTAAGGCCTATTGTACTAACCTTGCTGGTTGGCCTAAAAACCAGAGGCATGGTACATAAAACACCTTTCACATTGCCTGGAACATAGTAGGTGCTCAATAAACGGGACTCGCTGAGCTTAATAGCAATGGCTATTGACATTATTGACAGGCAGGAGGCAGGATGAAGGGAAAGTTGACTGCGAGCTGTTAACTTCAGAATGAATTTGAACTTTGGTACTGTTAGTAATTTCTCAAGAGAAGACAGTGCAGTGGGTCCTGGTTTCTTCAATGGCAGCAAAGCACAAGGTCAAATTTCCTGTGCAAGACTGTCCCCTGAGGCTTGAACAAGCCTCCTAGGTCCTGCCCAGCCTTTGACAGTCTCCAGGGATGTCATAAAGAGAAGATAGCTCTGCCGGAGACTGGGCAAGCAGGGAAGGTGGTAATAATAATAGAATTGGATGCAGGCAGAAATGATGGTCAGTCCTTTTCTCAGCATCCTGGTTCCTTCCTGAGCAGAATCCATGGGCTGGACCATGTAATCTTCGGGCACTGTTTAGTTCTGATATTCTAGAGTCTTAGGAGTTTGTAACCTTGGGTAACCAAACACAAGTTTTGCTGGTGAGCACCAGAATCTTCACTCATTGCTGTTGGGATGTAAACTGGTAGAGCAACTTTGGAAACCAATTAGGCAGTTTCTTATAAAACTAAACGTGCATCCGCCATATGGCCCATCAGCTGCACTCTTCAGTGTGTATGAAGAATGCAATGAGAACTTATCTGCACACCCAAACCTGTATGCGAATATTCACAGCAGCTCCAATTGCAATAGCAAAACACTGAAAACAGCTCAAGGGTCCTTCAGCAGGTGCATGACTAAACATCTGTATAACGGAATACTATTTGGCAATAAAAAGAAACCAGCAATTGACATACACAACTTGGACAGATCTCATGGGCATTATGCTGGGTGGAAGAAAGGTCAGACTCAAAGGTGATACACTATGGTATAAAATTTTATTTTATTTCAAAATAAAAATAAGTGAGGTGTACAGAATGATTGAATCCATTGCTTTCTAAAATAAAAATGAATGAAGAAATAAGCCTGAAGCCTTGCTAAGAGCTGTTGACAGAGCGGCAGGGAGCAGAGTTCGCCCGCCCGGAGCGCCGCCAGCTGTTCTATTGTACAGGCAGCACTGAGCACCTCTGGGCCGCACTGCTGCATAAGCCGTGCACACTTGACGGCGCAGTGGGGACACAGAGTGGCTATTTTGAACACTGCAGCCTCTGGTTTAATTTTCTTTCTCTAGCCTAGCAGAGGGGAACCCATATATATTAACACCCTGCCTAGTCAGGTTTCAAAGACCATAATCTGGAGAGCAGGTGCCAGGAATTCTCCAACGGTGGACAGCAGGCTCCCCAAGCCATCCTTTCCTGGATACTCAGTAAAGCTGTGCTCTCTCCTTGAGGTTGCCAATCCAAAGCCAATTCTTTAGTGTTCAATTTTATTTTACTGTGATAAGAATGCTTTACATGAGATCTACTCTGTTAATTTTTAAGCGCACAATTCATTACAGCTGACTCTAGATACGAAGTTGGACAGCAAGAGATTTTTCATCTTGCTGGATGGAAATTTTATGTCTTTTGAGTAGTAACTCCATTTCCATCTCTCCCCAGTGCCTGGCAACCACCATTCCTCCCTTTGACTCTCTGAAGTTGACTATTTTAGATTCCTCACATAAGTGGAAGCATGCAGTGTTTGTCTTTCTGTGACTGGCTTATCTCACTTAGCATAATGTCCCGGATCACCCATGCTGGTGAATGTCACATGTCACATGTCACAGATTTTCCTTGTTTTTAAAGGCTGACAAGTATTCCTTTGTATGTGTACACTGCATTTCCTTCATCCATTCATCTGCAGATGGATACTTAGGTAGTTTCTACATCTTGGCTACCATGAATAGCTCTGCAATAAACATAAGCACGCTTGTTTATCTCTTCAAGATCCTGATTTCAGTATTTTTGGATAAACACCCACATCTGGATGCTGGGTCATAGAATAGTTCTAGTATTAATTTTTTTCCCACGGCAACTGCATCATTTTTCATTTCCACCAACAGTGTGCAAGGGTTCCAGTTTCTCCACATCCTTGCTAACACTGTCGTCTGATTTTTTTGATAACAACCATCCTAACAGGTATGAAGTGAAGCAGATTCTTAAAACTGCCATACTCTGGAACCCAGGAGAGGCCTGGAAATCATCTTCTGTAAGGCAAGCAAGGAGCCATGGGTTTGTTCTAAGTAGCCAAGGAGACAGAGCTCTTAGCAAAGATTCCTTAAGGGAGAAGGTGCTTGGGTTTGGCAAATCTTCCCTATTGAGGCCAAACCTGAGTGTGTCAGGAGGGCAGAGTCCTGGGAGTCCATGGTGACAGGGTGTGTGTTCCTAGGGAGTGCCTGGGGGTCTCTTCCTGCCCTGGACAACCCGCTCAACAATCTGACAAACCAAAGGCTTGGGAATGAGGAGAAAGGTCACCGAGGACACATCTGTAAAGAGTTTGGATGCAGTACCAGGAACTTGGGTTCTAAGCAGAGATCAAAGCACAGGCCTGATTATTGACAAACTGAAAAACAGGCCCCTCCTCTGTCCCCTTCTCTGCATTGACCCACTTTTCCCTACAAGGGCGGACTGGCCTCCCAAGCTCCTCGGGGAAATGAAACCCCCATGGCTGTCCCTCCGGCTCCAGGCTTCCCTTCTCACCTTGCAATCGCGTTTTTTTTTGTTTTTTTCTTTTGTTATCATTAATCTACAATTACATGAGGAACATTATGTTTACTAGACTCCCCCCATCACCAAGTCCCCCCCACATACCCCATTACAGTCACTGTCCATCAGCGTAGTAAGATGCTGTAGAGTCACTACTTGTCTTCTCTCTGTTGCAAAGCCCTCCCTATGCCCCGCCCCCCACATTATACATGCTAATCGTAATGCCCCCTTTCTTTTTCCCCCCCCTTATCCCTCCCTTCCCACCCATCCTCCCCAGTCCCTTTCCCTTTGGTAACTGTTAGTCCTTTCTTGGGTTCTGTGATTCTGCTGCTGTTTTGTTCCTTCCATTTTCCCTTTGTTCTTACACTCCACAGATGAGTGAAATCATTTGATACTTGTCTTTCTCTGCCTAGCTTATTTCACTGAGCATAATAACCTGTAGCTCCATCCATGTTGTTGCAAATGGTAGGATTTGTTTTCTTCTTCTGGTTGAATAATATTCCATTATGTATATGTACCACATCTTCTTTATCCATTCATCTACTGATGGACACTTAGGTTACTTCCATTTCTTGGCTATTGTAAATAGTGCAGTGATAAACACAGGGGTGCGTCTGTCTTTTTCAAACTGGGCTGCTGCATTCTTAGGGTAAATTCCTAGGAGTGGAATTCCTGGGTCAAATGGTATTTCTATTTTGAGTTTTTTGAGGAATCTCCATACTGCTTTCCACAATGGTTGAACTAATTTACATTCCCACCAGCAGTGTAGGAGTGTTCCCCTTTCTCCACAACTTCACCAAGATTTGTTGTTGTTTGCCTTTTGGATGGTGTGAGGTGATATCTCATTGTGGTTTTAATTTGCATTTTTCTGATGATTAGGGATGTGGAGCATCTTTTCATGTGTCTGTTGGCCATCTGAATTTCTTCTTTGGAGAAGTATGTGTTCAGATCCTGTGCCCATTTGTTAATTGGATTATTTGCTTTTTATTTGTTGAGGTGTGTGAGCTCTTTATATATTTTGGATGTCAACCCTTTATCGGATCTGTCTTTTATGAATATATTCTCCCATACTGTAGGATGCCTCTTTGTTCTATTGATGGTGTCCTTTGCTGACAGAAGATTTTCAGCTTGATATAGTCCCACTTGTTCATTTTTGCTTTTGTTTCCCTTGCCTGGGGAGATATGTTCATGAAGAAGTTGCTTATGTTTATGTCCAAGAGACTTTTGCCTACATTTTTTTCTAAGACTTTTATGGTTTCATGACTTACATTCAGGTCTTTGATCCATTTCGAATTTACTTCTGTGTATGGGGTTAGACAGTGATCCAGTTTCATTCTCTTATATGTAGCTGTCCAGTTTTGCCAACACCAGCTATTGAAGAGGCTGTCATTTTCCCATGGTATGTTCATGGCTCCTTTATCGTATATTAATTGACCATGTATGTTTGGGTTAATGTTTGGAGTCTCTATTCTGTTCCATTGGTCTGTGGTTCTGTTCTTGTGCCAGTACCAAACTGTCTTGATTACTGTGGCTTTGTAGTGGAGTTTGAAGTTGGGAAGTGAGATGCCCCCTGTTTTATTCTTCCTTCTCAGGATTGCTTTGGCTTATTCAGGGTCTTTGGCAGTTCCATATGAATTTTTTGAACTATTTATTCCAGTTCATTGAAGAACGCTGTTGGTATTTTGATAGAGTTTGCATTGAATCTGTAGATTGCTTTAGGCAGGATGGCCATTTTGACAATATTAATTCTTCCCATCCAAGAGCATGGGATGAGTTTCCATTTGTTTGTGTCCTCTTTAATTTCTCTTAAGAGTGTCTTGTAGTTTTCAGGGTATAGGTCTTTTACTTCCTTGGTTAGGTTTATTCCTAGGTATTTTATTCTTTTTGATGCTATTATAAGTGGAATTGTTTTCCTCATTTCTCTTTCTGTTAGTTCATCATGAGTGTATAGGAAAGCAACAGATTTCTGTGTATTAATTTTGAATCCTGCAACTTTGCTGAATTCAGATATTGGTTCTAGTAGTTTTGGAGTGGAGTCTTTAGGGTTTTTTATGTATAATATCATGTCATCTGCAAATAGTGACAGTTTGACATCTTCTTTACCAATCTGGATGCCTTGTATTTCTTTGTTTTGTCTGATTGCCATGGCTAGGACCTCCAGTACTATGTTGAATAACAGTGGGGAGAGTGGGCATCCTTGTCTTGTTCCCGATCTTAGGTGAAAAGCCTTCAGCTTCTCGCTGTTAAGCATGATGTTGGCTGTTGGTTTGTCATATATGGCCTTTATTATGTTGAGGTACTTGCCCTCTATACCCATGTTGTTGAGAGATTTTATCATGAATGGATGTTGAATTTTGTCGAATGCTTTTTCAGCATTTATGGAGATGATCATGTGGTTTTGGTCCTTCTTTTTGTTGATGTGGTGGATGATGTTGATGGATTTTCTAATGTACCATCCTTGCATCCCTGAGATGAATCCCACTTGATCATGGTGTATGATCCTCTTGATGTATTTTTGAATTTGGTTTGCTAATATTTTGTTGAGTATTTTTGCATCTATGTTCATCAGGGATATTGGTCTGTAATTTTCTTTTTTTGTGGTGTTTTTGCCTGGTTTTGGTATTAGAGTGATGCTGGCTTCATAGAATGAGTTTGGGAGTATTCCCTCCTCTTCTGTTTTTTGGAAAACTTTAAGGAGAATGGGTAATATGTCTTCTCTACATGTCTGATAAAATTCAGCAGTGAATCCATCTGGATCAGAGGTTTTGTTCTTGGGTAGTTTTTTGATTACCAATTTGATTCCGTTGCTGGTAATTGGTCTGTTTAGATTTTGTTTCTTCCTTGGTCAGTCTTGGAAGGTTGTATTTTTCTAGAAGTTGTCCATTTCTTCTAGGTTTTCCAGCTTGTTAGCATATATAGGTTCTCATAGAATTATCTAATAATTCTTTGTATTTCTGTGGCATCCGTCGTGATTTTTCCTTTCTTATTTCTGATTCTGTTGATGAAAAAAAAAGATTCTCTTTTTTTCTTAATAAGTCTGGCTTTGGGCTTATCTATTTTGTTTATTTTCTCAAAGAACTATCTCTTGTTTTCATTGATTTTTTTCTATTGTTTTATTCTTCTCGATTTTATTTATTTCTTCTCTGATCTTTATTATGTCCCTCCTTCTGCTGACTTTGGGCCTCATTTGTTATTCTTTTGCCAATTTCAATAATTGTGGCTTTAGACTGTTCATTTGGGATTGTTCTTCCTTCCGTAAATAGACCTGGATTGCTATATACTTTCCTCTTAGAACTGCCTTCGCTGCGTCCCACAGAAGTTGGGGCTTTATGCTATTATTGTCATTTGTCTCCATATATTGCTTGATCTCTGTTTTAATTTGGTCATTGATACATTGATTATTTAGGAGCATGTTGTTAAGCCTCCATGTGTTTGTGAGCCTTCTTGTTTTCTTTATACAATTTATTTCTAGTTTTATACCTTTGTGGTCTGAGAAGCTGGTTGGTAGAATTTCAATCTTTAGAATTTACTGAGGTTCTTTTTGTGGCCTAGTATGTGGTCTATTCTGGAGAATGTTCCATGTGCACTTGAGAAGAATGTGTATCCTGTTGCTTTTGGATGTAGAGTTCTGTAGATGTCTATTAGGTCCATCTGTTCTAGTGTGTTGTTCAGTGCCTCTGTGTCCTTACTTATTTTCTGTCTGGTGGATCTGTCCTTTGGAGTGAGTGGTGTGTTAAAGTCTCCTAAAATGAATGCATTGCATTCTATTTCCTCTTTTAGTTCTGTTAGTATTTGTTTCACATATGTTGGTGCTCCTCTACTGGGTCCATATATATTTATAATGGTTATATCGTCTTGTTGGACTGAGCACTTTATCATTATGTAGTGTCCTTCTTTATATCTTGTTACTTTCTTTGTTTTGAAGTCATTTTGTCTGATACAAGTACTGCAACACCTGCTTTTTTCTCCCTATTGTTTGCATGAAATATCTTTTTCCATCCCTTCACTTTTAGTCTGTGTATGTCTTTGGGTTTGAGGTGAGTCTCTTGTAAACAGCGTATAGATGGGTCTTGCTTTTTTACCCATTCTATTACTCTGTGTCTTTTGAGTGGTGCATTCAGTCCATTTACATTTAGGGTGATTATTGAAAGATATGTACATATTGCCATTGCAGGCTTTAGAATCATGGTTACCCAAGGT
The DNA here is from genome assembly GCF_040802235.1 of Manis javanica. NCBI lineage: Eukaryota > Metazoa > Chordata > Mammalia > Pholidota > Manidae > Manis > Manis javanica. Next base: position 49,879,883 of record NC_133158.1, on the reverse strand, counting down.
TCAAGGGTAGCTTCTTTACTGTCTAACCATCTAACTTAACTCATTTATTAAGCTATTATAAACAGTGTAATGATTCTTTATTTCTCTTCCTTCTTATTCCTTCTCCTCCATTCTTTACATGTTAGGTGTTTTATTCTATACTCTTTTGTGTTTCCTTTGACTGCTTTTGTGAATAGTTGATTTTATTTTTTACCTTTAGTTAGTATTTGGTTGGTCTTCTTTCTTTCCTGTGACTTTATTTTCTCTAGTGACATCTATTTAGCCTTAGGAATGCTTCCATCTAGAGCAGTCCCTTTAAAATACCCTGTAGAGGTGGTCTGTGGGAGGCAAATTCCCTCAACTTTTGCTTGTCTGGGAATTGTTTAATCCCTCCTTCATATTTAAATGATAATCATGCTGGATACAGTATTCTTGGTTCAAGGACCTTCTGTTTCATTGCATTAAATATATCATGCCATTCTCTTCTGGCCTGTAAGGTTTCTGTTGAGAAGTCTGATGATAGCTTGATGGATTTTCCTTTGTAGGTGATCTTTTTTTCTCTCTGGCTGCCTTTAATACTCTGTCCTTGTCTTTGATCTTTGTCATTTTAATTATTATATGTCTTGGTGTTGTCCTTCTTGGGTCCCTTTTGTTGGGAGATCTGTGGGCTTCCATGGTCTGAGAGACTATTTCCTTCCCCAGTTTGGGGAAGTTTTCAGCAATTATTTCTTCAAAGATATTTTCTATCCCTTTTTCTCTCTCTTCTTCTTCTGGTACCCCTATAAGGTGAATATTGTTCTGTTTGAATTGGTCACACAGTTCTCTTAATATTCTTTCTTTACTGGAGATCCTTTTATCTCTCTGCCTCAGCTTCTCTGTATTCCTGTTCTCTGATTTCTATTCCATTAACAGTCTCTTGCACCTCATCCAGTCTGCTCTTCAATCCTTCCAGAGATTGTTTTATTTCTGTAATCTCCCTCCTGACTTCATCCCTTAGCCCTTGCATATTTCTCTGCAGCTCCATCAGCATGGTTATGACCTTTATTTTGAATTCTTTTTCAGGTAGATAGGTTAAATCTATCTCCCCCGGCCCTCTCTCAGGGGTTGTCTGGGTGATTCTTGACTGGCCCAAATTTTTCTGCTTTTTAATGGTGATAGAGGTAGTTGTAGGCGGGTGGCACATGTGTCAGCTGGGAGAACAAAGTCCCTTCCTGCTTGCTGGTGGCCTTGCCCTTCTCTGCTGCCTGTGTCAGTTACCCGCACACCAGGAGCAGCCTCTGGGTAATTCCCTGAGCTGCCACGGGCAGGGAAGCCCCTGGGGCAGCCTAGAGCCCTGTGAGGAGTGGCAGATGTGCTGCGTGTGCTCTCCTGTGAGAACAGCACCTCTTCGTGCCTTGCCCCAGCTCTTCTGCCTGCGCCAGGCAGCTGCACATTGGCGGTGGCCTCTGGGTCCGGCCTAGGCAGCTGCACATGGGGAGGAGACTCTGTGTAGTTGCTGTGGACAGGGCCACTCTCTGGCTGCTCTGCTGCTGTGGCAGGGCTGCACCAGCTGGGGGAATGACTGTCAGGCTGCTTATTGCTGTGAGGAGCTTCAGGGCTGTATTGCCACCTAGGGGACTGGGGTGCCTGAAGTTCCTAAGAATTCCCAGCCTGCTGGGCTGAGTGTGCTGGGATGATTCCATTCAACTGTGAAGCCCCTGTCCTTTTAAGAGTTTCAAAAAGCACCCACTTTTCTTTTGTCCCAGGGGAGCCAGCTGTGGGGACTAGCTTGCAGATTTTACTTTTCCATTTCTCTAATATCCAGCACACTGTGCAATATGTGTCTGTGCTCCTGGTGTGGATGGCTAGGGCTGGCTATTTAGCTGTTCTGAGCTTCCACTCCCTCCTGGTTCCGACTCCTTTCCTCCCACCAGTGGGATGGGGGGAGTGCTCGGGTCCTGCTGGGTCACTGCTTGTATCTTACCGCCTTCCTGAGATGCTGAGTTCTCTCAGATGTAGGTGTAGCCTGGCTGTTGTACTGTATCTTCTGGTCTCTCTTTTAGGCATAGTTGTATTTGTCATATTTTCACAAATATATATGAATTTGGGAGGAGAATTCCGCTGCCCTACTCATGCCACCATCTTTGCCATCCAGTTTTAATCCCCACACACCTATGGCCCAAGTGCTGGGATTCTTTTTTGTTTGTGTTGATTATCTTTTTGAAAATCATCTTTATAAAATAACCTTAGTGTAATGGTAAGGTATCATTTTCACTCCAGATAAAATGCTCCAGGGAAAAATGCTGCTGGAGACTCCGGGGGACATGCCACCCTCATGAGCAAAATGCTGCTTCATTTTCCACCAACAGAAACTAAAGACAAGACCTGCCATTATGTCCATGATACCTGTCTTTGTGGACTTTGGGCCTCACTGAAGTTGAGTGACATCAATGAAGCCAAGGTGTCTTCTGACTTTACATTACAACACAGGCCTGCTGCTTCGTGGTGGTATGACTGTCATTCCAGAAGCATGAGGCCAGCAGAGCTGGGGGAGACCTTGGGTGAATGCTCCCTCTGACAGTTAACAAAGCTCTGTTTGCTCCCTCAAAAAAGGCATCTTGAAAGCATTCTGCAAGGTTGCTTTCTTCATTGCTAAATAAAAGAAGCCCCATGTTTGGAGAGTCCTTGGTGAGGCTGTATTTATTGGAAATGGCCAAGTTTGTCTGTCATTTAAGAAGAAGAAACATTGAGTAAACGCTTAAGTTGAATGCTGTCATCCCTTTCAGAACCATTGTCATGTCTTCTAATATTCTGAAGGTGGGCATGGACAGATGAGAAGCTCAATGTGCAGGGGTGTGAAACCACCAGTGTTTCTCAGCACAGCCAGCCCCAGCTTTGCACAAAACTATTATGTGTGTGCTAAGACCATCCAGGAAAATGTCCTGTTTTATGAGCCCCATTTCAAAAGTCCATGTACTGTTAATGGTTTTGAAATGGTGGAGGTTTTCTTTTCCAAGCATCTTTTTGATTGGGAGAATTATCTTATAAATACATAGGGTTGTTGATTTCATGAAAACTGGAATCTAGACTTGTCACTTTTCCTAGAGTTTTGGAAGAATTGAGAGCTTTTGTTCAACCAGACTTAGAAAGAGCAATGCAAAGTTCATACTGTCATGGAGCTCAAGTTCTAGTTAGAGATAGAAAAGAAAATAACAAACAATAAAACAAGATAATCTCTGAATTCAAACATGCCATGTATAGTGGAGTAGGCTGTGCCCAGACTACATTCACAGGCTAGTCTAAGTGAATGGCATCCCCAGGTTGTGCATTGCCCTGTCTATGCAACAGTATATGACAGCCCTGGACAATTTAAACAATAAAATATGCTATGAGGGAAATAAAACAGGGTAGCTGGTGACTGGGTGCGTGTCAGTATTACAGATTGGAAGGGCAGGAAATGTTCCTGTCTGAGATGTCATTTGAAATAAAGAAGTGGCCTGTTCTGAGATCTGCAGAAAGAGCATTCCATACAGAGGGAATAGCTGGTGCAAAGATACTGAGGCAGGCTGACTTACAGCCCCTCCAAGATGTCCCCATCCTATCCCTAGAACCTGTGACTATACTACCTTATATGGTAAAAAAGATTTTGCAGTTGTGATTAAATTAATATTCTCAAGACATGAAGGCAATCCTGGATTCTCTGGGCAGGCCAAGTACAATCACAAAAGGCTCTGTAAGAGGACGGCAGGAGGATCAGAGTTAGTAAGAGGTGTGCTGGTGGGAGCAGAGGTCGGGGCTGCGAGGAAGGGGTGGTGAACCCTGGAATGGGTCGGCCTCTAGAGGCTGGGGTAGGTAAGGCAGCAGGTTCTCACCCGTCTCTGAAGGAACCAGGCTTGCTAACACCTGGAATTAGCCCAGGGACACCCACTTTGTCTAAGACTGTGGTCCTGTCTATGGACTTCTGACCTCCAGAAGACTAAGCTAATAAATTTGTTGTTTTAATCCTCTAGTTTTGTGGTACTTTGTTACAGCAACAACAGGAAATGAATATAGATGCTATGCAGAAATGAGAAGGCAGGGAGGCAAGATCAGGCTACAAGGGGAGGATGAGGTCAGAGAGGGCAGCAGTGGCTGGGTACTCTCTGGCCCATTCTATGGCCTTGTCTGTGGCCTGTTCTATGGCCCTGTCTATGGACAGGTCTATGGCCCTGTCTATGGCCCTGTCTATGGACTGGTCTATGGCCCGGTCTATGGCCCAGTCTGTGGCCTCCTCTACAGGCTGCACAAGGATTCTGGATTTAATTCTGAAGGTGTTAGGAAACGAGTGGAAAGTTTATACAGGGGAATAACACATTCTGGTTTATGTTCTAAAAGATCATACTGGTTGCTCTTAGAAGTGGATGAATGGGGACAAAAGTGTAAAGCTGAAGGCAGTGAACAAGTCATGTCACAGTCCAGCCTTGAGTTGAGGGTGGTTTGAAGACAATAGGCTGAGCTGGGATGTGTTTTGAGGTGTCAAATCAAAACATAAAACCACTAGAGCTGTAAAAATAAAGCTGAATGTACTGCTTTCCAGGCAAAGCAGAGAAGTTCAAAGGGCCTGCCTGTGCAGAAATGGGAAAAACCAGGTTTAGGGCAACAGTGAGAAGCACAACAACAAAAAAGGGCATGCTACTTAGGACAGGTGTCTGGTTGGCTCATGAGATGGATTGCAACTCTTCTTTGCAATTGGCTGTATTCTCATTTACAGCACAAAAGCTCAGGCACAGATTTGAAAGAAGTTGGGATAGTTGCTAATGTTCTGGTAGGTTCAGTGTCTGCCAAAGTCATATACCCATGCTCAAGTTCAGACAGATTTTCTTTGATGGGAGGCAGTTGACATTATTTGCTAATGGATGAGATGTGGGAGGTGAGTAAAAGAAAGAATCAATGGTAATTGTTAGGCTTTTGGCTGGAGGAACTGAGAGGGTAGGGGGGCTACTTTGCTGTGATGGAGCATAGGGAGGAGCAGATCAGGTGGGAGAGTTAAGAGTTCTGTTTGGACCTTTGAGGTTGATTTTCCCATTGGACATCCAAGTAGAAATGTCAGATAAGCATTTGCACATTTGAGTCTGAAGGTGAGAGGAATGGGCTGGAGATGTAGGCTGACAAGTCACCTGCATAAACATGCATTTTTAATAAAGCAACTTTATTGTGGTATATTTTACATGAAGTTGCATAAATTACATGTGTCCATTATAAGTGCGCTGTTTGATGAGTCTTGACGGGTGTATACACCCAGGCAACCACCACAATAATCAAGATGTAGAACAATTCAGCCACTCAAGAATCTTATCTGGTCCCAGGAAACAACAGATCTTTTTTCTTTCATTTAAGGGTTACTTTGCCATTTTTGGAATTTCTAGAAATGGATCATACAGTACAACCTCTTTTGTGTCTGACTTCTTTTGCTCAGATAATGCTTTTGAGATTCATCCATGTTGTTGCATGTGTCATTGGTTTGCTCCTTTTTATTCTTGAGCAACATTCCATTCTATAGATACACCACAATTTGTTTATCCATTTATCACTTGAAGGGTGTTTGGGTTATTCCCAGTATTTAGCTATTATGAATAAAGATGCCATGAACATTCATGTGTAAGTCTGTGTGTGGACATACTTTTTTCTTTATCTTAGGTAAATACATAGAAGTGGGATTTTGGGGGCAACATAACTTTCTAAGAAACTGCCAAACTGTTTCCAAGTGGTTGTACCATTTTGCCTTCTTCCCACCAGCAATGTATGAAAGTTGCAATTACTCCACATTCTCACTCACACTTGGTGTTGTCAGTTTTTTAAATTTAGCCATTCTAGTAGGTACGCACTGGTATCTTATTTATGACTTATTTATGACTGGTATCTTATCTTATATCCCTAAAGACTAATGATGTTGATTCAATGAAGGGTAAAGAAAGAGATTCAAAGGTAGCTAAGCAAAAGTGAAAAAAATGAAATAATTATTAACTCCATGAGAGCCAGAAACTTGTATAGGAGAAATCTAACTACTGCTCACTCCTTGGGTCATCAAAGGACAATATTTTGATCATCAGAGAAATGCAAACTCTGAGGTTGAATTTAACCCTAAAGTGGGATGTAACTATACTGGGAGGTGTGGGGCAGGGGAGAGGATGTGGCAGAAGAGCTCTGTGCCATAACAGGAGGTCAGTAGGTAGAGCCTATGCAGGATATCTCTCAGCAGGATTGGCTTGAGGCAGAGAGGCACTAACTGATTTGAAATTCTCCAAACATAATTACCATCTTTCTGCGTTCCCCATTATTGGTTGTTAGCAGTTCCGTTCTACTTAAGGAGTGCTGTTAGCCTGCTGGTTTGTAGCCATAGTGGGCCTGAGAACGGTGCTGGTAGCTTGAAGGGCAGACTCAATTCTAAACAGTCCCCCACTGCTTTTCTCTTTTGAAGGAATTTTGGTTTTTTTAGAGCTGGATGTCAGACGGAATAACATCCAATTTTAAATCCAAAAGCAGACTCAATTCCCTAGGTCTTAAAAACACATGCCATATGTAGGCAGAGGAGCTCTGTAAAGATGTGGCTGTGGTTTGATTTTTCCATGAGAACATTTGCTTTTCCATACCTTGCTTTCTGGAAAAATACCATTTTGCTCACTCTCCTGTTGAGATGATGCAGAGTGAATCTATTGAGAGCCTTTTGCAAAGGTTGAGGGGGCTGACGCCTGTCAGAGGGATACATGAAACCTCTCTGCCCCCTTCCATTTTCTTCTCCAGCCTCTGATACTTGGGTCATTTTTATGCTCTGCTTCTGCACCCATTTCCTCAGGTCCTTCTCATCCTGATTTTCTGAATTGTGTTATCTCTTCAGGCAGTGGTGACACATTCTTTTCCCAGGTGAGGTCTAGTCAAGCTCTGCTCCTCACTTCCAGGTCCTCTTGCTTATTTCTCTTAAAAAGAGTAGCAGAAGCTAATATATATAGGGCACTTACTATCTGACTGTGTGTTGGGTTCTGTAATAAGTGCTTTATATCCATTATCTCAGTCAATTTTTATGATGACCCAATGAGGTAAGAACTTGTATTCTCTCCATCCTACAGAGGAAGAATCCAAAGATCCCACTAAGTGATCAGCTCACCTGGTTTGTCAGCCTCCAGAGCTAAGCACTTAGCCTCTGTGATGTATTTCCTCCAATTCAGCCTCTAATTACCACAGCGCAGACGTGCACGGTTTGGATTCTCCTACCCTCTGCACTAGCAGAATTCAAGACTTGAAGTTAAAGAGCCTGAGTAGCTTTAGGATGACTTAGAGGTAGAGTCAGGATTTGAATCCAATCCTGAATGGCAGCTGCATAAGTTACACCCCACCCAAGCCCCTTGAAAGCATAGGGCTGGCAGTGATTCTGTAATGTGGTGGTGTAAAGTAAGGTAAACTGTTTTACAACTGGATTTTTCTCATTAAATGGTGCCCTGAGCAATGTGGTTTGAAGTACACCGGGTGGCAGGATGAAGATGGCTAAGATATAAAATTATCTCAAATTACAGTAGTTAATGTAGTAGGTCTCTGTTCCCTGTTTCCACCAGCAGGTGGTGCAGCCGTCACAGTGGAATTTCCCAGGTAGTCCTCTGAACATCTGTTTCTGTGGAGGCACTTTCAGCCCAATTGACTATGAAATTCTCTCTGGTGAGGTTTGCCTTGTACCGCTCTGTGAAGACAATCTAGGAGGACAGATGGTGTCATAAGAAGCTGGTGTGGAGTTACAGAGATCCTTGTATTTCTTTAGATCACCCCACTATGTTAACTACATTACAGAATAATGGCCAGCCCTATGCCCTCAGGCAATTCAGGTGGAGTGTAACTTCAGCTGCCATTTAGGACTGGATTCAAGTCCTGTCTCTACCTCTATGTCACCCTGACCTCTTGCCCTCTCTGTGCCTGAACTCCTCAGCTGTGAAGGTGACACCTCCTCACTTGGTTGTGATAACAATTGCGTGAGGCTAATACAAAAAAGCATTTAAGAAGGACCTGGCGCATGGAAATGCTCTTAGATGTTAGCTTTTATTAAGCTCCACTCTGTCCGAGTCTAAGGACATCCATTCTGGCAGAAAAGCATCTTTGGTGAAGAGGTTGTTTAGCTCTTCTGAGGTCTCTACATACTTTGCGGGACTTGCTTCATCTCCTGCCTGTAGTACCTTTTCTGTGGCCAGTTTCTGTTTTACAAGATGATGATGTTTAGAAATTGTCCCAGAGAGGAGTATTTAAACAGAATTACACTTAGGAGGAGGTGGTCAGAGCAGGGGCGCTTGCCTGGAATCATATTGGTCTCCTCCACAACCCGCACCAACCAGATGGCCATGTTCATCTCATCCCTCTGGGACGCTTTCCCACTGCACAAGTTGTGGAGAACAGAGCTTCCCACTGGGACTCCTCCTAGGGGAGGGGAGCTCACTGTGCCCAGGCACTGTTCTGGCTGGAGTTGGCATCATGGGGCCTGAAGAGGGAATTTGTACCACCTCTCCCCAGTGCCAGACTCCAAGCAGGCACACCCCACCAGCACCAAGGTTAATTCCCAACTGCCAGTCAGTATTTGACTTCCCACAGAAGATTAGATTATACATGCGCCTTCATAAAAGCCTCAGATCACAGACTGCAGCTAGCAAGGGCTTGGCTGGCTGGAAGCTGGGGTGCCCAGCTGGCTGAGATTTATGCACAATCCTGAAGAAGCTTCCAAACAGCCTGGCTTTGTAGCAAGGGATTTAATACTGCTCACACACTGCCTAGGTAAGCTTCCATTGCAAATTCTTTGTTTTTTGAGGAATTAAGTGAGAAACCATCTATTTTCCTTTTCCAGAAAATGATGAAAGAATGATTTTCCTGGTATAAACAGACTTTCCTCCCTTCCTCTTTTCCTCCTTCCTCCCTTCCTTCCTTCCTTCCTTTTTTCTTCCCTCCTTCCTTTCCTCTCCCTGTTTCTTCTCCTTCTCCTCCCTTTCTCCTTCCTCTTTTCCTTCTATAGTGTTTTGATTACTCATTTCTTCCATAATTGCTTTCGGGTGAAAATTTGGAAAATTTCTTATAGAAACTTCATGGTAGATAATCATACCTTCTTCTATTCTTGATATAGACCTGAAACACTTTGCTGTCTTTTGTAAGCCCAGGTGGTGCGAGAAAAGAGAACTTTGGGCTTGGTGATCAAGAGGGCATTACTTTTCTAATCTTGTCCAGATTGGCTTTGTCATAAATTACACACACTGTGACAGGCATGGCTGGAATTAGGGGATCATTCTGTGTCCTGAAGATAGGGCACAACTGATCAATGTGTGGGAGCTCAAACCTCCTTGCTTGTTTCTTTTGCCTGAGCTGACCAGCCACAGGTGATGGGAGCAGAGAGTTATTGGCATGTGTGACCTCTGCTAGGACAGAGGGGTGTTGGGCGCCAGCCGGAGGCCCTTGGGTTTCTAGTCCCAGCACTGTGGCCAACATACAAGTTCTGTGACCTTGGGCTGGTGATTTAAGCTCTGTGGGCTATAGTTACTCCACCTGCTAAATGACAAACCAGCCTAAATAATCTCTAGGGGCCCATCCTGTTTTTTGAGCAAGGACTATTTATTGAAAATGCCTGAAAGTATAGGTCCACATATATTTGGTTGAACCATATTCTACTTAGGGGAGGGAAAAAGCATGTGTACCAAATATGGTCAATTTCTATAAGTTAGCCAGTATTCTGGGTATCATAAATTGAAATCTATGAATATGTTTTAGCCTAATGTCCATCAATGAAATTGCTTTCACACACTGTGATTTGCTTTTTCCTGTGGTTATGGAACAGACAATGGACTGATCAGCCATGTCTCATGCAATTGTGTTCAACAAGTGAATCCCTTGTAGACTTGACTTCTTCAGCCTGGCCAGAGTCAGCACTTAGGTACTTAACCCCCATAGGCCCCTTTCACTTTATGAGTAAGTTTCATCAAAAAGCATTTCCTGATCTGCTTTGCTGTGGGCCTTTATCCAAGTTACAAGGGCTGAACAAATAATCAGTATTAGATGTAACAGGTTGGTGAACTCAGCTATGCCCACAACTGGAAACAAGCCCCCCCAACTCCAGTGGAATCTGGCACTGGAACCCCTCATCTCCAAGATACTTCCTTGCAGAGATTCTTGGTTGGGCCATAGGGGCCCAGGAGTCCCCCGAAATTGAATGTAGAGCTCTGTATGTGCATATGTACACGTTTCTGGGGGAAAATTTAATCAAATTGTTTAATTTCCTTTTTCAAGGGGAAAATCAAATCAAATTCTTTGATTTCCTTTTTCAAGGGATCTGTGAAACTCCCTACTCTCCCCCGCAAATAAGCTGAGTCACAGTTCTGGTAGTTTCCAGTGAAATTCCACAGTACACAGGAGAGGAATGTCTATTAACCAAACATTTAGTAAAGATGAAAGTAAAAGAGTGAAGAGGTTAAAACAAAGAGGAATGTCAATTCACCAAACATTTAGCCAAGACCTGTTCTGCGCCCGCCACAGCGTGGGGCTCTGGGATTCAGAGATGAATGAATGAAACCACCCTGTCCTCCGGCAGCTCAGGCTCTCGTGTAATTACGATTCAGTCACTTAAACTCTCTGAACATGTTTTCTTGTTTGTAAAATGGAGATAATAATCTTGATGCCTAGGGTGGTTTGAGACTCACATGCATGAGCACACAGTGAATGGGTGATTCAAGCGAGCAAACTTGGCAATGCACAAAAGCACAGACAGAGATGGCCAACCCAGATGGGGGTGAGGACCATGAGCAGCAAGAGCCCTCCACTATGTCTGCGTGTGAGTTTGGGGATGCTAGGCTCCTCTGTCATGTGGAACTGTATTTCTTCCTCCTCCTTCATGGCAGCTTGGGGAAGCCCATTTTGAAGACGAGGGTCTCTTCTCCCAGCTTTGGGTTCCATTTTCCCTCTCGCTCAGCACTTAACTTAAGGTGCCAGCTATGGAACCTATTTCAGCTGTGGAACCTGAGGCTTCCCTGGGTGGCCTTGCTAAGATCAAAACATGCTTCTCCTATGTCCCCATTCCCTCGGAGCCCTGAAAGGACAAGAGGGTACCAACCAAGCACAGCTTCTGTGTTGGGCACCAGCCTGGATTTTTCACAGAGGGTGGAGTTGCTTTGTCAAAAACATTTGCAGAACATGGTTGGCAGTGAGTGTGGCCTATTCGACTGCCCTCCCCATGTAATGTGGGAACCTTCACTTCCTCTGCTCAGAGGGATGACTGGTAGAGTCCCAAGCTCAGTGGCACAGCCCTTGGAGGAGATAAGATAGGAGGTGGGTGGGCAGAGACGCTCAAAGCCCTTAGGAACCTACAGTGCCAACGCCTCTCTGCGGGAACCCAGGTACAAGGCAGGGCCCACGGGGCCCAGTGCGTACTGGAGGTGCTTCAAAGAAGTGCTATCCAACAAGCAAGCATAACTAGAATTATTCCAGTCTTGACAGCAGCTCAGGAAGAACCCTATGGGGATCTAATTCTCTGCTCAGAAGAGGTTCTCCCTCCACCTCGTCCCAGTTTTCTCTGACTCCCCAGGTGCTCAGGACCCTTGACCACCCCACACCTCCCTCATGATCCATCCCTGTAAGTTTTGTGCACCCCACCACCAGCCCTTTATTTGGTACACTTAGCCCCCCTGTCCGTTCTTAGTTGTCCCTAGGTCCCACCTTTTTCACTTTGGCTTTACAAAAGGAAACTGAATTCTCTCTGGAGGGTGCAGCAGGGGGAATATAAATATGGCAAAATCAGTTTTTCTTATGAGACAAAGATTTGAAGGGGTGGCAGAAACAGAGGGTGAGAACACTTGCAGGTGAAGTCACCCTGCCTCCTCACGTGTAAGACTAGTCCCTGTATAGCTTGGGGTAGGGGCAGGAGAGGAGGGTCTTTGGTTGATGAATTACCCCCAGAGGAATAGATCTTGTCTTTTCAAGGGTTGAGGAGCCAGTGGTGAAGTTCTGTCTTGGGTAGGATTAAAGCCAGTTTAGCTACTCTTTTCCACATTGGCCTATATTTTTTTAAAAAACACTTCTGTTATGTTGCTTGGAAAATGTGCTTGGCACATACTTTGGGACAGTCTTGTCTATTTGTTAAGTCTCTTTCCGACCCACTAGGCTTTACATGGAGGGGAGAGAGACAGAGGAAGACCTGAGAGCTCTTTGAATAATGGAATCTAAAATGTCATATTGAAAAAAATTATTATCTTAATTACGATAATTCTCAGTGAGCGAAATGTTGGGAAGGCATGTTCTATGGGAGAAGGACCTGGAAATTTATTTGTGCTCCCTTCCCAGGTGGAGAGATCTGAAATATTTCTTTTCATAGGAGGAAAGGAAAGACACATTAAAGAGGGGGACGTGGCTTTTGGAAGGGTATTAGGCAGAGCCACTGTGCAGTCGTTTGGGCTGTTTCTGACTGGGTGGACCCGCAGGTCCCTGCTCACCATGGGTTTACTTCCTGCCTACATTCCCTCCAGCCCTGCTCATGTTAACTCGCCCCATCTGTGAACCACCTGCAGCTCCATTCTCTGAGCTCCCCAATCACTGTGTTCGTACCTGTTAGGTTTTTTGCACTTCGCTTTGTCACTTGTTTGCATCTCTCTCACTACACTAAACATCCACAGATAGAATTCTTGTGTTCATCCTCTCTGAATTTCCATGCCTAGCATGTGCCTGGCACATTAATTTATTCATCAAACCTCCATTGCATGCCTGCAGAGTGTCAGGCTCTGTGCCAGCAATGGCTATACCAAGGAAGGGCTACGGAGCCGTGCCCTCATAGTGATGACAGCTGTGGGAAAGGCAGGACCAACCATCCACCATCACACACAGGGATATGCACACACCAACAGACACACAGACCCAGACACACACAATCACACCAGCAATATATACAAATAATCACCACATATCAAGAAAAGTGCTTTGAAGAAAAATCACATGGCACTGCAGAAAAGTGGTTGTGGCACTGGGTGAGCTGATTAAGAACAGGGCCAGGGAGTTGTCTCAGGAATGACAGTTAAGCTGGGACCAAAAGGGAGAGGAGGTAGGAGAGGGAAGAAATGGGCAAAAGTATTCCAGGTGGAGGGAATAGAATGTGCAAATGTCCTGAAGCAGAAGAATATTGATTGACTTGGAGAAAGGCAGACCAGTAAGACTAGAGTGATTGCAGAGGGTGGTCAGGGGCTGGCTCAGGCCACACCAGGCAAACAAACCCCTTTGAGGAACTAGGATTTTATTTCAAGAACAATAGAAAGGAATTGCATCATTTTAAAAGCAAGGGAATGATATGATCCCATTTCCCTCTTAAGAAGAGCACATTGAGCACTGTGCAGAGCAGAGAGGGACAGGTGTGACCCCATGGAGGTGGTTTTGGGGGAGTTGTATTAGTCTGCATTGTGTCACCCAGTGAGAACTGGTGCTGAACAGTGACAGTGAGCATGGAGAGGAGAACTGGACTTGAGAAATATGAATGATCTCTCAGGTTGTTTCATTGCATCACTTAACTAAAATATGTCTTCCAAATGCAGATGTACATGCTCATCTCTTTGGGATACTTGGGTAAAGCACTGCCTAGACATGGAAGATGGAACAAATCTGTCAGTGCCCCTTGTAATCTTCTGCCCCATAATTCTCTAAAAACACAGAACATATGTGAGTCACTGTCTCAGTCATTCAACTGATGCTTGTCGAATGCCTATTTATGGAAAAGGCATTGTGCTAGCTGTTGTGAGGCAACTGATCTATTTAAAAACAGATAATGCAAGATTGGTGATGAAAATTCTAAACACAAGAAAAGTAAAAAGAAGAAAAAATATATTTAAGTTTGCCACCTACTATTAACATTTTGAGCTATTTATTTTTTCCCATTTTCATCTGCATGTATACATTTATTTACATATGTAAGTTGGCATCACATCATACATAGTTTTATGTCCTCCATTAAATTTATTATAAGATATAGGCAAGTAAAAAAGATATAAAATGCACATAAAAAGTTTAAGGAATAACAAAATATGTGCACAATCAATCACCAGCCCGGTTTAGAAGAAATAACACTACTTCCACCCTTGCATGGCCCCTTCGCCATGTCTTAAAGTAGCCAAGTACAGAAAGAATCCATTTTCTTAAACTTGTTGATCTATGTTTTCATTTAAATTGCAGGAGGAGGGAACTATGCGTACTCTATCCAATCTGACACAGACACTGGAAGATGTCTTCAAAAGGATTTTTATTACTTATATGGACAATTGGCGAAGGAACACTACTGCTGAGGAAGAGGCCCTGCAAGCCAAAGTTGATGCTGAGAATTTCTACTATGTCATCTTGTACCTTCTGGTGATGATCGGAATGTTCTCCTTCATTATTGTAGCCATCCTGGTGAGCACGGTGAAATCCAAGAGACAAGAACATTCCAATGATCCTTACCACCAGTACATTGTTGATGACTGGCAATTGAAGTACAAGAGCCAAATTTTGAATCTCGAAGAGCCAAGGGCCACCATCCACAAGAACACTGGCGCAACAGGGATCAAAATATCTCCCTCATAAGTGAGGAGGGCGTAATGCCAACTCTGACACCAGATGTAAAGAGATGCCAGTGCCATGGAGCAAACTCCAATTGTCATTGCTATGAAGACAATAAGTTCCTCACTTTCTGCTGAGAATTTTCATGGAGTTCATGGGGCTGGTCAACTAAGACACATGACGTTTCAGTGTCAGTGATCCATGCTTCTCACTGGAGTTGCATTTCATGCTAAAGTCTTCTTTTACTTTCTATGCAATGTAAATATCATTTTAATCGATGACAATAGTGAAAATAAAGGCCAGATTTGAAGTCAAGTGCCTGAGCAGTGGCAGTGAGAAATAAAGGAGAGATTAACAAATCATTGAATGTTCTTTCTCATGAAACCTTCTTTTATATGTGACTAGTTGAATTTATAAATAACCTGGATGTGGTATCCAGAATTTGAGGTTCAAAAATCTATCACTTGATCATTGGATTGACAAAAGAGTATTTATTTCATTCATGAATGTAGGATCTGAAGGAATGAATATACAGAATCATGGGGTTACTTTATGTGCACTGTTTTCCTGGCATTTTGCTTAATTGGAAGTCTGAAGACAAAACAAGTGTTTTACAAGGGCAATTGTAAAACCAGAGAAGTAGAATCTTTAAGAACCATCCTGCAAAAGAAACATTCATAAATGAACATTTAAAGTTTCACAGAAAACTAACTTTTAAAAGTTCTTACTGTTTTAGAAAAAAATAAGTCATCACATTGCTTCATAAATAACTTGTTCTTTTCACTCAATTAATTTTCTTCTATGTATAATTACTACTTTTCACTTATGCTTCAAGAGACCAAAGCTACAGAATGTGTCTGAATAGCTGGTGCCTGTTGGAAAGCTACACAGTAGCTGTGTAAAATTCTGTGCCTGGCATTCCGGGTAGCAGAATCATCGGGGTTGGAAGGCACTGTGGAAATCACCATATTCTAGTCAGACCATTTCATGTATAGATGAGGAATCCACAGTCCACAGATTAGTTGGCTTCATTCTTAATTCATTCAATCAACATTCAACATCTTCCTGGGTCACTGGCCTAGATCCCAGAAGTACAGAGATGAATGAGACTCTGGGAGTGGAGGGAACCCACTCAGTAGACAGGGAGTCTGATATGTAGACATGATGATGAAAGAGTGCTACAAGATTATAATGAGGATCAAGAGGAAGTATGCAGGGCTAAAGCAGGGACAGGAGGGCAGGCCCATCTGGGGTGACGGCTAATCTCTCAAAGTAGGTGAGAGTAAGGAAATCAATGGCAAACAGGTATGGGCTATAGCTTCACGCCTCCTTGCCTACCCCTTCCTCTGCTCCCATCTCCCCATATGCTCAGTCAAGGGCACAACAATTGTGAGCAGGACCTTAAGTCTCAGGGCATTACGACAAAATTCAAAAAAGGAGCCCTTCTTCAAGGATCTCTTACATAGACCACACAGATTATTTCTTCAGAGTGACATACGTACAAGGTGTCTGTTTTCTAATAACAAATGTGCACGTATGCTAAGGGAAGCATAAATACAGTGTAAGGGAAAGCCATTAGTATTCCAAGGGCAGATGTGGCAGGAATGGCCTTCCCCAGACGAGAAACCCAAAAATGCTGTTACACAGAATGTTCATCTGGTGTGACCAGAAATCCAGGCTAGAAAAATCCCAGCCTTGCGTCTAGATCCAGACAGGGATTTGTGATTTCTACCGGGTAACAAAGACTATCTCCTTACCAGACTTCAGTCATGTTCCTCTGGATTTTCTTCTTGAGCGTTACTTTATCACCACACAATGTCATAACGGGATTTTGAGGCAGTGGGTCTGGGTTCAAATCTAGATTCTGCCCCTGCAATTCGCGCATCTTCTTGTGCCAGCCACTTAATCGCCCCTGGTCTCAGAGTGAGCCGAGCACGTAGTCAGAACTCTGTCATGCCCTCTCGTTAGTTACCCTTGTCTTTGCGAGTCCAGTTTGCGCTCTCCCGTGGGGCTGGGACTGAGTGTGCCCAACTGCACGCGTGTACTAAGCGTTTGTTGAATGGAGGAATCTGGAACCTAGAACCTATCCTTTTCCCAAAGGAAAGTGCATGCATTTTGTCAGCAGAGTTGAACGCTACTGTCGGAAACTTTTGGCGACCCAAGGGTCCTCTGGCGCAGACAGCTGAGAGGAGGATCAGGGAACGCGGGACACTGAGGATAGCTAGGGTAAATTCCGAAGGAGAACAGGCCCCGGGGATGGACTACTCCAATCCAGCCCACGCCCGGGCGGCTCACCCCTGGACAGGCAAATAGTCCTAGGCTTACTGCGCAGGCGCGCGGAGTGGTAACTCAGGAGCTGCGCGGTCCCACTGCGCCAGCGCGGAGCAGTGCCTTTCGGGAAGTGTAGTTTCCCTGCTGCTCTGCGCGATCGTGGTTTTCGGCGGTCGGGCAGTAGAGCTCCAAGGCCTGGAGCTGTAAGTGGGTGACATCCGGGTCAGCGGGATACCCACCCGAAGCCCGACAGTTCTTTGGGGAGCTGGGGAGTCCGGCGGTCGACCCCGAGCTTGTACTTTTGTCTCTAGGATGCCCGCCAGCAGGCCTCCGGCCACGCTGCGCCAGCTCCCCGGGCGGGGACCAGAGGGTGACAGGCGCCACGGCCCCCGCTCCTGGAGCGCCCTTGCCTCGCTAGGTTGTCCAGAAATCCGCGGGGCCCCTGTGTTTAGGCTGATACGGGGGCCGGGCCGGGCCGGGCCCAGAGTTGGTTCTGGGCAGAGGGCTTTGGTAAACGAGCGAATATTCTGGACGCCCTGCTCCGTAGAGGGATGGGGGAAGCAGTGGCCATCCTTGGTCCTCATCCTCGGGTCTGAGCGGGTCTGGTGTTTGTGGCTCCCCAGGTGTGGGGGTGGAGAGGACCCTACCCGGCGCCCCCGTTAGGGAGGAGCTGAGGCCCAGCCCCGTGGCCCTGTGAATACTGCTGACCCGGGAGTGGGGCCCAAGGCCCACCTGGAACCCCTTCCTCCCCTGCCCTCCTCCTATATGGTTGGGGTAAAAAGAGTAGACTGAGAACACGAACAGACTAAAGACGCAGCAATGAGCTTGGACACACCAAGAGAGAGCGACCCTTGCGTTTGTTAGGTGTGTCCAGAAGAAAATGCAAATTGTGGACAGTACGTCGTCCAAATGGCTTTCATTGACCTAACCAAAATAAGCGAATAGCTTTTCTGTTTTTGTTTTTTTTTAAGAAGAAGTCTGGCAAAGGAAAAGTCAGGAAATTTTTTGAATTAAAAGGAATAGAGCTATTTCTATGCAAGCCATTGTTATTTTTGAGTTTTAAGCTAAGACTGGGGATAGTTCCAGGGTAAGTTTGAAACTTCTTGCCCTTCATAGATTTTATACCTCTCAATATTTTCCCCATCTTGTTGGCTTTTGCAGTTCAGCTGTCAGACACTTGCTGTCTTCTGTTTCTCATATTGCGTCAGGTGTACAGAGCAAATAGCCTGCTGGTATTTTTAGCTTTCCCAGTTGCTCTCATTTGCTGAAGTCCTGCAGGGTGCTACAGAAATGGCTAATTTGGAGCATGCAATTTAAGATAGGTGGGGAAAAGTAATAATTTGGAGGCTGTGGGTGGGAATCTGTCTTTCCATCTCCCACCCTTACCACACCTCTCCCACTACTTTGCAAGGTTAGCTTGAAATATGTTTCCTTCCTAAAAAGCTTGAATTTTATCACTCTAGGTATAAAGTTGAGGCAACTGCCAGTATATTTTTGCAGTCAGTTTCTGTGATATCAGAGGGAATAGGGACTGAATTCCAGAGTTGCAGAATTATTGTTTGGGTTCTGATTTTCAAAATGAGTACTTGGTTTAGAAGTTAATGTCCCCTGTTTGCTCCAGGTCATATGACCCGCCCTTGTGCCACGAAGAGTCCAGATCTCCAGTCCTTGTCTTCAGGTTAGTGTCCTTTATATTGTGCTCTAATGTCTTGCAGTGAATGCATTTTGCCTAGGATGCCATTTCATTGTGGTTTTGCAGCTTGGCATGTCCATTAGTGGAAAGAAAGATATTTATGGTAACAATGGTTGATATTTATTTAATGGTTTCTGCGTGCTGAGCATGGTGCTTAATGTTTACAATCCAATCTGTGATGGAGAATTTACAGATGACAGAGCCGAGGCTTAGAAAGGCCAGGTGACTTGTCCAAGGTCATTTTACTAGTAAACGTAGTGCATGTTTGCAGAGGGCCAGATCCCTGGGTACTCTTTTTATTTCCTGTAAACTTTTTGAACCTCTTTGTTGTCCTTGACCCTGGGAATCAGTGTCTTGTTAGGTATATAATATGGCCTTAGAAGATTAGTGGGGAACAGCCAAAATTGCCTACTGTGTTTGTACACAATTCAGTTAAAGCTGGGTTGCAAAAATAACATTTACACAATGCTAAATATTTTACTTTAAGTTACAACATGGCTAATCCTGGAGATGATCAGGGATCATTCAAAGTAAAAATGCTAGCAATAGGTTATTACATGTTAGGAATATATTTCTGCAGGGCAGGACAGACTCTGCTGCTACCTAAAGATAAACAGGCCATGGATGCATTAAAATAATGAACATTTGCAATCACAGTGAAACAGATGGATGGTGTACATTCCCATCGTTAGCTTATCTGCCTTTTTGAAAGTCATGGGGGAAACTTGGCTATCTTGTGCCAGCTGCCAGCTTGTTTCCAGGAAACTGTGACCTTGAATAGATGAATGTGAACTTTTTATATTTCAGTGATTTTGTAAGTAAAAGTTTTTATAAAATACCTTCCCTCAAGTTCATCTTATTGTCCCCATTCTAAAGGCCTGTGCATTTTTTCTGCTGATTTTTAAAATTCTAATTGTAAGTATATTGAAAGAAAAGCATCCTGTGATTTTTGAATGCAAAGCTTTCTTCATGCATCAGGATAAGATTCTGGAGCCAGACTGGAGGGGTTCAAGCCCCCCTTCCCACTGTGTGACCCTGGGTGTGTTATGTAAACTTTGTTTTCTCGTCTCAGCAGTGGAGACTGCAAACTAGACTGTCTAGAGCTGGTGCAAAGATTAATGGGTTAATGCATCTAGTGCACAGCAGCACGATTGGGCACAGCAAGGTGAAGCTATGATCATGCTGTTAAGTAGCTGAATTTCAGAAAAATAGGGACCCTAGAGCCCATCTAGTTGACAACCCCCTTCTTCCTTTACAGGTGGGACCGAGGCCCTGAGAGGAAGTCACTTACCAGAGTGTGTAGGTTCTTCCTCCAGGGCTTTGGGGTATGTGTCATATTCTAAAAAGAGTCAACTGCAAGGCCTCAGAGCAAATCCTGTGCTCTGTGTCCCTTGTCACTCCTGCCTCACCTTCCTCTAGGCCTTCTTCACATTTTAGAATTCTAGACATGAATAGCTTTCTTAGGACAATTCTTTTTCCCTGTTATTTACTCCCTTCCCTCCACATACTTCTAAAAAACCAAGCTTGGTTTAATTAACATTCAGAGGACCTGAGAAACAGGCGCTCATCCATTAAACCGTCTCTTGTCCCTGACAAGAGGTGGGTGGAGGGACAGATTTTGAAGCTGAGCTCTTATGTCCACAATGAATGGCATGGGACACATGTCCCCTTTGGGGCAGCACTGCCACCTCTGCTTGCGCTGCTTCCCGCAAAGAGCAGCTGAGGAGATCTTTCTGCTGAGCGCATCAGGCTTGTCTCAGCCCTCATCCAGACCATTTGCTTCCCACTAGGCTTGGGTCCCCTTGCTGGGGACATCTAGCCCTCCACTCTGCAGAGCTCGCGCTCTTTGCTCATGTGCCCTCTCTCCATCAAAGAGAAGTCTTCGTAAGGTGGTCTGCTGCAGACAACCCAGAGTGACCTCTTTCTTCTCTTCCCCAGCAGACCAGTGAGACCTGACCCTCCTGTCCCCTCTCCTCATCTGCTTGTCTGAGTGGGCCCCACACTGACCAGGAGCGAATTCACGGTGGGTCCAACATGAACTGGAAGGTGAGAATAGTCCTGAACATTTATGGTTTGGGTTTTTCTTCTACTGAATACAGTTCAGTAGGGGTAGGTTGATTAAAAAGTAGATTAAATCAGGATCCTAATAATATTTAATATTTTATTTTAAGTTAAAATATGTAAGTATAAATTTATTCACTAGACTTAGAGGAAGGCAAGCCATTTTCTTTGAGAGGCCTCCAGTGACTTCAGATCTCCCTCAGTTTTCCTGCAAAAGCCATGCCTTTAAAGTTTCATCTACAGTTTCACATTTTGCTCTCTTTAAAGTGGATTAAGATATTATGAAGCAATCTACATACAAAACATTGCAGATTTTTATGCTTTCCTTCCCTAAACTTTTACATTTGTGTTGCCAACAGCACTATTTTTTCCAATTCTAACTTGAAATGTATTTTCAAGCAATCGTTAGTTTTCATGGAAACAACTTTTTCTTTATGTAGTCATATTTCATAAGGTTGTGTTTATGTAAATTATCTATTATAACATCAGGTACAACTTAAACTGGTTGGGGAATAAACACAACTGACCTGTGTAAAATATTAGTCAGCTGGGAGAAGCAGAAGTTCAAGAGCCATCAAAGAGTAGCCTGCAAGCTGCAAGCATTCAGTGGGCCTTGGGCCACAGTCAGCAGGTCCTGCAGAGGCAGAGGGGAGCGTCATGTTATATCCCTGAAATGGGTGGGGTGAGGAGGAGCAGCCACTAAAATACATTTCATTACAGATCTTTTGAAAAGTATAAAATCTAATAGAAATTATGCATTGTCTTACCATCCAGAGATGGCTTCCATGAACAATTTTGTTGTATTTTCTTCTAGTGTTTTTTTCCACATATATAAGTGTAGTGTGTATATTTTCAAACTTAGGATTTCATTGTGTGCAGTTTTTCAAGTACTGTAAGCATTTCCTTGTTCAAAACATCCACTAGCTTTCCAGTTGCAAGGAGAACTGGAAAGGTCAGAGAGCTGGATCAGGGAGCTGGGAGAGTTTGGAGCCCCTCCTCCCCAGCTCCCTGGGGCCTGCGGCCTGTTCTCCAGGAAGAGCCTGGTTGAAGTTAAGGGGGCAGTGTGAGGATTCTGAGAAGGAGTTGAAGGAGAAGGAGCATTTGTTTAGCATGTCCTGGGATTCCAGAACTCACAGTGGGCAGGCTGGGAAGGAAAGATGAGGCAGTGAAAGGATTTAAGGGGAAGAAACAAAAGCGGTGTGGGACATTTAGGGAAGACTTTGACCTTGAGCAGTGCTTTGACCTTCATCCTTCAGTAGGATGATAGGTACGAGTCAACACAGGTCAGAGCGTCATGCTTGATGCTCTGAGGTGGGGCTCTCCCACTTGCACGGGCATCAGACCTACCCTGAGGACTAGTTAAGACATGGATGTGGGCCCCTCTCCAGGACTTCTGGTTGCTTAGGTCTTGGGTTAATGTGCTCCCAGGCTGTGCCTGTGCACACTGGCCTCAGGCCCACCTGTCCACCCAGGCCAATCCTGCCTGTGGCAAAAGGAGTCCTTTCTTGTGTTGGGAACAAAATCTGCCCAAACCTTTGCAATTTTAGGCAGACACGCGGTTCCGTGGCTGCCAGGGAGCAACCTCATGTTTACAAAGGGGGCCCTTCCCTCCAGTGTCAGAAAGGAGTGTCCTCTCCGCATGCCTTGACTGCACAGAGCTCTAGAAGCTGAAGGAGTATGTAGCCCCCAGCGCATCTGGTGGCCTTCCCTTTCTGGCTTGGTGGGCCTGTGGCCATCAGTGGTAGTCAACACTATCTGGGCATTAGCAAGGTGTGGCCTTATTTGAAAAGTCAGCCATTCTCATTATATGGTATTGGGGTTTATTTTTCAGAATTAGTATAGATCCAGTCCACTCCAACCATATGTCATCTATCTCTTTGAAGATTTGTATGTTTTGAGAGTTAATATGAGAGATTTGTTAGAAAGAAAGCAAAGGAAGTGATTAAACACACCTGAAGCTTAGAACCTGAGAGGGGCAGAACAGGGACCCTGAAACCCTTAGCTTTAGCCTTGTCATGTCCTTGACTTCTGCTGCTGCTCTGCCCCTTCAGTCCTGAAACTTCTTCCTCCTGCCCCCTCCTCTCCTTGACCTTTAAAAAGAAAGTAAGTACTGAAACCACTTACCTCTGTCCATTTGTTGAGGTACTTCATTCCAATGGGTTTTCTAACCTCTGGGTGAGATACACATTGTTCCTGTAACTGCTGAAGCCAAGTGTCGTGTTTAGATCACAGGGAACCATGAACCGTGGTGTGGACTCCACCATAACAGGACTCCAGGGGCTCATCCATAGAGATTGAGAGAACGGGAGGAGGGTAACTTTTCCCAGTGTGAATTAGAGTTCTGTGAGCCTAGAACATTCTAGTGAACACTCCAAACTGTTGATTTTTACCTCTAAGGAGGTAGAACAAAATAACATTTAGCATCCTTTTCTTTCGTAGCTAGTGTATAAACATGGAGATGAATTAGAGGATTATTATGGGGGAGACTCCTAGGTCTGAGGGAGGAAGAACCTAGAAATCAATCAGTATGCAAAGCTGCTTAGATTTGTCAGGATAAAAAGTCTCACTTTTGTGCCTTTTTTATCCTGTTGCCACAGTGATCTTTTTGACGTGCCTTATGTTGTGTTTATTCTTTACCTTAAAGTGATTTTGTGGTTGAAAACTATTATCTGATTACTCAAAGTGTACTTGTATTTTGCTCTTTTAGCTAAAACAACTTAAATATTTGAATTCCTCCCTTTGCTATCATATTCTTTATGCATCACCACCGCAGCCTTCCTCAAACTAAGTAATGTAAGAGGTAGTGACTGCAGCTGCTTTTAAGTTCAGGAGCCAGGCCATCGTTTCTTTGTATAATTAAATAGTAAAATTGGTGAGGGTCAGGAGGGCATCCTATTTATTACAGGACAGTGTGGTGATGAAGAGGTCTGGCTTTGGAGCAGTCAGAGCTTGGTCAGGCACCAGCCTTTCTGGACTGTCCATTTTCTCAGCCATGAAATTAGGATGCAGATACTGTGAGAATTAAAGGGAAAAATCTGTGTGAGGCACTCAGTGAGCTCCCAGGAGATCTAACTGATGCTGTGACTTCTAAACATGAAATCCACATCTAGGTGTGAACCATAAAGAATCTGAATTTAAAAAAAAAACATGGAAGTATGTAGTTTGTGACTTCATTAATTCTGTTTCATTGAGAACCAGGAATCCTTGGAAAGAAGACTGGCATCAGGGTTAGAATGTTCCATCCTAACTCTGGCCTCATCATGAATGAGCTGTGCGGCACGGATGGGCCTCCCAGGCCCCTAGAGCTTGCTTTCCTTATTTGTAAAACAAAGTGATAGTCTAAGTCATCTTTAAAGTCCTTCCCAGCCTTCCAGGTCTGTGAGCATATTGTTCACAGCTGAAGTTTTCACTAGTTTTGGATCAACTTTAGTTAAACTATTAGACGGAGGGACAAATGTATGCCCACAGTGGAATGTCATTACAATGGATTTACCTTTAGTAGGTGACATTGGGCAGTTTAACATAATGATTTCTTTGGAATAAATCCTTGGTGCTCTAGAACAGTGATTACTCAACAGAAGCATACCTTTATTTGGAAAGGGATTTTAATCATACAAAAATCTCATAATTGGGGCGGGAGCCAAGATGGCGGCGTGAGTAGAGCAGTGGAAATCTCCTCCCAAAAACACATAGAGCTATGAAAATATAACAAAGAAAAATCTTCCTAAAATAGAGACCACAGGACACAGGACAACATCCAGACCACATCCACACCTGCAAGAACCCAGCGCCTTGTGAAGGGGGTAAGATACAAGCCCCAGCCCGGCGGGACCCGAGCGCCCCTCCCCCCGGCTCCCGGCGGGTGGAGAGAAACCGGAGCAGTTTTTTTTTTTGGCGAGCGCTTTTTGGAAGCCTTAGAGGGACGGGCCCCCGTTGCTGGGGAGGCAGGGTGGCGGGACCGGTGAGGAGGTGCCTGGGAACGGCGCCGGAGGACAAAGAATATCCCGCGTTTCTCCCTGCGAGACCTGGGGGCGGGTGCCTGAGACCGGTGCCTGAGGACGGAGGAGGTCGCGCGTTTTTCCCCTTTTTTTTTTTCTCTTTTTGGCAAGCGCTTTTTGGAAGCCTTGAAGGGACGGGGACCCCAGTGCTAGGGAGGCACGGTGGCGGGACTGGTGAGCGGGTGGCTGGGACCGGCGCCTGAGGACAAAGAATATCCCCCGTTTTTCCCTGCGGGACCGGTGGGCGGGTACCTGAGACCGGCACTTGAGGACAGAGGAAATCGCGCGTTTTTCCCCTTTTTTTTTTCTCTTTTCTGCGAGTGCTTTTTGGAAGCCTAAAAGGGACAGGGACCCCGGTGCTAGGGAGGCAGGGCGGCGGGACTGGTGAGCGGGTGCCTGGGACCGGCACCTGAGGACAAAGAATATCCCGCATTTTTCCCTGTGGGACCGGTGGGTGGGTGCCTGAGACCAGCACCTGAGGACGGAAGAAATCGCGCGTTTTTCCCCTTTTTTTTCTCTCTTTTTGCCAAGTGCTTTTTGGAAGCCTTGAAGGGACAGGGACCCCGGTGCTAGGGAGGCAGGGCGGCGGGACTGGTGAGCGGGTGCGTGGGACCAGTGCCTGAGGACCAAGAATATTGAGCGTTCCTTCCCTGCGGGACCGGTGGGTGGGTGCTTTTTGGAAGCCTTGAAAGGACAGGGACCCTGGTGCTAGGGAGACAGGGCAGCAGGACCAGTGCGCGGGTGCCTGGGACCGGCACCTGAGGAAAAAAAAAAAAAAAATCTCGTGTTTTTTCTTTTTTTTTTCCTTTCTGTTCCCTCTCTCATTGTTGCTGTTGTTGTTTTGGTTTGGAGAGTGCTTTTTGGAAATCTTAAAGGGGCAGGACAGGTCACTTAGACCAGAAGCAGGGAATCTGGGGATCTCTGGGCACTCTAACCCCCTGGGCAGCAGGGAGCACAGAGGCCCCTTACGGAGATAAATAGTCTCCTGGCTGCTCCCCCTCTAACGGGGCTCCACCATTTTGGAGGAACAGCCCCAGCCAGGCCAAGCCCACAGCAACAGTGGAGATAAACCCCAAAGCAACTGGGCAGGAAGCAGAAGCCCTGTCTGCGCACAGCTGCCCAGCACAAGCCACTAGAGGTCGCTATTCTCCCAGGAAAAGGCTACAAACCAACAAGAAGGGAAGCTCTTCCAGCGGTCACTTGTACCAGCTCTGCAGACTATCTCTATCACCATGAAAAGGCAAAACTACAGGCAGACAAAGATCACAGAGACAACACCTGAGAAGGAGACAGACCTAACTAGTCCTCCTGAAAAAGAATTCAAAATAAAAATCATGAACATGCTGACAGAGATGCAGAAAAAAATGCAAGAGCAATGGGATGAGATGCAGAGAAAAATGCAAGAGCAGTGGGATGAGATGCAGAGAAAAATGCAAGAGCAGTGGGATGAAGTCCGGAAGGAGATCACAGATGTCAGGAAAGAGATCACAGAAGTGAAACAATCCCTGGAAGGATTTATAAGCAGAATGGATAAGATGCAAGAGGCCATTGAAGGAATAGAAGCCAGAGAACAGGAACGTATAGAAGCTGACATAGAGAGAGATAAAAGGATCTCCAGGAATGAAACAACACTAAGAGAAATATGTGACCAATACAAAAGGAAAAACATTCGTATTATAGGGATACCAGAAGAGGAAGAAAGAGGAAAAGGGATAGAAAGTGTCTTTGAAGAAATAATTGCTGAAAACTTCCCCAAACTGGGGGAGGAAATAATCGAACAGACCATGGAATTATACAGAACCCCCAACAGAAAGGATCCAAGGAGGACAACACCAAGACACATAATAATTAAAATGGCAAGGATCAAGGACAAGGAAAGAGTTTTAAAGGCAGCTAGAGAGAAAAAGGTCACCTATAAAGGAAAACCAATCAGGCTAACATCAGACTTCTCAACAGAAACCCTACAGGCCAGAAGAGAATGGCATGATATACTTAATGCAATGAAACAGAAGGGCCTTGAACCAAGGATACTGTATCCAGCACGACTATCATTTAAATATGATGGTGGGATCAAACAATTCCCAGATAAGCAAAAGCTGAGGGAATTTGCTTCCCACAAACCACCTCTACAGGGCATCCTACAGGGACTGCTCTAGATGGGAGCACCCCTAAAAAGAGCACAGAACAAAACACACAACATATGAAGAAGGGAGGAGGAGGAATAAGAAGGGAGAGAAGAAAAGACTCTCCAGACAGTGTATATAACAGCTCAATAAGCGAGCTAAGTTAGGCAGTAAGATACTAAAGAAGCTAACCTTGAACCTTTGGTAACCACGAATCTAAAGCCTGCAATGGCAATAAGTACATATCTTTCAATAGTCACCCTAAATGTAAATGGACTTAATGCACCAATCAAAAGACATAGAGTAATAGAATGGATAAAAAAGCAAGACCCATCTATATGCTGCTTACAAGAAACTCACCTTAAACCCAAAGATAAGCATAGACTAAAAGTCAAGGGATGGAAAAACATATTTCAGGCAAACAACAGTGAGAAGAAAGCAGGGGTTGCAGTACTAATATCAGACAAAATAGATTTCAAAACAAAGAAAGTAACAAGAAATAAAGAAGGCCACTACATAATGATAAAGGGCTTAGTCCAACAAGAGGATATAACCATTCTAAATATATATGCACCCAATACAGGAGCACCAGCATATGTGAAGCAAATACTAACAGAACTAAAGAGGGAAATAGACTGCAATGCATTCATTGTAGGAGACTTCAACACACCACTCACCCCAAAGGATAGATCCACCGGGCAGAAAATAAGTAAAGACACACAGGCACTGAACAACACACTAGAACAGATGGACCTAATAGACATCTATAGAACTTTACATCCAAAAGCAACAGGATATACATTCTTCTCAAGTGCACATGGAACATTCTCCAGAATAGACCACATACTAGCTCACAAAAAGAGCCTCAGTAAATTCCACAATATTGAAATTCTACCAACCAATTTTTCAGACCACAAAGGTATGAAAGTAGAAATAAATTCTACAAAGAAAACAAAAAGGCTCACAAACACATGGAGGCTTAACAACATGCTACTAAATAATCAATGGATCAATGAACAAATCAAAATAGAGATCAAGGAATATATAGAAACAAATGACAACAACAACACTAAGCCCCAACTTCTGTGGGATGCAGCGAAAGCAGTCTTAAGAGGAAAGTATATAGCAATCCAGGCACACTTGAAGAAGGAAGAACAATCCCAAATGAATAGTCTAACATCACAATTATTAAAACTGGAAAAAGAAGAACAAATGAGGCCTAAAGTCAGCAGAAGGAGGGACATAATAAAGATCAGAGAAGAAATAAACAAAATTGAGAAGAATAAAACAATAGCAAAAATCAACGAAACCAAGAGCTGGTTCTTTGAGAAAATAAACAAAATAGATAAGCCTCTAGCCCAACTTATTAAGAGAAAAAGAGAGTCAACACAAATCAACATAATCAGAAATGAGAATGGAAAAATCACGACAGACTCCACAGAAATACAAAGAATTATTAAAGACTACTATGAAAACCTATATGCCAACAAGCTGGAAAACCTAGAAGAAATGGACAACTTCCTAGAAAAATACAACCTCCCAAGACTGACCAAGGAAGAAACACAAAAGTTAAACAAACCAATTACAAGCAAAGAAATTGAAACAGTAATCAAAAAACTACCCAAGAACAAAACCCCGGGGCCGGACGGATTTACCTCGGAATTTTATCAGACACACAGAGAAGACATAATACCCATTCTCCTTAAAGTGTTCCACAAAATAGAAGAAGAGGGAATACTCCCAAACTCATTCTATGAAGCCAACATCACCCTAATACCAAAACCAGGCAAAGACCCCACCAAAAAAGAAAATTACAGACCAATATCCCTGATGAACGTAGATGCAAAAATACTCAATAAAATATTAGCAAACAGAATTCAACAGTATATCAAAAGGATCATACACCATGACCAAGTGGGGTTCATCCCAGGGATGCAAGGATGGTACAACATTCGAAAATCCATCAACATCATCCACCACATCAACAAAAAGAAAGACAAAAACCACATGATCATCTCCATAGATGCTGAAAAAGCATTTGACAAAATTCAACATCCATTCATGATAAAAACTCTCAGCAAAATGGGAATAGAGGGCAAGTACCTCAACATAATAAAGGCCATATATGATAAACCCACAGCCAGCATTATACTGAACAGCGAGAAGCTGAAAGCATTTCCACTGAGATCGGGAACCAGACAGGGATGCCCACTCTCCCCACTGTTATTTAACATAGTACTGGAGGTCCTAGCCACGGCAATCAGACAAAACAAAGAAATACAAGGAATCCAGATTGGTAAAGAAGAAGTTAAACTGTCACTATTTGCAGATGATATGATACTGTACATAAAAAACCCTAAAGACTCCACTCCAAAACTACTAGAACTGATATCGGAATACAGCAAAGTTGCAGGATACAAAATCAACACACAGAAATCTGTAGCTTTCCTATACACTAACAACGAATCAATAGAAAGAGAAATCAGGAAAACAATTCCATTCACCATTGCATCAAAAAGAATAAAATACCTAGGAATAAACCTAACCAAGGAAGTGAAAGACTTATACTCTGAAAACTACAAGTCACTCTTAAGAGAAATTAAAGGGGACACTAATAAATGGAAACTCATCCCATGCTCATGGCTAGGAAGAATTAATATCGTCAAAATGGCCATCCTGCCGAAAGCAATATACAAATTTGATGCAATCCCTCTCAAATTACCAGCAACATTCTTCAATGAATTGGAACAAATAATTCAAAAATTCATATGGAAACACCAAAGACCCCGAATAGCCAAAGCAATCCTGAAAAAGAAGAATAAAGTAGGGGGGATCTCACTCCCCAACTTCAAGCTCTACTACAAAGCCATAGTAATCAAGACAATTTGGTACTGGCACAAGAACAGAGCCACAGACCAGTGGAACAGATTAGAGACCCCAGAAATTAACCCAAACATATATGGTCAATTAATATTTGATAAAGGAGCCATGGACATACAATGGCAAAATGACAGTCTCTTCAACAGATGGTGCTGGCAAAACTGGACAGCTACATGTAGGAGAATGAAACTGGACCATTGTCTAACCCCATATACAAAGGTAAACTCAAAATGGATCAAAGACCTGAATGTAAGTCACGAAACCATTAAACTCTTGGAAAAAAACATAGGCAAAAACCTCTTAGACATAAACATGAGTGATCTCTTCTTGAACATATCTCCCCGGGCAAGGAAAACAACAGCAAAAATGAGCAAGTGGGACTACATTAAGCTGAAAAGCTTCTGTACAGCGAAAGACACCATCAATAGAACAAAAAGGAACCCTACAGTATGGGAGAATATATTTGAAAATGACAGATCTGATAAAGGCTTGACGTCCAGAATATATAAAGAGCTCACACGCCTCAACAAACAAAAAACAAATAACCCAATTAAAAAATGGGCAGAGGAACTGAACAGAAAGTTCTCCAAAAAAGAAATACAGATGGCCAAGAGACACATGAAAAGATGCTCCACATCGCTAATTATCAGAGAAATGCAAATTAAAACTACAATGAGGTATCACCTCACACCAGTAAGGATAGCTGCCATCCAAAAGACAAACAACAACAAATGTTGGCGAGGCTGTGGAGAAAGGGGAACCCTCCTACACTGCTGGTGGGAATGTAAATTAGTTCAACCATTGTGGAAAGCAGTATGGAGGTGCATCAAAATGCTCAAAACAGACCTACCATTTGACCCAGGAATTCCACTCCTAGGAATTTACCCTAAGAACGCAGCAATCAAGTTTGAGAAAGACAGATGCACTCCTATGTTTATCGCAGCACTATTTACAATAGCCAAGAATTGGAAGCAACCTAAATGTCCATCTGTAGATGAATGGATAAAGAAGATGTGGTACATATACACAATGGAATACTACTCAGCCATAAGAAGTGGAAAAATCCAACCATTTGCAGCAACATGGATGGAGCTGGAGAGTATTATGCTCAGTGAAATAAGCCAAGCGGAGAAAGAGAAATACCAAATGATTTCACTCATCTGAGGAGTATAGGAACAAAGGAAAAACTGAAGGAACAAAACAGCAGCAGAATTACAGAACCCAAAAATGGACTAACAGGTACCAAAGGGAAAGGAACTGGGGAGGATGGGTGGGCAGGGAGGGATAAGGGGGGGGAAGAAGAAGGGGGGTATTAAGATTAGCATGCATGGGGGGGAGGGAGAAAGGGGAGGGTGGGCTGCACAACACAGAGAGGACAAGTAATGACTCTACAACATTTTGCTAAGCTGATGGACAGTAACCGTAATGTGGTTGTTAGGGGGGACCTGATATAGGGGAGAGCATAGTAAACATAGTATTCTTCAGGTAAGTGTAGATTAAAAATTTAAAAAAAAAAAAAAAAAGAAAGAAAGAAAGAAAAGGGGGATTACTCCTTAACAGGATAAAACTATTGGTAAATCAAAGATCAACGCATGCTTTAAATATCCTTAATGTTGATCACTTAAAGGGTGTCAGATGATCAGCTATGGAGGTACTCTTTTCTGATAATATTCCTTTCTCTTAATTAAAAAAAAAAAAAAAAAAAAGCAGTTACTGTGTGCTGACCTCCAATGAGTTCTGCACAGTGGTATAGAGGGCATGTCAAAGTGTGGGCAAAGGGTCTGTTTGTTTCTACGCAGAAGATCAAGGCCTAGCTTGGATACCCAGAAAATGAACTAAGATACGATATGAGGAGGAGCTTCCGGCATCAGCACTCTCTGGAGGACTCGTGCCGGGGGATGATCATCAAAAAGCCTCCACAGGGATCCGGACGATGCTGCGGTTGTGGCTGCATCCAGCCCACCATCTCCTGGACTTGCCATAAGAAGGAGGAGGGAGATGTCTAGGCTGGCATGTGCATACAGTGAGACAACGAATTTGACTGGATCTGTACTGTTGGAACTCAACCAGGAGTTGGGAGGGGTGCAAGTTGTAGCACCCCAAAATCTCATGACTATAGACTATCTATGGTTAAAAGAACATATGGGATGTGAACATATCCCAGAAATGGGCTGCTTTAATTTGTCTGATGGTTCAAGTACAGTTGGAAAATATCCATCATATCATAGATAAATTTTCACAAATGCCTAGGGTGCCTAAATGGTTTTCTTGGCTTCACTGGAGATGGCTGGTAATTATAGATTTGCTTTGTTTATGTCACCGTATTCCTATTATGTCAATATGTGTGTGCAAATTAGTTAGTAGTTTAAAACCTATACATACTTAAGGTACTATACAAGAAGATATGTCAAAGAAATAATCAATCCTCCCAAGTTTCCTTCATATGCTACATCTATAGCTTTTCTTCTTCCTTCCTAATTACAAACTTTAAATAGAATTCGTGCCTCATATCGAATTTACCGAGTATCATAATTCCTCCAGGTGGTAAAGATACCTCGAGACAAGTGCTGGGCATAGAAGCCACAGGGCATAAATCTGCAAAGAAGTAAAAAGCTAACCTTTGCAAACAATATGGCTTCTCTCTCACTTACCAACTTTACATTTCCCTGTATGGCCCCGGAAGATGACTGGTTAGCCAGAGACGGGTAAGATTCCTCAAGGGAGGAACAACCTAAGACAGGCACAGTCGCAGGGGGGCCATCAGGTGAGAATTTGGGGATCAACAGAGGTGAGGCTCAGAACCTCACCCCCCCTGCTTTGAGAGAAATCTTCTGCATCCGTGGATGTCTTGCTGCCCTTGTCTAGCCTGGATTAATACTTAGTCCATAGGCACACACCTGATCATCTGATCATCTACATTTGCCTTCTTACAGCACTAAACTATGTTTTCTACCTTTATCTTGCATCTACCTACCACTTCAGCATTTTATTAAAAATAAAAATAATAATAATAATAGGAGAAATGTGGGATCAACATATAAATCAAGTACAAAAATCAAATGAATATTCATATTTGACCTGATGGTTTATAGGTCATATTGCATGATCAAAACCGAAAGTTTCTGTGATGACTGCCCTTGTACTGTTCACCATGTAAGAATTTATTCACTCTGTAAGAATTCGTTCACCATGTAAGAACTTGTTCGTTATGCTTCAGAAGATTGGAGACTGACGAGAATTAGGCTTGAGATGGATTAATGATTGTACATTGAGCATTGACCCCCCTATACTGAATTTTATTGTTGTTAACAACCATTTGATCAATAAATATGAGAGATGCCCTCTCAAAAAAAAAAAAAAAAAAAAAAAAAAAAAAAATCTCATAATTATCATTCAGGTCATACTAGTCATCTTTATGAAAAAGTATAGTATTTTCCTTGAAATAGTATACAGCACTACTGTGCTGTAGAGAATAGCTTAATAAAACTTGCTAGTGCAAAGAATAATTCAAATTCAGAGTTATTCCTTAGACTTCATTTTAGCCAATGGGTTAAAACTTACCTCCAACAGGAAATTGCAAGAATAGGTAATAAGTAGCTCAGCTTTAATGTTTTGAGTTTTATTGTATTTTTATTTTTTATTTATTCTACTTTCAAGTGCCAGGGCTAATGAGTAGCCGGAACCAAGAGGAAATCGCAGTGTCCTAAAGTTATAAAATCCAGAAAGAAGTTGTGGTCAGCTTCCCTTGAAGAGGCAGAAGTTCAGAAATTTAAGTGACTGACCCGGGTCCCACAGTCCATGGCAGAGCACAGCGGTGACCCAGGCCCTGACTCTGGCGCCTCTCACTGGCCCACGGTGCTGCCTCGGAAGCAGAGGATCTGAGTGATCAGCAGAGTGCACGGTCGGGCTGTGGGAGGCCAGAGTAGTATCTGCAGACCACTGGTGGCTCTGCCGGGTAGCCAGCAGCAGCGAGCTGGGAGGGGCCGAGCCAACACTAGACTGTGGCTGTCTTGGTCCCCAGGGTAGTCCCAGCATCTAGCCTATGACACATACAGGTGCACAGTAAATGTTTGTTAAATGAAAGAACATAAAAGAAACATTCTTTATTGATTATAGAACATTTAGAATAGTTGCTTTCTCCTTTAAGGTTCTTGAACATGTGCCCCTGTTGCTGTATATCTTGGCAGCAAAAACACTAATTCTTTGCCTGGCATTTGCTGGAGTGAAAATATACCAAAGGAAAAGACTGGAAGCAAAAGAGCAAAGACTAGAAGCTGAAAAGAAGGATCAAACAGAGAAGAAAGATAACTAAAGGGAAATCAAAGGTACTGGGACTTTGCAAATGGGAAATCCGCAGTGGGTCAGGGTGGGCCAGGCAACAGACGCGATTCAGAGAATTACATGCGCCCCTGAAGGGGTGTGAGGGCGGAGGCCTCATGTAATGCAGAGTGGCTCTGCGTAAGGCGAGGTGCTCAGGTCCTGATGCTTGCATCCTGGCTGCAGCGGAGCCAGGGCGCACACGTGATTTGTCCACACCTCTGCTCTGTGCCTGCAGTTGTTCTCCCTCCTTGGGAACAGTGGTGCTTAACAGGAATGGGTGGCACAGGACTCCCTTGAGAATTACATGGAAGCTGTGGCCCTTCTGGAGAAGTGTGCATACTAGAAGCACATAAGATTGTACACGAATTTCAGACAGGCATGGGGAGGAGGTGAGGTCAAGTCATTTGAAACCCTTGCCTATACCTAAGATTAAGAAGCCCTGTTATATCTTCAGGATAAAGCCTGGCTCCTGGGAATGGCATGTAAATCCTTTCCCAATGTGTCCTAAGCCCTGGTCACATTGGCCCCCTCTACTGCCCACTCCCCATGCTCTGACAGCGCATTCCTTGGCCACGATAGACTTTCATGCCCCTTGGCCTTTGCTTCTTAGTTCCCTGGCACAGAGGGCCCTTCCTTGACAACCTCCTCTCCAGGCACAAAGTCTTACTCATCATTGTAGCCCTGTGCCTGTCTCAGCACACGGGAGGTGCCCAGAATGGGTTCAGTGGGTTAAGGCACCAGGAAGTCATTAAACCCCCTTTGCCAAGTGAACACGTGACAGTGTCAGTTCCTTGTTGCCTTAGTTCTGGGGTACTGATCTGGTTTCTTCATCAGGTTGAGTTCTGTGCATCTCTAAAAATAAGAGGATTCAAATAATGGCAGAGGATTCTAGATCAGTGGTTCCCATATTTGACTAATGATCAGAATTGCCTGGGGTGCTTGTTTAAAATGGAGATTCCCAGGTTTCAGCCTCACAGAGAGTCGTTTATGTCTATTGTTGGGTCTGGACATCTGTTCTTCTGACAACCCATTAGTGACTCTTACATAGTCCTCTCAGTGACAGGTCACTCTAGGAACCCCTGGACCAGTGATCTCCCAAACCCTGAGATTCTATGCTTCTATAATTCCCTACCTAGTAGTTCTAGCCTTGTCAAGGTTAAAGGCATCCTTGTAGGAATAAGAGCAACACTTACAGAATGATTATTCCGTGCTGGCACTTTGCTTAGCTCTTCTTATACGGTGGTGCTATTATTCCTCATGACAACTCTGTGAGGTCCATTCAGAGGAAAAAATGGCTCATACTGTACATGGTGAAGAACAAATCAGAAATGGGCGTGGGCCCAGCATTCACGCACGGGGCCTCAACTCCAGCTGCATTGCCTACCTGAGTGTGAGGCACCCTGCGTCTCTGTCACTCAGGCCACCAGTCAGTGATCCTCGGTGAGCTGCATGCTTTTGCTGTCTCAGAACTCCACCTTTAAAAAAATAAAAGATGTTTTAATGACTCAGGAGTAGAGACCAAGGTGAGGCGAGAGGGAGCACTTTGAAAGTAAAAAGAGTGAGGGTGGCAGTTCTACTGCAGATTTTCTGTTCTGTTCTGGGCAGGGTCACCATTCTGTGCGTTAAGCTGAGAAGAGGAACAAAAGAGTAGGCATGGGATCATCAACTCTTCTCCCCCGCCCCGCACAGACCTGCCTGTGCAGTAGGGTGGGTGGTACGCAGCTGGGCTTGAACTGACTGGGGCTCTTCTCCCTCTGATGGCAGCTTGTCCAAGACAGAAGCCTTGTTTAAACAAAAGGGACTTTAGGTGGAAGGAAAATATACTTATTAATGGGTAAGCTCCAGTGGTTCCTGTTTAATGGCAAACATAAGGGTTAATGCTGAGTGAGTCAATGTTAGTCATTAATCAGACATTTCACACCTATCCCTTTGGTCTTCTTTTCTAGGTTTTGCAATTTAAATGTCAGCTGGAGTGGATTCCAACTGAGAAGAGAAGAGAGACTTAATCATTGATCACTGTGTCAGAGGATAACTTTGCAATCCATGGGTGTAACTTAAAATTATGTGACTTTTTATATGCTTTAAAAGAACCACTGTTTTGTTACTAAAATACCTTTGTGAAGAGGGTGTCCCCTGGTCTCTGGAATAAGCCAGAGTCTGTCTGTCTCACAGACACCCCACTCCCACCCCGCTGTGTTGTGCGAGGAGAGAAATTTGCAAACCGCCATGTCTGCTGGCATTTCCTCCCTATGGGTGCCAGATCATGGGTGCACAGAGGATGGGGCTGCAGGAGAAGTGGTGTCTGCTCAGGGTGGGGTGGGCGCCTCTGCCCCACTGCCCTCCCCACACAGTACATTCCTTTTCTCCTCCCTCTTGTTTTAGTTACCCCCTTTGGGTGAAGGGCGGCTGTGCATGTACCCGGGGTGCGCTGTGAGGGTCCTCGGGAGGATTGCAAGGAGATCCCTGTCAGCCGCAGTGTGTGCCCTGTCTGCTCACTTCACCAGACCCCTTGGGACGGGGTGGCAAGAGCCGGGCATGCTTTGTCCTCCCCTCAAGTTTGCTGATAAAAGAGGCAAGGTGGGATGTACCAGGAGACATCCAGAATTCAGAGTGGGATGGGTAAGATTTTTTTTCTCAGCACCTAACATGTCGAGATCTCTGCTAAGGGTTTCTGTATGAGAGTGGCCGGAGCAAGGAAGTGGTAGCCAGAGCTGTACATGCGGTGGAGTGTGTGGTGTCAGTGCTGGTGGGCACATGGAAAATTTGCACGAGTGTGTTACTAGGTGACCACCCACCCCGCCCCACATTCATAGAACCGTGACTTCCAAGACTTTCAAACGGGAGGAGTAAAGGAAATTACCTTTCCTACATTTTACTGTAATTGCTGGGTGCTCATAATCACAATTTAGAAAGCAGAGTTTGCATAGAATCAAAGTTGTAAGCTCAAAATAGACCCTGTAAACTACCAACCCAAAGTGTCTTAGGTTGTTCCTCCCTTGATCTCTCTACTTGCCTTCCTAATGATTAAAAAAGGGAATAGAAACCTAAACTGTTTTTATTAGAATGCTTTTGTTTTCAAATAAAAATAGCTCCTGTTGGTTTATTTTGTTCATCTGATAATCTGAAAAACCTACGATATTTTTCTTATTGCAAAATAATGTGTCTTTAAAAGTGATTCTACCTCTTGCTCAATTTTGTATTGCAATACATTTTTGCCATGGTATCCAGTGGGTTGGACACTGCCAGCCGACGTCTGCTGTGATGTCAGAGGCGAGCTGTGCACCAAGTGAGCTGTGGGAGAGGGAGAGAAAGAGCTGGGCCTGTGTGACTTAGGCAGGCATGGTGGTTAGGCACGTGGTATTTAGAGTCTGGCCTGAGTGACTGCTCAATGCCTCAGTTTTCTTATCTGTAATATGGGAGAAATAATAGAACCTACCTGTTAAGGTTGCCCTGAGAATGAATGGACTGTTCATTAGTAGAGATGCAGGGTGAATAATGGCTCTACATGTGAACTCTGGATCTGAATCTTAGCTCCTCTGTGTGTACTAGAGCAAGTTACATAATCACTCTGCATCAGTTTACCCCATCTAAGAAATGGGATAATAGTAGTAGTTCCTCCACTGCAGACGGTTGTGAGGATTAAATATATTAAGCATGTGTAGCTGTTAGTGCACTCTTATCCCAGGCCACCTACACTTGGGCCAGCACAGTGCCAATGCATTAAGGTCACCGAAGTGGTTTGAGTCCTGTTACTTGCTCTCAAGGAACTTAAATTCTAAACATACGTGAAACAGGTAGTGAAAATGGGCACACAAATGTATCACACAATAAGAGTAATTTCACGAGGCTATTGCTGATGGGACAGGCAGTGTTTCAGGTGTCAGAAGATGACTTTCTTCAGCACCTGTGGCCAGATAGTGGTTCCCCGAAGGTTTCCAGGTCCTAATCCCTGGAACCTGTGATTGTCACCTTATGTGGAAAAGGAATCTTTGCAGATGTGACTAAACATGTTAAGGATTTTGAGATGATCCTTGATTATCCCAGGAGGCTCTAAAGCCAATCACTAGTGTCCTTATAAGTGGGAGGCCAGATTTGACCCAGAAGAGGAGAACGTGGCCACAGAAGCAGAGATTGGAGCCATCCAAGTCGAGGAATGCCCACAGCCAGCAGGAGCTAGGAGAGGCTAGGAACGCTCTCCCAGAGCGCGCCTGGAGGGAGCGCGGTGCACGCCAACCCTGATTTTGGCTCAGCATATCTAATTGTGGACATCTGGCTTAGAGAACATCTGGGAGAGAGTAAGTTTCTGTTGTTTTAGGCCAAGTCTGAGGTGCTTTGTAACAGCAGCCACAGGAAGCTAATGGGGCACCACGGCTGTAAGGTGGGAAATGTACCAACCGAAACTACCTGATGCCCAGAGGTTGGAGGCTGTGGGAGCAGTTCATCCCCAGATAAAATGCACAGTAACAAAATGCTTCAGCAGCCTGCCACTTAGGTGCTGAAAGCACTGAATCCCTGTTTTCATCCGATAAAGTCTGAATAATCCAGGGACCTTCGGGAGGGAAATAGGGCAGGAAGGCAAGCAGAGATTCTGATGCTTTCTGGAGTCGGCTGTCAGGAACCCAGCTTCGTCATCATACAGGTGAGGAAGTCTGTTAGCACTTGGTTAGAAACTCTCACAAATTGTTTCGATACACTCTGGAATAGTCACTTCTATTGTAAGATTACTGCCTGAACATATATAAAGAGGAGTGAAGTTCATGGTATGTTTAATGGGAGGCAGGCCTCTTTCTATAAAAGTGAGAAGTACCACCACAAGCCCTTACAACCACACCAGCAGCCCCCCTAAGCCTGAATAGGGTGCTATTGAATCAGCTGCAAGAGGCTCAGCTCCCAGGGCCCCAGAAGCCACACCATGACAAGTCCAGCGACCTGCTGGGATTCTTGGAGTTGGGCTGGGATATGGGTTGGGTAAGTGAGTCCCAGACCCCTTGCCCTGTTCACCTGTATATCCGCCAAGTCCCACCTGATCCAATCACAGTGACAGCTTTCCAGGCTCCTCGCTGGGACCCCCAACCTGCCTGGGAGCATCTGGATGGGGTTTCAACTTCTGGGATGTCTTGTCCACCCTCTGCCAGCTTGCCCTCAAGCAGTGGGAAGGCAAGAGTCTGGTTAGCCACCGTTTGGATCCCATCTCCAGCTGATGGCAAGCTGGCTTCCCATGGGTTGTTTTGGTGGCTGAAACACATTGGCACACTACTTAATTCCAACAGTTTTGTGATCGCATACTTGGTTTTTATCTCTCAGACCTAAATTTTGACCACCTCATCTTTAGGTCTGCTCACCCTTGCTCACAGCCAAACTCCTTTGGGCCAGATTAGCCCTAATCCTCCATTAACATAGTCCTCAAAGTGGCCTAAACAAGATGGGAGTCGAGAGCGCTAATTTAACAACAAGATTTAATAAAACCTCCAGTAAACTTGAAGCACTTCACCAACACTCCGAGGCTCCTCAGTCCACACACTGTCCTTGTGGGGTCACTGTAGGAGTCTCTGGCTGCAGTGGTCCAGAATTGGGCCCAGCAGCGTGGGCAAAGATCATGCCATAGCGTGGGCCCACCACTTGTGCGAGGACTCATCCTTCAGGAAATTTACTGAGGTAGTAGTTTTCCCATCGCCGCACTTGGCTAACTAATATTTTCCATTTGCTTGGGTTTATCCTTTCAACCCCTTTGCTAATTAAATCATTGAAAAGTATATATTTGTAAGAATAGACACTGTCAATGTACTGCAAGCAAAACTCCTTTCTGTTATTGATGATGAACCACTTCACAGATGACCAGGCTATGTCTAAAGGGTTCAGGTGATTGTAAAGGGAAGGCAGAGAGAGTAGTTCATGTCCACAGGACTTGGCCACCTGCGGGCAACACACGACACTTGTTAAGTTAAGGACTGATGGGGTCTGGACCTGAACCTTGGACTCTCTGTCCTCCTTTGGCCTCATCTCCTCCTGCAGCCTTCTCTCTTTGACCACAATGGCACACTTCCCACAGGCCTTCTTCACCGCATCACAGAACTCAAAGAAGAGGCCATCTTCTTGTTTGATGCATAACTCATCTCTTAGGAACATCCGGTACTTCCAGGGCACCCATCCTTGGATACCGCCGGCATGCACAATACACCAAGTTGGAGTTTGCATAAAATATCTATTGCTAAAATCTTCCCCAGTTACCAGACTTTCAGGGATATTGGTTTCCCCAAAATATACAGTCTTAAATCCATCATACTGCAGTTTTCTCAGGGTTTTCAAATATTGGAGACATTGCTTCCTCTTGATGTTATCAAATGGATTTCTGGTAATGATGTTTCTTAAAAGAGGGTTTGTAAAGTGAGGCATGATGGCTCATGTTTTTAAGAGCTTGCATGTCTCCATCTGCAGAGACCTGGCGAGAGTGAGGTGATGACCTCATAAAGGGCTTTCTTACAGATAGGCCAGTTCCATAGACACACTTGGATTTCAGAGCATCATGGGAAACATGCTCAGAACAGTCACCTCTGGCCTCTATGATACGGAAATGGGAAACGCTATCCATATAAAATGTTTCTTTGATATTGCTCTGCAGTAGGTCTGGGACAGAGATTGGCAGTTGTATTAGTTTGCTAGGGCTGTCATAACAAGATACGGCCGACTGGCTGGTTTAGACAACAGAAATTTAACGTTTCTTGCAGTTCTGGAGGCCAGAAAGCCCAAGGTATTGGCAGGTCTGCGTTCCTCTGAGGCCTCTCTCGTCTGGCAGATAGCCGCCTTCTCCCTGTATCCCCACATGGCTGTTCCTCTGTGCATGTCTGTCTGTCCTAATTTCCTCTTCTTCTAAGGACACCAGTGCTGTTGGACCAGGGTCCACTTGTAAGACTTCATCTTATTTTGATCACCTCTTTGAAGAAACTTTCTCCAAATACAGTACATTCCAAGGTACTGGGGGTTAGGGCTTCAACATATGATTTTGGGGGGACACAATCCCATCTGTATGTACAATATTTTAACAGTGATGAGCCAAGTTTCTGACCCCTTTCCATTTGGCTTGTTAGGATGGAAAGGAATATTTACATTCACTCATCTATTCCAAATATATTTATTGAGCACCTGCTAAGCACCAGGCATTGTGCCAGGCCCCAGGGGTACAGCCATGGCATGTCCAGTGAGGCCCAGGCCTGTGTGTGGTTTGTGTCTATGTATACATGGAGTTCATGCCAAGTGCCTGCCCACTTTCACAGCCGAGAGTGGTTTTTCTGGGTGGCCGAAGAGGATATGACAAATAGCAAAAGAAAGTCAGCCTGCACATCTGTCTTTCACTGGGGCCGCCAATTCTTGAGCTAATTCACGCC
The DNA here is from genome assembly GCF_040802235.1 of Manis javanica. Taxonomy (NCBI): domain Eukaryota; kingdom Metazoa; phylum Chordata; class Mammalia; order Pholidota; family Manidae; genus Manis; species Manis javanica. The sequence goes on along the minus strand of NC_133158.1, from coordinate 49,838,638 downwards.
ATCTGGCAAGCACTTTCTATTTTACATTCTCAAACTAACAGTTTCCTTTAAACTGTAGCATCCTCTTAAATTTCATTTGTATTTTCCTGATACATTAATTAATAATGCTGTAAATGAATTTATGCCGAATGAATGTTTAAAATCTTTGAGTTCAGAATGATACTAAAAAACACACACACAATTAAGAAATACTCCAAAAACTCATGAGTTGCTTTTGGAGAAGCTCTCAGAGGGCATTACTGCATTATTTTGCCAGTTAATAAATAAAAGAATCAAACGTCTATCTTGACTTTCCTTGTGTGCATCCAATTCAAAGCCAGGAAGGTGAGTCCAAGCAGATATGAGGCCAAGGTGGGGGGTATGAATGTGCCCAGCGGGCAGTGTAGTGGAGTAAAGGTGATCTGAGCACTGGGGGCTGGGGCAGAGGCTCTGGTATGGATAAACTCAGGGTCAAATCTTAGCTCCACCCTCACCAGACTCAACTTCTCTCTCTGTAAAATGGGTAGAATACTTATGTCAAAGAACTGAGATGGGGATTAATGAGGCACTGTACATAATCCACTGGCACAGAGCTTAATAAGTGGCTGCTGTTACTGTTGAGAGACTGGCTGGAAAGACCAACCCTAAGAGAGTTTGGCAGTGACTGGGGAGAACTCAAAAGGCTATGGGAGGGAGGCACAAAGGAGGAGTAAAGGAGAAAAAGAGAGAAAAAAAAAAGACCTAGGACAATGTTGAAATGAATGTCGTCCATTTCCCCACAGTTACAATGGAAAATGTTCCCTCCCATTTCCCTCCCTCCTTCCTCTGTTTCTCTTTTTTCTTTCAACTGCATCAGCAAATCTTGAATGCCTCCAGCCAAGGAAGGCATTATCTTATGGGAGCACAGAGTCAACAGTCTCAGGACAAGAAGGCCCAGGGGGCGGGGAGGTCCTAGGAGCACAGCCTCAAGGGAGGCAAGACCCTCCGAGAGGGACACAGGGTGGACCCTGTGCGAAAACCTGGGGGGTAGGGTGGCAGAGGGGAGCAGCTTGTATTTCAGCTGAGATAAATCTTCAAGGGGTCCCAGCCTCCCTACTCAAGGCTTGGTGTGCGGAATAAAACAGATGAGCCCTAAGCAAGGGGTGAGCTGCACAGATCCCAGCAAACGTGCAGCCAAAGGAGGTTTCAGAGGGGTCTGCTCCCGAGGTTGCTCTGCTGAGGGGGATGGATGGGGAACAGAGACACAAAGGTGTGACGGCAAAGCAGGAGAAGGGAGGAGGGACCAGTGGCCATGTGGGGGATTCTGAGAGCCAGGTTGCTGAGGCGCCCCCTGTTTACACACTGTACACTTCCTGTTTGCCAAGAGGTCTGTGACTTAAACCTCTAGGCCTACTTGGGTGGTGAGAGCACCTCCTGGCATTTCAGGAAGTTGGAAGCCCTGGAGGGATTAGGAACAGAGTGGGGTGGGGAAGGAAAGGATCTGTTAACCTGCCAGAATTGAAATTAAAAAAAGATTCTCACTTTCTGAAGTTATAAGCAATGCGTGCGTGTTGCAAATAATTTCCAGAAATACACAAGTCTCCTGTTCTTTCTCTACCCATATCTCTGTTTCATGTACCACAGTCATCCAGACACTTTCGACTTGGATATACAAGTGTAGATATAGATCCATGAAGAGATGTTCGATTTTTTTTGAATGAATTATACTCTATATTCTGTAACTTGCTTTTGTAAACCAAATGATAAGTCACAGACATTTTTCCATGTCATTAATGCTGGAAACCTCCTTTTTTAATAGTTACATTCTGTTAGATGTGGCACACACTATTTGACAAATGCCTTGTTTTGTGGATGTTTAGAATGTTTCCAGATCTTTGCTATTTTGAACAATGCTGTGATGAGTATCTCCTCATAGTTAAAGGAGTGTCAGGTAGATACACACATATATAGATGGCAGGGGAAAGGAGGTGCCAAAAGCTACCCGTGGTTTATATATTGGTAGATATTGCCAAATCACCTCTAGAAAGTTCATACCAATTTTTATTTTACAGATATTTACCACCACTTGATATTAATATTACTCATCTTTGCCAATCTGATAGGCAAAAATGTCATTTTATTGTTTTTTTGAGAGGGCATCTCTCATATTTATTGATCAAATGGTTGTTAACAACAATAAAATTATGTATAGCGGAGTCAATGCTCAATGCACAATCATTAATCCACCCCAAGCCTAATTCTCGTCAGTATCCAATCTTCTGAAGCATAATGAACAAGCTCTTACATGGTGAACAAATTCTTACATAGTGAATAAGTTCTTACATGGTGAATAGTACAAGGGCAGTCATCACAGAAACTTTCGGTTTTGATCACGCATTATGAACTATGGTCAAATATGAATATTCATTTGATTTTTATACTTGATTTATATGTGGATCCCACATTTCTCCCTTTATTATTATTATTATTATTTTTATTTTTAATAAAATGCTGAAGTGGTAGGTAGATGCAAGAATAAAGGTAGAAAACATAGTTTAGTGTTGTAAGAGAGCAAATGTAGATGATCAGGTGTGTGCCTGTAGACTATGTGTTAATCCAAGCTAGACAAGGGCATTAAAACATCCACAGATGCATAAGATTTCTCTCAAAAAAGGGGGGTGAGGTTCTAAGCCTCACCTCTGTTGATCCCCAATTTCTCACCTGATGGCCCCCCTGCAACTGTGCCTGTCTTAGGTTGTTCCTCCCTTGAGGAATCTTACCCGTCTCTGGCTAACCAGTCATCTTCCGGGGCCATACAGGGAGATGTAAAGTTGGTAAGTGAGAGAGAAGCCATATTGTTTGAAAAGGTTAGCTTTTTACTTCTTTGCAGATTTATGCCCTGTGGCTTCTATGCCCAGCATTTGTCTTGAGGTATCTTTACCACTTGGAGGAATTATGACACTCGGTAAATTCGATATGAGGCACGAATTCTATTTAAGGGTTGTAATTAGAAAGGAAGAAGAAAAGCTATAGAGGTAGCAGAAGGAAGAAAACATGGGAGGATTGATTATTTCTTTGACATATCTTCTTGTAGAGTAACTTAAGCATGTATAGGTTTTAAACTACTAATTAAATTGCGCACACACATTAACATAATAGGAATACAGTTACATAACCAAAGCAGATCTATAATTACCAGCCATCTCCAGTGAAGCCAAGAAAACCAATTAGGCACCCTAGGCATTTGTGAAAATTTGTCTATGATATGATGGATATTGTCCAACTGTACTTGAACAGTCTGAGAGAAATCAGACAAATTAAAACAACCCATTCCTGGGGACTGTTCACATCCCATATGTTCTATTAACAGTAGATAGTCTGTAGTCGTAAGATTTTGGAGCGCTACAACTTGCACTTCTCCTAATTCTTGGTTGAGTTCCAACAGTATAGATCCAGTCAAATTTGTTGTTTTACTGAGAGCACAGGCCAGCTTAGATATCTCCTTCTTCATTCCCATGGCAAGTCCAGGAACCGGTGGGATGGATGCAGCTACAACTGCAGCATCGCCTGGATCTTTGTTGAGGTTTTTTGATGATCATCTTCTGGTATGAGTCTTCCAGAGAGTGCTGATGTTGGAAGTTCTCCTTCATATCGTATCTTAGTTCATTTTCTGGGTAGCCAAATTAGGCTTTGATCCTCTGTATAAACACAAACAGACCCTTTGCCCACACTTTGATATGCCCTTTATACCATTGTGTAGAATTCATTGGTCACCACACAGGAACTGCTTTTTCTTTTTTTTTTTTAAGAGAAAGGAATATTATCAGAAAAGTGTACCTCCATAGCTGATCATCTGACACCCTTTAAGTGATCAAAATTAAGGATATTTAAAGCATGCATTAATCGTTGATTTACAGTTAGTTTTATCCTATCAAGGAGTAATCCCCCTTTTCTTTCTTTCTTTTTTTTTTATCTTTAATCTACACTTACATGAAGAATATTATGTTTACTAGGCTCTCCCCTATACCAGGTCCCCCCTATAAACCACCTTTACAGTCACTGTCCATCAGCATAGCAAAATGTAGAATCACTACTTGTCTTCTCTGTGTTGTACAGCCCTCCCCTTTCTCCCTCCCCCCCATGCATGCTAATCTTAATACCCCCTTTCTTCTTTCCCCCCCTTATCCCTCCCTACCCACCCATCCTCCCCAGTCCCTTTCCCTTTGGTACCTGTTAGTCCATTTTTGGGTTCTGTAATTCTGCTACTGTTTTTTTCCTTCAGTTTTTCCTTTGTTCTTATACTCCACAGATGAGTGAAATCATTTGGTATTTCTCTTTCTCTTTTGGCTTATTTCACTGAGCATAATACCCTCCAGGTCCATCCATGTTGCTGCAAATGGTAGGATTTGCCAATCATTTTATTGTTTTAACTACATGAATGAAGAGTAAATCTGGCAATACATTATGCGAACAATGACAAGAGGAATTTAATATAAAATGCACAATTTAGATGCCCTTAGGGATTATTTTAGTGAGGGCAGAGGGGCCATGGGTTTGGAGGAGACCAGACAAGTGGGGAGTCAGAGAGTCCTGGATGCCCAACTCAGGTGGGCTCTGAGTGGGCTGCCTGCCAGGCCTTGGAGGTGAATGCGTGTGGAGTCGTGGAGCTTACAAGGAACCAATAGAGAGGCCACGATGCTCCAAGCCAGTGTCTACCCCTGCAGAGTCCCAGTCTGTGCTCCATCCTCACCAGCCCAGGGTGAGGCCAGGTCAGTGTCAGGCAGGACCAGGCAGTAGCTTGCCCTGGCAGCTAAGTGGGGCCTGAAATCAAGCAAAGCATTGCACCACAGAGGGCTGGAGATGCAGAGAATCTTTCCCCTTCACTCCTTCCCTGGATGCTGTACCTCCACGGCTTCTCTTCCTTGGCTGCAGGTTCCACTGGGGAACCTGAGGGCCTGGGAGAGAGTCACCAGGGTCGCCTCCCACTTTGGAGATTTCCCCAAGTGACCACCAGGGGGCAGTATGAACATGTCTCCAAGACGACTCACAGGGCAACACCTGTGCAATGACCTCCCAGGACGGGAGCTAGAACCTTGCCGGCTTCAGAAGCAGCCCTTAACCCGTCCCTAATCACAACCTTCTCCCTTGGCCCTAAAAGTAACTATGATCTCCTTTTCTAGAAAATACCTCTGTATGTCTTTCTTCTGCCTGGTAACCGGTAGTCTAAGGTAGAACACTGGAATATGATTAGTTCATTTAAATTAACTTCGTGTAATTAGAAGACCAGGTTTGTTGGACTGAAAAACAGAAATCATAACTTGAACCCAGAAGAGGCAGGATGGAAGGGCCCTAAACTCAGTGGAGTAGCGCTGTGGTTCCGTGGACTTTCACCTGGCATGAATCATGCTTGTCATAAAAAACAGAACATTTGGAAACTGATTGCACATGTGCATGCACACACACACACACACACACACACACACAAACTCAGACTAAAACAGTTGCCACACATGTCAACAGATGTATGTGTGTAAGTGTTAGCTGACCTTATTCCACACACCCACTTGCACAGGAAGTATGATGTATATTTAAACCGATCACACTGGACTCAGGCATTGTTGGGGCTCCTGATCCCACTCTCAAGGCAGAGGGCTGGCGGGGCAGGGAGGTCACTCCTCCACGTGGCTCACTGGGTACCTGTGCACGCATCCACATCCAATTCCTGTGGCCCCTTGTGGCACTGGAGTCTTCCAGGTGCTGAGAACCTCTAGGCCAGGATCTGGCTCACCAAGGTGTGCCCCAGAGACACAAAGGAGGCCTGTCACCTTCAGGGGGACCAAGAGGGAGTGAGCCGAGACCCCGAGATCACCCGACCCAAGAGCCTCTGTTCATCCCCAGGCTGAGGACAGCTCTGCCCCATTCCCTGCCCTGGGTGGCCCATCTCCTTCCTCCTCGGCGGGATCAGCACAATCTCACCACACACAGCAGGAGAGCCCAACAAAAAGTGTCTGGCACGTGAGGTCACAAAGTCCCTGCTCTGTGAGTGGCCGGGGAACAGTCCTGTTTCTGCTGGCCCCTCTACACAGAGCATCTAAATCCGTCCTCTCTGCGACCCGTGAAGTTGGAACGATTATTGCCCCATTTTCCAATCAAGTGTCCTGGGAAGACAGGGGAAGGCATCCTCTCTCCCGTCCTTGCCAACCAAGAGAAGAACCCCCAGTTAGCTCTTTTTCTACAAGAGACTCTTCAAAACAAACCTTAATATACTGCCTAGAACTAAGGAGAGGGGACTGGGACCAGGCCAGCTTCTCCCATTCTTTGATCCTCCAAAGACCTTCTTTCCCTCATAAAATGAGCAGACGGGACCTTCAAGGGCTGAGGTTCATTCCCTCTAAAATTTGATTTCGCTTTTTCTTGTGGAACCAGAAAGATCAGAGTGAATGTGTATGTACGGGGATGTATTTATATGAGAGTGTATTTGTGTGTGTGCAGATGCATGTGTGTGTGTGTATATGTGTGTGGAATGTATGTGTGAGTGTGTGTGTTTCTAAGGGTGTGAAAATGTGTGTGTGACTGTGAGCACACGTGCATGTGTGAAATGTGCACACTGGGCCGGGAGAGAGGGCACCCAGCTCCGGATGTGCGTTCTGTTTCCTCAGAGACCTTTCTGGGCTCCCCCCACAGGGCCCCACCCCCACCGCCCACTGCCCCAGGTACCCCAGCTCCCAGCCGTTCATCAGGCCATTACCCATTCCACTTTGCCGTCACTCAGCTCCGTCTTGCCTCCTTGGGCTGAGGCCGTCCCCCAACTCTGTCTGGCCCTGCGGCCCTCACCTGGGAGGCGAGGACCAGCCCTCGGGGTCTCCAGCTCGCTCTGAGGTCTGCCTGGAACAGCAGCCTGCAGCCTGGCCTGTGGAGGAGCAGTCAGGGGAGCTCCCAGAGCGGCTTCCACCTGGGCCCCAAGCTCAGAGGCTCCGAGAGCTGTCTGCGGTGCGGCCTGAGCATCCTCAAGATTTTTACAAGCTAAGGGGAGAACCACCGTCTTAGAACAGGTTTAATAGGGGAACTGTGGGTGCCAAATGCTAGAGCTGAAAGGGCCTCAGGGTTAGTTTTGAAAGGAAAGGGACAATATTTTTTCTTCCCATAAACATATATATGTATATATATTCTTTTTAATATAGAAACACTTGAGTTTTATAAAAATGAGAGAGAAAGTAGGGAATGGAATTGGGCTTCTTGCTCACTGAGGTGGCCAGAGGGACCCCCAGGGAACACAGTGACTTAGTCTGTTTGGGCTGCTGCAGCAAGTTATCATGGACTGGGTAGCTTGCACCACAATCACTGATTCCTCACAGCTCCGGAGGCTGGGAAGTCCAAGGTCAAAGTGCCAGGAGATGAGGTGTGCGATGAGGAGTCTACAGGCGACCATCTCCTTGTGTCCTCACCGTGGGGAAGTGCAGGCAGCGGAGGAGGCAAGTGCTTGTGTGCCTTCTCACAGGGCTCCTGACCTGTCACGAGGACTCCGCACTATGACCTAGTCACCTCCCAAAGTCCCCACCACCCAGAACATCGCAGTGCGGGTTAGGATTTTCAACATAGGTATTTGGGGAGGACACATACATTCAGCCTATAGTTGGAGAACCTTGTAACTGGTTCAACTCTGTGGTAGCCATTCATGGTGCTCCCCTGAATTTTTGGCTGCTGCCTTCCAAACTCATGGTAGGTAGGATGGCACTTCCTACCCCCTGGAGGTTGGGCATATCTGTGGGCTAATTCTGGCTTGAGTGTCAGATGGAGGTGATGGGTGTCCCTTCCAGTCTGGAACACTGAAATGTCCAAGTGAGACCCTCCAGAGCTCTTCCCTTCAGCACTGACACCAGCAGCGTTGCAGACAGCCGCTGCTCCAGAACCTGGGTCTCAGAGCGAGGACAGAAATGACCCGGAGCAGAGCCCTAGCTGACCTGTTCAGCACATGTGGCATGAGAAAGAAAGAAACCTAGTACAAATTAGAAGCCTTCCCCTTCCTTACCTTGAATGAAAATAAAGGTGTATTTTGGACAAAGACTTAATGGAAATCACATGGACTTTGAAATCTAGTCAACCTAGCTTTGATCCTCTTGCTAGCTGTGTGACAATGTTCAGATTTCTTAGCCTTTCTGAACCTCAATTCTCTAACAGTTCACACCTCATGGAATTTATAAGGGAATCACCTGGGCATATATTAAGATGTTAAAACACCTACTGTTGGCAGTGCTCATTAGATCTGAGTTTTCTTCTCTTTGCAATGTACCTTTAATGGACACACGGTTGAGCACCTTCTCCTGTTTTCCCTACCCCATTCCCGACAGTACCATGAGTTTGGTTCAGGTGTTCACCTCTCTGTCCTGGAGCTCAGGCTCTCTTTGAGGGAGCCATGCCAACTCCTGCTCCAGACTTAAGCCAATCAGCACATTCCCCACTCATTGCATGGTTAGGGGTGTGCTTGTAAGGTAAGCAGCTCCCCATGAACCTCAGGACTCTTGCTTGGACTTGTGGGCACTCAGGTTCCAAGAGAGGGCCAGACTTGCTTCCCTACATCTCTCTTTCTCTCGGAGCAGACCCGTCCTCTAGTCTTTGTGCAAAAAGCCTTGTCAACACTTGTTCAGACACATCCGACCCTGGAAGGAGGCACAGCCTGGGCTCCAGCCGGGACCCCCACTTGTTTTCTGCTAATTAAACTTCCTAATATAACTCTGTGCTAAGTGAGTTTGCAAGGCAGGGGGTGTGGGATGAAGGGCCCTGCCTGTTTGGAGGCAGCTCCCCGTTGCACTTGTACTAATAGAGAAATAAGAGTGATGGCACTGTTCTGGGCCCTGGTGGCATCTTAGGGCAGAAGGCACGAGGTAATCAGGGTTTCAAACTACCCAGAAAGACCATGCCCGGGGGCAGGAGCTTAGCATCTCTCTGGCAAATAATGATTACAAGAATATACTCCCCAAAGAACCTCAGGATTTGTGGGCACAGGAAAGCAACACAGAAATCCATGTCATTGAAATGATGTGACTTATTTGACAGTTACAACGTTTATCAGTGACTCACCAACATAATCCTGCTTGTTGGTTTCACTCCATTAAATGTCGCCATGTGTCAAACTGTATCACTAATGCTGATGGCAGATGACATAAATCTTTTTCTGCCTTGACCTGGAGTTTACTCATCAATTTTTTCAGTTGCAATTTAACATATTGTCCGAAACCAACACACCGTGTGTGCTTTTCTTACAAAGAGCTCAGTTCCTAGCTTGTGGGAGAGTTTCTTGTCATGCACTGGTATGGTCACCCCACAAGCTCTGGGAGGAGGAGTCTAATTTGAGGGGATGTCCACATGCTATGCAGAACCTAAGACAGCCATGAGGCCTTCTGAAAGTGACTGGCTGAACTGCTCCCTCTGTGGGAGGTGGTTATTGCGTGCTAGGTCCCGGATGGGCAGTGCTCCTGGAGCCCTCCTTACACCACCCTTTACCGCACTTCTGCTGGCCGTGGTACATGCCCCCTCCCCGCTCCCGCGAGACCCTGGCTCCCCTCCAGCTCTGCTCTCATCTCCCTGCACTGGGGCGGCCCCTTGACACTCTATCTTCTCCAGGAAACCAGGTTGCTCTGTATCATGAGTCCTAGCACAGTGCCTGGGCCTTTGCATGCCTGTGTTATAAGAAATGTATTTGGCCAGTTCCTAGCACAGAACTTATAAAACCTTGGAATTTCCTGAGACAGGAGCATCTTTTATTATTCATGACAAGCCCCTTTCAACCATACCTGATTGATTGAAATGAAGTATTATGCTAATAAGGTGGCTCTTTTTGGGTCCCTAGGTAGTTGCAGGATGAGGGCTGGCTGTCAGAGGAACCAGACCGCAGGGAGGGGAGAGGGGCTGGAGATGGAGCCAATCACTACTGGCAATGATTCAATCAATCATGCCTACATAATGAAACCTCCACAAAAACTCCTAAAAAATGGGGTTCAAGAAGCTTCAGAGTTGAGCACATGGTGGGGTACTGGGAGGGTGGTGCTCCTGGGGAGGGTATGGAAGCTTTGTATCCTTCCCTGGGTTGTGTCCTTTGTAGCAAATCAGTGAACTAGTAAGTTAAGTGTTTTCCTGACTTCTATGTGAGCTACTCTAGCAACTTGTCAAATCTGAGGAGGGGGTTGTGGGAACCCCCAGTTTATAGCAGATTGGTCAGAAGTGGAGGTGACAACCTGGGACTTGAGACTGGCGTCTGCAGTGGAGGCAGGCCCTCTAGCCTGTGGGGTCTGACCTAACTCTGGGCAAGTAGTGTCAGAACGGGCTTGACTTGTAGGGCACTCAGTTGGTCTGGAGGGTTGGAGAACTGGCTGTTTGTGTGGAAAACCCACACATTTGGTGTCAGAAGGGTTGTGAGCAAAACTAGCTCATGATGCCCTTAGAAAATTCTGGAGAGTCACATGGCCTCCAGGTGAGAACTGTGTGCACTGTGCCACTGTACTGTGTTGCTGGGGGTGTGAGGGGGCTGCTGCACAAAGAGGGTGAAGAGCAGAAAGGAGAGAGAGGGAAGGAAAGACTGGGCTCTAAGTCTCCGCTTGGGCAGCATCCTCAATGCAGCTAAGCATGTGGCTTGTACCCTTCCTGACCTCTGACCTCTCACATCACCCATTTTATAGTTAATTGTGTACTGTCCTATGGCCTTTCTTGCCAACATTTGCATTTGCAGTAAACCTTGTGTAATTTGCTAATTTGCCCCCAGCCCCTTAGCCCCTGAAGGGAAGCTGCCTTAGACTTTATGTGACAAGTGGCACACACAAAGTTGGTGGTGAGTACATACTGGCTTCGTGGTTAATTTAACCAGAGTTACAGTAAATGAAAGCCTCACAAGCAGCCTCTGCCTCTCATTTCTATGACTGTGTTTGATTGTAGTGGAGTGCATCCCAAATGAGCATTACTCAGTGAGAGTGGTGGCCATTGTCTGGTTAATGTGTGGATTATATGAAAGGCTCCCAGTAACCTCGGGGTCCGGAAGCCTGTTGGACTGCATTTCACCCCCCATTGCTCAAGCTTGCTTGGCTGTGAACATTCATTCTTCTGCTCAGACCTTGTATCACTTTGGGTGCGGTTAGGAGACCGAAGCCATGCAATACCCAGCAGATGTCTGGTTTCACGTAAAGAATTACTAAACTATAGGGAAGCAGCTATAAAGATGTAAAGTGATCTCCAGAGGTGCCCCAGGGCTGAGGGGACATGCCCAGGGAAGGACAAACTTGGAAGGGATCCCCTCCCCAGGCCTGGGGTTCAAACCTTGTCAGAGAAGGCCTGGTTGAACTGCTGGGTGGGCAACAAATTCAAGGGGCTGCCCAGGCCTGAGCTGGGCCACAGTCTCTGGGCAGAGGAGGAGGTTCCCAGGGCACAGTGCAGGGGAGGTGCAGGGGAAGGCGGGACACCCCTGTCCCCGTGAGACCTCCTGATGCAGACTATGCACCCCAGGGTGTGTGGTGCCCCATAAGTGGGCAGGCTCCAATGCCCTATGCCCCACATGCCTGTCAGACAATGACAGCACCCAGGCCAGGCCAGGTGCCACCTGCTGGTGAGAGGGCTCCATAGGTCCTGAGGGACTCACCCAAACCCCACACTGACAGAATGGACAAACTTTGGCCTGGCTTCCACTGGCCCTGGTCCATGTCCTTATAGGTGACCCCAGCCCCGTGCTGTCTTCGCTTAAGAAAACACAGTGCTGCCAGACCACACAGTGTACATTGTCTCACAGTGTACACCCCGTGTACAATCCACCTTGCCAAACTATTTTCCCCACCAGCGCCTTTCTGGAACCTTCCACTTCCACATCACCCCTGGTCCCTTTATGTCCCTGATCTGTCCTCCCTCTAGAAACCTCAGTCCCCTTCGTACCCCTTGGAGTGGAGTGTGGGCCCTCTGGAGGCTTCCTCCCCTCCTGCAGGTGTCTGAGTACACGGTCTCATCACCTCAACAGGCGTCCAGTGCTGTTTCTGCTTCGCCGTAAGTCTCTGGGTACCACAGCAGAACACCAGCCTGGGGCTTAGACGGCACATGTTTTATACCTCCCAGCTCTGGAGGCTGGAAGTCCTACGTCAAGGCGGGGCAGACTCAGCATCTGATTGCTGCCTTCCCACTGTGCCTTCACGGGGCGGAGAGGGCGTGGTGTCTTTCCTCTGATAAGGACACTAATGCCAACCTAACACTTCCCAAAGGTCTCACTTCAAATATTCCATTAGAGATGAGAACACACGAATGGGGGTTGGGGGTGCACATTCAGCCCAAGGAACATTGCCAGTGCCCTGCCCCCTACCTGCCAGCTCCCAGCCTCCGCTGATCTCTGTCCTGGACGGCTTTCCGTCACAGGCACAATGAACATGTCCCCCACCCCCCCGCCCCCAGCCCTCTCTGGGCACCGCCCACCAGCCTTGGATTTCCTGGGCCCTGGGAAATCGTTCCTGCTGCCGGGCACTGTGGCCCAGCTCAGGCCTGGGGCGCCCAGGGACCTTCTCCACCCAGAGCCTACAACCGGGCCTCCTCCGACTCCTCTTGAACTCCAGCCCTGGGCAGGGGAACCCTTCCAGGTTTGTCCTGCCCTGGGCACTCCCCTTCAGCCTTAGGATATGCTTGAGAGTTCTCTTCACATCTGTACTATTAGATTCTTCCTTATCATAATGTAGAAGTCCTTTACATGAAATGGCCTCGGTTTGAATGACAGTGCAGTTTGTGCCCGGCTTCATTTGGGGGTGATGTGGGGGTGCAGGAAACCAAGGAGAAAAAGTTTTTGTCGAGGTGTCAAGAATGTAGAAGAAATCACACGGTGCTGGTGCTTGAGGTTGAAACAACCTAACAATGTACCTCCCGCGCGCGCCCCCTACTGGGGACCCAGTGATGTGGAGCAGCTTGTTGATCAGAGTCACGGAGGCTCATTAATTCATGGTGGAGTATCCGGGTAACCTTTACAGAGATAAGTTAAAATCTAACTAGCATCCTGCCTAGACCTATAGTGACCTAACAGCTCCCACTCAGTGTTTCCTGGCTGCCGACTCCTCCCTAACCTCGTAGTGAATGTATAACAGGCACGGCCCCGCGCAGTCAGGGCTCAGCCTTTGGAGAGGAATCCCCTGGCAGTGCCGGCACTGATAAACCCTGCTTCTCTCCAAACGTCTTGGTGTCCCGACTTCTTGTTTGTAGCGTCCGAGGTTGCTGCAACAGTGTTACCATCGTGGCAGCATACAACATGGGGTGCAGAGGATGGGCAGCAGGCAGTTCAGTAACCCATGTCGAGCACTTCGTGCCTGGTACATACCAGATCCTTAATTTTAACTTTTATTATTTTTAAATGAGTACTGCTTTGTTTGTTTGTTTGTTTATCACATCTGTAGGAGGCTGGGAAAAGGGAGATGGCTTCTGGAGGAAATGATGTCTGCACTGGTTTGGGGATAGACAGATGTGCTGGGCATATGGGTGGAGAGGGAACTGCCAGGACCGGGCTGGAAGCTTGCCCACCCCCACGGTTGTTCTGAGGACTGAAATGAGATAGAAAGATAAACGGACTTTGTAAACACAGGGAGAGATCGTAAACAATCATAATCCCTCTACTTTTGCTTGTGGAAGCAGACCTTCAGAACAACCAAACGCTTTGTTCAAATTCCATGTTCCTTATATTTTGTCTGAGGGCTGGGCATTTCCACCAGAAAAAGTGCTGCATGAAAATCGTTGGGACCTACTGTCTCAAGTGAAATAGCCCCTCCTGTGAGTAACTAAGCTGACACACTAGTGTGTGCACCATTCATACATTCAGCAAATGTTTATTGTGTGGTTTCCAAGGAATGGGTAGTACTTGATAAGAGGCTGTCCTTATTCTTAAAACAATACTCTCATGGGTCAGTGGGAGAAACAGACTGAAAACCAGTATTTACAGTGTGATGTGGTCAGTGCGCTGATAGAGGACCTAGTCCAGGAGGCTCCTGCTCGCACCCACCTCCAGCCTTCCCTCTTCCCTGCACCCACTCCACAGAGGTTGGGTTAAATCTGATAGAGGCCTCCCCGGACTTTTGTTACTTCCTGATAGTCTAGCTGAAACTGACTGACTCTAAACTTAAACCAGCCTAAAGCACTTCTAAGTCCCAGGCATCCCATGTCTGCCTGCTGCCTTATGCCCACCAGCATCCAGCTGGTTCCATCCCTGTGTCCCTGCGCTGTTTCCCAGACCAATCACTTCAAGCATTTCTTTCATGACCTTCATAACCTTGCAGATCAGGGCTGGTGGGAGTGGTGGTGGGCAAGTCATTGGAAAGATATTTGTCCCTGTGTCCTGCCATCCTGCTGGGTCCCTAAACCAATCCCCCTTCCCTCTTGCTTCTCTCCTTCACTAGAGAAGCAAATTCTCTGTGTCTCCTGTTGAACAGTTTCACCCACATTCATGAGCCCTTGGGGGTCTCACTTCCTGTACCAAACCCTTGGCAAATGAATGCAGTTCCCATTCTTGGAGAGACTCTGTTATATAAAAATTTCTCTTTGATCCATCTGAGTGTTTACACTCAGCCCTGGAGGAACAACCAGTTACACCTTAGGGGTCAAGAAGGTTTCACAGAGGGTGATATGTGAGCCGCACTTCCCTTTGCTGGTGTTTTCTTCATAGACTTCAGTGCTTATCAGGTCACGTAAGGGGGCACATGACTCAGCCTCACCCAGAGCTCTCCACAGCCTGGGCCACCCTCAGTGATGACCCAAGGGGTGGACACCTGCCATACCTGGTCCAGTGCAACACACTTCTCTGACATGTGAAACCAGCAGAGGCACAGAGAGGGAGCTGGGGCCTGGACAGGCTGCTGTCCTTTTGATTCTGGGAGCTTCCTCAGTTGCCTCTCCACAAATCCTCCCTCTCTGTCTCTCCGTTTTTTTGCTTCAGTAAGCTAGAGTTGGGTTCAATTTTTTTTCAGGAGAAGAAGTCTCACTCTGACTGAAGAGTGAGTTGACACTCCTCTGCCCCAGAAGTCAGACCGATCAGGCCCAGTCATGCGAGTCAGAGCCACCTGCCACTCTAGGAAGAGCTGTGTAAATACTCACAAATGTTTAGTCTCTAGATTCTTTTTTTAAAATCCTTTTTAAAAATGTTGTGATAATTATATCATGCCAGACAAATGATAATGCAGCTGGTTATAATTTTATTTAGAATAAATGGGCTCCAATTACCCGGGAAAGCTGTGGTAACCTAGATTTGATTTGGTACAAATCTTGGTACCGTCAGCCACAAATCCCCAGAGGAACCATTTCTGGAAATAGCTAAATGGATCCATGTGGCATTGATTTTTAAATAATTACCATTTCAGAGGAAGACCTTTATCTGATTTGATCTCCTTATCTTGGGAGAAACTTCTATGGGGTGAAGGAAGGAAAGCGTCCAGAATGTTAAGAATCAGGGATGATGGGACGTGCAAATCTCTTCCCCACTTTCGGAACTGAGCACTCACCCTGTGCGGCCGGCACCTTCCCTACTCGTTCTACTGCATGGGCTTTGCCAAGGCAGTTGTTGGTTGCTCTGAGCCTGAGCATTTTAGATTTAAGGGAGAAGCACAGAATATCCATAGTGTTTGTCCCCACCAGTCTCGGAGCCTACACATGCATAGGCCCTACCCAAGAACACACTTCCCATGCAAACTCTCGGACCAGCTCTGTGGAAAGTAGGTGAATTTGGCTCAAGCAACGATGAGTTGGCCTGGGAAAAATGTCCTGGGATCTCATGTCTGGGTGTCAATGGGAAGATGGTGGCTTTTGTTCTTTAGGAAATATCTCTGAAGCCAGTGCCTTACCACATGCCTAGCGTGACAAGCCCTCCTTGGGTTTTCCGTGGCAGTCTGACAGAGTCAGGGGTTGGGGGTTAAATGGAACAGAATCTCATTGAAGGCTCTTTGAAAGGTCAAGCAATGAGAAATCTTATGTAAGAAGCATACCAAATCTGTTTTCCCTATAAATAAAAACAATCTAGTAGATACAAAAATCTTGGTAAAAGAAATGATCTCAACATACCATATCATAGTGCTTCTCTTTTCAAATTTCACTCCAAGCCTGCTTTGTTCAGGAAGTTTTTATCCAGTGATATTATTATTCAGGATATTTTTGGTTGAGGGGGGACAGAAAACCTACCTCCAATGGACTTAATAAAGGAATTCATTGACTCACAAACTAAAACAGTTCAGTGCCAAATTCAGGCTATGGGCACAGTTTGATCAGGACTCTAGTTTCTATAATTTTCTCAGCTCTCCTATATTGGCATTTGCTCCCAAATTGGCTTTTTTCATGTTGGCAAAAATGCTCTAACAATTCCAGGCTCAGATCTGTGTTTAACACCATCCTGAGCAAGAGAGAAATTTTGTGTCCTAGAATTCCCGTTAAAGTCGCTCTGCTCATTCTGATTGGTCAGCTTAGTTAGGTCATGGGTCCATCTTGGGCCCAATCAGGGAAGCCGGAGATAGAATGCCCTGATTGAGTCCACCTAGGTCTCTTATTCTGCCCTTGAAGTGGGAGGAGTTTTGGCTTCCTTAGAGCCCTGTGGCTCCCCAAATGCAAATTAGGGTCTGTTGGGTTAACCCCTGCAGGAGAGGCTTTTAGCTTCAAATTCACCTAACTTCTTTCATTCCCATTTAATGCATTCTGCATTCCTATTCACTGTGGATTACATTTTTGTCTATATTAGTATCTTCTGTGTTGTTCTGCCCTATGAGCATCTCAAATATATGGATGAAGTCCAGCCCTATTTAAACAAACCAACATTTCTGTTGGAGAATCTGTGAGATGATGACATGGAAAATATGAAAAAAAAGAAAGAAAGAAAAGTACTTGGAAATCTATCTCACCGTCCAGAAACAAAAGCTTGAGGTTTAATTCTGACCTTTATGAAATTGTGTGGCTGATTGCAGGCTACTGTCTGCAGACAGGGGGAAAAAATGTTTCATTTCTGTTCAAGAAACATCTCTACAAGCCAAATTGGATGAACTTCATAGATATTGGTACAAAATACAGTGTTTCTTTTTACTTGCTGAGAACCACTTATAGAAATTCAGCTAATCACAGTCTCTCCAAATCAGTCATCTAGGCAAGGTCTAAATTCTTTTTTAAGCAGAGACAAGTATAGAAGTAACTGATATTTGTAAAACATTGTCTAATGTAGCAAAACCTAAAAGCGACTGTTCCGTGTGCACGTAAAGCTTGAATTTTATGGACTTGATTCGGAACACAGCTCATCAGCTGTTATGCAGACGGATTCTCCTGTAGGACAAGGTAATTCAGCCATTGCTCACAGCCTCATCGCCAGGGGCAAGTTGTTTCCTGCTCCACAGTAGTGTAACCACCACTGCCACCACTAACACCACCATCAGAACCGACCAGCATCACCACCACCACCACCACAAGGCTTATATTTACATATTTATTTTACTTTTTAAAATATATTCATATGCATGATCTCATTCACTCTTATGGACTTTATAAGATTAGCAGAACAGGCATCATTATCCTCATTTTATGGGTGTGGAAACAGGTCCAGTGAGGTGAAGCGGTGTGTTCAAGGACACCAAAATAGTCAATAATCAAACCCAGACTACAGTTTGGTTCTTCTGACTCTAAAATGAATGCTTTTATTAAATGAGCCCCACTCTCTCTATGAAAATGAAAAACTTCTGATATTAACAACTTTGCTTCTGTATTTGCGTCAGAACCTGTAGAATGAACGGCCCACTGGGACCTATCACCCAACTTCCATGTGTTCCGGGTGAGCCACAAGCCAGTCAGAGTTCATGGGGCTCCTAGAAGTTGAATTTTAATCCAGGGCTTTTGACTCCAAATTCAGGCTTCTTTCCATGACAAGAAGCCGCTTCACGTACACCCCCGGGAGTCTCCTAATTCCCTCACACTGGCTGCTCCATGCCCTTGCCTGCAGCACAAGCTTTTCCAGTGAAGGGTGAGTATGGCTGGGAGCTGCGGCCCCTACTCTCCTGTTTCAAAGTGCCACAGAGCCTGAGAAGGAAACAGGCCGCTGGTTTTTTGTCATACGCCCATGGGCCGGAGTGTGTGACCAGAAGTTCTCAAGATTCCACCCAAAGCCTCTCCCCCACCCTGGCACAAAGGTAGCGCCTTTTCTAGGGAAGCCTGCTTGCCTTGCCGTTCAAGGGATCCCTTGTATTTCGGCTTGGTGCCCGCTGTTTCCATGCTGGGTCCCCCAGCTGGCCTGGCTGGGCTGCAGGACGGTTCTGTTGCTAATGGTCAGTGCAGAGCCTTTGGCTGCCTTGCTCTGGAGCCCTTTCTTTTTGAGTTCGGAGGTGAAATTTAGGTAATAAATATCTTCCAAGGACTTACCGTTCTTTCTAAGGATGTTGATGGCCAACCGGAAGAGGAAAATCACTCCGTAGAAGCCAATGATGGTGACGATGTACCAGGCAGCGCTGGTCCCATCTGGGAACTTCAGGGCCCTGGCGGCACTGGTGCTGTTTCTCCCCTCCATGTGGTCCCTCAGCAGGTGCCCAGGGCAGTGCTGGCCTAGGTCTGGGTGGGGGCTCCCTGAGTCCACATGAGTACTGGGAAACAGAGAGGTCCCGATGAGACCCAGCTCCTGGGCTGAGGGCTGCCTGGCAAAGCCAAATGACAGGGTGGCCCTCACAGCAGTGGGAAACGGGGGCCTCTTGAAGAGGCCTTCTCTATGGAATGGGCAGGAACCTAGCAACATATATGCCAATGTATTTGTAAAAAAGTTCAAAACACCAAGCTGCTGAATAAGAGATGCAACATCACACAGATGTCAATTGTCTTAATCTACCCAACTAACCTATAATTGCAATGACACTATCATGATTTCTTTGTGAAACAGACAAACTTTGCCTATTGAAAAATCAACTGTCATGACTAATTAGGAAAAATATGAAAACAAAAAAGAGTGATGAGTGGAAATCAGCCTAGCCAAAAATTTAAAACTAGCTAGCCAGAAACACAACTTACATTTTTGGGGATGAATGAATGCTTTATTTGCCCACAGCCCAGCTGTGGTTTACTGGGCTTTACACAGGACATGAGGGTCTCTTCAGAACAGGTACAACTCTCCCTAAATCTCCCCTAAAATGACAATAGTCAATACTGACACATAGATAGGCAGACCAATGAAACAGAGGAAAACCACTATCAACAGGCTAGGAATTATAATTTGGTACATAATACAGAGGCATTTCTGATGAGTAGGGAATTATTCAAAAGTAGCACTGGAGTAACATGACATTGAATCCACACATCTTTGACCTTGTGTCCAAAAACAGTCCAGATAAATCAAAGATTTTTAACATTAAAAAAGAAAGAATTTAAATACTGGAAAAAATATGGCAAATTTTTTCCTTTATCATCTCAGGGTGGGATATCCCCTTTTAAGTGTAACACAACAATTCAGAGGGAGAAAAAGAAAGAAAACAAAATGTTTTCCCTTTTCAACTACACAGAAAATATTAAAGTGATTGTGTACCAAAGACAAATGCCAAACTGGAGGGATATTGCAATTTTATCACTGAATTTCTTAATAGTCTTCAATTCTGTAAGAAAAGTCTAACACCTCAAAAGAAAAATATGCAAAGAATAAGGACAATAAGGTCATAGACAAAGAAATGAACCTTGAACTTAAAAAAAGCCTCTCAAGGTCACTCATAATTAGAAAAGTGCAGATTAAAACTCTAAGATCACATTCTGGAACCCTCACCAAGTGGAATATTACACAGCAATAAAAGTGCTCATAATGAAAAAGTCGTAATAAAGAGTTTTCTGGGTACTAAATATGAATAAATGGAAAAGTAAGCTAACCATGATATGGTATGCAAGCAAAAAAAAATGTGTAGATAAAGGGAGGAGATCTGTTATTTGCCTAAAGGTCATATATATATAAAGTACCTCTGGGAGAAGACACAGAAATTAGTATCTGTGGTTGCCCATGTGGAGGAAAATTAGGGGAAGGAGATACACTTTTCACTGATGACCTTTTGTACCTTATGTATCATATGTGCACTTATTTTCAAAAAGATATTAATTTAAAAATGAAAGAGTACAAGTGGGCACTGTTCTAGCCTCCTTGGTGAAGCGCCCCCGGGTAAAAACGCTCTGAGCCCTTCCAAGACCAGGAGATTAAGATCTTAGTTGTTGTTTAGTTCAAGACTGTTTTCTCTCCGGGGGAAGCCAGGGCCAATGAAGCTATGAGGGCCAGGGAAGTGAAACTGGGGGACATTTTCCAGCTGAGCTTTTCTGGTTCAAACCTTCCTCTCTTGGTGTATATGAACACAGATGTGTTCAGACATGTCATAGGATAAATCTTATGGCCTGGAGTGTAGACCAAAGGTGCTCCATCCATAAGTGCTTTTATTTTGATATCTGCTGTTAATTCATTTTGCTAATGCAAAATTCAGAAAGGCTGGTATATTTTATTACAGTTAGTTGGCAGTATGGGTGAATCATCTTTCAGATGAAGGGAGAAAACATTTAAGAATAGCTCTACAAACCACATGTGACAAAGCCCAGATTACAGGTTTATATAAAACTGGTCACTCATAGGAAACCATAAAATGATCAGAATGTTCTGCCACTGTTGGTGGAACGGTTTGAGAATTTAAAGCATGGAAGGAGAAAAAGTCCCCATAATTATTTAAAATACATCAACAAGAGCATCACAGCAGTTAATTGGAAGGAGAAAATTTGTTTAAACTCAGAACACATGTATAAACTCATAGACCTTTCTATGAATTGTGATAGGATGATGTGATATGTTGAAATACATATAAAATATACCCAACAAGAACTACAGAACATTGAATTATTTTAAAGCCATTCCATTGGCAACATGAAAGAAAGTTGCTGTGTTAATGAATTAACCCTGTTCTTACCTTTCTTTCTCAAAAAAATAAGAGGAAGTCATATTGTATCTGAATGGATAAGCAGATCCTATAGAAGAGACAGATCTTTCTGTCATGCCATTTTGCACCTGTACTTTCTGCTGTGGAATATGTAATTCTAGAACGGTGCATCCCTGCACTGTAGCAGAATACTCACATTCCAGGCGCTGGTCTTTCTCTTGATTCTTGGGAAGGTGAGTTTAAGCAGCTGCCATGGAAACTGAAGATGGAAGGAACTTCTTCTCCTTGCAAAGGATCACAGTCCTACTGAAGTCGGGTTCCTCTCTGGCTCCCAAGCAGGCAGTAACATGATACCTGAAGAATTTTGAGCAGGACCAAATAGAAACCTAGCAGAGAGAAACTGGACTCATTTTCTCTCATTCGATGAATCAGAGGATTGAAATCAACCTGAGTTCTTGTTGTCCCAGAATAAAAAGCACCTCCTGGCTTAGGCTTGTTGAGAACAGCTGCAGTAGAAAAATCTTTAAAAACATGCTGGTACCAAGGAACCTCCAGTCCTCCCAGGTCCGGGCCAGACCTGCCGCGGCGGGAGGCTCTCCTGAGGCTGGCTCACCTGCTTATAGCCTGGCTGCTTCCTGAATTCCTGCTCTGCACCTGTTGCAGGTGTGACAGATGGTAAGGTGTCAGAGGTCCGGGAAACTCCAAGGTCAAGTCACCAGCTTCCTCTTGGATGGTCTCCTGGATGAGGAAGCTCAGACAGGAAGGAGCAGGTGCAGGAGGACACAGCTGGGGGGCCTGGGGTCCCCCTCAGGGATCAGGGAGCCATGAGCTCATGGGCCAGGCAATGAGGACTGGTGCTCCTCTCTCCCACACCCCCGAGTCACAGCTTGCATTGGAATGGAAGCAGATTTACCTGGAAAGTGCTACAGTAAGAGTCTGGGGGAGAAGAAAACGCAGGGAGGAAAGAAAGGTTGTAAGACTTGGGCACGTTCTTCAATGTGACCATTGTTTCCAGCCTGACTTCTTCTACATCTTCACTAATATAACAATGACCTGCCAAATTTGTGAGGGTTCTTGACTCTTAAGATGCAATTTGATCAAAATCCCATCAATGGGGGTCTAGAAAAGTAAATTATAAAATAGGCCATGTGATCCAGCAATTTCACTCCTGTGTATATACCCGGGAGGAATGGAAACACACATCCATGTTCATGGCAGCATCATTCGTAATTGTTCAAAAGTGGAAACCATCCAAACACCCATTCACTGAGGAAAAGAGAAATAAAGGTGGTCTATCCATACAATGTAATATTATTTGTCAACAATAGTACTTGGATATAATAATGTTCGGGATACCTGAGAAAGCAAGAACAGGAGTTACTTGGGGCAGGAGAGAACTGGGTAGATGCAGGCAGGGGTGTGGGGGGGGAGAATTCTCACTGTAGATTTGTTATGAATGTAAATAAATTTAAGTGTGTGTGTGTGTGTGTGTGTGTGTGTGTGTGTGTGCATGCTGCCCCCCCATTCAATAATAAATACCTCCATTAATTAAATGTAAATCTTTGTTAAAGTTCTATTCAAGCTCTTGCTGTCTCTTGCTCTGGGGTGGCTGGATCACAGCTCTGCCGTGCAGACAGGGACTTCCAGCACTGGCTGGGTGACATGCGAAGGGCAGAATGGAGACCCTGTATGATAAAGGGCCAACAGCAAGGACAGGCTAGGTCAGGGCTCTGGTCCCAGCTGTGACCTTGCTGTGTAACCCCGGGCAAGTCCCCTCCCCTCTGCGAGCTGCAGTTTCCTCACTTGTAAGCTGGAGGAGCAGCAGGATCCGATACTCTCTGGCCCCCGCAAGGCAGGAAGGACGCCTGGGGCAGCGTGGAGAAGTGCCACCCCCATGGAGGTGCCTGGCCAGCAGCTGCCAACACCAGGAGGCCCAGAAGAGGGCGGTAGACCTGGGAAGCTGGCAGCTGCGGGGAGTGAGTCACCCGTGAGGCCAGGCTGTAGCATTCAGCTGAGCAGGACACAGCAAGGGAATATGGAGAGTGATAAGCTCCCGAAAAGTCAGGGCAATGTAAGGGAAGATGGCCTTTGTCTCACCCGCGCTATGAAAGGAGCATGAGGTCAGGAAGCAGTTCTGTGCTGGGTACTCTCTGCTTGGCTCCGCTCTACAATCCCTGAAAAGCAGGGGAGTTATTCTCACTTGAAGAGGGCAAGACGCTCAGAGAAGTGACTTGCCCAATGTCACTCAGCATAATAAGTAACAGAGGTGGGATGTTTGACACTAAAGTTTTTCTCCATCCACACCCTGAAGGCCACCTTCAAGCTGGACCCAAGCTCCCATGAATCTTCCAATCACTTACTTGCCCTGTGGGTTGAATTGTAGTCTGTCACTGCTGAGGTTCATCCATGACCTTGACACCCTCTTTGTTGTTCACCATTAAACTATGATGTTAAAAGCCAGGACAACGGCCATCCTTCAGCTGAGGCTAAGTGCCCTGAAGGGGCATGGAGGGATCTCCAGGGTGCCAGTCCTGTTCTGGGTCATCGGTTTGCTCAGCTTGGGGATTTCACAGAACGGCACACTGATGCTGCATTCACTTTTCTGCAGCGTGTTATACTACAATGTTGTTTCTTCAAAGTTTAAGGCTGACATAGAAAAATGCTACTTCAAAAAAAAAGTTTCTGTATTCTGTCATGGCTTGGCCACATGGTCCCATCTAATGAAAAGGGCCCTGCTGGGAGTGGGGATGGGTCATGGTCACAGGGGCTGGGCAGCTGCCTGCCTCTTACACAGTGTGGATGATGCAAATAATTCATCATTCCTGAATGCTTACATAACAGTGAAATGGAACAACTCACAACACAAGAGCCAAGAATTTCCTTTCAACTTGCGTGTGTCTCTTTGGGCCTTCTGGTTCAGTCTAGACAAATACTGACCTAAATGCAATCAAGCAAATCCATTCACCCAGTAAATATTTGTCTGAGCTACAGGTCAGGGAGAGAGGACCCCAACACCCTCTCTCTGTGGACATTAGAGATAGAACTTTCCCAGAGGCCTATGGGTTTTCCTTTTTTTTTTTTTGTCCATTGAAGAGCCAGTCAGCTTAGAAGATGTCTACATTGGGAGCAACGATGTGGACTTAACTCCTCAGAAAAAGCAAAAGAAACAAACACTTTGCAACTCAGGATGCCAGATTCGGCATTTAAAAATTGTCAATAAATAAATGCTCACTTCCAACCAATTCTGACACCCTGCAATGCAAAAGGACATTTAAAATGACAGTTCAGGAGTCCAGTGGAGAGCAACCGAGATTCCTCCTTGCTTTGCCCCAAAGGACTCTCATAACCCCTCCTGGCCAAGGACACAGATTCCAGATCTTTCTGCGTTTGCAGGGAGTACAAACTTCCTAAGGACATTTAAACGATGTCTTGCATATTTGAAAGGTCTTCAATTTCTGTGTCATTCTTGCTTTTCATTTTAATTTCATTTCTCTCTTCTCCAACATTTTTGGGCATTGAATGCCACTGACTGCATCCAGGGAGGCTCAGAAGAAAGCTCTCAGCCTTTGCAGCCGGAAGACCCAGGTTCTGTTCAGAGCTTGGGGCTTGATCACTTCCTAACTGTGGGGCTGCAGGGACTTAAGTCACTTCACCACTTGGAACCTCTGCTTTAAAGAGGACAATATATGTGATCACAGAAGGACTCCAAGGACGCAGTCACACCTCATTTCTTCTCCCAACTACCTGAACCTTCAGCTGATTGGTCAGCAGGAAATACTGGATTTCTCTTTCTTAAGCCTCCCGGTTGACCAGGGCTCCCGGGGACTTTGTCCACGTGGGTAGGGAGAGTAGGGCCTCAGTCAAGCCAAGGACCAGCCTGAGTGATCCTCCGCTGATGTCGCCTCTAGTCGCCACATGGGGCCGCTGTTGAGCACCAGCCTTGCCCCGCTGACAATGTTCCCACCGGACACGGCATTAGCTCAAGACCCTTGCCTGCGGCCAGGTCACACCACAGAAGGGCAAGTAAGACTGTGCTGTTCCCTCGGGGCTCTCCTGTTCCCCGTCTTCAGCCCTGGGGAGCTGAGGCAGAAAAGCAGTGGCAAAAGGCGGGAGTCATCTGAGCTGCCACTTTCCCACTGTAGCTTGATGAAAAAAGAGTACTTAAGTAAAATAGATACATAAATAAAACGGATAAACTGTCACTCACCCTAATAAAGGAGAGAAAACAAATATACAAAATAAGGATTGCAAATGGAATAACCATCGATATAGAGAAAAATCAAAGGGATGATGCCTCAATACTGTGCAAGCAAATTTGAAAAACCTTTTCCAAATGAATGACATTCTAGGAAAAATTAAATGATCAAAACTGACCCCAAGAGAGATTTTTTTAGATCAGAAAATATTAGTTACCTAAGAAGATACTGAAAAACTTGCTAGAAGTCACCTGCCTGGAGAAGTATCTAGTTCAAACAGTTTCACCAGGGAATCCTACTAAACCTTTATTGATTAGAGAATGCTGCTTTTAACCTGCTATAGAGGATGGAGAAAGAAGGCAACTTTCAAATTTTTCTGATGAAGCTAGTGGATCAGTGATAACCTAACTTGGTAAAACTACCCAAAGGAAACCACAGACCAACGCCACTTATGGATATAGATGTAAGTATTTGAAATAAACATTGACTAGCAGATCCAGTAATGCACTAAGAGAATAAATGCCACAAAAAGATGCAGTCATGCCAATTACAGAAGAGTGGTTCAATAGTAGGGAATCTATTAATGTGATATACCACATGAATAAATTGAGATAAAATGTGTTCATCTTCATATCCATCATTCATAGATGATGGGTATTGCTAAATTTTAATTCCAGCCTGATTTTTAAAATCCCTATAAATAACAAGATAGATAGCTCTCTAATATGCTAAATGAAATATATCTCAAGTCAGAAACTAGACTTGTGCTTAATGATGAAACACTGGAAGCACTAATCTAGTGAAGAATAAGACCTAATTACCCATTACCACCATCGTCCTTTGACAGTGTACTGGAAGAATTGTCTGATTGAATAAGACAAGAGGCACAAGATCTGGAGGGTGAAGCAAAAATTATCACTGACTGCATCATTGGTAAGATAAAGAGACTCAACTGTGAAACCATTAGCAGCAGTAGTATAATTCAGTAAGCTGAATGGGTGCAAAAGAAATACTAAAAGACATCAATATCCAAAAATCTGTATTAACAGCAATAACTTTGTAAATATAATTGAAGAAAAGATTCCATTGACAATAAGAACCAAAAAGATAAAAAAAACAAGAGTATAATAAAAGTACAAGATTCATACAAAGAAAATTTTAAAAATGGAGGGAGTAAAAGGAATACTGGGCTAAATGCACATATTTCCTGTACTTGACCCACTTGTGTAAGATGACAATTCTTCTCAAATTAATCTGTAAATTTAGTATATTTCCAATGAAAACATCAACAGAAATTTTTAATTGTTTTGTGGTGGTGTTGGTATTCCAGAAGGACACCAAATGCCAAATATTCTGAGCCCGTACTCTGTTTGTTAATAATTTCATTCTTTCTTTTTCCTTTCCAATGATATATTTTGTGCTCTTCAGCCCGTCTTTATTTGTCTGAGTACCAATGAATAGAATACCAGCATTTAGGGTTAAAAAAATCCCAGCAAAATCAGAAGGAGGAAATGTTCCTTCTTCTCCTGCAGCTGCAGGGAGGAGCCGACAGCAGCCATCTGCAGGTGTCAGCCTGAAAAGGGAGTGGGCAAGTCACTTGGATTTCCAAGGTTGCTGCTCTGCCCTGAGAAAAGTAACTTTAACTTCTCCAAAGGGTATCATTCGAACTGGTCATCTTACTAAATTGTTGACCCTGGCAGAAACATCTAACTTGAAACCTGATTCCGCAGAGGTATTTGCATTTGTGAACTTCCTTTCTTTGGTTTACCTCTTCTCTCACAGAAGGTAAATAAATCTGTTAGATTTCTTATTTAAAAAAAAGACTTTGAGAGCCATATCCCATTCATATCAAAATGTATGTGGAAAATTAAACACACAAGAATAACCAAGAAAAATCCCAGGGGGAAAAAGTAATAAAATATGTCTGCAAGAAATTAAAATGTATTGTAAAGCCACAGAAATTAAAAGTGCTTGATCTTAGCATATAAACAAGCAGATCGATGAATGGAACACCCTTAAAGAAATGAAGTCCAGAAACAGACTCAAAAACCTTCAGGAAATAGTATAAAACAAAGGGGACATTTCAAATTGGTGGAGAAAAGATGGGTTATCTCATAAATGCATGGGATGATGGGACAGGCATCTGGGAAAGAGTAAAATTGGATTTCTCCTTTAATACTTACACCAAAATAAATCCCAGATGGAGTTGTTATAATTTTTAAAAATAAAGCCATAAAAGAGCTAGAACAAACATGGGAGATTTATTTTTATAGTCCCAGATTGCGGCAGTCTTTTCAAGCATGACACCAAGTCCATAATCACAAAAGGCTGATATGTTCAACTAAGTAAGAATTAAAAATTTCTTCATGCAAAAACAAAATGCTATCAACAGAGTCGAGAGATAAATAAATTATAAACTGGGGGGAAGTATTTACAGAGCATAAGTGTCACACTTTTTAATATTCAAAAGGCTTTTAACGTTAAGAAATAGGTCTAGGTCAGCAACTTACTAGAAAGATGGCCAAAAGACATGAACAGTTTAGTCACAGAGAAAACAGTACAAATGTCTTCAAAGCAGATAAAAACATGCTCATTCTCTCATAATAACATAAATGCAAATTAAAATCACAGAAAGATCTTATTTACTACTAGTAGACGAGTAAAGATACCTGCAAGGTGGGTCTATCCACAGTGCCTTCACCGTAGATTACAAAGCATTCAGAATGGTGTCTGACTCAGTGGCAGCTCTTGGAAGTCAGTTATATTATTATCATTATTGAGGGTAACTGGCATTATTAAAATTTTGTAACATACAAACCTTCTGACCGCTTAGTCATCTCCTGGGAACTCTGGGGACTCAGTGTGAGCACAGTTCCAGGACAGATGTGCAAGTCTAGTCATCGCTGTATGGCAGCAGCAAGGACTTGGAGACCATCTAAATGGCCATCAAGAGAGGACTGGTTAAAGAGAGTATGGAAATTCATACAATGGGGTCCTATTCAAGCAAAAGAATGAAGCAGATGTCTATGTGCTAATGAGGAACAATCTCCAACATATTGCTAAGTAGCAAAAAATAAGCAGGATGCAGATTAGTGTGTTGTGTATACCACTTATATATAAAAGCCACGTATTCTTGTGTATGCATGGACTCTCTGGAAGGAGAACTTAGAATGCTTTCAGTGCTTTGGGGCAGTATCCTTTTTAATGATTAATTAATTTTTTTTTTAACCAGGTGTCTATTACCTATTGAAAAGGCAAATCTGTTCTTTTTTTCAAGAGTGAAGAGTTTGTAATGAACATACTAACTCTTTGCCCGGAACCCGTCATTTCTACGCGAGCATGTTTGCCATTCTTGCTTTCCAACATTCTAAATCCGATCCCCTAGGTTCCCACCTCTGTTCCTGATTTGCATTTTCTTGTAGAAGTATCCCCTGTGTAAGAGAAATAGGCAGAGAACTGGATGTGCAGGTGGCCCTGGCTTTTCCCCCCAAAAAAGCCCTTTGGGATTCAGTAATTCATTCTCCCACTGATTCAGTGATCGCAGTAATTACTGACTCAGTAATTCAGGGTAGGATCTCCTGATGCCAACGCACTAGACCTCCATTTTCCAGCCGCGTTTCGGGAGCCCGCTGAAGGCAGAGACTCGGGTCCTCCGAGATTCCTGCGGTGCAGGGCGCCGCGGTACCTGTGGGTGCGCTGCCCCCCTGTGGCGAGAGGCTGTCATAACAACCAGGCCTCACCGGCGCGCCGCCCCAGCCCGATTCTCTGGGTGTCCAGTCCAGGGGTTTTCAGTAGGGGGCGCTGATGAGACAGTCGTGTTTATATGGGGTCACTGCACGTGTCTGTGTCTTCTAGCACAGCGGCATTTTACACCTACTCACACACAAGTATTCAAAGAATTGTAAAATGCATAATTCTGGGCCTAATGGTAGTTATTTTAAAAATCCAAATTCTGGTATTCTATGCCATGAAATAAGCAAAGGAAACTTCTTTTAAAATGAAGCTGGGAAGCCTTGAAGAAGGAGCTCTCACCTAAGTATCCCTCCTTGCAGCCTATACACAGCAAGAAGGAAGATAATTATTTTGTTAAGGGAGGGTACTTTTCACATAGGAATTTATCTCCTGCCTTTAAGAGAAGGAAGATTCCTCCCTGCCTCAGTAACAATGCATTAACCACCCCCTGAAACCAACAGAGACTGCCACAGCCTCCAACTCCTGTTCTCGGATCAACTTTTGCTCTGAACAAGCCTCCCCAGTGTCCCCCTAGAGCCCAGTAGTAGCTGGCTCTCCCTTTGTCTCTTCTGACTTGCTTATTGTTTGCCTGAGCTTGCTTGTCCCCAATTGCAATTCCTCTGCTGTTCCTGAATAAACTCATGTTTTTTTACTTAAACAAAATTGCTCTTTGCTCTGTTTAAAGTTAACAACGCTTTCACTTCTATGAAGAGCTGTGGTGTATGTTCAGCCAGGGCCTGCGTCAGTTTGGTTTCAGAGGGCGTCTGCGGTGCCTCTCACCTGTGGCTGCTGTAGATGCACGCTGCACAGTGGGCATCTGTAGGGTCATGCAGGGCCAACGTTACCACATTTGGTCACATAATCAAACAATTCACGATGGTTTTAGAACAGGGGTCAGCATACTTTCTTTCCTGTTAAGGGCCACATAGTACTTTTAGATTTGTGATGCATATGATCTTGGTCTTGGCTCAATTCTGCCTTTGTAGTATGAATGCACCCTTGGCCAGAATATCCAGTAAAACTTCATTTATAAAATCAGGTGGCAGGCCAGATTTGGCCTGTGGGCCACAGTTGGCCAAACCCCGGTCTAGAATGTTCATCCCTGACTCTAAAATCCAGTGGTACCGTGCCTGCTGGCAGTGTGATGTTCTGCAGTCTTCTGACCCATGGGGTCCAGGAGCAGGGTGCGCACAGGGTCGCTGGTTGCTGGCTGCTCTCTTAGCATGTCCACTTTGAGTCTTCCAGTTTCAGTATGTCCAGGCATCTTGTGACTTAAATAAAGGTACAAGCTTTTGAACACAGGGAGTGCCACACTGAATGCCTCAGTGCTGTGTAAGGCCCCAAAGTCTTCCAAGAAATCAGCTCAAAAAATGCATCATTAAATATTCACTTGGCTGCATCAAAACACACCCAACTTCAATTTCTCTCAAAGGTCCTATGAACACAGGTGCATAGAGGAAATGCTTCTTTGGCCTCATTTCCTCCATGGTCTCACGTGGGCCTCCCTCCCTCCCTCCCTTTGACTTGACTGTGTGAAGATGTGTTTCTTTCTCCTTTCTTTTTCCCTTTTAATGCCGGGTCAGTCCTTGAGTATGTGACCTCACCATCTCTCTGCATCACAGGTTCCTGACTGGAGGGGTTCAGTCTTGCCAGCTCTTGGAGACTTGCTTAATAGTTGAAATGTTGGAATTTTTCTTTTCTTTTCCAATGATGCCACAAATATCAGAAAGGTCACCCTTTAAAGTAAAATAGGCAGGAGGCTTCAGTGTAGCATGTGTCCAGCTTACAGCCTTAGAAGGTGGCCTCTAACCTCCAAGGGTAGCTCCCACAGGGTAGTTTACACTGCAGCCCTAAAGAAACAATCCGACTTCTACTTCCCTGCTCAGGCAGCCTGTGCAAGGATTTATAGGACAGATGGTGGCAAAGCAGCGACAGGGTCATGAGGCCCCCAGACCCCCTTTTCCTTTTGCTCTGTGGACTGCTCCCCACAGTTAGTATCTCTGAATTACCCTTTTGGCCTCTTTAGTTCTTTAACACCTGCTTAACTAATTCTTTGTATGAATTTCTCTGTCAAAATAGTGAGGTTTCTGTTTTCCCAATGGCAGGGCAACTAGACTAATAGCTACAAAATAAATGATCAGGCATGTTTGCTGAGTAGGAGAATGGATATGAAAACATCACACGAGAAAAATCACAACTGGGTTTATTGTAGTGGGCTTATTATTCATAAATTGGGTTTATTCATTTGGAGAGAACGAATAATACTGCCCATGTGATAAGTGCTCACTATGCACCAGGCAGTGCTCTGAACTCTTGGTCTAGAATTACTGAACTGGGTTGAAAGGAATCTATGTCCCTCCAGAATCCAAAATGTGCCCCCACATAGGGTCAGTGCAGATGTAATTAAGGTAAGGACCTAAATGAGATTGCCCTGGATTCGGGTGGGCCCTAAATTCCGCCCCTGGGGTCCTTAGAGGAAGAGAGAAGACGCACACAGGGGAGAAGGCCGTGTGAGGGTGGAGAGGGGCTGGAGGGGGGCAGCCGCAAGCCCTGAACCGCTGGGAGCCACCGGGGAGCATCAGGTAGAAAGGCAGACATGAGCAGCCGGGGAGGTGAAAATACCGCCCAAACCCTGCCCAGCTAGGGGGTCCCACGTGAAGACAGCGAAGGCTTTGCAGGGAGAGAACTTCCTTGCCAGTGGGGACCAGGTCACACTGGTCCCAACCTGATCCCAACATGGGCGTGCAGTCAGACAAAACTGAGAACTGTCCCAAACACGCCTCATCGTGGGAAAGGATGTGCTGAGGGGGCTGACTGTGCGGGTGGACCTGTCAATCGAGTAACTCCACCTGGTCAGTCAAAGAGGCGTCCCCCAACCAGAATGCAGTATGTGGGCCCCCTGCCTAACAGATCAGGGTCTTGGTCTGCCTCGATGCTGGCCCGCTCCTCCCTTGGAGGGAATTCAAGTAAAACTTGCCCTCTGCTTCGCTGTTGTGTCTCTGCCTTTCAATTCCTTGTTGCAGCGGGGACAAGGATGGAGGAGAACAAACTCACCCGAAACCTTCAGAGGGAGCCCGGCTCTGCCCACACCTACATTTTGGATTTCTGGCCTCTAGGACTGTGAGAAAATAAATATCTGTTGTTTGAAACTACTGGTTTGTAATGATTTGTTATGCAGCCTTAGGAAACTAATATAACCCACTCACTGAATTCTCACACAAAAGCTGTTTAAAAAGCACCCTGGAACCCGGGGTTCTTTCCCGAGGATCTCCCTGGTTTCCTGCAAAGCAGGGCGCATTCTCCTTTCCTCATGCTGCCCTGACGCCTTTGGCCGCCGAGTTCCCCGGGAGCCCCCTCGCTTGTCCTGGGGGAATCTTTCCTGACCCAGGGGTGAAGCGGCCCCAGCTCACCCTCCTGGGCTCCCCCCCACTGCACTGCCTTGAAACTCCAAGAGACCAGCCTATTCTGGAGACTGCCTGGTGTGACGGGGAAATGCCCAGTGGAGAGAGAGCGCTGGGTAAGCAGGCCCGGGCAGTGGGGCGCAGGGACCCAGGCCCTGCTCTGGGTGAGCCTTAGAGGAGCAGCAATGTGTGATTCCCCCTCCTTGTGCCAGTACCTGAACCAGGACACCCAAACGGTCTATTATCACCCAAACTCGCCGAGCCTCTTTAGGAAAGCAGCTTGGATCTGTGAATCTCACACAGGGTTCTCTCCCCAGGAGTGATTCTGCAGGGCCACCAGAAGGCATGAAATGACTGCACCGGGTCAGCTCTTGGGCCCCTCTCTCCCCACCCCGGGGAGGCCCCTGTGGTGATGGGCCTGCAGCTGATCCTGTTTGTGGGCTGCTTGCCGGGCATCGTTGGCACTCAGAGGCAGTGGGGAAGGTGCAAAGGACACGAGAGTCAAAGCTGGTGATGGTGATATAGCCTACAGGCCCATAAAGTGTCCTTTGAGCAAACTGGAGAAAGGCACCACTTCTGCTGGGCAGTCACAGTCCCACTTCGGAACCCTGAACTTGGCTAGGAGAGTGGGGGCTGGATTTCACCCCCCACTACCCCCCACAGCCCAGTGCCAGACACGGTGCACATCCTGCCTAGCCAGCCCCAGTGGTGATGCATGGCCCAAAATTACAGCCCCAAATTATGTGTTGCCTTGACATCTGGCAGTTTGGACCTACCTGTGAGACCCGAATGGTCTACCTTTAAGTTCCACTCCCCACTCTGCGCCCACAGATGAGGTCCCCCAACCACAGACCCCTTCTTACCAGTCAGAGCAGGCTCAGGTCCAGGGGGCACCCCCCACCCCGCCTTGGTACTAGAAAGCCTGCCTCCGTGGTCTGCTTGCTCACCCTGTCCCGAGAGCAGCCCCAAGTGGCCCTGCCTGGCACGCAGTGTCCCCCTCTCTCTGGCTGTGACTATGTGAAACCAATAAATGGCTGCAGCTGTCAGCTGTCCAGATGCTGTGTACTCACCATCCCCACAACCCTGGGGAAGAAATCCCCCTTTCACTAGTGGGGCAAGGAGGACGTGGTCACACGCCCAAGGTCCCCTGAGCTTACCTGATGGGGAATACTCTCTCCATGCACAGCATGAGCAGTCACAGGCCTGGACCTGGAAGGGGCTTAGTTCTGGGTGAGAGATCATTTTCCCAGAACTGCAAAAGAGGAAAGAGAAGTTGTTCCTGAAAAGGGAGTGGGGGTGAGTAGGTTCCCCTACAAAGGAAGGGAGAAGGGGTTCTAGCAGTTTCTCAGGAATTTTGAGCCCCCTGGGCCCCAGAGAGGCTCAGAGAATGGGCCTCACAAGGTCCCTCCAGGGGAGGGCTTCTCTCTTTCTGGGCTGCCACCCTCCTGGTTCATAATAGTGCCCACGGTGGGCCCTGTCTCACTAAACTTGCCAAGTGAATAGAAGTTTAACCTCCTTGAGGGTCTATAGTTAAAGAATTTCCCACTCCTTATCAATCCATTCACAGCTGAGTACCCATTTCTTTTGTCTCCCAGTCCTCATAGCGTTTGGTTATCTCCCTTGGTCTGATTTAGTGCTTATTTAGTCTCGTTTGTGCCCGGAGAGAAGTCATCGTACCAATGTGGACCTGAGGCAGAGAGTATTCTTGGGGGTG
Source organism: Manis javanica (assembly GCF_040802235.1). Taxonomy (NCBI): domain Eukaryota; kingdom Metazoa; phylum Chordata; class Mammalia; order Pholidota; family Manidae; genus Manis; species Manis javanica. Next base: position 49,804,746 of record NC_133158.1, on the reverse strand, counting down.
CCACACGCATTTGTCCGTGCTCAACGCAGCTGTTACTGGAGAGTCCAAGGTTATGGAGCCCTAACAGTGTTCTCTGCCTGTCAGTTTATTTCTAACTCTTATTATGGCTGCTATCAGATTACAAGTGTCCTAAGGGGACACTGAAATTAAAAGTCAGGGCAAAGGCAATATTTTAAACCATAATCTCATAATTTGCAACTTGGCCTCCGTTTGGGGTGGGTTTTGTTTTTTTTTTAATGGTGGGGTTTATATGCTTCACTACATTATGTCTTTCTAAGCAGAACCCTGGGTATATTGTACAGAAGGCATTAGGATCCCTTTTTAATGTAAATTGTCTGATTTGCTGAATGATATACTATACAAAAGCGATGCAGTATATATAGAGGAATAAGTCAGTGAATTCACAGTCCCACCCTCCCCTGCAGTGCTCACTTAAGTCTTTGTTTTTTTGGCCAAGGGCGACGACTGTTCCCACCTCGCAGTCCCCAGCAGCCCTGCCTGTTCAGGCAGCTGCAGAGGAGGTCGAAGGAGCAGAGCTCCTGCCAGCTGGCTTCTTCCTTTAAGAACGGATGACCCTGGGTGTGTCCCTGAACCTCCCTGAGCCTCAGTCCCCATGGCAGCAGGTGACAGCCATGGTCTGGTTACCCATCACAGAGCCAGCTCTTCAAGGCCGATACCCGCCGAATCACACACAGCGCATCTTCTTGTAGACGTTTTAAAGCCTTTTGTCCACCCAGGCCAGGTGGCTCTGGAGATGGTGAAGTGGAGGGGATGGGTTTCTTGTTGGTGAATTTACCCCAGTCCCAGGTCAATCTTCAGGCTTCCAGGAAACTCAGAAGCCTGATTTGTCTGTACACAGATTGGGTGCACCTGTCCAGGGCAGCCTCCCCCAAGTGGATCCGAGGGTCTAGGACATAAAACTGGAGTCGCCATGCACTCTTCTATGGGGACAGGGAGGGGCCTGGAGTACGAGGACAGCCCCATGCAGCGTCACCGCGGGGCTGGCCCGGGGGTCTGTCAGTCAGGGAGCTGCTGGCAGTGACTCCGCCTGCTTCTGCCATGGAGGCGGGTAGCCCTTCAGAGGCAGGGTCGCCTGACAGGCTCTGCTTTCTGTCAAGTGTTTGTCTGTTCTTTGTCTTGAGAGCCAGGTTCGTAAATGGGCGATCTTTGGGCAGAATTCAACTCAAGGTTGTACTGTGTTTGGCCCGCACATTTAAAAAATTTAATTAGGTGCCAACATTTAAAAATCAAGAGATTTCAAATAAATATCCATATTTTCAGCTTTCTCAAGGGTTCTCTTAAAAACCCAGAAGTCCATTAAGACTGTGCTCAGATTCCCCATGGCTGGTTCTCTCCTTTGCTTTCTCTCTGCAGGCATCAGGGTGTATGGCCGAGTTTAGCCCCCCACAGGCAATCTTGGGGCTACCTCACCAGAGCACTCAAGAACTCACAGCCACTTTCTAAACACGGCATAATATTAAGAGAACACACATCACAGATCACAGAAACAGACTTTAATTTTTAAGAAAGATCTTATTAATTCCTCAAAAGGCATGTTGTCCTCTCCAATGAACACATAAAATATTGCATATAAAATATTAATTGGAATTCTAGTTTTAAAGAGGCCAGCACAGTTCCTGGCATATAACAAGCCCTCAGCATGTTAAAGCAAATGCTAAAATATGGTGACAAGCATTTGAACATCTGTGGCTTATAAGGGGTTAGAGGGGTGTGGTGATGTGAGCTGAATGCCTGGTGCTTCAAGGACAGGGAGGATTAAAGCTCCTGGGATTTCCCTCTGCCTTCAAAGTTACAGGAATCTCAGCGGGGGAAGGTGACCTGGTGACGAACAGCCAGCCTGTGAGCCTGGAATATCAAACTCAGTGTGTCACTGTGAATCACACTGACTCACGTGTGCTCTGGGTCCCTCTCCGAACCCGCGTTCCTAGCCTGCTGGGAACTCACGCAGGGGCCAGGAGATGCCAGCAGGCATAAATGGGCTTCCAGCAGCCCGTGACCCCACCCTTCCGAGATGCTGGACAGAATGCCATGTCCATGTGCATTTCTCATGGAAATCATCGCTTTCATTAGACTTTCAAAGGTCTCTGACCCAAAGGACCACCCATCTTGAGGACGATTACTAACCTCTGCCAGAGCTCTGCCCAGGGATGGCCCACCAGAAGCCCCTGTCCCATAGCCACACAGAGGAATTGCCATCCGCCAGGTGAGAAAGGAATGCAGTCAGTTTGGGTCGATTTGTCCATCCAAGGACACCGCAGGATGCTCGTGCCACCGATGGCAGCCGAGAGGAAGGCCAAAACCAGGGGCACACGTTCTCTGTGAGTTTTGTAGATCAGGTCATGCTCCCGAGGCTTTCTTCTCCGGTCATGAGCAGCTCCCAGGACCACCCACTTCCACCTCAATGCCTTTTGCATCTTGTCTCTGAGGGAAGTTTCCAAGGGACTCTCTTGTCTGTAAGGAAGATGGCTGAGAGGAAAGCGCTGTCTTGGGTGGTGTGGCAGGCACTGCATGAACTTCAGCAGCGGCTGTAACAAATAATCCCAAACCAGATGGCTTAGAGTAACAGAAACTCATCGTCTTTCAGTCCTGGAAGACACAAGTCTACAATCAAGGTGCCTAGGGCCATGCTTCCTCAGAGACCCACAGGGGAGGGGCCCTCCTTGCCCCCCACCCCCTGCTTCTGGCATCAGCCCTCAGCTTGCAGCTGCACTCCTCCAGTCTGTGCCTCTGTTGTCCCTTGGTCTTATCCTTTGGGGTTCTCCCCAAGTGTCTGTGCCCAAATTCCCCTCTTCTTCTAAGGACATCAGTTATATTGCATTAGGCCCACCCTAATGACTTCCGTTTAACTTGGTCACACCTGTAAAGACCCTCTTTCCAAATAAGGTCACATCCACAGGTCCCAGGAACTAGGACTTGAATGAATCTCTTGGGGTGACACAATTTAACCACAGCTGGCACGTTGCTTCGAAAGCCCTGCCACCTCAGTCCCATGTGTTGCCACTTGCCCACACCCACACCCTCCCCTGGGCTCTGGGGTGGTGGGTGCACACAAATCCTGCTGTGATAACCAAGCACCTTTCCCCAGTACACATTCTGAAATGGGAGTTCTTTCTCCTGCATCTCTGTCCTATAGGCAGCAAGTTCCTTTGAGATTGAGGTGTGTGAGTAGAAAGTGTGCATGTGCACATGAGCATCTGTGGGGTGTATGTGTGGGTGTGTGGGTGTGAAGGGTGGCATAATGGGAGGGGTGGAGGCAGGAAGGGAGAGGACAGAGCCAGGGCAGCAAAGGGAAAGTGACAGGGCCAGAGCAGGTCCTGTCCCTTCACAAGAGGGGTGTGTGCTTATGACAAATATGCAAATATTATGCTTTTGGTCCCAGCCCCATAGGCAGATGTATTAGTTAGGATATTTATTCTGTTAACTTTAACAGAGACCAAAATAACAGTGGCTTAGGGAAGCTTGGAGTCGGTTTCTATTTGTTATGAAGTCTGAGCTGGCAGGTGACCAGGAAGGCAGGGAGACCCTCCTGCAGTTGCCCAGGGGCCCAGGCCGTTGCTGCTCTGCCATCTGTGAGTGCACGGTAATTCCCCACGGTTTGTGCTCAGACACTGGGAAGGGGGCAAAGGGAAGTGGAGGACACAGCCTTCCCTTTCCAAGGATCTGTCAGAGATCACACTCATCACTCCCAAGTTTACTGGCCAGAGCTTCATCACATGACCTTGCCAGCTGCAAGAAAGTCTGGGAAGTACAGCTCTTATTCTCAGAGGCCATGATCTCAGGGATTCTGCTAAAAATTAACAAGGCGGGGACAGTTCCTGGGCAACAGCTGACTGTCTATTATGGAAGGAACATGATTTGAGAGAAACAGAGCATCCCTCACCCCTTACAATAGCAAAAAACTCCAATCACATTCATACAATAAGGAATATAAGAGGTGTATGATGAGAAAAGTAGCATTTGTCCGATTTTAACCAGCTGGGGGTCATGATGAAGGCTTCATCTCGGGAAGGTGTGAGTTGGGTCGTTCCACGGCCAGCTGGTTCTCAATGACATGACACGCTCTGTAGCTCTCCAGAACCCGGGCCTGGAGGCGCACCTTGTCCTTCTCCTGCCAGGAGTCGGACTCGATATACACGTTGAACGGGTCGTGGGAGTGCTCCAGCTTCTTGGAGCGGATGTAACTCAGCATGATGCCCAGGGTGAAGAAGCCGAAGAAGCCGAGCACCATGAGGATGTAGAGTGCCTCCAGCTTGCTGTCCCCATTTCCAGGGGACCTGTGGGCTGGGCCGGACATGTTGCTGCCCTGCTGAACTGTTCCCTGCCACAGTTTAGCCAGAAGAGAGGTCATGCCTGTGGCGTTAGACAGGATCATCCTGGGTTTCAAGGTTCCACGGCAGGAGAGCCAACTTCCTGTACAAACTTTCTAAAAGAAAAGTGCGACCTGAAATTAAAAAAATACGCCCTGGCCAAATCCACACTGGGACACACCATTTAAAAAAATCTCAGGTGAGAGGGGTGCCCTGACACATGCCTCTGTCCGGGCACGAGCCATCTTGGGCCTGCATGATGCCCTACCTTGAGAATTGATCATTGATTCCCTTTTAATTCCATTTACCATGCCCACTCCTGCCTCCATAGGTGACCACCAGAATGAGTTCCTTTAATATACACATTGTGCTGTATGTGCGCATTTTAGTTTATGGGCCTCAGCCGAATTGGGTCCCTCCCCCTATTCACATATTGGAGCCTTAACCCCAATGTGACTGTACCTGGAAACAGGGCCTCTAGGGGGTAATTAAGATTCAATGAGGTCACAAGGGTAGGGTCCTAAGCAAACAGGGCTGTAGGCTTACGAGAGGGAGAGGTCTTTCTCCGTCTTTGCCCTGGGAGGGCACTGCATGCAGGCCCTCCAGAAGGAGGGCTCTCACCAGGAGCCAGACCCTGCCGGAAGCCTGATCTGGGAGTTCCCAGCCTCCGAAACGGTGAGGAAATGCATTCTTGTCTAAGCTCCCACCCTAGGTCTTTTGTTACGGCTGCCCCATTAGACTGACATGATGTAAGCGGGACTGAGCATCTCCCTCCATCTGCAGCCTTGTCACTGTGGCTCCATAGCCCCTCAGGGTGTCACAGGCACCTATACTCCTTTCCTTCCAACTGTTGGCACACCTACTGCTTCTCTCTGCCCACTGCCCAGAACCAGATGCCGCTGTGGCCGCTAACTCCATAAACAAACGTGTGCAAACACCCTGTCTTCCTACAGACCTGGAAAAACCATACAGTTTGTACAGCTAGTGCCTGGCACTTCATATGACGCGTGAGGCTGAGGTGCTGTCGGGCACCCTGGTGGTGATGTACAGCAGACAGTCACCCCAGCCCCGGGCCTCATCTCAGAGGAACTGGCCCTCTCCTACGGGATGACTCTGTGCAACCCTCCTGAGCCCCTCTCAGGGGCTTGGGCTGTGCTCCCGCTTGTGTTGTGTTTGTTGCCTCCCTGGCTACTGCCTCCCACTGAATGAATGGCTTGCATGGGCCATGCAGGGAGTGACAGCTGCCCCATCACTTTCCCTGAATACCTGTCTAACGGGCCTGGGAATTGTAAAAGTTACTCCAAGTAGCTCTGGAATTCTGTCAGGGGTCTGTGTGCTCTGAAACCCCACCCAGGTGGCCTTGTGATCGCTGATAAGCTAAAACAGGTTTTTTCACTTTTTTGTTTGGAAAAATACATGTAATGGCCTCTACTACCTGCTGGGAGACAAAATCCCCAGGGCCAAGTCGATGAGGCCTCACAACCACCTCAGTGCAGAAGGGGGGCTGCCCAAGGCTGATCAGACTCAAGCGGTCTGAGCCCTCTGGGTGAACGCACCTCCTCCTGTGGGCTCACCCACACGGCTGTGACCCCAGGCACCCTTCTGAGCACCAGAGCTGGGTGTCCGATGCCCTGCCAAGGACACAGGAGCCCCAGCCACCCCCAAGCTCCTCAAGCTCAGTGCCCCGTCCCCTCCTGCTCTGTGCCTCTGTGAGCTGAGCAGCTGTGCTACCCTCACCGAAATCCCATCCGGTCCGTCCCCAGCTCAGAGGCCTCCCTTGGTTCCTCTCCACCTTAGGAGTGAAATGCCCATTTTCAGCATGGCTACTTGCTCAAATGTGGAGCCCCATCTTCCTTTCCCGCTCCACTGCTGCCACTTTGCCCAGACCCTGTGTGCCAGCCCATGGCTGCCTGCCTGGTACTGAGCACACCATCGCTTCTTTGCAGCCCCTCCTCCTTGGCCCATGAAACTCTGAAATGGTGCCCACTGATGCCTGACAGTTCATCTCAGCTCCCTCCACCTGAGGCCTGCTCTGCTGTGTGAGCACCACCCACGTCACAGCCTCGAAGGCCGCGGTGCTCACTGCCGACTGCATGGCGATCGGTAATCTGTCCCCGACTCGGTTCCCCACAGCCTCCCCAGGCCGCGGCCTGGCACACAGCAGCACACGCCTGTCCATGAGCTTCTTAACACCTCTTGACAGGAGAGGCCTGGTTCTTCATGACCTGATTAACTAATTAAGAGATGACCTGCTTCCAGAGCTGTAGCTAAGTCCCTCTTCAGAAGGGAGTGTGCTTGGAGGACCAGAATGCACTCAGAGGCTGGAATTCACCTCCACCCCGGCTTTGGATTCTGGCCTTTGCTTCCCAGCCACATGACCCCCGTCAGGTTCCCAGGCCTGCTCAGCTCTGTCTTCCTACCTTCAGAAAAGGGGAGAAACATCACCAACATTTGTGGCTGTCAGATCTCCAACCAGGTATGTAGAGTGGAGGATGAGGCGTGTGGCACGTGGTGGTGAACCCTGGTATCCTGGGTGGGACTGTACTGGGTTTTTCACCTCGTTAAGAACAAGCAGCCCAGGGATTTGGAGGTCTGGCTGTTGCGTGGCTGACTGCTGTGGCCCTCTCCTTTACCTGGCGGGAAATCGGTCATGACTGATGAACAAAAATGTGTTTGTGGCTTTCCTGACATCTCTGGGCTTTTGTGTCTGTACCCAGAGATATGTTAGTTATTATGCTCTATGGGTTCAACAGACTTCCAGGTACTATTCTTATAAAAACCCAGCATTTTAACCATGGGTTAAGGCAGGTGTCATTTGGTAATAACTATTTTTTTCTTAAAAAACAACAAACAAAACCTAACATGACAGCCAGCATTTTCTTTTTACAAATAAAACCTAACATGACAGCCAACATTTTCTTCTTAAATGACTTGAAACCACTTAGGAATACATAGAACTCTGCCCCAGAAAACAGACAGGCCTTGAGCTGATAATGTAATTTTTTTCCTAAATCCCAGAGTGACCACAACTGGCAAGTAATCCTGCCACCAATTACTGCTGGAGTCTTCTTATGGCCTTGTGACCATGTGAGACTAGAATCGTGGCACACGATCTCCAAATGCTAATTGGTTTAGAACCAGGAGCTCCACACAGCAAGTTAACTTCAAAGTAACTTTTTTCACATTGGTGAGTTCACTGAGGAGACCTATTACTCAAAACCAGATGGACTTTCTGCAGCCAGGGGAAGCAACCAGACGCAGCTGCTTTGAAAAGCTGCCAGTCCAACTATCCTGAGCCTTGCTGTAAGGCAGTGGTGCTCAGACTTCAGCCTGCTGTAGAGTCACTTGGTAAATGCAGAGTGCTAGGATCCACCCCCAGAGCTTCTGGACCAGAAGGTCTGGGGTTGAGCCTGAGAATCTGAATTTCTAACAAATACCCAGGTGCTGGGATGCTGGTGATCTGGACCCCACTTGGTGAAGTGAAGGTCCTGAGAAGCTTTAAAAGGATACAGATAGCTGGATCCTACCTTCAAAGAACGATGTCCTAGGTCTGCTTTCCTATGTGGCACTGGGACTTTTCAAAGCTTCCCAGGTCATCCTCATTTGTAGAGGATATAGCCAAGATTGAGAACCACTGGGGTTTGGTTGGGACTTAGGAAATTAGCCCAAATCAGCCTTTTGTGAAGCAGGGTACTCAGAGCAATTTTAAAAGAAGAGAAATAATGATTTCAGAGCATCATTTTCAAATCTCGTTTGTTTTTCAGATTTTCTTGTTTGATCTTCACGTCCCTGATGTAGTCTGAAGAGAAGTTTCAGAAAGAAATCCTCAAACCGTCACTGTAACAGTCTCAGCTGCCCCAGCCCTAACTCGGCCTGCACCTGCATGAATGAGGACGAGCCTGTCAAAGTCGGATGCCCGGCTAGACAAGTCCAGTTCATCAATTGCCTTTTAAACAGCAACTCTGAATTTTTTTCTTACTTTACACCTAATTTGCTGTATTGCTTTTGCTAAACTAAATGCCCCTTGCCCCTAAGGCCTGCAGGCTGGGTCAGGTGGTGTTTTTGTGTAATGAGTCTCCAAATGAGTTTGGCAGTGGCCTCTTAATAGCGTGGGGTGACTGAGCCCCGTCTGCATATCAGCTGGGATTTCTGTCCATTCTCCAAGTTCACATGCACTATAATGCCAAAGCACTGCCTAGAGGCCACCGTTTTAGATGACTGGACTCAAATGGACTTGGGAAGCAGCTTCCAATCTTAACTTACAGAAAACTGGGTTCCATGGAGGTGAGCTGACCTGCTCAAGGTCATGTTTCTTATCAAAAACACATCTAAAATGTAATCTTTGAGCCACAGTCTCACATTTTGTTAATATAAAAGGGAATTCTTAGGATCTTACAGAGAGGACACAGGTTCTGTAATTAGGCTCAAAGTACTGAGGAGCCAGCCACTTGTGTCACGTAAAGCTGGGTCTACCACATGGGGACTGCTTCTGCCCTAAGTGTGCCACCAGAAGATCCCCTCCCCCGCTGGCGAGAGCCAGCGCTTTCTGTAGTTTGCACAGAGAATGGGGGCTGAGAGAGGCGGCAGAAGCAGGAACCAGGGAGGTCCAGCTTCAAATACAACCCGTTCGATTCTCAGCCTGGGCTGAACATTCTCAGACTGGCTTTATCAGGCTCAGAGAGCGGGCTCACTAGAAATTTCTGCTTTTGTCTGAGTTGGAGACTCCTCATGTGGCATAGACATTTGCCCCCAGTCAAGGTTAGTACAATTTTTTTTCTTCAAAGCTTATGTCCAGAGGTGCTGGTTTGCTGGAAACCACTCCAGATACAGGCTCGGGGCAGCTGAGCTGGGCTAAAGGGGCCTCCACCCTGAGGGCTTTTGTAAGGCCCCCAGCGGCACCCAGAAGAGAAGAAGGCAGCGGGTGCTGTCACACTGTCCTGGCTTTACCACCCCACCCCTTCCGCATTTCCCCGGCATGTTCCAGCTACGTCCTATCAGCACTGATAACAAAGACTCTGTAAGCTCCCAGAACTGATTTCCTAGCACCGCGACCCTGCATTCCTTCTTAAACATGTACTGAGCAGGCTAGGCTTCTGTGGCTGACTCTGAGCTTCCTTCTGAGGGGATAGCTTCTGGGGCTGAGCGGGGAAGAGCGGTGTCAGATGCAGAGTCAGCCCAGGCCCAGATAAACCACAGGGCTTCCCTGGGCCTTAGCTCACTCATCAAGGTAGTCTGGGGATAACATTCCTACCAGCCTTAACAGCAATCCTTAAGCATCCCCTTGAAGAGCATCTAGTCTTGACATCATCATCAAGCCTTATTTGTTTCAGGAAGCAGAATTAGGGTAAAAACAATGATGGATAAGCCTATTTTTGGTGAATATGATCTTGAGTCAAGAGTTCTATGAGCCAATATTCCTCAAAAGTAATTGTGCATTATTTTCACCTTTATCACAACACTATGTCCACATTCTGGTGACATGTTTACTTCCTAGCAGAAAAGGGGCCAGTGAGAAGCAGAGTCACTGACATGGCCAGGGGCTCAGGGAACCAGAATGAAATCCGTAGAGGCACCACCTGCACTCGTCCTCACAGACGTGGAAAGGGCTTTCTGCCACCTCCCTGCTGGATGTGGGTGGGGTGCGGCTCTTGCATCTGGTCACAGGATGAGGAGCTTCCTGGACCTCTCTGTGGGTGACAGGGGGTGTCAGGGTGTGAGGGATGGACATGTGAACAAGTGAGCTGGTGAAAGGAACCCAAAGGGGCGAGCATGGCAGCAGGGTTCCCAGACTCCAGAAGGCAGCTGGAGTCACACAGGGGGGCAGATGGAATCTCACCAACAGCAGTTAAGTAAATTCAGGGAGCCTCGGTTTCCTCATCTGAAAACTGGGAATAAATGGAATCTACTCTGACCGTACCACAGGGTTCTGTGAGGCTGGAGCAAGCCCACAGCTTCCCTATCTCCTGCGCTGGCTGCTCTCTGGATGTGTGGCCACCATATTTGCTTGTCAAAATTCTACTAATCCCCAAAAGCCCATTCCTATGGCAGCCTGTGTGTGAACCCCCATCCAGATGTCCCCTCTCCTCTCTGACCCCTCATAATGTCTTGTATGTCACTCACATGCTAATTTATGTTGCAATAATTTGTAGATGTGTCTGGGCATTTCCTTCCAGGGGCTCAGGAAGGTCAGAGGCTGTCTTGCTCATCTCGTCCCCATTCTAGCCCAGAATGACCCAATAAGGGTTTGCTGAGTCAGATGGGAAGGCGAAGTATTAGATTCAATACAACGTGAATGTGAGAGCAAAAATAATTGATGAAGTATAATACACTCCAGGAAGAAATTAGTGGATAACCAAATGAAAACCTTCCAGTGTAGCATGTTTTTATGTACTTAAACTATTTTTTTATTTATTAATTTTATTAGTATTGCTTACTTTGTATATTAAAATCTGTATTATTAATACAGTTATTTATGTGTCTGCAATACCCACCTTATTTCTAAAAAGGTTTAAGACAGTAACTCTTAATAGTATAGCATAATTCTTGTCCCTCCTCCCCTAACTCCCAGTAATCCTTATCCTGCTTTCCTTTTCTTTTGCCATATTACTTAAAACCTGCTAATGTAAGCGAGTTTTCTTATTTATTAAGTTCATTGGTTATTTTTTGTCTTCCACACCAAAATGTAAGCTCTTGAGAGCAAAGATCTTTGTATGTGTTTTTCCCCATGTATCTCAAGGACCAGAATGTTGTCTGGCACATGGTCAGAGCACAATAAATATTCATAGGACGCAGGCATGCGTGCATGAATGGATGAATGAGTAAACGCTCCATTCAGATGTTCACCAAGTCGCAGAAAGCCCCGAACCATACAGAAACTGTCCCACCAGCTCTACCTTCGCAGACAAGATGACAAGAGTGAGTCCCTCTGGTATCTTCGCAGGATACTTTATCTTCAAAACAATCCACTTGCTAATAACCTGTCAAAAGCAAGACATACTGGAATATTCTGAAAATTGAGAATGACTTTCTGAGACCTACGCTCACCTCACCTCTGATGAGTAGCAAGAAATAGACCAGAGGACCCAGAAGGTTTTTGTCTCCTCCTTATAAATCCATAGATAGATTGAAGACGCTTTCTGGCAACTCACTCATCACACATGACTTAAACCAACTGTGTGATCACAGCAAAGCTACCCAGCACGGTGACCGTGAATGACAGTTACGGTTACTAACAAGCCCTTCGTTAATGGAGCCAGAGGCTCCTTCTTAACTTAAAGTGGACTCAAAATAAACCATCGGTTCATGTGCAGCAATCTAAACAATGGGGCGAAGGGGGCAATGGGACCCATAATAGATTCCACACATACACAGGCGTGGTTGTTAGTCAACTTCTAAAACGTCTACATCTTCCCCTATTACCAAAATCAAGATCAGATACCAATAATGTTCTCTATGCCCCATGCCTTTACCCCATGGGTGGGAGGCTCTGTGCCAAGGTCCAAGAAACTTCCTGGTCAAAAAATGCCCTTTGAGGCTGGGTGTGCATGCCAGTACTGCCTGGACTGGAGGTCTTTGAAACCAAGTGGGACTGGGATCGTGGGCTTTAGTTTTCTTTGGATGTATTTAGGTATTTTCCAAATTTTCTACAAGAATGTCTGTAATTTAATAATAATGGGGCACTGCCGTTGTTATTTGGTGGGGACATGACTTTCTACGCACGCGGTCTCTAAGTGCAGACGAGGAGGCGTGCGGCCCAGCGATCTCTGCGGTCTCTGGCTGCGGGGGCCGCCCGCTGCGCGCCGGGGGTGACGCCGGGTCCCTGGAGGCCCCTCGCGGTGGCCTGACCGGCTCACCCGAGCGCGGAGCGAGGGCCGGGGCTCCACTTACCGGTCAAGCGCCGAGAGCCGGGTCCGCGTTCGCCGGCCGAGCGCAGGGCACGACGACGCAGCCCGAGAAGGCGCCCTCCGGGCCCGAGCGCGGCGGGGCGGGCGGGACTCGGGAGCCGCGGGCCCCGCCCCAGGCCCCCAAACCCCTCCCCGGCGTCTCCGCCCGCCCGGGTCCCACGGCCGCTCACGCTGCACGCGAACCGGGCGCTCCGGTAGCGCGGGGAGGCTCGGATCCCACCGGGCCGACGACAGATGTGCCTTCCTGCGGGGAGTCCGGGTAGGCGGGCAAGGAGCCGCCGGGCCGAGAGGAGGGCCGTCCGGGAGACCCCCACCCCGGCCCAGCGCCGGGAGAAGCACCCCGCCAAACAGTAACTTTAAGATGCTTCACCCCCGATCAGACTGTTTTCAGCTGCATCCCACACCCCGGTGACGGCCAGGCATCTGTTCGGGGCAACTTTATTGAGCACCTTTTACGCAGTGCGTGTCCGGCCCTGAGCTGGCGGTGCCGAGAGGTGGGGGTCCCGGCGCGCAGGAAGCGTCGCAAGAGCCACCCACGCCTTGGCCGCGGCTCTCCAAAACCCCTGGGCAGTGGGAACCGCCTTTCCAGCCACGAGGGGGCAAACCGCGCCCTGGCCCAGGTGACCCCCTGTAAAATTTCACAGCGGCTGCCTGCAAGCTTGGAATAAGGTCCAGGCTGGAGGTCTGAAGGCAGGCAGCCGAGGAGGAAGGTTCTGACCCAGTATCCTTCTCTTGGGCCTGGGCCTGGGTATTCTCAAGGGAAGGAGGCAGTTGGAAGCTCTTTAAGTCCACCCGGTGTGACATTCTAGGATTCTTAGCCCACTTGGCAAAGGCAGGATGGCATTCCCCTGCACCATAGGTGACAGTATAAAGCCACACAGTGTGTAAAGTCTTGAAATGTCCATAGCCTTGATGTGTAATTGTACTGTGTGCCATCTATTCCATGGAGGGGATCAGAACGGTAGAAAAGCTTTATGGATAGAAAGGTTCTTTGTTGTTTTGCTTATAAGAACTAGAATATAGATGTCTTAAAATAGAAAAATGGTTAAATTATGGTACATAGGATAGAATATGATTCAACATAGTGGGATATGCAGTCATTGAGATAATGTTTACAAAGAATTTGTAACAATATAGGGAACCCTTATATTATAATGTTAAATGAAAAATCCAAGTCCTCAAACTGTACACAGATGCCATGCTTTATTTCACAAGACTATAAAGAAACACACCACAGTATTAATATTGTCTGGGAGGGGTGGGTTTCCATAGGATGTATTTTCTTATTTCTACTATTCTATGTTTTCCTTTTCCTTAAAAAAAAAATTCTTTACTATTTAGGAAAAAAATACAAAAACTTCATCTGAAAATCCCCTGGCTTCTCTCTTCTCAAGGTCATGCTCTCTGTATGTAGTGTCTTTTTGCCCATGTTCCCACAAGGAAAAATGGATAAAGGCTTGAAGCCAAAATGTTGTTTCTATCCAATTTACGTGAGCCATGTTGGTGACCACTCACAGGGCAGTAAGCCTGCGTGGAGCTTGCTCTCACCCAATCCCCGTGGAATCAGGCCTGCCCACCTGTCAGCCATGTATTGTGAAGATGGCGCATGTTTTCAAAAAGGTGAAATGTCAGTGGTGGTCTTATTTCTCTCCCTGGTTCACTCCATCCCACATATGATGAATTATTTTATGATGTGGATACTGGCTTTGCCATTTCCTATTCGTAATGATAAGACACCATGAGAGTGTTTTGTTGATTGAAATGTTTCTTTTTTTCTTTTTCTCTTTGTCCTCTTCTTTTATTCTCACCTTTCTCATCATATAGTTGTAACAGATTTTACAAATTATAACAAAAATGGAGCCACAGTTCACAAAGCTCCGGGGTCATTTCTCTCCTTTCCCTGGCTCTTCCACCTTCTCCACTGGGCTCTTCTCTGGGAACTGGGTTTTGGGAAGAGAGGTGGCCCCCGCCCCTGCTCCTCCCAGTGGGTTTATTTTCCCCTTCTGTGAGGTCCCGCCTCAATGCAGAGCTCCAATCCAAAGCTAGAGTTCCAGCCACGTCTCATTCTTTCTCCAGAAAAATCTCATATCTCAGCTTGCTACTTCGATATCCTCCTTATGTTCCTAATCTTGCTTACATGCTACTGGAGGAAGAACGCCTCCTTCACCAGAACGGACTGACCTTCAGTGTAACCCACCCAGAATGCTCGTACACAGTCCTGGATCATGTAGGCAGTTTTTTGGTGTTCCCTTTGGCTGCCATCCAGATGCCCCTTCACTGGCCTGGAGCCATTCCATAGAGGCTTTTTGACCTCTACTCTTATGACTTCATGTCCCACGGGCAACCCTCATTTCTCACTGAGAAACACCTGTAAGACAAACACCCTTTCTTTAACAGCAGCAGAGCGTGACCTGGGTGCAGTAGGATGCTGAAGCTACAATGCTTCCTTCCCACGAGAAGGACAAAGAGGAGGAAGGACACAGAATTCTCCATCCTGCCCTGCTGGTAACAGGTGAGGAGCAGCAGAATGGTGGCAGAGAGCCCCACCCTGCCATCTGGGCGCTGACCCCCAGCACTGCCCACAGATACATCAGCGTTGCATACAGATGGCTTGACATGTGCCTCCTCTGATGGCCATTTGGTGCTCTCATGTCTTCTGTCCCCCTTCCTTGGTCAACATCTCTCCACCTGATTTACCTGGTCACAGGTGAATTCCTGCCTAAGTTTCCACCTAGGACTCCTCTTTGCTGGAGAGTCCTGCACACACAGGAGGTGTCTTCCCCAAAGTTGAAGTCTCCTGGCATCATCCTGAAATGACCAAGGGAATTGCTTTTGGTCCAAAAAAGAAACCATCCACAACTGGCTCAGGGCCCTGCCGGGCAGTCCAGGTCCACGACCTCATCTCCCACTGCAGTGGTTTAGTTTTGAATTCATTTTAAGATTAAAAAATTGAGAGCTTTTATACCAACCATAGAGATTTCTGGCTTCTCTTGCAACACTCAAGGAATCTAGGAACTTTATGTCCACCTTTGGCAGAGCAGCAAATGGCAGGAGCTGATGGCATCAGCCCCTTTCCGCAAGAATGCAAACTAGGCAGTTTGCTCCTTCTGGACAAGGACACTTAGCAGGTCCCACCCGCCAAACGCCCTGCCTGGTTCTGTAGAGACTGAGTTTGCCCCTTCTGTTCTAGATCCTTCCCTTCCAGGACAAACTTTCTGCAGAACCCTCATCTGGCTGTTCCTTTGCTTTGCACACTGGGAACTCGTTTCCTCATTGACTTGTTTGGTCCTTGCTGATCTTTACCTGACAAGTGCTTTTTGAAGGTGCGTCAGTCAGATGTGTATCTTCTGTTGTCCTTTTATTGCATTAGTTCTTAAGTTTCAGGATTCTTCCTGGGAATCTAAGAAAAGCTGTGACTCCTCCTACCCCTCCCCTCCAAGTGCACACATGGACAATACTTTACCTACAGTTCAGGGGACTTAGGGATCCCTGATGTGTAGGTGATTTGTAGCTGTCATGTTGGAACTGTTAATTAGGGCAGAGACTACCTTCTCTTTCTTTTTTTATTGAAGTATAGGTGACAGGCAATATTATATTGGTTTCAGGCATTCAACATACTGATTGGATAATTATATATACATTATAAAATGCTCACCATGGTAACTGTCGTTACCATCTGTCACCATGCTAAGTTATTACAATGTGATTGACTATATTTGCTATGATGTACTTTTCATCCCCATAACTTATTTATTTTGCAACTGGAAGTTTGTGCTTCTCTACCCCCTTCCCCTATTTGCCCATCCTCCACCCCCAAAGACTGTCTTTTTCATAAAACAAATTCTTTACATGTTTTTATGGATTTATGGGTCTTTACAGTGTTGTATGCTCAACAAATGCTACTGAGTGTTGCCTGACTGGTGGGCAGCAAGACTGTCCATTAAAATAGTCACCTAAGCTGCTTCTGCCTAGGTGTTGGGGGCCTCTACACCAATTCTTGGCACACTCGGGTCACCCAAGGAAGATGACATAGTCAGCTATGGACCCGCCAATTCAAGCAACCCACCTGCCCTTTCATTTGACATTTGCCCATTCATTCCACAACCTTCACCTTGCTATGAAAAGAACACAAAACCAATTAAGGAAGCTTTTCCAAAAAAAATAACAGTGTTGACTTTTTTCTCACCACCTGCCACCCCTCTCCACCCCCCTTTTGTCCCCGAATAATGCTATACTGATAGGAACATGGATAAATAAATTACAGTCTGGAATGTTATTCATGGCTAGGAAAGAACACTAAGTCTACACATAGAATATTTGACATTTGAATACAAACGTTGCCCTATGTTTTATGTTTTTGTTTTTAAAACCCAGTCTAGTTTAGCAGACATATGTATAATCCCTTTAAATGCTGAGGATTTAAAATTGCAGAGGTAACAATATGTTGGGTGTTTTCATCAGCCAAAGGACAAGGTAATGCAGGAATGAGATTAGCATCTCTCCAGCTCCTTGTGTGTCTGATATTATTTTGGTGTACCTCCAGTTCTTGGTAACACAGCAGCTCTGCTGTAACCCAAGTCCCTGGAATGGAAGAACATTAGCAAGCCTGAATTTGAAACCAGTGCAGATAGCTTTTCTGGGAATGTGCACTAAGGTCAGTGTTTAGAGATGGGACTGTTGACAGCCACTGTCGTGATTTTGGGCTTATTTCAAGCAGGACGGGTGGCCTGGACATCTGGATGGATGTCAGTTGCTGCAGGTTCCCACAGGGATTGAAGGAATAAATGAAGAAATCAGAGGTGGTGTTTGGCATGACTCAAAGGAGGATGAGAGAAAATAGATTGAACGGAAATCTTTAGACAAGGAAATTCCAAAACACCTTTCAGTGTAAAACTTGTAAACAGTGAAAAGATTTTGATGATAACCTTAATCTTCAAACTGAATCCTTACTCTAAATAATAGCTAAGTCTGAACTCAGACCACTGCTCTTAAAAGTTTTCTCACAAATTAATCTCCTCTGATGACTAGTAAGTTTTATTCAGTATTTACTGATATTCTACATGCGCAGGCTATAGGGTACCCCATCAAATGCATGTCCAAATTTGCTTATCTTGCATAGGAAAGCTGAGATATCAACCCCGTTCTCTTGCTAACATCCCCTGCTCCCCAACACAGATGTGATCTCTTCTTGCTGGAATAGTTGTGCAAGTTCAACAGCAGCAGCATGTCACCTTTGAGCATGGTCCTCTGCCCCCAGTGCCCTTAGGACTATTCTCTTTTAATTTCTGAAGCCCCCTCCAAAGGCCAGCACTTACTAGCTTTTGCCAGGAATCTACCAAGAGTTTGCAGGCTGATCTCCTGGCCAGTCTGACCCTCTCCATCTGTCCTTGTGTGGTCCATTTTATGACACTTCATTTTCTCCCTCACATGTCAGTAATTGATGACCATGTCAGCTCTCTTTGTGAGCTATAAGCTCTGAGTCCTAAAGGACATGAAGCTCTTTTTTTCTTTTGGTATCATTAATATAGAATTACATGAGCAACATTATGGTTACTAGATTCCCCCCATTACCAAGTTCCCACCACACACCCCATTACAGTCACTGTCTATCAACATAGTAAGATGCTATAGAATCACTACTTGTCTTCTCTGTGTCATACTGCCTTCCCAATGCCACACCCCCCTCCACTACATTATGTGTGCTAATCTTAATGCCCCCTTTTCCCCTTATCCCTCCTTTCCCACCCATCCTCCTCAGGAATTCCACTCCTAGGAATTTACCTTAAGAATGCAGGAGCCCAGTTTCAAACAGACATATGCACCCCTATGTTTATTGCAGCACTATTTATAATAGCCAAGAAATGGAAGCAACCTAAGTGTCCATCAGTAGATGAATGCATAAAGAAGATGTGGTACATGTACACAATGGAATATTATTCAGCCATAAGAAAAAAAAATCCTACCATTTGCAACAACATGAACATGAAGCTCTTTCAACTGATTAGCCTTCAGACCTCTACTGTGACCATCAAGGAGCCTCATGAGCAGAAAGGGATTCTTAGATACTTCTTGATTGGATACTTCAGTAGCATTTGTTGATCCATGATTTGGGGGACACCCCTTTCTGGACCATTTGTAGGCCAGACTTCCCCCCCGAGGGTGCCTAAGCATGACAGAGCCTCAGTGAACATTTGCTGAATTAAGTTGAATTTAATGGAATGTTGGAGTTTGGAATTTAGGACTAGAAAGATAAGTAGAAGGAATAAGGGTGAATGACAATATCTAAATTAAAATCCATTGCTGTGACAGTGGATCAGACTTTTTGTCCCCTGATATTGTTCTCTTGGAAATCCCCAAAGGCACAAGGTATCATAAGCATCGGTGAATTGGGCAAAGGAAACATCTTTTTTTTTTCTATTTAAGGGTTGTAATTAGGAAGGAAGAAGAAAAGCTATAGAAGTAGCAGACAGAAGAAAACATGGGAAGATTGATTATTTCTTTGACATATCTTCTTGTAGAGTAACTTAAGCATGTATAGGTTTTAAACTACTAATTAAATTGCACACACACACACATTAACATAATAGGAATACAGTTACATAACCAAAGCAGACCTATAATTACCAGCCATCTCCAGTGAAACCAAGAAAACCAGTTAGGCACCCTAGGCATTTGTGAAAATTTATCTATGATATGATGGATATTGTCCAACTGAACTTGAACAGTCTGAGATAAATCAGACAAATTAAAACAACCCATTCCTGGGAACTGTTCACATCCCATATGTTCTTTTAACAGTAAATAGTCTGTAGTTGTAAGATTTTGGAGCGCTACAACTTGCACTTCTCCTAATTCTTGGTTGAGTTCCAACAGTACAGATCCAGTCAAATTTGTTGTTCTACTGTATGCACAGGCCAGCTTAGATATCTCCTTCTTCATTCAAAGGAAACATCTTTAACAAATGCTATGATTATTCAGTGTTCTGTTTCTCTTGGTAGCAAGAATGATCTGAAGACTAGAATGGGATGGATGACAGAGCCCTGGGTGGGGTTCCAGGCTCTGAAGGAACCATCAGTTTGCTAAACCTGAGCTTAGACTCTTGATCTCTGTTTCTTGTTTCGCTCATTTGTCATTCCAGGTGAGTCTCTATCTGACACGTTGTGTCGGTGTGATGAATAAAATTGTTTATTTAAATCCCTGTGCAACCAGGCAATGAATTGGAAATCAGAAAGATAGAGAACCCTGTTCTGGACAAGTCAGCTCAATGAGTTCATGCTTTGATCCATCCTTCAGCTCTGATCAGAAAGCCATGACAGATAAGGTATAAAAATAGAAAGCTAAAAAGAGATGTCTGACTCAAAAGAGGCCGAAGAGAACTGCTGGCGTACTCTGACCCACTGGGCTCTTTGTCTAAAATCAGCACAGAGTTCAGCTCCTTCTGGGCAAACCCAAGATGCAAAGAAAGATGGCAGACAGACACCGAGTATATAGCTTGAAGTCAGGAACTGGGGCTGGAGTCCCTGAAAGAAAGAAATCCCATCTTTCCACTGACTGGAGATTAAGATTTTCAAGAAGGAAGGTCTAGGAATGTGGGGTTGGAGATCCAATCGCCAGCCAAAAACTGAGCCTAGTCATATATTGGCCCCATGATTGCATAGATATCCCCAGGATCCCTATGGAACAGAAACCCCCAAATGCTGTTTTAATCTGGTTCAGGAGGAAATCCCAGACTCCATGTGAAAGCTATCGCAAATGCTGGTCAGGGATGGGCTGGCTGGGCGGGATGGAAGCAGGTGGGCAGGAAACAAAAACAAACCAAAAACCACTCGAAATGAGCCTAAAAATAAAAATCCAAAAACATGGGAAGAAATCTAATATTAAGGACAGTCCCAAATCCTCAACTCGTTTTATGAACCTAGAACACTTTAATACTAGGCTACATGAGAACAGAAGAGGCAAATCACCAGGAAGCACGACCCTGAAAATACATGCAAAATGGTTAAGTAAAAATACTAATAAACCCAATTTGGCGATTCTAAAATAAACACTATATCCTAACAAAAGTAGGATTTTTCCAGGAATGCTAGGTTGGTTAATGGTATAACATAAGGAAATCAAAGGATATAATTAACATATTACTAGTATTAATATCAATATTATAATGTGAACATAATCTATGGATAGAACAAAAGTCTAACCCTCCCTCGAGTAAGAGAATTCTCCTGCCTGAACTGCGACGTAGCTCTTCCTGGTGCCCCAGCAGCCTGCTGGCCCTCAGACTCACCCTGGGACAGGTCAGGCCAGCAGCCGTGATCGGGATAAGCCAATTCCTAGAAGAAAATCCCTTTGTAATCTATTTCTGTTCTGGTTCTGTTTCTTTGGAGAAATCTGACCTATGCATATAGTAGTAGTATCAAATTTATTTAAGTGACATATGAAAGGAAAAAAAACATATAAGCATTCATTTCCTTATGTAGTTAACATGCGTGTATTGAGCACCTGCTTTGTGCCAGGCACTGTTTTAGGGATCAGCAGAAGAGACAAAAATATCTTTTTTGATGGCACTTATGTTCAACCTGGTGGAAGAAGAGGGGGAAGGACCTACAGTAAACAATGAATAAATAAGATTCATAATACGTTAGAAATGGAAGTGCTATGGATAAAATTAAGCAGAGAAAGTAGGTAGTGAGCACTGACTAGAGGATGGGCGGAGGTTGTAATTTTAAATTGGGTGGCAAGGGAAGCCCTCAGTGAAAAAGTGACATTTGGGTAAAGGCCTCAGGGAAGCAAGAGAGCGCGTAATCCAGGCACCCGGAAGAAGTCAGAGCAGAGGATGCCAGGACCCCAAGACGGGGAAGGTCTGGTGCTAAGAAAAGTAAATAGGTTGGTTGGCTGCAAAGAGGGGACTAGAAAGTGGGAGGAAGGAAGAAAGGTCCCCAAGAGAGATGGGGGAAAGGTCTTGTTGAGACTTTTATAAACCCTTGGGGAAAAAAATGGATGGATTTAAACAGAGGAATGATATACTTTGACTTACTTTTTAATGTAGTCATTGGCTACACCGCTAGAATTGACCAAAGACGCTGAAGAAGAGGGATGAGCCAGGAGGCTGGACAAAGATGGTGGTCACTTGGCCCAAGAAAGTGCCAAAGGAAATGGTGGGAAGTGGTCAGATTCTGGATTAAATTTGTATTTATTTAAAGTTGTCTTTATTAGGGCAAAGCTTTCACTCAAAAAAAATATTTGTCTTTATGAGGCATACAATTTGAGGAATTTTGACAAATGTATAGTCATGTAATTACCAACATAATAAATATAGAGACTATTCTCTTTACCCCAGAATGTTCCAGTGTGCCATCTGGAACACTATTCCTTTGTAGCTGTCTGTTCTCCTGATCCTAACCCCCAGCAACCACCCATCTGATTCTGTCCATAGAGTTTGGTCTTTTCCAGAATGCCATACAAATGGAATCATACACTATGTCACCCTTCTATATTTGGCTGCTTTCACTTAGCATAATGATTTAGGGATTCACCCATATTGTTTCAGTATCAGTAGTTTGTTCATTTTATATTGCTTATTAGTATTTCATTATGGATGTACCACAATTTATCTGTCACTAAATAATGGACATCAAGATTGTTTCCCCTTTAGACTTATTATAAATAAAATTGCTAAAAACATCCAAGTGTGGACCTATTTTCATTTCTTTTGGTGAATACTTAGGGGAAGTACTTATATGTTTAACTTCATAAGAAACTTCATTTTCCGAAACTGGTCATGCCATTTTGCATTTTTGCCAACAGCATATGAGAGTTCTCACTGTTCCCCATCCTTGCCCACATTTGGTATGGTCAGTTTAAAACATTTTAGTCATTCTAGAGGTGTGCAGTGGTATCTCCTTGTGTTTTAGTTTGAGTTTTCCAAATGACTAATGATGATGTGTATCTTTCATATGGATTTCTGGCTAGAAGTCTTTACCAGGTGGGTATTTCACAAATGTTTTCTCCTAGTGGGAGGCATTTTTGCCTGTGTCTTCATCTTTGACATAATTTTCAAAGAGCAGATTATGAAACTAATTTATTACATTTAACTTCTGATTAATGTTTTAAAAATCTTAGGTAAGTATCTATTTAACCCAAGTTCACTAAGATGTTCTTCTTTTTCTTTTTCAGAAGTTTCATAGTTTTCATTATATATTTAATTTATGATCCAATTTCAGTTGAACTTTTTATAAAGGGTAAAAAGTAGTTTGAGGATTTATGTTTTTGCATGGCAAAATCCAATTGTTTCAGTATCATTGTTGAAAAGACCAACCTTTCTCCTTTGAAATACTTGGGCTTAGAATATTATAATCAGCTAAGCTACCATTCTCAAAAAGAGATTTTCAGGATTTCAAAGATAAAGAGAATTCATATTCCCTGAAAGAACTATTAATAGGCTGGCTGTGTTTCAGCAATGAAGAAAAGAGGAATGGGGGTAATGGGTATAATTTAAGATAAAATGTTAATCACTGAGATTGAAAAAACATGTTAATAACTGTAATTAACTATTAGATTAATATTGATGATATTAATGAAATTAAGGATATGCATATCAACCATTAATTTAGGGGTCTGAAAAGGGGTGAAATTAATTAAATAAGTGAATAGTTAATGGATAATCAAAGTTTTATGGGGTCCTTACTGGGATCAGGATGAAGATTAAATACTGAACAACTAGAGGCTCATTGGGAAAATGATTAAATTTGTGGTTCATTAAGTATAGTAAATATGTATAGGTAATATGAAAAGAATAGGAAAAAACCTACAAGTTGCAAACCAACAAAATTCCATTTTAAAAATAAAAGTGAGTGTATAATGCTTTATCATATGAATGGAAAACAAGAGGGAAAATACTTTTTAAGAAAAAAGCTGTTAAACAGAAATAAAAAAATAATATAGGAGAACTATATTCAACTCTATCAATAATCATAATATCCTTAAACAGTATATGTCCACATTAAAAAACTGGGATTATCACATTGAATAACAAAATAAAATCTAAGAATATGTTGCTCACAAGATACACCTCTAAAATAAAACTGAATCAAAAAAGTTGAAAATCATAAAAAAGCATATTAAACAAAGGCACCACAGAAATCTAAGGTAGTATTAATAACGTAAGGAAAAGTAATATGATTAATAAGGTTTAAAGGTCACCACAATTTAATAAAAGGAAATAATTTACCAGGAAGATATTAAAAGTGTGGGTTTGTATGTACCTAAATGCACAAACTCAAAAAATATAGAACAACACTTGGCAGATTTACAAGAACACCTACATTATAATATATCTAATTTACAAGATATCTACATTAAGAGGAATTGGGTTATGGGGAGAGTTTTAACATACTTCTCTCAGAAACTGATAGATCTCTCTTCTTCCAAAAAAATATTAAGCATAAAGTATATTTGAGTAAAAGAAGTAAGAAGTTTTATTGAAGAAATACAGAGAGCCCTACATTCAACCAACAGAGAATATACATTCTTAACAACTATCCATGGAACAGTTTCAAAAATTGGCCATGAGGGTTGTGAAATAAATCCCAAGAAAATTTTAAATGTCAGTTTTATATAGAGTGGGTTTCACGACCCAGATGCCATTAACTTATCAGTTGGTGTGTGCAGCTCCAAGGACCAGAGGGGCAGGACATGGCAGAAATGGTACATCTTGGCCATTGAGCCCCAGCGTTCCATCTCTGCTTGTCCCCATTCCTGCAAGTGAAAGGGAGAAGATGCCAGGGAGGATTTGCCAGCTGAACAAGAGCAGGAGGAAGCCATTGCTTAGTTCCCACATTTGGAGTTCACTGGGTGAGGTGGCATGACCTTTGCATGAGCCAAGGGACAGACTACTTTCCAGCAGTGCAAGTGAATGAATTGGTGGGTTTGCTCCCACACAGTGAGCAGAGATAGTGCCCTTAGTATATACACTAAGCAGTATATTCTCCTTTCCTGCATCTGGCTTGGTGGTTTGCTTCATATGTCAGCATTGAGTCCTTAGAGATGATTATGGCATAAAGTAGAGGAGAAATGGGCTCTCTTAACCTTCAGAAAGCATCCTCCTGACACTTAAGACAATAATTCCTATCTACAGCATCATTTATGTTTCTTAGAAATGGCAGAATCACTATGTAGTGTCTAGTCTGTGCCTAGTAAATAGTAGGCATTCAATAAAGGTTTGAGGAATTCAATTAATATCTTTTCAGTTTTTCTTGGAGCATCATAAATTGAAATCATGCCATGGTTCAAACATAGAGTGACATGGAGATAGGAGTTAGTGCAGCTGCAGAACTGTTTTTGGGACCTCAATTGTACTGAAGTGGCAGTAAGGGGGGAACATTTGAACACATAAAAGAAGAAATAATGGACCCATTCAAAATGTGATATTTTTATTTTTGTATCATTAATATATAATCACACGAGCAACATTGTGGTTACTAGATTCCCCCATTATCAAGTCTCCACCACATACCCCATTACAGTTACTGTCCATCAGTGTAGTAAGATGTTATAGAGTCACTACTTGTCTTTGTGCTATACTGCCTTTCCCGTGGCCCCATCCCCACGTTATGTGTACTAATTCTAATGCCCCTTATTCCCCTTTTCCCTCCCTTACCTCCCTCCTCCCCCCGTCCCTTTCCCTTTGGCAACTGTTAGTCCATTTCTTGGGTTCTGTGAGTCTGCTGCTGTTTTGTTCCTTCAGTTTTTGCTTTGTTCTTATGCTGCACAGATGATTGAAATCATTTGATACTTGTCTTTCTCCACCTGGCTTATTTCATTGAGCAGAATACCCTCTAGCTCCATCCATGTTGTTGCAAATGGTAGGATTTGTTTTCTTCGTATGCCTGAATAATATTCCATTGTGTATATGTACCACCTCTGCTTTATCCATTCATCTACTGATGGACACTTAGGTTCTTTCCATTTCTTGGCTATTGTAAATAGTGCTACAATAAACATAGGGGTGCATATGTCCTTTTGAAACTGGGATCCTGCATTCTTAGGGTAAATTCCTAGGAGTGGAATTCCTGGGTCAAATGGTATTTCTATTTCTAGTTTTTTGAGAAACCTCCATACTGCTTTCCACAATGGTTGAACTATTTTACATTCCCACCAGCAGTGTAGGGGGTTCCCCTTTCTCCACAACTTCACCAAGATTTGTTGTTCCTAATCTTTTCTATGTTAGCCATCCTAACTGGCATGAGGTGATATCTCATTGTGGTTTTAATTTGCATTTCCCTGATAATTAGTAATTTGGAACATCTTTTCATGTGCTTGTTGGCCATCTGAATTTTTTCTTTGGAGAAGTGTTTGTTCATATCCTCTGCCCATTTTTTAATAGGGTTATTTGATTTTTGGGTGTTGGGATGTGTATGTTCTTTTTATATTTTTGATGTTAACCACTTGCCAGATATGTCATTTACAAATATATTCTCCCATGCTGTAGGATGCCTTTTTCTTCTGCTGATGGGGTCCTTTGCTGTACAGAAGCTTTTTAGCTTGATGTAGTCACATTTGTTCATTTTTAATTTTGTTTCCCTTGCCCGAGGAGATGCATTCAGGAAAAAGATGCTCATGTTTATATTTAAGAGATTTTTGCCTATGTTTTCTTTTAAGAGTTTTATGGTTTCATGACTTACATTCAGGTCTTTGATCCATTTTGAGTTTACTTTTGTGTATGGGGTTACACAATAATACATTTTCATTCTCTTGCATGTAGCTGTCCAGTTTTGCCAACACCAGCTGTTGAAGAGGCTGTCGTTTCCCCATTATATATCCATGGTTCCTTTATCTTATGTTAATTGACTATATATGCTTGGGTTTTTATCTAGGCTCTCTAGTCTGTTCCATTGGTCTATGGGTCTGTTCTTGTGCCAGTACCAAATTGTCTTGATTACTGTGGCTTTGTAGTAGAGCTTGAAGTTGGGGAGTGTAATCCCCTCCACTTTATTCTTCCTTCTCAGGATTCCTTTGGCTATTTGGGGTCTTTGGTGGTTCCATATGAATTTTTGAACTATTTGATCTAGTTTGTTGAAGAATATATTGTTGGTATTTTGATAGGGATTGCTTTGAATCTGTAAATTGCTTTAGGCAGGATGGCCGTTTTGATAATATTAATTCTTCCTATCCATGAGCACAGGATGTGTTTCCATTTATGGGTGTCTTCTTTAATTTCTTTCATGAGTGTCTTGTCGTTTTCAGAGTATAGGTCTTTTACTTCCTTGGTTAGGTTTATTACTAGGTATTTTATTCTTTTTGATGCAATTGTGAATGGAATTGTTTTCCTGATTTCTCTTTCTTCTAGTTCATCATTAGTGTATAGGAATGCAACAAATTTCTGTGTATTAATTTTGTATCCTGCAACTTTGTTGAAATCAGATATTAGATCTAGTAGTTTTGGAGTGGAGTCTTTAGGGTTTTTTATGTACAATATCATGTCATCTGCAAACAGGGACAGTTTAACTTCTTCCTTGCCAATATGGATGCCTTTTATTTCTTTGTGCTGTCTGATAGCCATGGTTAGGACCTCCAGAACTATGTTGAATCAAAGTGGGGAGAGTGGGCATTCTTGTCTTTTTCCTGATCTTAAAGAAAAAGCTTTAAGTTTCTCGCTGTTAAGTATAATGCTGGCTGTGGGTTTGTCATATATGGCCTTTATTATGTTGAGATATTTGCCCTCTATACCCATTTTGTTGAGAGTTTTTATCATGAGTGGATGTTGAATTTTGTTGAATGCTTTTTCAGCATCTATGGAGATGATCATGTGGTTTTTGTCCTTCTATTTGTTGATGTGGTGGATGATGCTGATTGATTTTTCAAATGTTGTACCATCCTTGCATCCCTGGAATAAATCCTACTTGATCATAATGGATGATCTTTTTGATGTATTTTTGAATTCGGTTTACTAATATTTTGTTGATTATTTTTGCATCTATGTTTATCAGGGATATTGGTCTGTAATTTTCCTTTTTTGTGGTGTCTTTGCCTGGTTTTGGTATTAGAGTGATGCTGCCTCATAGAATGAGTTTGGGAGCATTCCCTCCTCTTCTTCTTTTTGGAAAACTTTAAGGAGGATGGGTATTAGGTCTTCACTAAATGTTTGATAAAATTCAGCAGTGAAACCATCTGGTCCAGGGATTTTGTTCTTAAGTAGTTTTTTGATTACCCATTCAATTTCCTTGTTGGTAATTGGTCTATTCAGATTTTCTGTTTCTTCCTGGAAGAACCTTCCTTGGAAGATTGCATTTTTCCATAAAGTTGTCCATTTCTTCTAGGTTATCCAGTTTGTTCAATATGTGACTTTTTAAAATCTGTTTACTAATATCTGGGATCTTTTTAAAAAGAAAAAAATCTCTGTTTTTTTGTATAGAAAATTATTTTTTTCCAAGAGTCTATATGGGGCTTGATTTACCTTTCATTCATTGGCTGGAACATAGACTATGGATTTGAGAGAAAAAGAATTCCTATTTTTGATTTTTAAAAAGTTATAAATCTGCAATAAATATAAAAAACATTCATTTATTGAAAACTAAAAATTAAGTCATGGCTACTTAACTCATTGGATAGTGAAGAAAAAATTGCATAAATATTAAGACTTTAAATCACATTGAAAATGCTATATATAAAACATTTTGGGTTCATAAAGTGGTTCTTAGTGGTAAATTTATAGCACTAAATTAATTTTTTAAATGACAGCCAGTGAAATAAATTTACCTCAAAAAAAGGCCTGTGAGATAAACTAAAGAAAGTAAAATAAATTTTAAATGAGGACATAAATTAACAAGAAAGAAGACAGAAAAAAACTAATTTTTTGATGAAATACATATTTTTTTCAGCAATAAATTAAATTTCCAAAGTTATGAATAAGTAAAATTTCAGCAAAGCTAGAATATATTAAAAGTATCAATTCAGTGGATGGATTTATTAGCAGATTAGACACAGGTGAAGAAAGAATTCATGAATTAGAAGATAAATTAATTAAAAGTATCTAGATGAAGCACAAAAAATAATAGAAAATACAATAAAGGGGCATAAGCTATATAGGGAAAAGGACTAATAGAAATGCAATCAGAGTTCTAGATTTGTATGTGCTTAATATTTCATCAATATATAAAACAAAAACTGGAACAAAAAGGAGAAAGACAAATTTATAAATGCAGTGAAATTTTAATGGACTTCTTTCAGGAGCTGATTAGACAAACTGTGGTACAGTCACACAATGGAATAGTACTCAGCAATAAAAATAGTGAGTAGAAAGCCATGGAAAAACATGGAGGAAACTTAAATGCATATTGCCAAGTGAATAAAGCCAGCATGAAAAGGGCACATATAGTATGATATATGACATTCTGGAAAATGTAAAACTATAGACACAGTAAAGTAATTAGTAGTTGCCAGGGGTCAAGGGAAGAGGGGAAGGATGAACAACAACACAGGATATTTTTAGGGCAGTGAAATTATGATAATGGTATATATAAGATATTATGCATTTGTCAAAATCTATAGAACAAAGAATGAACTTTAAAAGGTTGGAGGATCCCAGGA
This sequence comes from Manis javanica, assembly GCF_040802235.1. Lineage (NCBI taxonomy): Eukaryota > Metazoa > Chordata > Mammalia > Pholidota > Manidae > Manis > Manis javanica. Next base: position 49,775,930 of record NC_133158.1, on the reverse strand, counting down.
AGGAATGCAGGCTGTGACAAGAGAATTTAACCATATTACAAATGTCTGAAGCAACCTCACTGAAGGGGATGAGTAGGTGATGGGGCGACATGTTAAGCTAAGTACCTTGGTAAATGACTAAAGGCAAAAGAACTGCATGTGAGCTCTGTACTCTACTTGATAAGGTTGTTTCCCTTATGGTTTCTGGTCAACAGTTTTGATGCTGCTATTTGTGGATTTGGGAATGGAACAATTTCAGAAATGGATGGCAGATGGTGGGACCCAGGTTTCTCACCATTGGAGTGGGAGTTTATAGGTAAGCAATGGGAGAAAGCTAGGATGATCCCTGTAGTAGTGGATTCAAGTTCAAGATACCAGTATGAACTCGTTTAGTTTAATATGAATACAGATGGCTACATATACAAGTATATATAATATACATATACATGATTTATTATGAACATGAGTATTTTTTGCTCTGTCTCCTGAGAGCACCACAAGAAATGATGTCCCAGAAACAGCAAGCATACCTCGGCACCCATATCTTAATTTCTAATACCATTCTCCAGTAAAAGGAACCAGGGTTCCTTGGGAAAATGGCAGCTTCTAAGACTGGGGGGGAATACACTAGATGAGCCTAGAGAATCTGGTAGTCCTAAGAAAGTAAGGCAGCGCTCAAAACAAAACAAAGCATTGATGGGGGTATGTCAAAGGACCACAGGAGTTAAATGAAAGCATTCCTAATGCTGAAGCTGGAATTTCTGACCAACGAAATAAAGTAATATTGGATTATAACCTGGAGTATAAAGTAAATATCCATGAGCCATGCTGGTTTACATAAATGATGGAATAAATTAGTAAATGAAGAAGAAGAGAAAAATCTATGTAGAAGGATTCCAAGAACTCCCATGCAAAGAATTTATGTAGATATTCTACCTTCAAGGGAAGGGGGCAAACTCCCCATTCTGTGAGAGCTGCGCATGACTTCCTTCTAGACTGTACAAGACTCAAAGGGGGAGAAAAAGAGTGACTTTACACTAGAAAGTCCTATAAACACTACCACAGCCAGGTGACTAAGGCCACCATCAACACTCAGGAATCACGTTGACAGTAGATACACTTAACGTGACATGATGAAAATACCACTTCTCTTCTGTGCTGTTCCTCCCAACAACTCATGACCTCAATCTTTCAGGAAGCAATCTGCAGACAAATCCTAATATTAGGGCATCTTACAAAATGCCCGGCCAGTCCTCCTCAAAACTCTCAAGGATGTCAAAAGAGTGAAAATCTGAGAAACTGTTACAGCCATGAGGAGTCTAAGGAGGCCTGACAACTAAGTGTTACCTGGGATCCTGGGACAGAACAAAAGGCCATTAGGTAAAGACTAAGAAAATCCAAATAAATTGTGACCTTTTGTTAGTAATGTTTCAGTATTGGCTCATTAATTGGAGAAAATTTATCATACCAATGTAATAATGGGGAAACTGGTGTGAGGTATATGGGAACTCTCTGTACTATCTTCTCAGTTTTCCGGAAAATATAAACCTGTTCTAAAAAGTAAAGTCTCTTAAAAAGAAAAGAAATTTTAAATGAACCAAATATTGCTTTGCAAAAACAAGCAGATGAATCTCCTGAATATAAAGCTGAGCAAAAGAAATCAGGCACAAGCCTGCAAACTCTATGATTCTTTCCATATAGATTTTTTAAACTGGTAATTATGGCACGGGAGTTAGGAAGGTGTTTCCTATTTCCCCATTGGGAAAGTGGAGTGGATGGTGGTTGGATGATGCCATGTGTGGGGCTTCTGAGTGCTATTAATGTTCTATTTCTTGATCCAGTTGGTGGTAACATGGATATATTCTCTTCGTGAAAGTTAATTGAGCTAATGCTTATTATTTGTGCACTTTTCTGTACAATCCAATAAACCTCAATGATGGAAAGAAAACAGGAATGCATGAAGAATGCATCAGAATGTTAGCCCCCTGGATAAATATAGGAAGCAATGTTGAATTTTAAAAGGTTCTTTGCCAAATAATACCTAAAATTTACCAATTTTTAATATTACCATTGCTAACGCAAACTCTATCTTGCTTACAGACTTAAAAAATCTAGCTTAAGTATAAAAACACACGAGATTATAAATGCCAAATTCACAATGGCGGTTACCTCTGCAGAGGGAGATAGGAACACAGAACCAAGGAAAGGGGAGCAGAAAAATCCGAAGCGCATATTGCAAAATAGAAAGTTGTGATACAGTTAGGCTCAGCTATGTAAGTAATCATGACCATGTCTGTGTGTGTATATCCACACACAGAGATCTATAAGAACATGTGACAACCTAGGAGAATTAACAAGTATCGTGTGATCAGTACTTGGCCTCCATTTTGCTGAGAAAGAATGGATTCATAGAGCCTTAACAATATGGAACCATTGGCCTCTTCTTTATCAAGAGCAGTTCTGACTCAAAGAGTAATGGCCTTTGCATTTCACCAGCCCCTTGTTAACATCTTATCTTTCATGAAATGTAATGTCCAAGTTTTCTGGAAGGTAAATTACATCTGCGAACAAAGCTCTTTAGAACCACTGCGAACAGTCTGATATTAGAGGTCAATGAGCAGAAACCAATCCAACCGCTCATTCATTCACTCCGAAGCCTGAACCAACGACCTACACAGTCCATGTGAGATGTGATGGGGCTTGAACTAGGCTGTTTACAGAGGTGAGAGAGAGAAACAAACCGATCTGAGGGGCATTTTGAGGCAGAACTGTCAGGCATTGCTGAATGGCCCTGAATAATGAAGCAGAGCCCAAGAGGTGAGAGGAATCAAGGATGTGAGCAGCTGTGTGGACACTGGTGCCGCTAACTGAGAAGCGGAAGGTGGGGGCGAAACTTAAGAAGTTTGTCTTTGGAATGTGTGAAGTCTGGGATGCTTTTCAAAGCCCAAGTCTAAATGTGTGCAGTTGTATGTTGAATCTGAACTCACAGAGAAGTCAGGCTAGAGACCTGCCCTGGGGTGTCCCCGCTATATTGATGGTACTTAATGCGATGGGACTTGATAAGACTTCCTTGGAGAAGAGAGGTCCGAAGATCACGTCTTGAGCTACTGCAGTGGTTAGAATTTCATAGAGGAGTGTGCGGAGCCAAATGAGAAATCAAAGGCTGTTTCTCAGAGCTTTCTGTGGCAAGGGAGCAGGCCACAATCGCTTGGGGTTGGCAGAGACTCAAGATAGGTCAGAGGAAAGCTTCATGGTGGAAAAAAGACCTTAGGTGGGCTCTGACTGGAGGACTTGGGCTTGGGGAGATTGGAGGTGGGCTAACTGGAAGTGGGGCACCCCAAGGGACTGGTTAGGTTACATATTTTTCTTCCACATTTAGTCCTAAGTGGGGAGCATGGAAAAAAATTGGGAACTCTGTCAGTTATTAATCAAGTTCTGCTTATTTGTGGCCAATTGCTACAGAAGTTACTGACTGGCTTCCTGTATTGCTGCTAGAGATACATCAGCCTGTCTTCTATGCATCTGACTCCTGGCAGGCTGGCTTCCTGGGCTGATTACTACAGATAAGGGGTTGGTTTCTTGGCCAGGTTGCTGCAGGTTGCAAGTCAGGGTTCTGTTTTTACATATGATCTGGCCATTGTCCATTTGTATATTCACTCTCTCAGGAGAATACAGTGGGAAAGGAGACTGAGAGAGGACAGCTAGAGAGGCAGGAGGAAAGCCAGTAGAGATTATCACCCTGGAGGTCAGGAAAAATAATCACGTGTCTCATAAAGTTGGGTGGTGTGTGGTTAACTCCGGGAAAATGTTGCTGAAATGACTGGCAAAATGAGGATGCAAATGTAGCTCAAGGTTTTCCAGATGAAATAGAGAAGCCGTCAACATTCGTGCTGAATTCTCAAACATGAGAAACATTCTCCTATGGCAGTGGTGGAAATGGAACTAACAGGGTGAGTTAGGAAGAGAATAACTTCCAGTCCTTGTAGGAGGCACATTGCATCATAGTTAAGGACTGAACAGCAATACCGTCCCCCACTGAGAAGAGGCGATTTCCAGCGCCATGATGGATTTGTGATTGGTTAGATCCTAAAGGCTCTAATATTTCATTTTAGGGAATTCTACCATTGAGTAGATTGGGAAATGGGTCCTTCTCCCTCAGGGACTCTTAGGAACAGGGAAGAAAACCTAGGAAAGCAATCCTGAGTTTAATCCCCAGTATTCCAACCCAGGAACTTCCAATCAGCCATAAGATTGTTAACCATGAGCAGAAATTGTTTAAGGATACTTTTTATTTTCATGAGTTTGGTTTTCTCTTACTTAAGCAATATAACTATATTACAAAAGTTTGTCAAATAGAGAATGGATCAAAGTTGTCTGGAATCTGGGTTGCCCACTCCAGTTCTGTTAGAATGACCTTACCCTTGAATTCATCTTTGGTGAGTGGTGTAAGCAGAGGCTTCTGTCCTTTCACAAGGGGACATTTGCATCATTCCTTGGTATGAACACTAACTCCTTTTCTTCTGGAAATCTGCTAAAAGACTGTGGAAACCTAAGAGCAGAGAGAAATGGGGAAGAACAACCTTGAGCAATGGTGGGTGGGGTTGAAGCACCTCTTTGATCCTTCTCAGACTCTGTGCCTTCTCCCTAGTCCTGTGGCACCCACTCTAGCCCAGGCCAGACAGCTCCTTCCTGGATTACTCAGCAACATCCTACCTGGTCTCCTGGCCTTGTTCCTCTCCTGTCCAACATTCACATGGCTGCCAGAGAGTTTTTCAAAATCCTAGACTGAACTACCCCTTTCCCCTACGAAGTTTCAAAGGCTTCCCTTTGCTCAAAGGCTCCTGTCTGGACTCCCTATTAATACTCAAGAGCTCTCTCCACATTTTGCCTCCTACTAGTGGTTTTCAATATTGGCTCTGCTTTGCAATCCTGGGGAGCTGTACCAACTGCCCAGTGGCCTGCTTTAATCCGTCTGGAGAAGGTACCAGCTATTTGGATTTTTCAGTTCAGTTCCCCAGGACCTGGTGACACCTTCTTGAACTATTTGTGGATTCTGGTGGCTCAAAAATAAGAAAGGCTTTGTGTTTCCAAGGTGACTCCATCGCAGAAATACAGTAGGTTTCAGACTGAGAGATGGGGGTGGGGATGAGGAAAGGAAACCATGGGAACCTGGATCCAGGAGGGTGTTTGTAAGGCTCAGAAGACAGCCACCCCGGGACTGGCCCGTGGCCCGGGAAGTGGAGCAGCCAGCCAGCAGGAAGAAGGGGCCTGGGGCCTGGACCACAGGGGCCCTTCCAGCCCCAGGCTTGGGGAGCTGTTCTCCCAAGTAGCTCTCCCTCAGTGCATTCTTAGCTGTTCCTTCATTTCCCAGCAGTGAAAGTGCAAATACAAGAAGAAAATAGGATTTTCCCTGGTGCCAAAAGGGGAAGAGAACTCCTTCCTTCCCTTTCCTTTGAGTATTTGACTTAGAACCCTTTCTCTGTTGCTTTGAGATGTGTGTACATCTCTCAAAACACAAAACAAGCCCCTTACTTGTTTTGCTTCCCAGGAGTGCCTTTCTTGGGGGCTGGGGAGCCCTCTCTCCGAAGGTCAAACATCAAGGTGGCTGGTGCCCTGTCTCTCTGGGAGGTTAGCTTAGGCGCCTGGCTCCAGGCTGTAACTTCCTGTTTATCAGAAAGATAGGAGACAGTTTTCCTTAAAATTAGGTGCTTCAACTGCCTGCGAGCTTCTGCTTGGGGTGGATAAGGAAGGTGAGACTTCAGGGAGCTATACTCTACTGTTAGCCGCCCTCAGCCCAAAGCTGCAGGGCTTGTCCTGACCTGCCACCGCTGTCTCCCGCTGCAGCAGAGGTGGGGGAAGCACGTGTGATGCCAGCGAAGAGCCTGCACTACTGTGGGGACTGGAATGGCCAACAAGCATCAAAGAGCTGCCCAGTGGCAGGCCAGCCCACATCTCATGGAAGGGGGACCAGGGACGCCACTTACATACAGATCGCAGCAGAAAGTAGAACCCAACACAACGAGGGTCATTCACTATAAGTTACTGCCCAGAGAAACACTGATGGAGAAAGGGCCCCGTGTGCTTAAACACAGAGGCAGCCTGCTCCAGGCAAAGGCGGGGCGACTCTCAGGCGGAACTGGAGGACGACTGCTCATTCTCCACTGGGAGTGGGGAACTGGTTTCTAGCAGCAAGTGGGGACATGGACTGTTGGCCTGGGAGGACACTCCCATCCCCAGGTACTGGCCTAGAAGTAGATACTCAACTGTCTGGAAGGAGGATGAGATCAGCCTGTTGGTTTCAGGGCTGACGAGTAGGGTTTCAGGACCCTGCAGGCAGGAAGGGGGTAGATGAGAAGGTTTACAGTCTTGGGTCCAAAAGGCATGGCTGGTGCGTATATGGGAAAATGAAAGAACCAGCCGGATCTGGGGGCATGGATTGGTAGGCAGAAGAAAGCTCCAACTAGGTGGGCCCAGGCCAGTGCCCCCCGAGCAAGCCCAACCACGAGAACTCACCCCTGAGCTATGACCTCATCCCCAGCAAGCCCCTACTCTGCAGCGGGAGTGTCTGTGGCGTCTGTAAGTTGGAGATGACATCTGTTGGTCTCTGGTCAGGCCAAATGTGTTATATTATGGACTCCAGACACAATGAGCTCCATAATAGGGCCCAACCTCTGTAAGTCCTGGGGGATCACGAGATCCCAAGGTAGGCTCGGAGCTTGGTATTGTCACCAACCAGTGGCTGTGGACCTGTAAGTCCCATAGCCCAGTAAGAGTAGGAATGTTGGTGCCCTGGGAAGTAGGCAAAGAGGAGATGACAACTGCATTTCTACATGTGCTTGCTGTTGGGCCAACAACCTAAAATACCTCCCCTTCGTGATGCATGTAGCAGAGTCCTCCTCATCAAGAATCGGCATTTGCATCATTTTGTGGATGGAGCCTTTCTTGGGCCTCAGGTAGAAAGGCCAGTCCTTCCTCTTGAGTTCAATCCTGGCTGGATCATCTCTATCTCTGGCATTTAGTACTGTGCTGGGCACCATGCAGGCACTCAATAACTGTTCAGAGATAGATGAAGGAATGGGTAGTGAATGAATTCAACAGGTGAAGAAACTGGCCTGAGGATGATTTGTCCATTTGACAAAGTCACCCAACTTGTTAGTTTCTCATCTCTTTGCACCAACCAGGAATAAAGACCAAAACCCAGACTTCTTCATCCCAGGACATGTCCTTTTATATGGTGTGGGCGGCCCTTAGAGCTCTTGTTGGCCACTCCTAGTACTCTCTGGTGCCTACCTGGTGGGGCTCCCCTTGTGTTATGATTAAGAAGTTCCATTCCCCACCCCCTCCCATCCCCTGCACTCACTCACCTGACCCCACTTGATGACTTGGCCGATCCTTCCCTTTATCTGTCAACAAGAGTGCATTGAGGACCTACTGTTGATTGTTCTCTACTGACACATGTGACATGCAGAGAGCTACTCAGGCTCTCTGAGGCTGGAACTCCGCTGAGGCTGGCAATGACACATGAGCAGAGGTCACAGTACTACTCACACCATAGCAGTTTCCCTTAAGATGTAGGGCTCTAGAATGTCTGGGTTTTCCATACAAATCTCACCATGGGTGAGTTCCTCATCTCCCAAAAGCTCCTTCTTTTGAAAACCATCTGTTTTACTTTAAGGGAATAGATCCTTATGAAAAGTAGGCTGTGTGGGGATCCAGAATTTCAACACATGCCACCAAACCTTTTCCTTCCCTCTGAATTTTTGGAAGAGCACCTCACCTTGTGAATTTGTAGCATGCCATGGCTGCAAACACATACTCAGACACACATAAATGCTGACAGCTATCCGCTAGAAAGCCCTTCCCACCACGTAACCACTCAGGTGTAAGAAGCTGGAGCACTTTCATCTATGCAGCTAGTGTGAGAAGTCTTGTGTTTGTCAGGTAAGCCCACTGTGGCAGACCCTGAGCCCCTGGACCCTTGTTTTGACTGACACGGGGCCTTCAGAGGAAAGAGGAAGCTGCTCCATGTATGTAGTGGAAGGTGAGGAGTTTGGACCTGGACCTATATTGGAATGGGTGGGATTCAGGAGGTTAGAGAGTGAGGAGGAGGGGAGGGAGAGTGAGATGGTAGAATGTTTGGCAAGATGAAGCCTCTTCTTTCAAACAAAAACAAGTGGCCAATTTCAGGAAAAGATGCTTAACATCACCTGTCATCAGGGGCAAGCTAATGCACACCACAGTGAGGCACCACTTCACACCCAGAAGGATGAGCTGAGTGAGAAAAGTCAGATAACAGTGAGCATTGGCAAGGAGGTAGAGAAATGAGAACCCTCAGACCCTCCTGGTGGGCATGTAAAATGGTTCAGCTGCTTTGGAAAGCACTCCGACAGTTGGTCACATGGGTAAACACAGAGTTATCACATGACCCAGTGATTCTACTCTTAGGTATGCACCCAGGAGAAATGAAATCTATATGTTCACATGGAGACTTTCATGCAAATGTTTGTAGCAGCATTATTCATAATAGCCAAAAAGTGGAAACAACCAAATTCCCACCAACTGATGAATGTATAAACAAAATATGTATCTATGCAATAGAATAGTATTCAGCCATGAAAAGGACTGGAGTACTGATACATGTTACAATTGCATAAATGTTATGCTAAGTGAAAGAAGCGGGTCACAAAAGATGACATATTCCATAATTGCATTTATATGAAAGCCCAGAACAGGGAAATCTAAGGAAACAGAAAGTAGATTAGTAGTTGCTTTGGCTGGGCTGGGGAGGCTGGGGGGAGGACGGAAAGATAAGCATCATGGTAACTAAAGGGTTTGGGGTTTCTTTTTGAGTTGATGAAAGTGTTCTAAAGTTGATGGTGGTGATGCATGTGTCTGTGAATATACCAAAAAACATTGAATTGTAAACATTAAATGGGTGAATTGTATGCATGTGCATCATATCTCAAGAAAGTCATTTAAAAGAACCAAAAGTTAAGATCTTCTTTCTGTCCTTTTGATTTCTTGTGGAAGTTGACAACCAAAGCACACTTTTCGACTGGGAGGTGTGGGACCAAAAGTCAGGCAGAAGCAGGCAGGGAGAGTGTTTGGGGGGAGCAGCAGGCATGGGCAAGGATTAGGGTTTCCCAAGGCTATGCAACTGGGGCTTGATTTTACCCAGGTCTTAGAGAGCTGAGCAGGACCAACTGACATCAGAGTTGCAAATGGATGTCCTCTATTCACACCATGATCCCTAGGGACTAGGGATGTGTTTGTCTCCCTGCACTTTCTTTGATAGTGTGTCCTGAGTATCACCTTGCAGATTTCTCCATCTCCCTATTCACTTGAAAAAAAGTGAAATAAAGTGATTTTTAACTCTTGTTGGTTACTCTAGAGCAAGAGAGATCAGACTGGGTCCCTGAAAAGGACCTGGCTTGGAATATCTCCTACCGTCACTGTCACCTCCCAGGACACGAGATATGCAGTGTCTACCTCCAAGTTGCTGGAAATTCCCAAATGTCTTGAACTACTTAATGAGACAAGACAGTGGATTCTGAAAAAAAAATCTTTTTGTTTTAAATGACCGTAATTTTTTTAATAGAACATTGCTTAGAAATGATTTCAGCATCAATCTTCATCAGTTGAGTTGTGTAAGTGCTTGGATGTTAAATGCCTTACATTTGGGGATTATTTTGTTCTCAGTCCCTACAGGAAGTCGTCAGCAACGAATTGTGCCTTTGGGATTACGTGGCTGCAGTGATTCCGCAGTGCAGGCCAAGGGCAGTAACTAAGGAATGTTCCCTAATTTCAGTTCTTTCAGCTGTGCCCCTACAGAGCCCACAGGGACAACCTACCACAAAACTGCTGGATGTCTAGACTAATCATGTCTTTGAAATGTTTCCTCAGCAGTCAGGGATTTCCTGCTTCAGAAACCATTCTTTTGCTGTTGGCCAGATGGATGGGGCAGATCACAAGCAAGGGGCATCGAGATGAAAAGCAACCTCTGGAATGTCTGGCAGAAGCCAGGCCTGAGTTTCCTTGTTGGAACACATTGTTTCCATTGAGAAAATACCCCTGGGAAATGTCTTTGTCACCTGCCCGGCCCGTAGGTGCCACCATCTACACAGACACGGCCAGCTCGACAGTATTTGAGAGGATCTGTATCTCTATGGAGTTAAAGAAAAAGGAATCAAGTTGGGTTGTAAGCAAGTTACCCAACAAATATTTATTGTGTGACTGTTTCCTTCAAAGCACTCTGCCAGGTGCTGAGAAATCAAACAAATAAATAGAACTGGCACACTGGTTGGGAGCTGGAAGGGAAGCCAACCACGGCAGTCCAAGCCAGGGTGGTGGGAACTGTGTGGGGACCCAGTGGTTTTGCAGGACCCTGGAGCAGGGACACACAGCTCTGTTTGGTGGGACTGGTGGGTGTCAGGCAAGCCTTCCCAAAGGACGTGATGCTTGAGAAGGGTCCTGAACAACGACAGGAAGCTGAAAAGTCAGAGAGAGGCCTTGTAGGCAAAGACAGGGATGGGAGGCATGGCTTGACCAGAGGCCCTGGTCTCTGCTGAGGCGGGCAGGAATTCCCTGGGTGGCTAGATGCATGTTGGAGACTGAGTTTGGACTTGGTCATGAAGATGAAGGGACGGGTGACGATCAGACATCCATGTGAGGAGCTCAGCCTGGCAGTGGCACGGAGGCTTTGCTGTGATAGAGTGAGCACTGAGGGGGGTCGGAATGAACACTCAGGCTCTGGGGCTGGGGCACAGGGGTTGTGTCTAGAGATAAGAGAGTGAGCAGGGCCTGGGACGTGAGTGAGGGGGGACAAGGTGACGGAGGACACCCCGCGTGGCCCAGCTTGAGTCACTGTGACAGAGCTATGAGATCTGGAATGGTGGTGGGGAACTGGTTGTGTCCCGAATTCCAGGTATAAACTGCAGACATTCAGTTCTGGGGCTCTGGGAGGTGGCTGCGTGGAAGAGAACAAGGGTCTGGACCCACATAAGCAGGCAGGGCTTCTTTCTGAAGGCAGAAAAGCACACCTCTAAGGTGAAAGGAATAAACACCACCTGCATGTCATCCTTGAACATCTTTCTTGGAGGGATTAAATGAGGGCCTGGGGATGGAGATCCATGAGTCACCCTTGCCCAGGAGAGGACCTAGTCAGTGATGCGGAGGAAACTTCGAGCAGGCTATACCCGGCTTCGTGCTCCCCTCCCTGTAACCAGTGGGAGGTCCCCCAGTGACTTAGCCGCTTTGGCATGCATCTGGAAAATTTTAGACACCTACCCCAGCTTCTGGAATGATTTTTAGAGCAGGGACTGTGCAGCATGACACCACCACCTGGAATTACACACCATCTGTCTTTGGAGCCATACAGAGAGCTAACACATCCCCTCAGAACCAGATTGGCTCATCTGTGTAACTCATGCTTTGAGCATTTCTGGAAGCACGTCTATGAGCTAACTAACTCTCTCTCGAAAGGCTTCAGAGTGATCAAGATTATGACAGAATATGTTTTTTAAAACACAGGAAATATGCAAAGAGGAGGTAGTGGTCATCGGACAGCTTTACAAAAATTCCATAGCAGTGAGCATGAATGATAAAGCACAATACAGCTAGAGGTCTTTTTCACTGTTTGTTATTGCTAGAAAAGTAAATTCACCCAAGTGTTCTTCCCACACATAGAGAGAATTAGGTTGTTTTATTTACTACAGTGTGAGTTTGAAGTGTTTATGCTTTGCTAATGGTGCAAAATGAGCTATGAGATTTTTAACTAGAGTTTTAATTATCTAGTGGAGTAACATGTTACCCTTAATGGCTTAAAACCACCGTGACTGTATCTCTCACGCTCTGCTGCAGACTGACCGGCTTCAGCCGGCGGTTCGTCTGCTGGTGAGGTCGGCTGGGGCCCTAGCCTTGGGGGGCTCTATTTACTAGAACAGTCTAGAATGGCCTCTCTGCTTACAGGGCTGCTACTTGGTGCTCCTTCCTATGGCCTTTTCCTCGTCCCCAGGGTCTGTCCCTGTGGCCTCCCTCTGCAGGAGGCAGTTGAGCTCCTTACACGGCAGCTGGCTGCCAAGAAGGCAGAAGCCGAAGCCCATCTAGGCCAAGGGCAGGCACAGCGTCACATCCACCAGGTGCTGCTGGTGAGAGCCTGAGGGCCAGCCCAGGCTCAGGGTGGGAGCAGAGCTTACCACACATGAACATGGGCAGGCGAGGCTCTGTGGGGGCCATCTGGGTGCACAGGGTGCCACACCTGCAGCGTGGAGAGGCTGTGTGGTGGGTGGTTAGAGCTACCTGTCTGGAGTCAGACCCATGGGGGCTGAAATTTTGTCTCATCCACTTCTTGCCCGTAGTAGGAAATGTTGCCATGTAGTGTAAGACATAAAGTATTATGTGCTGCCCTGATATTGGGCAGGTTGGAGGGCCTCGAACGGCCTACTGTAAGTTCCCTTCCCCATTCTGCTCCCACAGATATGGTTCCCCAGCCACACACCCCTTCTTACAATTCAGAGCAGGCTCAGGTCCTGCTCACCCCTGAGCAGTGGCTTCCAATGCCCTCCTGGCTGGTGGAATTACTCAAACAAGGCCATTGCATCCTCCCACGGGAATGGGGGGCACCTCCCCATCTTGGTACTACAAAGCTCGCCTCCATGGTGCTGAGAGCAGCCCCATGTGGCCCTGCCTGGCATGAAGTGTCCCCTCCCTTTGGACCAATAACTGCTACTGATGTCAGCTGTCCCAAAGGTGTGTGCTCACCATCCCCACAACCCTGGGGCAGGAATCCCTCCCGCACCAGGAGGCGAGAAGCAGGGGATTAAACCAGATGACGGAAGTGGGAGACTGGAGTCCTGCAAGGAAGGGGCCACGCTAAGCTCTGTGAGATTGGGTGCCATGGGGGTTTCCTTCACCCCCAGCTCTGCCAACAGTGTCCAGCACATCTGGACACTCAATAAACACCTTTTAAATGAGTACTGATGATATATTGCAATGGCCTGTGTAGGGTATTACCTGTGCTTCCACTCCTCCACTTGTTCAAATAATCACGGAAGCCTGATTTTTTTAAACCATCGCAACTTAATTTTGCAATATTGCTTTATACCAAGAATATTGTACTCTAAAAACAAAAGGTAAACCCACTCAAGTTCATAGCTCTATCCTTTTGCAAAATTGCCTAGGGAAGAGCTTACTAAAACATATTCATAAATGCATTTGTTAAAAAGGAGGCCAGAAATCAGTGTTTAGATCTGCATGGCCTGTGGTATGCAGTACAGGGAGTTTTGAGGCCAGCTCCGTGGTCCATGAGCTCAGGTCCGTGTGGGGTTGGTGGCTCTCAGGGGTGCACAGCCTGCCTGGTGGTGCTGGCCTTGGGCTGCCCTTATGGCCCTGTGAGGCTGGCCCCTATGAAGGGGTCACAACTCCCTCTGAGGTTATACCTTGCACCTCCGTATTAGTTCCTTTTTGCTGCACAACTTCTTGCCACTAACATGGAATTTAAAACAACATACATTTTTACCTTATAGCTTCGTGGGTCAGGAGTCTAGGTATGGGCTGGCTGCATCCTGTGCTCAGGATTTCTCACCAGGTGAAGCCATCTTGAAATCAGTGTTAACGAGAGCTGTGGTCTGACCTCTTCCAAACTCACTCTGCTGTTAGCAGAACTCATTTCCTTGCAGTTGTAGAATTGAGGTCCCCTTTTCTTTGCTGGCTGTTGACCAGGGACTGCTCTCAGCTTCTAGAGACTTCCCTAAGATTCCCAACACATAGCCCCTCTCTCACAGCCTGGCAGTTAGCCTCTTCCTGGCCTACAGGAGAGCCTGCAACTTCTTGCCTTCTCTAAGGGCTCCCCTGATTAGGTCAGGCCCACCCTGGAGAATCTTCCTTTTGACTTACAGTCAACTGAGCAGGGCACTCAGTCCTATCTGCAAACTTCTTTTTGCCATATAAAGTTATATTATCATTTTGGGGTTTTTTTAAACCTGTTGATTCCATCATCCACGGATCCTGTTCACCTGGGTTGGGATGGCAACTGTGGGGCCATCTTGGCCATTCTGCCTACCACCCCTCAACCCAAACTCACAGCTCCATTCTCTCCAGTCCCAGGCAGGGCCTCAGCTGGACTTCCACTAAACACACAGAACTGTCTAGTGACTGGGGGTAAAGGAGCCAGCTCCTCAGAGCAGGGACGCCCACCAAGGCGATCCCCTGTGTGACCTGCCCAGGTCACCTCCCTGCCTCTGCCTCAGGCTCCCGCACACCTTCATCCTCTCCCTCAGAGCTTCCGGTCCGCAGCCTGCTTTCTCTCTGCAGTTCTCTCTCGGTCCGTACGGTTCCACACAGGCAGCAGGGGGCGCTGCTGGTCGTAGCTGGAGGGCTGGCAGGAGACTGAAGCACGGCCACGTCTCAGGCCAAGCTCACCTTCCTGGATTCCCAGCTCTGTCGGGTTTTCCTGATCCCGGGAGGACGGGGGCTCTGCTTACAGAGAGACCTTCCTTTCTCCCAGCTGGCATCGGTGCAGGGGAGTCAGGGCCTGCTGTCTGGGGGCAGTGCGTGGGCAGGCGGCTCACATGCCAGGTCCCTGCCAGCCTATGAGCTCGCCTGCCCCTCTGTCCGCTGTCGGGGGTGGCGGTGCAGATGGAGGCAGGGGTGGAGCGGTGCCTGACTAAGCAGGGGCCTGCACTGCCCCCTACACCGGTCCCTTCTGAGCCTTTAAGGCCATCTGTCTGGCTGTTGCTCCCGCTTCCCTGAGAACCACCATCCCTGGAGAGCCCAGTAGTCTAATCCAGTCAAGACTGAAACGTTTTGCTTCCCGGGGAGGAAGATTTATTTCCAGAGAGTATTCTGAATTTTTTTGTAATTTGTGATTTCGTCATGGGCTCAGCGGCCCACCTGCTGCCTCGCCCAAGCAGCATAGCCAGGGGCCAGGAGGGTGGTCTCATGCTCCGGGGGTCCGGCAGCATCAGCCTATGGTGTGATTTCCTCCTGGAAAAGCAAGTCGGTAGCTTCCTGTATTCCGGGCCCAAGATAAACACCCAAGAATCACCACCCATGCTTCTTTCAGTATTTTCCTGGGAACTGAGCGGATGTGAGTATCTTTGGCAAACTTGAATATAAGGTAGTGTATTTGGCATGTTGGTGTCACTGGACGGTGCTGAGCCAGGGAGAGAGTGGAGGTGAGGAGGTCAGAGACGAGAGGCAAAGGCCGGGCAGAGGAGGGCCTCAGAGCGGGGTCAGGACTTGAAATTTTATCTAAGCTGGGAGGTGTAATAGCTTCCTACTGTTGTTGTAATGAATCACACTTGGTGGTTTCCTACAGTCCACAGTGATTCCCTTTCAGTTCTGGAGGCCAGCATCTGAAATCAGATACCCTGGGCTGAAGCCGAGTTGTCAGCAAAGCTGTGTTCCCGCTGGGGGCTGGAGGAGCATTCTTCTTCTTGTCTATTCCAGCTTCCAGAGCTGTGTTCCTTGCATCCCTCGGCTCATGGCCCCTTCCTCCATCTTCAAAGCCAGTAGCAGAGCATCCCAGTCTCTTTTGTAGTTAAGACTCTCTCTACTTCCCTCTTCCAAGGCCCCCTGTGACTGTTTCAGGGCCCACTTGGATAACCCAAGGTGATCTCATCTCAATGTGAGGAGTGAGGAGAAGATGATGGTCAGGGATGACCCCAGAGTCATATCAGCTGGGCTGGAATGGTGTTGCCGCTGATGGGGACAAGAAACATTTGAGACAGGATAGGCTTAAGTGACCTGTGGGAAAAGTAAGATTAAAAGTTTTGCATATTTTGTCTGAATGAATGAAAAATGAAACAAAACAAACACATGAGCACAAGGTAAAAAGAAATCTGGCTCAGGCACCCACCTTCTGAGATCAGCAGGCAGTTCAGCCCAGATTTATTCTTTTCCTTCCCAAGTGATCTCTTTCCCAAATGGCAGCGGTCCCCTTCGCTTCCTCAGGGCCCAGGTTCCCTTGTTCCCCGGACTAGCAAAGGCACCAGGCAGCAACCCCGGGTGATGTACGGAAGGCTGCAAGCCCCTTGTTTCTCATCACATTTATTTCCATGGCAGCACTTCACGCTGATGCACTCACGGGTGTACAATATGTTAAGAAAAACCAGGGATATCATGCCATACACAATCTAATCTCTGTGATGGCCCTCCATTCTTGATTATTTAATATAATTTCCACATCCTCACTTACTAGTACCTCTACAAAGCCAATTTTTTTGCTTTTTCACATGAGACTTGCTAGAAAGACCAAAAGTGGGCCTATTTTTACCTTATAAAAATCATGAATTTAACTCAGTTAAAAGAAGTTATTTGGCAATTGAGCTTATAATAGAACACCATGAGAAAACTAGAATTTAGAAGGCATAAACATGCATAATTGATGTAAGCCACTATTTATAATGGTGACTGATGATCCTATACAGCCTTTAAAAGTTATTTCTTCAGCATTCATGGTGCTTAAGTCTTTTCTATTTTTGTAAGAAACTGAATGATGCACATTTTGTATAATTTTCAGGAAAAATGTTTTAGGAGATTCGGACATAAATTAACCTTGCAGAAAGTGGGTTTTTATGTTTCTCCAATAGTTCATTCATTTCAAGTGCATCACTGCAAGTGTGTATTCCCGGTCCAATACGCCATCCCTGCCTGAGGCCTCACAAAAGTGTGGGTTGACATTAAAGACATGCTACAGTGCATTTTGCATTTACCACTGATTGGATGTGGATGTATATTATTCTTGAAGTAGCAATGTGTTGTTTCTGAAAATATGGAAAAATTAGTCATATATCAAGCTTTAAGGAAATAAATGAGATCCAAGTTGATTTTTAAAGTTAATAAATTCTCATGAACATATTGTTGTCTTCTAGAAAAGCTTAATTAGAATGTTCACACTCCAATTTGGGTTACTGCTTTGTCTCCCTGTATAATACTGTGTTTAAGAATGTTATTAGAGTGTTGTACACTCGAGAAATGTTTTCACTAGGATATAATGAGAATTAAGGCCTCCTCCCAACTCTTGCCCATTGTCCAAGATTTGATTTTTTCCTTTATCCTGATTTTTAAAAAAATGTTGACTTTATTGAGGCATACTTTACATATAACCAAATGCACCCATTTTCAGTGTATGTGCTTTCATGAGTTTGGGCAAATGTATACTTATTTTACTATCACTGTGTCATTACTGCCACTATTACTGTGTCATTCAGTTAAGACACAGGACATTTCCATCACCCTGGAAAGTTCTTTCATGCTTTCCCCAGTCCATGCCCTCTAGCTGGCCACTCTGCTTTGAGAAGAAAATATGAAAACAAAGTTTTTGTTCTTCTCTTCTCCACCCTCCTACCCCAACACAATCATGTCTCTTTCTCTTTTTCTTTCATTCTTGTTGCTCTGGTAGCCTGACAGTTTATTGGATTAAAGCACTGAGTTGCTTATTGACTCTACTGACTAGGAAGAAGGACACGTGCCTTATTATTTTTCTGTTCTTTCTCAGTAACTTCTCACTCCTCTGCCTCTGAAATCCCCACCCCTACATCCATTTACCCATCCATCCATCCACCTATCCATCCAACCATCCACCTGGTCCACCTGCCCACCTATTCATACATCATCCATCCATCCATCCATCTATCCATCCATTCATTCAATTTTATTGACTGACTAGGCTACCAGGATCCCACCTCTACTTGACCTATTCTCTAACAGGGAAGACAATTTAACAATTATGCTAAAAAAGCAATAATATCATAACAGAGAAGCATGGGACACAATGGGAAACTTAGTAGGCATAGCTGGGAATGGTTCTCAGGGGAAGAGACATTAATGATACAGACCTGCAGGATAACCGTCAATGAATCAGTTAATATTTCAGTGATACCTACTGAGAGCTGCAGGCTGGATACAGTGATGGCAGCTGCTGGTGATTCAGACAGAGTAGGACAGACATGGGCCTGCTCTAAGCGGGTGCACATTGCTGTGGAGTTGGCCTGGGCTGGACTGGGGCAGTGGAATAACGTTCTTGGCAAAGGGAACATACAGAATAGTGCACATAGAGAGGAGACGACATGGCGAATTAGAAACACTGACAGTTTCACATGACCCGAGTATGAACGTCAGCCCTGATGGCCTTGACAGAGGGAGCTACGAGCAGCAGCTATAGCCACCACTTGGCTTTTATTTCTGTGTATAGAATGGTCATTGAATCTCTAATAAGAATCTTGAAAAAAAAGAAGTGAATGTAGGCACCACCCCTCCTTCACTTGCAAATAATTTCCTTTTGCCTTTCATAAGCATAGCCATGATTAAAATGACCTTTCACGATCAGCAGGCAGTGCTGAGGAAAATGAGGTATGTGAGGATAAAATCCATCTACCTGATTGCCATGTAACTTCTGGTGTGTCACAAGAGTGAGAATTTCAGATGTGAAGTAAAGATTGCCAAGAGTGGCAGTGCACGTAAAAAAATTCCCTACATGTCCTACATTAGAGTCAGAAAAGCAGAGAATTGGGGAAGAAAGAACACATTTCTTATGTACATTCTAACTTCTACCCCAATAGTTTTAAGGTAAATTATTTACATAGTTTCCATCTGAATTGTTGACCTTCAGATGAATGTTACTGGATAGGTGCCCAATATATTGAGGCAGATGTTCCATAGTCTCTGCAAATGCTGGTAGAGTATGATAGACCCAGCTGCTGATTCATTTTTGGCCGTAACATGTCCATATAATATATTTAATCCTTAGCAGCTTGATATTTCATAAAATCGATTTATTTTTAGTGAATTCTGTACATTTCATCTAAAATTAAAGCTCCCTGAAAACTCAGACCTCCTGTGGGCCCTAATTTACACAACATTCTGGAAATGTAAAATCCTAAATGCTTGCTGACTGCAAATCAAATGTTCATAACCTGAGTATTAATAGCTGCATAAAATGCTATGCTTCTCATTTACCACCCTTCAGTTGGACTTAGCATATATTTCGAGGGGGCTGCTTTTCTTTTCTTGGGTGGTCTAAGCTACTTACCATCAGATCAGAAACATATTCTCTCAAAATCCACTGAAGGAACACATTCCATTACTGGCCAAGGGTGTTCTGCATGATTCTGCTTGTTTGGTATCTGTTGTTTTGCATATTACTGAGCCTTCCCACTAGCAGGGTCAGACAAAGAAACATGAGTCCTGGGCAGAGTCATCATTCGGGGCCCTTCATTATCCATCAGACTGGTAACCAGCAATTATATGCACTATTGGCTTCAGAATTTCAGCTGCGGCTGCCTCACATACTTGCCACAGGACTGCTCATCAGACATCGTTGGACATGAGTGAGGATATTCACTACCTTGTGATTTCTAGGGTCTGTTGGTTTCATAGGCAGTGGGACCATCCACTTCTATTTCCCACATTGTGTAAGGGGACCCACTGGAAGTCTGAGTTAACTGACAACACATTTCAATTTTATTCCAGGGTAACTTATTAATAGGATCCGGGGCTGGCACACTTTGCAACCCACCTCTGATCATCGGTGGGCTCCCAGCTATTCAGAATGACAGGCCCTGCTGCCCCTTACCCCTCTGCCAGGTGGTCATATAGTGAATCTGCACAATAATTAGACTGGACCAACCTGACTGAAATGTGGATTTTTTCAATGTGTTTAAACCTCAAATATATATGGTTTTGAAATATATAAATGCTCTTGGGAAGAGACAGGATGAGACTATTCATAAAAGAAACAAAGGAGCATATGACTCTTCATGGAAAAATGCCTAGTGTTCATCTTGATCAAGATTAATGACATTTTTTGCATTCAGTAAGATCCTGGGTTATTTAGGCCCTTGTGGGCTGGTGCAGGAAGCTCACCACCATTTGTAGTAGACACCAGGCTGTCTGAGATTCAAACAGAAGGCTTGGACTAGAGACAGACTCTCTGAACATAACCAGCCTTTGTAACTTAGTATCTTCCATGGACATTTTTTCTAACAGGAAAGAACACTCCTCAAATTAATGATCAAAAACATCATTTGGTGGAGCTGCTGGTGAATAGGGTTTTCATCCTATCAGCTCTCTAGACAGGAAAAACTCAGACTTGTGTTTTCAGTGTTATCCATTTTCCCCTGTACTAAGTGAGGTCCTGTCAGTGTGGTTGACTCTCTGTGAGTCTTAGCAAAGGAGTCTCTAAACTAAAACTGATGAAGGAACGTGTCCTTCTGAGACTGCAGAACTAAGGGGTTCACAGACTGATGACTAGAAATAAAATAACAACCAGATAACTTTCCCGTAAAGAGCATATTGTGTCGATTTATTATAGAATACAGTTAAAAAAAATATTTTGAGGTTAGCCTCTCCAGTTTAAAAGCACTTAACTAGGAACACTTGAACAGCTATGCAATGGGCTCTCCCGCACCTGCCCCTGCCTACGTGGATACTGTAAACAGGGTTTTGAGAACACTCAGTCCGTTTCTTGATAGGAACAACCAAAGGTATTTGCTTCTTAAAGAAAACCATCTCCCCAGCTTCCAGAGCATGCACTGTTACTTGCCATTAGGTATTTTGAAACAACAGATTTTTGTTATGGTGCTGTGGTTAAGGCCAAAATATAATAGCTATTTACCAGACATACACATTAACAGCTAGAAAAAAAATCACAAACATTAATCTAGTGTTAACGATTCCATCAGGAATTAATGTGGAAAGGCACTGCATCCCTCTCACATCACTCACTGCACATCTACCACCCACCTCACATGCTTTGAATTCAAGTCCTGGCAAATGTTTTAACAGCATTTTCTACAACATACAATTACATTTTACACTATTCTTCCATGGCCATATATTTCACCCACATGTACAACAGGTAAGAACATATACGCTATCAACTTTATTTACAAGTTTATCTGGATGCTTTAGAGGGGTAAAAAAATGAACTATCTCAACTGACAGTTGCCAAAAAAAGTTTTTGGCTACCGTACATGTGTATAAACCACCATGTCAAAGAAATCAATGAAACCAATGTCTGATTCCAAACGCCTCAATGAAAATTTCTCACCCACTAAAAGTTGGCAGTGAAACTGCTATTTTCTGAATTTTATAAGTGAAACTCTCCATAGGAATTCCAGGTCCACTTCTTTTGCAAAAGCACAAGTTGTATGTTGCATTGGGTAAGATGCTGAGTGAGTGTATTCCAGGTAGAATTCCACACATTGAGTGCTGCTGCAAACAGAGTCATGAACTGGAAAGGTGATAGGTTTTTCAAATGCGTTCCTCTCTTCCCAAAAGATGTAAAACAACAGTGGCCTAACTCTATACACCAACAAAGGTTAGTTCTGAAAATCAGTAATATACATGCACGAACATTAGACAATGAGGGGAAGAAATGAAACACTACAATTTCCACATTGCATTGCTGTTTCCACAACTTTTCTGCACCAAATACATTGTGGCTTTAGCGATGCCTTTTCCTACCAGTAGACAGTCTACCCTGTAGGCTTGATTGAAAAAGAAGCTCTCCCATACCCATTGTCAACCTGCCCTTGGTGAAACAGAACCTACCAGAAAAGAACAAGTACAAAACACTCACTATCATTATCGGTTTTCTCAAGACATTCCCAAATGCCCTTGTGTGATCACCCTAAACTCAGAGATTGGCCCCGGACATTCCTGAGAGCCATGGACACTGACTGATGCACAGCATTAGAACCTTGATTCTCTCCTGAGCAACATGAACTGGAATTTCTGACACAGCGATCATGGCTGCCACCTCCAAAGTTGTGACTGGCCACTTCCACAGTAAAAGATTCCTCTCCGTGAGTATGATTTGAAATACTTCTTTGTCCAGGGGCCAGTTCAGCTTAAGTGGATGGGCGTGTACTCCGGCCTTCTGGTCTGGATGATTTTTGGTTTGGGTCTCTTCATTCTTTCCATCTCGTCTTCTTCCTCATTCTCCTGGTCGCTCTCACAGACGTGGACCACCACACTGGGAGTGGTGTCAGTGGCTGCATGCAATTCATACTTTTCCCCTGGGGAAAGAAAATGATTTCAGGGTAACTCGGGCAGCAACCTGAGAGCCAAAAACACAAGAGTAAATGAAAAATGCATGCCAGCATGCAGGGGTTGGCCTGGCCATGCTTCTGTGGGCACTCAGTGGGGACTGAGGGACACATCAGATATGCTCTGGACTGGTATTTCTCTGGTGGCTTGTTCAGGAAAAAACATTATATATATAATCACCACTGTATATCATTCTGCTTTCAGTCAGACGTTTGAGTTCAGGCATATGAATGGTACAGAAGGAATGTATTTTTTAATTACACTTAACACATCCACCAGGACAGTGAAAATACCCAGAGGACACACCAGCATGGTGCGAGGAGCATGGGTTCAGGAAAAGACATTGCACAAATCAGTGTGTTAGCAAAGGACAACGTGAGCCTCCCTCCTGAGCCTCACAGGAACCCCGGGGGGACAGAAGGCACAAGGACACAGGGTGGCTGCCTGAGCCAGGTACTCCAAACCATTTTGGCCACAGCATCCTTTCTCATACAGTAACTATCAACCCCTGGGGAGTGTGAACATCCTGCCGCGCTTTGTCAGCCTGGGTTTTACCAGGTTCAGTCAAGTTCAGGTCCTGCAAGGCTTTCGGTAACGGAAGAGCAGGTTTGGCTACAGAGGAGGCCAAGGGGGGTGGTGAGGTACCTCCTGGGCTGCGGGTGGTGCCCCTTAGTGTGGGTGCTCCTTCGCCTCGCTGCCTCAGTGTCCTCTCTAAATGGGACAATAAGGGCACTGACCTCACAAAGCTGTTCACCTGAGGGAATGTGAGCAAAACACTCGGTGCACATGCCCGGTAACTAGTTTTATTATGTCTAAAAACAGAATGAATTGTAACAGGTGGAAAGCTGGGGGTTGGAGAAATACTGGGGATTTTAAACAGGCAGGAGGGTTTGCTTCAGCTGACTCCACCCCTGGGCCGGGCTGGTTTCCCTCCAAGTTCCTGTGCTCTTCCAGCTGATTTCCACTGGGCAGGAGCGGCTAAGCAGGGCTTCTGCCTCACGCTGCTTTGGGGGCTTGGAACCCTAAGGTGCTTTTACTCATAAAAAGGTGGCTGCCTTTTCTTACCTCGCCCTTGAGACTGGAATGGTATTGCAACTGTGTTTGAAAAGGTGAAACAGCCCCAGTATCTCAGGGAGAGAAGGAAGGTGGAGGGTCACAGGATGTACCTTGCAAATCTCTGTCTCCTTGAAGAATTTCTTAGTGGCACTTCTTGCCTCTGGAGCAGTCTGACACCTTTCCCCTGGTGGGGATCCTGTTTCCTCCCTTGTCTAACATCCCAGCGGACTCCAGCCCTCAGCTTTGCTAGTACACCTCGGTCAGGGGCTGCAGGGAGGAGTACGCCTTCCTCAAACTGGCCATTTCCAGCTTGACCTTCATGCCATGATTAGCAGTAAGTAATGTGAGTCTTGCTTTCTCTCACTGAGGGAATTTCCACTGAAGCAATGTTTTCAGAAATGTAATCTTCTCAATATGAAACTTCCAATGGTCCAAGAAAATCACACCCTCAACCATAGGAACATCAGATTGCTGGCCAAGGAGAAGGAGGGGCCTGATGGTCTCAGCATTTACTGCATTTGCTCCACGGATCGAGCGGGAGGGTGGGCTCAAAGCTTTTATCCCAGGACACATTGTGCGTCTGCCTGGTTATCCAAACCCTATCAGCAGATGGGAACCACCAGCACTTTACTGTCTCCAAAAAAACTGTACTGCGTGCTGCCTATGAGCCAGGCACCATCTGAGGAGCTTCCTGCACATGACCTCAACTACTGCTCACAACTTTACAGGGCAATACCCATTTGATGGAGGGGGCTGAGGCCCTAGTAGCTGTCTCCCTAAATTCTCACTTCATCCCTTCATAGTATGGCACCCCTTCTTTCTCTGGCCAGCTCTGGAGGGGAGCACCCCTATGGGGCCAGGAGGGGGCCATGCATGACTAGGGAGGATCTTCCTCCACTATACTCTATGGTTCTCTGTTCCCTTGAACGTTTGAAAGGGCAGGTGAGAATTGATCTTGATGGAAAAAATTACCCTGAGCAAAAATGAAATACCTAAAGGGGGCAGGGCCCTTCCAAACTCCAGTGGTTTTCATCCCCACTTGGAGCCACAGAACCCCGGCTGGGTCTTGAGCCACTCAGGCGGGATGTACTCAGTGGGTGAGGGGAAGGATTCAGGTCCCCAGGACCAGCCACAGTCCCTCTTGCTCCCCTTCATGAGGAATGAGGCCAGAGGCAGGCATGCCCACTCCCAGCATGAATTCCAGTGAGATAGAAGGACGCAAAGAGAGGCAATTTACAAAACACGCTTGCACAGATGGATGGGGTACTGCGTGCTGCTCCCCGCTGCGGTGAGCACTGAGTCTGGGGCCCTCAGCTGATCGCATTTACTCTCCCCCACCAGAGGGCACAGCTTACCTGGCCCCAGCTTGGAGATAGCATATAAAAGGTCATAATTTATGACAGGAGTAGCATCTTCCACTTGTTTCCAGCCAACTGGCGGAGAGGCGGGCGGAGAGATGAGGAACTGCTTGTCTGGATTCGGTGGGGCCAGGTGTGAACTTCCTATGTGTAAAGTCTGGGGAGAAAAACAAATACAGGTGAATGCCTCGCGAGAGAAGAACTGAAGCCGCGCAACAGTGCTTCAGGAGGCTCATGAAGCCCACGTGACAGGGCAAATGGGTGCCTGGGCGGCGGAACAGGTCAGCTCAGGGTGAACTGTAATACGGTCCCTACAGAGGGGACAAAGGGGTGTTTGAGCCCTGGTCATGGTGCAAACGTGATGAGAGCCCCCTCCCAAGACTGGGACTCCCGGGCACAGGGGCTGCAAGTATTATGCTTGACATAGACTGACAGAAAATTAACTGAGATGCTTTCAGTATAAATGGAAAAAATAAAGCTCTGCTGCTGGTCAGAAGGGATCTCAGAATCCATTTCTTCTACCTCTTCACTTCACAGAGGCTGGGCTGAAACTCCAGAAGGCCAAGCGTCAGCTCTAAGATGATACCTCGGGAGGGACGGGGATCAAAGCAGGGGCAGGGACCCAGGCCTCCCACCACCCCTCGCTCCCAGGCCCCTCAGCCAGTGGCAGCCCCACAGTTCCCCCCTCTGGGGCTCCAAATCAGATGTCAAAGGCAAGGAAGGAAAAAACCAAAAAACCTTACAGGATATTTTTTAAAATAATGAGAAACAATTACCCATGATTTTAGTTTGGGCTCAAATGTTCTATCAGGGATTAGAGGACTGGCCAGAAAGAGCTTACATGGAAATAATGCTCGCCCCACACCAAATTTGCACATGAACATGCATTTACTTTAAAAATCAGAAAATGTCAGGGAAGGACTAAGCAATTACTCATTGGGAACCCTACCACTTCACAGCTGAGATCCAAGGTCGAAGCCGTGCCTCGCAAGCACCACCAGGAGGCAGGGCATCCCAGCCCCAATGTACACTTGGAAGTAGGTACATTAGCGCTTTCACAGCGCAGGGAGCCCCCCTACAGGGTCTGCTCCCAAAGCTGCGGGGGGAACTCTGAGCCCCGCGGGGGTTAGATTTAACTAGGCGGCAGCATCCCAGAAGCTCCTTGCCTTCTCCCTGCCAACCCACTGGACCCCTTTACATCATCAAATGGGACTTTATGAGTCTGCAGGTGGCTCATCAGTGGAACTGTGGGGAGAGCTGGAAGGGTAGGGGGCAGGAAAAAAAGCAAACCCACTCACAGCTGTGGGTGCCCTGGGGCCGGGAGGACTGCACTTGCAACCTGTCTGGTTAACCCATTTTTTCCTTTCAAGACAGGCCTAGCGGCCCTGTGCTCATGTGCATGCCGGGTGGGCTACCAGCGCTCCACCCAGCGAACAGGCTGCTGAGCCCCCGGCCGGAGCCGGAACCACGATGGTCTGCTCTCGGTTTGGAACGTCACTAGCCCTAAGCCTGGAGCAAATTCATGAAAACCTGCTGCCCAAATCTCAGGGCTCCCGAGTGGCCATGCCCCTGACACCTCAATCCACTATCTTCCTACATGAACAGAAACGCATTTTTTCTCCCATCCTTACTCCAACCCAAGGTCAGGGGCCATTTCTGAAGTCATGTTCAAGTACACCCTGACGTTTTCTTAAAATAGGTGAGCCACTGAAAACTTAGAGTATGGATTTTGCCTTTCTCAAGATGAATTTTTGGAGTTTTAAATCAATGCGTAATGTGCATTTTGACTTGGAAGGCTGTAAAAGATGCTAAGTTAAAGAGAAGGCCATAGGCACCCCATTTTTTGTGAAGGAAAAACTCCTACAATGTCTTTATATGTATGTGTGTAAGGGTCACACTACATTTCCAACAATGGTTACATGAGGGGGATGGTTTTGGAGGGAGAGTGGAAGAATATGCCCATTTAACTTTAGGAACTTTGTATCTGAATTGTTTCAGAGAACCTGTGTTGCTTTTGACATTCGACTGAACAGAATAAATATGCTTAAAAAGGGTGGAGGTGCAAGAATGTTCACTGTAGAATGATAGTAAAAAACTGGAGAACAATATAAATGTCTAACAATAAAGATAAGTGAAATATGTTTGAAATATCTATATGGCAGAATATTACATGCCTATTATAATCTTTTTAAATAAATGTAATGTAAAATGATCACAAATAATGTAAGATGAAAAAAGTATGACACAAAATATTATATACTTAGCAATTCAGAAATTATAATTTAAGATGCATAATGCATAAAAAATACCAAAGCACAACATAATCAATGCCTAAACTACTTTTTAAAAGGGTGAGAGGGAGAAGCATGCATACCAGTGAAATCAGCTCACCTGAGCAAAATATAACTTCATTTCTTTTCCAAGAAATTCAGTCTTATGTAGCTGGAGTCTGGCATCTGCTGCAGACAAGGGGTTGCTGAAGTTGATTCTGACTCGTTTGAAGCTCTTAAAATACTGAAAGGTGATATCCTTGTCATATGTCCTAAAGAGGGATTCAAATTTGGCCTGAAAAAGAACAATAAAAATAAAAGGAGTTAAAATTCATCTGCATTAGACTCTTGACCAGAAGACTTCATTACATTTCTAACTGTGGAAATGAGTTATTAATCATTTTGAAAACACCTAGCTTCTTTCTTAGAGAAGAGAGAAGTTGGCCTTTCCTCTCAGGAAGAGTCTGCTCTTTGTGGCCCTTTTAATTCTAATACAGGTGATTTTATGAGAAAGTAAGAATGTATGCTCTATTGAATTCACTGAATCAACGGAATAATTACCAATACTTAAACACCTCTTAATGTCACAGGAACATCTCTTTAAAGTAGAATGACCTTTTTCCAAGGAGGTCCAGTTGGAAGGTTTGTCACCTGCTGACCTGACAGTTGTTATGACCTTCCCCAGGTTAGTGAACTCCATCCCACCCCTCAGTGTTGTGTACATCAACTATTTCTTTGGGGCTTAAAAGCACTAGAGCTAATTTGAAAAAAAAACAAAACATTTTTACTGCACTGGAAAACAATGAAGTTAATAAAAAGATTTGCATTTCTTAGGTAAAGGAATCAGCTTTTAAAAAATTCCCACTATTGTTTTCCCACTCAGTCTGTTACTTTTTAACTCTCTAAAATAATACTGGTTTAAAAATTAATGTACTGCAAATGGACCCATTTCTGCACACTGGCTTTAATACAGGCACACACCCAGCTCTAGTGTTATCAGGTCTAGTGAAAATCAGGCAACGGCACAAGCTGTTAGAGTTAAAGTGCCCAAGTTCCATGATTTCATGTTTAGAAGAGCTCATCAGCCTCCTGGGAAAAGCTCTGGAGAGAGACCCCCACCCTGTGCTGGGAGTCTGGGGAGGGGGCAACTGGGAGGCCACTGCAGCCCTGCAGGATTCCAATCAGAGAGGCAGTTGATGCACATGAAAACCTAGAGGAACCACTGCATGGCCTTTTAGTGGCTTGTTAGTTCTTGTCTTTTTTCCAGACTACACATTGGGGACAGGCTGTGGAAACCTGCAGAGAAGGCAGAAGAGGGTGCCTGGGAGCTGGGTCAGGGCCTGGGGCTGTGCTCCCTCTACACCGATGTGGAAGAGGAGGTGGGGCCCAGAGAGTGCCCAGGAAACCTAGAGGAAGCACAGAGTTTCTGCAAAGGAGGGAGAGGATTCTGAATAAGAGAGCATTTTCAAGAATCCTGGCGAGGGAGCAGGGAGGGAATCGGCCTCTGGGTGCGAGCCTGCTCCATGAGGTGGGCCTTCCTGCAAGGTAGGGGGACAAGTCCTGTGCTCCAGCCAGGAAGGGTCAGCCTGTCTCTGCCATTGTTAAGGGGCAGTGGCATAACTCACAGACTTTCTCGCTTCAAATTTCATGGCTTTTCTGTAGCTTATGAATTTCTGTGACTTTCCTATGAGGGGTTTGGCAGAGGCAAGAATGAGAAAGAACACAGAACAGAAGCTTCCCATCGGGTTGCATCTGGCTGCCTATGACTGTTTTCTCCACCTCTCTCCAGAATGGGCAAGTTTCTGGCATAGGGTGTCTGTGTAAATTTGGAATTTTGCATGATCTCATCAACAGGCATTGTGACCAACTCTTTACTTTTGAATTATGATTCAGAATTTAAGGGAGATGACTTCGATGAATATTTTTAGAATACAAAAGGACTCAGGACCAGAACACAGGAGAAGGCACATTATCTGTTAAATCCATATTACCATTATACTTTTCCCTTGTAAGGTATTCTTATTTGTTCTAATAACTAATATCTAGTTATTATAATTGTTGGATGGCATCTCTATTTAATTAAGTAATCAAGTTAATGATTTTACTTATGTAAGACCAACATTACACACATAGACTTTATAGTAATTTTATACATAGAACTAGATATACATAATATCTAGTTCAAAATCTAGTCCCGGCTTGCAAGAATCATACACAATTATGGAGTTAAATTTGATTTAAAAAAAAAAAGAGAGAGAAAATTTCACATATCTCAGTATGGCTTGGAGCATAAAGTACATTAACAAACACCACCTCCCAAACAGAACACACAGAATTCATTCATATACAATATTGTTACAGATCAGTTCCATAGCTTGGGTAGCTACTGATGAAAATTTTACATGTCAATCAGATGAAGAAGAAAAGCACAGTAATTAAAATGACCAATTATACTAATTAGCATCAATGAGAGTTGCTTCCCAGAAGGTACATTTATCTCCCATGTAAGTTATTTATCCGGTTTTATTATTTGCTAGGGTTCATTTTCTCTAGCTATAGAAATCCAGAAACTTAAGGACAGGCCCTTATAATTACTGCAAACATACAACTACAACTATCTTTACAATACGTATTTCCTAAGATAAAATCAAATTATTCTGAACTCTAGTTGTCAAATGAAATGTTTTATTCACTGTCCGAAAAGACCTCCTTCCAAAAGTTTACTTACAACCTTCAGAGAATGAAAAACACACAGTGCTAAAACTTTTGCCTTATTCACTGGTCAAGGGACCTGGATATTTTCAGGGTCCACAAGCTTTAAAAGTTCCTTCACAGCTAATTCCTCAGGCAATAGCTTTTTATTTTTAAGGCTCAAAGTAATGTGGATTTATTTAAAAACCCCAAAACCCACAAGACAGCCACATACCTGCCCCACATATTTCAGTTAATTGTCCCAATTAACATAACATTATTTGGGACTCTCAAAAATGATATTATAAACCTTACCCTGGTTTCACTTTCGCTGAAGATATCACTGTTTGCCACACAGGCAATCAGGGAGCTAAAGCTGTAGTTAAAGTTTCTAAAGTGCATCTCGATTTCTCACAGTGAAAGCACTAGAGACTCACGAAGTCAAGCCCCAAGCGAGGTTCCTTTACAAGAGGCTGTGGGTTCTTTCTCAAGCCAGCCCTTTTAAAGCACTGAGGTCCAGCCCCCGGGGAAAAAAAGTGCAGCTTCCAGAGCATCCTGTTTGGCCAGCAAATTCCTGAGTCAAGTCCTGCATGTTTGCAGGCAGACAGGGACAGAGTGTAAGTTTCTACTGGAAAGAGGTGACGTCAACACCTTAGTCATTTTCCCTATGCTAATTAACTCTGCTTGGGGAGGATGGAAAAAACAGCCGAGGTTGGCTGTGCAGCTGCTTTATCGACCCTCCTTGCAGCATAGTTTCCACTGGTAGTAATTCTATTCAGCTACTCAGACACCATGCTTCTGGGCTGAATGGGACGACCCTTCTTAAGATGGAAAATGTTACCGAAGAAAAAGAAGGAAGGTCTACTGCATTAAACAGCAATGAGCCTCCAGGGACGTTTCAAGGCTCTGGGAAATCTGGAAACTAGTCATGTAAAGTTGTTTGATCCTGGTAATTCCCTGAAAACCTCAAGCAAGGTGTCATTTTGGGATAGTAGAGAAAATATTTGAAAATCTGTCTTGGTCAATGAACTCTTCTTAAAGAAAAAAAGTGGATTCAATTTTGAAATATGGCTTCTTTTTCCAATTTAACTTTATTGGATGAATGTCCCAACCCCCACTTGTATTGCACAGTGGGAACGTGGGAAGATACTCTTAAGCAACCCTAGGATTTTCATTGGGAACTTTATTGTTGTAATTTGAGAACTAGAATATGCAACACTTGGATCATTTTCTAACAGCTACTGAATCCGGAAAAAGGTATGAAAACATTTTAGAGAATCTAGCCTTGGAAGTTGAGAAGAGAATCATTCAGAGGTCTTCCTGCCTTGAGACTCACAGACTGAAAGTTTTTTTTAATAGAAAAGAAGAAGAAAAAGAAAGATGCACACTATTCTTAAAAAGATAGTTCAGCTGGCCTTTTTTGGGTCAGATGACTAGTCTGGAGAAGCCTACTGGGATAGCAGGATGTCAGTTTTTTCAAAAGGCTGTATGTAACTCTGAACTTCTAAGCACTTTACCAGTTTAGATCCCTAAGGTAGTATAGGTCCTTCCCAATCTCCACTATTTCATTATCACCTAAAAGCACTCAAGTTCTTTACAAAAGCATTCTCTAGTCTAGAGGCACCCAGAGACACCTCTTAAGCTCTCAAAAGATAAACGGAACTCTGCCCTTCACATGTAAAGGTTAACTTCAAAGAATCATTAAGTCAGCCAACAATAAAAAGAATATTTGCAATGGGAAAAAACAAACCAGAGCATTAATGTACCACAAAAGAAAAAGTATAAAGTCTTCTTGGATGAATGAGCATTGCTTAATTTCAATGCACAGTGCCATGCTGCCAGCTGTAGTTATGTAAGAAACCAGTTACGGTGTTTGCTTTGCCAAATTACCCATAACTCCCTACCTGAAAAAGAGCTAAATGCATATACTCTGAAAAAGTTTGGAACACTGAACAGTATGGCTATGCATCAGGCACCAAGGGGAATGCACACTGGACGGTGTCTGGTGATGGGGAGGGCATGTCTGCGTGGGCTTTGGGGTGTGGGGCTAAGGGGAAACAGGGCAGGGAGGGGACCCAGGACTGCATTCCCTACTTCAGAGAGGCTGAGAACGTCTCTGAAGTTCACTCCTTCCCTTGCCTTCAGTCCCTGCCGCTCCCCTTTTCTTTCTTCTGTAGTCCACCTTCGCAAACAGAGTTAAAAGGTGATCAAAGGAGGAAGAGGCTAACTTCACTGTCTTCTTCTTAAAATTATGACATGAAGCTCCAGTTCGGCTGTGTGGGCAAACCTGAATACGTCTGTTCACCTGAGACAATGGTACCGAGCTCACCCAGATTCACAATTTTGGCTGACTCATACAGAAGAAAACAAAGAATAGTGAGGTATTTGAAGACTGTTCAACTGTTTTGTTCATAGAAATAAATGAGAAATGATCCAGCTTCCATTACGCTGCCCCAAAAGCCTAACAAAATATGTAAGTCTATACCTGCCTTTGAATTGATTTTAAGCTCCACCTGATTCAAATGTGATGAACGTGAGTGCTTCCATTTTGATATCAGGGAAAGGGGCTCAAAACGGTGGCCAATTGTAGGAGGCTGGAATGGAGGCTCTCTGGCCAAAACTAGGTCACAAAGTGCAGCTGGGCCCAGGACCAGGAGAGAGGGCATCCAGGGTGTGCCAGCACAGGCTCGCTCAGCCACAGCCTGAGCGATGCACAGCAGATGCAAGTTTTCAGAGTGTGTCACTGAGCAGCACAGCCTCTCCATCGTGCTCCAACACCCCAGCTGCCCAAGGGGATGGACGCCTGTCCTTGTGCACGGAGGCAGCACTGCTGTAAATTCAAGTTCTCTTCATTTGCTAATCTGAATATTCTAGATGGGAATATTTGCTCTTTGACTGCATGTTTATTATACATATATGTGAACTTGGATTTCTAAATGCAATTAAGAAATTTTAGCGATTTTCCCCACTGAGAATCAAAGTTGATCCCCAGCCAGTATTTGAAAAGTTGACTTCCCTACTTAAGATACCTTGTGGTTTGGGAGAAAAGTACATTCTTGGTTCTTGTTTGTTAGCTGGATGTAAGTTATTTGAAGAAAGCAGTGCCTAATGCCTTATTAGAACTCTTGAAAAGCACACTAAAAATTGCACTTAAAAGAGTAAAACTGAAACTAGAAGTTAAAGAAGAAATGAAATGCTTGAATCAACTGTAAGCTTCAGATGTTTTGCATTTCTTCCATTTATACCATAAAAACCTTAAATGAATCTCTTTAACCTGAATTTGCTTCCTCTGGCTCTAAGCAGTTAGAGCATATTTTCATTAAGGAGTTTCTCTGAGGAAAAACTGAGGTTTAGGTTAAATTCCACTGTTCCCAAAACATAGTTAGGATGACCTCAGTACATTCATTATGTACCCCAAGGAGTTTACAGCCACAGCAAGAATGTGCACGCGTGAAACTTTCCAGAACAGGACCAGACTTTGATGTGCAAAGCAAAGGGGAACAAAGAATGGGGCAATTTGCAGATCTTCTGGGAAGAAAAAAGACACACTGGACTGAAATAAAAGGTGTCAGTGTATTTATCTTGAATGCTAATGAACTTCTGGTTTAGTCCAGCGTTTGGCTTCTGAGACAATGAAATAATTTTGTTGTTATTTAATATCTGTAGCCCTTTCTCTATAATGTGGAGTATTGTTCCCCCAACCTAAATTCCTACACAGCAGCTCACTCCCCTCCTCCTCCTGATATCTCCCAGTCTACAAGGTGTTACTAACTGATGGGAGGGTTCTTATCCTCCCTCAAGCTGTGAACCGGGTTAATATCAAATCCTGAGCTGTGATGAGGACTGAACAATCACACAGCCTAGCAGGCGGCAGAAACAATTGGTGGTTATTGTGTGTTAGCTGCGTTTCTCCTCGCCCCTCCTCTCTAATGATACCGAGGGTCAGAGGGGCACACTGGTTTGGGAGGCCAGGATTCACTCTGGTCTCTTGATCACAGACACCGTGCTTGTTCCTCGGAACTGCACCTGCCTGGCAGCGGTGCCTTTGGTATTGCAGCTCGTTTTCCCACCTCCATTCTTCCAGGCCCTCTGGCTGGACTGACCAGGGCATCTTGGATGTCTTCCTTTCCTATGGGCTCTGCAGAACAGAGGCGAGCTGTAGATTCTCTGTACTACCCTCCACTTGGCACCCCCAGCACACTGCTACACGCAGCCCACTGCAACTGCAGTACCTGTCTGTGGCCTTGCTCTGGCCAATGTCTTACTGCGCCATATTCTGTATAATTCCCACATTATAAAACTTCCTGAAGCTGAGCTTGATCACATTCCTGCCCTACAATAAAAGCTCCAGGAACTTCCCACTGCTCCTTAGGTCGAAGATAAAGGCTTATACTTAGTATTCATGTCAGTCCATGCGTGCATCTATCCATCTGTCCATCCAAGCACCCATCTACCCATCCATCTATGAGTCTAGTTATCCACTTGTTCTTTCACCCAAGACCAGTACTGGGTATTGGGGGTTCAAAGGTGAACCAAATAGACAGAACTCTCTGTTCTCATGGAGCTTACATTCTAGATGGGGAAAAAAGAAAAGAAACAAGGCAATTGGGTAAAATGTATCATACATTTAGATGGTGGTAAGTGCTGGGAATAAGGCAAAGAGGAGGGGCAAGAAAAGCTGGGTAAAGGAGGAGCTAAAAGAAGGTCTGGCCAGAGAAGGCCTCCCTAAAAAGATGGCGTGTGGATGCATCAGGGCCTGAGGAACGGGGGCATGAACTGTGGGATGCTGGGAAATAGCATTTCAGCCCCAGGGAACAGAAAACAGAAAAGCCCCAAGGCAGGAGACCCCAGTAACATTAGCCCAGCAGAAGTCTGAGAGCGGCTGCAGGGGAGCAAGTGGAGAGAGAGAGGCTGGGGAAGAGGCTGTGTGAGCTCTTTAGCCACTGGAGGGCCCTTGGCTTGTATTCTGGCTGAAGTGAGAGCCATCAGAGTTCTGAGCAGAGGCAGAGCAGGATACAACTTCCACCGTGTAACAGAGATGCTCCAGTGACTGGGCTCAGAGGAGTGAGGGGGCAGGGCATAAAGAAGCAAAATGCCTAGTGAGGTGTGATGCGTGAGATGTGAGGCGTGCAGCTCTCTCCGGCCATCAGCCTGCAGCTCCCCTAAGGTGCCAGCAGCTGTGCCTGCTTCCTCAGTGCCCACAGCCAGCGCTTCCTTGGTTTCTTCCCTGCCGCCTGTCAAACTCCTATGCATCCTTTAAAGTCCATCCCAAAGGCCACTTCTCCAGGAGGCACCCCTCCTAAATGTTCTCTTCCTCCTTTAATCCTGGTGGCTCCCTGGGTTCTCTCCATAGTCTGCCTGGCATCCTAGTTATGTCCCTACCTGGCAATCTCCCTGCCACAGTGACAGCTGCCTGAGGGTGACACCGCTCACTCTGCCATTCCTGGAGATGCACATAAATGCTTGTGAAGTTCAGGGACTGTCCCAGGGAGGGTCCACTGGAGGCAAAGAGCCAGAATTCACCAGGCATCCAAGGCCCATAGCCACTTGTGTCCCTGATTGAAATAGTCCTATGCCTTTGGTTTGAGCAGAGGCCTTGTCATTCCTTTTTGTCACAGGTGGTGGTGGTGTTGGAAAGGCACAGTGTTTGCTTGCAGGACCCTGGGCACAGGACTGCACCATCAGCCCCAGACTCTGAGGTTCCACCCCAAGGGGCACTAGCAGAGGCCTTCCGACTCCCATGGGTCTACCGAAGGCAGCAATCTGGAAAGTCCTTTGCATGTGGGAAGGACCTACTCCACTCAATATAGGCTCACCTTGTCTTTGTTAAATGCCTATTTTTAGGTGTGTTTTATAAGGTGCCAAGCGTAGAGTAGAAACAGTATATAGAGCTTACAAATAAAGTGCTTTTACTGGCTCAAGTACCCAAAAATCTACCAATGGAGTTCATGATCATGAACATTTGGAGACCATTTGTTTAAGCAGTAGTGTGATTAGAGTCCTAATTTTCTTTAGGCTTCTTCATAATAATCAAGTGTAAGAAAGAGAACAGGAAAAACATTCTTCTCTCTGATCTCTAAAAGAATTTCTGTTCTTGTTCACTTTGAGGGTAATGAGAGAATGGGCTCAGGGCCCCAGCTTTGGGCTCAGGAATTTACTGGTCTCAGCATGCTTTATTACTGCTAAACTCAGAGCTGGGCCCCTGGGAGGGGCCTCCATTTCAAAGAAAATGTAAAACAAAGTAGAAAACCCTTTTCCTGGTGGGCTCCTTGTAGTAGGAGTCCCTAGAGAAGACAGGCATGTACTGGTTCTCCCCCTGCAGAGGATGACCTAAGAATTCTAAATCTGAAATGGGACCAACCTATGTGAAAACTGACTTTAAGTTTAGGAAGCGTTAATCTTGAATCTGTAGCGTAACACAGAAGAAATAATGGTAATTCTAAACTTCAATCTGGCATATTTCTGATACTCTGAAAAAAACAAAAACAGGAAAGCCTGAAATATCATTTTTCTACCTTGCACGGATGAGTACAAGATAGTGTACACATAATTTGTATTTCTGGTATAATAGCATAGAACTTTCAATTACTCAAATAAATAATACGGTTTACTGATGCCAGTGCCAAAAATGATGGGTGCAGTGCTGAAAATGCTAAACACGTATTTTAACAGAATGGCAATCACGCTCTGCAAAAGCTTATGGTGGAAATAAAGAAAAACTGCAGTCATCAAAAAGAAAGAAAGAAATGAAGTGAAATTAAACAACAAGATAAGGCACAACAAAATAAAATAAAAAACAACAACTGATTTGGGGTAAATTGGGGGGAAGAGTGTTCCAACTTATACCTTAAGGAAGAGGTCACAGTTCACACCAGATTTCATCTTGTTTGTTAAATTCCATGTGCGGTCAAAATCCCATTAACTTCTGTTTCCTTATTACCTCAATCTTTCCTTACATAAAGGTTAACCAACCCTCTGTAACTTCTTGGAAATGCTTGCAATGCTTAAGATGGAGAAATAGCCATAGGCAAATCAAAACTATCCTTAATGACTTGGAGACCAGCAGACGTGGATTAAGGGAGGTAACATTTATTAAGAGATGACTGGGGCCACAGCCACCCTAATTACCCTTCCTTATTTGCTCTCTTTAGTCAATGCCTTTCCAGACCCACCTTGCTTTAATTACTGATTTTCGACTTTGGCTTTGAGGCCGTTCTCGGGCGGAGCCCAGTCCCGCAGCGACAAAAGTCTGGGCAAGAAAGAACTGTCTGAGCTAGTGACAGTCTGCTTTGCCAGAATCAGTCACAGGACCTGGTTATCTCTCATTCCAGAGTCAAATAGCTTTCCCAGCCCTGCACTGATTCATTCCCATCAGGTAAATCCCTTCATGTTCAAAGTATAAGTTCCACTTTCTAAGTCAATGCTGACGGAAAAGCCTCGTTCCATTCGTCCCCACGTTCCATGCTCATGTCAGAAGAGCTGATACGACCCTCGGGCTGGGATGTGTGAGAGGGGGAGGATGAACCTCACTCCGGTGGATCCTCCCAGGGGGCCTGGCTGGGGGCTGGGGACGTGCACGCCCCCGACCCCTACCTGGTGGATGCCTGGCTGAGCCTGAGTTGAGGATCACAAGGGGAGAAGGTCATGGGCGAAGGGGAAAAGAATGGGGGTAAAACTGAAATCTGAATCTTTACAGATGCAACAGTTCCCAGTAACTTTGCTATGCAGAGCTTGGATCCGCGCCCGACTTAAACATTCAGGAGTCAGCTCAGAAATTGTTTTTTGCCAAGCGCAGAAGAGAAAAGCATGTGTGTGCACTTCCTGGTTAGTTTCGCTATCACCCGCAGCCCTGCTCCCGTGTGTGTAGTTGGGAAGCCACCCACAGGGCCACGGCAGGGTGCTTTCTTCTTCTTCCATTGCCTTCTTCACTGAGTATTTTAAAGTCTGATAATAAGTTGCCTGAGGAAGCAGATCCTGTCTTCATGAAGGCAGCACAATGACTCAAAGCACACTTAAAAAACAGTAAACTGTAGGCAAGACCTCCCCATTGACCACACACATACATGCAGCTTGGATATTAACAAGCGCTATAAAAAAGAGAAGAGTGCCAACTTTGTTCATTAGGAAAATTTGGGGTTTTGTGTCATGTGACCAAAACTTGGGCACACATCTGCACCAGAGCATCTAGACTGCCCTCTTTTTCCACCAGATCTAGGATCCCCAGGTTAGTGCCCTGTTAGGAACTGGCAGACCCCAGCATTTAAAGAAAAAAAAAGTAGTTTTCAAAATTTAAAAATGGGAGATTTCACATAGAAATAGAACTCTCAGCTTCTTTGGGAAAAAAAAAAGGAATATGTGCCAATTCAGGGCCTAGAGGCCCACTGGCTATGGCTGAACCTGCTGCTGACCCTGTGCTCTCCAAATATCAGTGGCCCCCTTGCTCTGGACCCCACGGGCATTTGAGTTTTCAGCCTCTGGCTTAGTCAGTCATCACATTAGTCATTTGCTATGAGCCACTGAGAGGCAGGGGTACGCACGAAAGCAGCTTACCCATCCTTCCCCCTGGCTCCAAATGTTCTGCATCAAACAGCCTTTTTCAAATAATACATTTAGAGGGCATGCTCCTCACTCTTCACATGGCAATTTTTTTTTTCTTTTTATGGTCCATTCACTGGAACCACACATTTCCATAGGTGACTCCTTGGCACTGCAGAACATTCCCTGAAATTACACTGCAATGCGAGTGAAAGCTGGAGACATTCCAGGGATGACCTAGATTCGCTCAAACATTCACAAACCATAGTCGGTTCCTTTAGCGATTGTTACGAAAACATGAATGAAGGAAGACCAGAGAGGCGGACAGCTTGGCCGAGGTCAGAACTTTAACACACAGATTTCTATAGAGCTAGCTTATGACTAATGCAGGCAGGCAGCCATGAGAAGATAATGGTTAGAAGATGATCTGCGATTAGACTGAGACCGAGGCATTTTCACATGAGGTTTTTACGATAGTTTTTTTTAAAAGACCCTTTTGAGAAGATGGTATTTGCAACTGCCCTTGTAAAAATCTAGGCTACAGTTTGATCAGTCTTTATGTGCTGAAATAACTCTTAGGAAGATCGTGCCTGATGGAAGCCATTCTGCTCAGCCTGAGCTGCCCAGGCTCTTCCATTCTCAGGGAGCTCGTGGTGACACCCACCATCTGGAGTGGTGACATTATATGGCATATACAGTGAGCAGCTGCTGGGGTTTGCTGAGCCCCCAGCCTGATCCCCTGCAACTTCCCCCAGCCAACTCAATGGACCCTGGCTATTCCAGCCTCTGAAACAGAGGTCCTTGTGCAGGAGGCTTATTAGGGCAGCACCCAGGCAAGGAAAGAGAAGCACAGGAGGGGAGGAAATGGGCAGCTGAGGGACAAGCCCTTAATCCCTGAAGGGACCTGGGTGTCACTATGTCCACCAACCAACCGGAACAAGGTCAAAGATCTGTACCCTAAGGTCATCATCTGAAATTTCTTATAAATATAGCAGACACCATGAAAATAGTATTGATTCCACC
The DNA here is from genome assembly GCF_040802235.1 of Manis javanica. Taxonomy (NCBI): domain Eukaryota; kingdom Metazoa; phylum Chordata; class Mammalia; order Pholidota; family Manidae; genus Manis; species Manis javanica. The sequence continues at coordinate 49,736,968 of NC_133158.1, read as the reverse complement.
CCAAACCATTAGCATTAGCTCATCTTAAAAGTTCCATGTAAGCAACTTCAAAGGAATATGGTTAAAAAAAAAAAAAGTAGTAAACCCAACAGTTTTAAACTTTTGGCATAAACCATGTTAACTAAAACCCTGAATATTGACCAAAAGTTCACTCCTAGAAATTTATTCTAAGGAAATTCTCATGGCCGTGGGCAAATATTTAGATGTGAATTTATTACACGGAATGCTGTTTATGCAAATAACACACCAGAAACATCTAAACATCCAATCTGTGACCAGCTAATGAACATGTGGAACCCATTCAATAGACTACAGAGCCACTTACACTAAGGACGTGAAAACTATTTCATGACACAAAAAGATGCTCGCATCTTGCTGTTAATAAAAAAAGCAGGCTGTAAAGCAATGTTTATTGTTAATACTCCATTTTGGTGAGAGGAAAAAATATGCATATTAGTAAATAAGATTGCAATGTTTTCCTTTTTTTGTTTATTTGGACATAATAGAATGCCCACAATGAACCGTTATTACTATTGTAATAACAAAAAGTCTTTCTTTTTCCCCTTTCCCCACTACAGGTTATATACCAAGGGTTAGGGAAACCATGGTTAACAGATACACTACGTAATATTAAAGGTTAATCAGAGAGGAAATCTAGCCTGTTTTGCCTAGTGCTGTGGTATCATGGCTTTAAATTCTTTGCCCTGTATTTGTTAGGCACAATTCCCAAGCACAGTGTTTTCAACCTTTTAATATTTTGGAGTGCCGATTGTTGTGCTGTTGAAAGAATCCCATTTCTTACCTAAATGCTTTTAAAAACAGTGATTTCACCAGAAAATATTTATTTTGCATGTTTTTGATAACCTTCCTAGCTAACCATCTTTATCTGGTGACGTGTCCAACTAAGCTGTATTGACTGAGCCACTGTCCCATGAATTAGGGCTGTATGCATGCCAGGAAACAGTGTTGTGATCCTGTTGTGTCCCACTGTGCAGGTAGCTGAGTTGAACTCTGATAGCATGAGCAGATCTCACACAGCACCTTCTGCAAGCTCCAGTGTGGCCGGCCAGTACAGAGTATCCTGTGTTTTTCAGAAAATCTGGTATTCAAGCCTTGCAAATGACTCCTAACACGATGCCTTCTTTGAACAAAACTAACAAATTTTCTCTTGTCACTGCCATGTCCCCACATCTATGCCTTCCTCATTTGCTTTATTTCCTCCATTCTTGCTTTCCCAGAACCACACTTAGGTCCTTTCCTTTCTGCCTGTGACAGTCCTGCCCTCTATATCTCCCTTCAAACAACACTGGAATGTTACCTAAGGAATGTTTTCCCATTAAGGTGTTAATGACGACAGCTATTCAGTGTATAAGACCTCCCAGAGAATGTATTTAATCAGCAAATTCTGGAGATCAAAGTCTCAGCCCCAAAGGAATCCATTGCTAAGAGAAAAATTCCAAGCAGAAAGTCAGGTACAGGGGAATTTTCCCTGGACAGGTGGGCTCTTCTGGGACTGTGTACTGACTACCTGGAGATGAAACACATATTTTTTGGGCATTGATACTGAGCAATTCTTGTGTGGGCTGTTTGGGATTAGGAATAGACTTTCCAGTCTAAAGGAAAATCATTCATTTGTTCATTCATTCCACTGCCATTAATGAAGGATTTGCTGTGTGCCTTCTCGAACTCCATGTTGGGTCTAATTATACCTATTATATATTCTCCTAATACCAGGAACCTCTAATTCTTAGCACTTATCATATTTTAATTGGTTTCCTCCACTGAACAAGGGGCAGACTAAGTGATGGGTCCTGAAATATTTAAGACTTCATAAATATTTGTTGAATGAAGAAGACATGCAGCCTAGTATAAATGACTGTTTACTAGAGATACAAAGAGGAGTGAGATATGACCATTCCTTCAAAAAGCTTCTAGTCATGTTAATCGCAAAATACTTACTATGCCATTATCAGGTGTTCATACATGAATAGGGGCTTCAAAAGTCTAAGACACAGTTCCTGGCCCTATAGGGCCTTACATCAAAGCTTTGGAGACAAGACCACAAATCCAGTGACAAGGTAATACAAACATCTCCATGCTGTGTTGCAGACAAAAGGGCTCAGGATACTGGAGGTGGAGACTGGTGATTGGTGAAGGAGAGTCTCATACATAATGATCCTGTCTCAATATCCACTTAGTTTAGTTACAGAATATGTTGTGGATAAAGGCCTTGAAAATAGGCTTAGATTTTAAATGGATGGGAAGAGGATATAATCCCTGTATTTTCTCATTCCTACTTGAAGGGAAGGTATTAGGAAATTTATGATTTTCTTTACCAACTATCATGCAGAATCCAGTAAAGAGCTGCTTTTACTGAAGGACTTAGATGCTTTATTCATTCTGAACTGCTTCTTTGATTGCCTGCATTTTTGCATGACATTGGTTAAGTACTAATATCTGTCAATCTCATGTCCTGGATTTCTTGGGAAATCTTACCTTTATGTACTTTATTTCTAAAATAAAAACAATTCATGCAGTATGTGTAGCTACATTTTTAATATTTTGTTAAAAGAGCATCAAAATAAATAATGTATCAGACAAAATCTTCCATTAGCTCATATGCCTGAATCCGGGCTTGGTGGATAATGTATCTGTCAGTGGAGGGGGTTGAGGAGGACGCAGGGAGCCACAATAAAGACAATTTTGGCAGACTGAATTATCCAAAGATGGCTGCCATGACACCTCTCATCTGATGTGCTCTTGAAGAAAACTGCCATTCTCCTGTCAGGAGGAGGAGTGTGTGTCCCCTGCCCTTAAACTTGGGAGGGTTTCTGTAAGTGCCTCAAGCGATAGATACTACATGGGGGAAGTGACACCATATGACTTCTGAGGCAAGGGAATACAAAGCCATGCACTTCTGCTTTGTTCTCTTGGAGCCCAGACCCCACGCTGTCAGGAAGCCCAAACAGCCTGAGGAGAGGCCCCCATGGAGAGGAACTGAGGTCCTGGATCAAAGCCCTGTCTGAGCTCTCAGCTGACTGGCGGCACTCGTGCCAACTATGTGCGTGTGACATCTTGAGAGTGGTTCTCGGGTCCCCAGGCAAGCAAACCCAGCAGATGCTGTGTGGAAAAGAGAACCATCCATGCACAGACTTCAGATGAATGAGTGAAGTAAATGACTGCTGCTGGTGTAAGTCACTAAGTTCTGGGTGGTTTGTTTCACAGAAATAGTAACTTGAACAATGTTTCGGAGATGGGCTGAAGTGACAAGGCCCTATTATTAATTAGACTTGGAAAGCAAGGAAAGCAAGACCAAAGTGTTTAACTGCTTCCCCCTCTGAGAGACCAGAGAGTAGGGTCCTTGACAGGAGCAGTGGGAGGTAGAGGAAGGGCAGGTGAAGGTGAGGTGGGGATGGCGAGTTTGGCTTCTTGATGTGCATATGACGGTCTGCCTTTTACGTGCACGTCTATGAGAGGTCCACAGCACAGTGGCAAGGGGCGTGGATGCTGGAGCCAGCCTGCCCGGGCGTGACCCTGGCTTCTCACTCCCATGCGCTTTGCTTTCTTCAGCTGTAAAGGGAGGATAATAACAGAACCCGCCTCAGACAGTCATTGTGGCACTAAGTGACCTAATGTCTAAAAAGGGCTGGGCACATAGGAAGTTCTATGAAAATGTTTGCTGTTAGGATCCACATAAATGTGGGCCTTAAATGGGAGGCTGAAGAACTGCCTCTCAAAGATGTCCATGTCCTAATCCCTGGAACTTGTGAATATGGCACCTTACGTGGCAGAAGGGACTTTGCAGATGTGATTAAGTTAAGGATGCTGAGATGGGAGATGACCCTGGATTGTCTGGGGGAGGGGGCTGATGTGATCAGGGGGTCCTTATAAGAGGGATGAGGGAGGTCAGGGTCAGAGACCAGGCGTGAAGATGGAAACAGAGACTGGAACGATGTGGGGCCAGGAGCCAAGAATTCCTCCAGAACCCGCAGAAAGGCAAGGAAACACGTTCTTGCCTAGAAGGAACAAACCCTGCCAACACCTTGACTTTAGCCCACTGGGACTGACTTTGGACTTCTGACCCCCCAGACCTGTAAGATAATAAGTCTGTGTTATTTCAGCCATTAAGTTTGTGGGAATTTGTTACAGAAGCAATAGCGAATTAATCCGGATTTTAACCTTGAGAAAGGGAGCTTTACAGAACATCCAGCAGACGGAATGATGAAAAGAAGACAGACTTGGGGATCAATCAACGCTCTCTCTTTATTTCCTTTCCTGCTGACTTAGCCTTGGGCAGGACAACATTTTCTCTTTAATCTTAGCGTGGGAGGCTGGTCAAAGCTTGGGCTCAGGCATCAGGTGCGAGCACTGACTCCAGCCCTTACTCACTGGGGGGGAAGGGGGGTCCCTGGTTCACTGGTTCCTGCCGGCAAGGCCGTACTGGCTATTTACAACCAGATCTGTACTGACTGTCTTCATATCCCTTTGGTCAGTGCCCATGAGGCACTCTATATTGCTATGTATTTTGAGTATTAGGTCTAGACTTAAAACTCTGAGTGTCCTTTTTTGTAAATTAGGTACAATTTAAGTCAAAGGTTGTAGATGAGTGTAGGTAAGTAGTTCTTTAATTGGGATTCCCAGAGCAGCAGTATCTCATTACTTGGGAACTCACTAGAAGTGCAAATGTTTGCTTCACCTACTAGAATGGGCAGAATTCTAAAGTGGCCCTGAGATCTCCCTCCCTGGGGGACACGCCCTGTATAATTCCCAGGACTATGGCCAAGATGGATATTACCACCCATGATTGGTCATGTTATACAGCATAGTTTGTTAAAAGGGAGATTATCCAGGATGAGCCCTTAAAAGGGATGAGACTCTTTTTGCAGCCACAGATTTGACATGAGATGAATTCTCCATTGCTGGTTTGAAGATGGAGGGGGCTGGGGGCCAAGAAATGCTAGTGGCCTCCAGGACCTGGGGTAGCCCCTGGTAACAGGGACTCAACTGTACATGGAAGCAGATTCTTCCCCAGACCTCTACACAGGAATGCAGCCCAGCTGATGACTTGATTCTGGCCTTGTATGACCTCGAGCAGAGAACCCAGCTACACCATGCTGGGACTTTGACTACAGACCTGTCGGCTAATAAGTGGGTGTTGTGTTAAGCCATTAAATTTGTGGTCATTTGTCATGCAGTTATGGAAACTATTTACTGAATCAGAAACTCTTGTGTTTGAACAAGCCCTCCAGGTGACTGAGATGCACACTCAAGTTTGAGCACCTCTAGTCTATTTAAGGGCCTGCCCAGCACAGCTTGGCACAGGTGGGTCCAGGGTGAATAGCAGCTGCTGTACTATCATATATTCTGAGAATCTTCCGGCTCCTCTGTTGCATTTGAAAAAGCTTTAAAAAGTGCAAAAGAAAAAAAGTCTTCCAGACTTGTGCTTTCAGGTGTAAGAGCAGATTGAACGTTGGCTATTCTGAAAACAACAGACAAGGGAGAGAAATTCCCTTTTCCTCTTCAATCTAACAGTCAAGGGCAACTAGAACTAATACTGATGAAGTAGCTGCAGAAGACAAGTTCTAGCTGAAGTGGGGGAGGGCAGATGCGACCTCCTCCCATGTTCTGAGAGGATGTAGGCAGGGGAGATTGATCTGAGTCTCCAAAACTAAAAGTAGGACCTACTTCATAGGGCAAGTAAGACGCTGTCATGAGAAACCCCACAGCAGGGCTTAGGACTGGCGCTTGGAGACATGCAGTCAGGGCAGACTATTCCTGGGTTACCCACTTCTCTCCCACCATTTCATTTTCCTGCATACCTCTCATTTCTTCCAGCTTCTTCCTGACACTCTTTCGATTCATGTTAGCATGGTTTATCCTTCTCTACTCATTTCTTTGTAATCTATACATGTCTTTCTATTTCAAATGGGTTTCCTGTAGACAACATTTACTTGGGCCTTGTTTCTTCATCCACTCTGAACAATCTCTGTCTTTTCACTGATGTAGTCATTGAGCCACTGAGGTTCAAAGTGACTGCTGATTTAGTTGGATTAATAGCAACATCAAACAAAAACACTTTTGCACAAGATGGAACCATCAACAAGATGAAAAGGCAGTTTATTGAATGGGAGAAGATATTTGCAAATCATACATCTGATAAGGGGTTAATATGCAACATATACAAAGAACTCACATGGCTTAATATAAAAAAAACAACCCAAATAAAACTGGCAGAGGACCTAAATAGACATTTTTCCAGAGAAGACACAAAGTTGGCCAAAAGGCAATGAAAAGGTGCTCCACATGACTAATCATCAGGGAAACACCGATCAAAACCAAAATAAGGTTATCACTTCACACCACTGAGAATGGCTGTTATTACAAAGACAAGAAATAACAAGTGTTAGTGAGGATGTGGAGAAAAGGGGACCCTCTTACTTTGTTGGTGGGAGTGTAAATTGGGGCAGCTACTATGTAAAGCAGTACAGAGGTTTCTTAAAAAAATTAAAAAAAGAACTACCATGTGATCTAGCAATTCCTCTTCTGGTTATTTATCCAAAGGAAAACACCAATTTGAAGACAGGTGCACCCCTACGTTTTACTGCATCATCATTTACAATAGCCAGGATATGGAAGCAACCTAAGTGCCCATCGATAGATGAATGGATAAAGAAGATGTGGTACATATACACAATGCAATAGTACTCAGCCATAAAAAAAAATGAAATCTTGCCATTTGACACAACATGGATGGACCTGGAGGGTATTTTGCTATGTGAAATAAGTCAGACAAAGAAAGGCAAATGCCATATGATTTCACTTTTATGTGGAATCTAAAAAACAAATCAAACCAAGATTGATATATGAAATAAACTGTTGGTTACCAGGCTGAAAGGTGGGAAGAATAACTGAAGAGGATTAAGAAGTATAAACTTCAAATTACAAAGTAAATTAGTCATGGGGATGTAATGTGCAGCACAGAGAGTATAGTCGATAATATTGTAATAACTTTGTAGGGTGACGGATGCTAAATAGACTTACCATGGGGATCAGTCCATAATGTACACAAATATCAAATCACTAGGTGTACACCTGAAACTAATAGGATATGGTATGTCAATTATACTTCAATAAAAAAAATAAGGTGTAACATAAGCCAGTCTCACCTGAACTTTGTTTTTTTATTTGAAGGATGCAGGTAGCACTTTCCTATGTTTTTTACACGTTGAAAATGACTTGGTATAACTATGTCATAGGGAAGTAGGAATTGTACCCTTTATTGTCCATCTTCATTTTCTGTTCCCCTACAAAGCTGATGTTTAAGCATCAAGCTGACTGCGCTGGTGCATGAGAACAAGCTGATGTGATCTACAAGGAATCAGATGCCTACGCCAAGCAGTTCAAAATGGCATTCGATGTTCAGGCTCAGGTAGCAACAAAGATTGTAATTCCTTGGGGGGGTGAATGTGTAGATACTTTTTAACGTTTTGCAGTAATTGCACAAGTTTTTGCATTTTTCCCTGAAGGCACTGTTTCTTTCTTTCTTTCTTTTTTTTATTAAGGTATCATTGATATACACTCTTATGAAGGTTTCACATGAAAAACAATGTGGTTATTACATTCACCTATATTATTGAGTCCCCCCCATACCCCATTGCAGTCACTGCCCATCAGTGTAGTAAGATGCCACAGAGTCACTATGTGCTGAAGGCATTGTTTCTTATAACAAAACAAAACAAAACAAAACAAAAACGCTGTTTCCACAGCTGGCCCAGTTCTGGGCACCCAGGACATGGCTCTGTCACTATTTGTTGGCTGAATGAGTGAATAAATTAATGATCACACTCTTTTTAAACACCAAAATATTAATCTAACAAGAGGAATTTAGAAAAAACAAAAGGTAATCACACCTTTTAAAACTTGTAAATGCGGGGGGGGACTGATCTCTGGATGTCTATCACCTCTTGGCCCTCTCTCCATTCACTCACAGGCATTTTCTGGACATCTGCGCTGGGTGAGAAGCCACACTGGTCCCTGGGAGATCAGGAATGAGACACAGCCCAGCCCTCAGGAAGCATTCGGGTTGGAATAAAAGGTCTGTACGTAGTACACAGACCTGCCCTTTATGCTCAGCTGCGGCATGGACCGTGCATGCCCAAGAAAAGGGGCCAGTGAGTGCTGAGTGCTGTAGGAAGCCTCTTAAAGGCTGTGTGATGGGCGCTTCACTGACGGCCAGGGAGCAGCTAGGCAGATGGAGGAGACTGTGTTGGCAGAAGTCTTGGGCCCACTGTCAGTGCCGTGGGACTGCTGGGACCAGCTCCCTTGGGCCCCAGGCCACAACTGGATACCAGAGGAACTGGCCTTCAGTCAGCAGCCCCAATGCCTCCCAAGGGTATGGTGTCCTTCAGAAAAACCAAACTGAAAGGCAGAAGCAAAGCAAAATCACAAGAGCGTCCCGTTTCAATGTTACTCAACGTTGCTTCTTGCTCACTAGCGGAGTTGGCAGCATTGCACAGTGGGCAGTTGGGGTGCGCCAGCACTTGGGACCCACAGTTCCAAAACTCCCTGGGGGACACTCTGAACACCAGCTTGACACTTTCTCCCAAAAGACTGTTAGGGAAGCACACAAGTGTTGGTCCCCCAACCAAAACTGCCAGGACTAAGAGAACCATCAAGAAATGAGGAAGTATTATCTTGGGCTCCTGTGGTTTCTGATGAAAACTGCTGCAATTCAGGGCACAGGGGGCAGGAAACCCTGAAAAAAGCAATGCGTGCCCTCAGCTTGCTCTTCCAAAACACGGGGGTTGAGCCAGATGGAAGATCCTTTATGTGCTAACATTCCTTGGCCTGTGTCTTTCCTGTGTTTCTCAACAGTTACACTAATGACATTTTGGATGAAACAGTTTTTCCTTATGCAGTGCTGCCCTTCACATTCTGCATGGTTTAGCACCCTGCAGGCCCCACCCTCTCTCCTCCCCAAGTGCCAGCAGTGAGGCCGCCACAGCTGCAGCCCCAGTGTCCCCCATGGACTTTCAAACACCCCCGGTTTGGGGGTGGGTGATGATAACACTGAGATCTAAAATTAAGCGGGTTTGTTCTGACATCTAAGAATAGCCCCAGCACACTAAACACATTCATTTGATTTCTTGTTCAGCACGAAAGAATGACCTCTTCATCTAGAGCTCCTTGGAAAGGTGTCATTTCAAATGGCTCCAAAGGAGATACGGTCTGAATCTCAACTGCTGGGTTGAAAAACACGTGTAGCATATTGGAAGATTCCAGTCTGTCTTGAATAAAGTGAAAGCCTTCAGAGATAAAACATGTGCTTTGATCATCTGAAGGATGGCAAAAGAAAGTGATTTACAGAAAAAAAATGGATAACAACAAACACTCCAGTGACTCAGAAAATGGCTACAAATCACATCAGGAAAAGGTTTGCTTTTTTTCCATAAACAAAAAAAAAAAAAACCAAAAACCTCCACCTAATAACAACCTCCTGCTCCAAACATTTGCTGGCAGGCTGAGAACTTACTAAAGTTTGGCTCTATGTTTAATGATATAAAAATATTGACTCTATGTGCTTGTTTGCAGTTCCTTCCTTATCATTAGAGATTTTTTTCTTAATGTAGAAACCATTTTTTAAATTCCAAACTAAATAGGCTTTAACTTACAATAATTTATTGGCATAATTGAACATCAAATTATTTGAGAAATCCCCAAAATACTGCTAATATATTGTCCACAGGTGTGTAACTATTACTTATTTTAGAGGCTGGTACAAAGAAGATACCACAGGTGGGAACATGAGAGAAAATTCAATATAGCTTAAAAGTAAAACTGTCTTTGTAGTTCGAAGATAAACACAGTGTTCTCAAACACTGATAAGCAAATAAGTTATTGTAACTCTGTTACTCGGAAAGTAGAAGTCAGAGGGCATAAGCAATATCCCCCGTACCAGAGGCTGAAGAATAGGAGGAAGCAGGTTTAGCAGAGCAATGGGTTTTTCCCTGAGATGTATATTTTACAAGAAGTGTTCGATTCCAGTTTAGGTATGGAAAGACAGTGTGTGTTTTTCCCATTAAAATGGGAAACAGGAAAGGTATAAGTAGCTTGACCCATTACTAAGTCATATCTGGAAAATAAAAAAGGTGGAGAAATGATTAGTCATAAGTGCATGACTTATTAAAAATGACTTTCTGGATAACCTGCATGAACAAACATTTCCCAAAACCTCTATGTTGGGGTCCATACTTTTCAAAGGTCTACATAGTGAATGGGACAGTGGATTTGGGGGTGGTATTTTCTTTGGAACCCAAAGGGTCACAGAAAGATTCTTACCAGCCTGCAGCCATGTTGTCCCTATGGGGACAATGGGGTCAGGGAAGGGCTCAGGCTTCCAGCACGGGTGTGGGAGTTGAGGATGGGGGGTTATGGGGTTCAGGAGCCTGAGCCCAGGCACTTGGACTCTCCCAGAGCACCTGAGAGCTAAGAGGATTTCCTGTGGAGCAAAGAGGAGACCTTTCATAGGCAACCCTCTGTCTCTTGGGACTGCTGCTCTCCATACGCCATGTATTCCCAGTGCTCCCCTCCGCCTGCTCCTGCCCTGCAGGTGAACAGCACCTAGGAGACAGAGCATTTAGAAAAAATATTCCCAACAGAAAAAGTAAAACAGCCAAGAGAATGAGATAATGAGTCTCTTGTCCACTGCTGTGGATTGAATTGTATCCCCCAAATTCATATGTGGAAGCCCAAACTCCAATATGATGCCATTAGGAAGTGGGGTCTTTGAGAAGTAATCTGATTTAGATAAGGTGATCCCGTGATGGAATTAGTGTCCTTACAAGAACGGGAAAGGGCACCAGAACACACTCTCTCTCTTTGCCGTGTGCCTCACCAGAGGTGAAGAGGGGACTCGCCAGAACCCGACCGTGCCCGGCACTCTGATCTCAGACTTCCCAGCATGCAGAGCTGTAAGAAATAAATGTCTGTTGGGTAAGCCACCCAGTCTATATAGTATTTTGCTTTAGGCCTAAGCTAATACATCCCCCATCATTCAGCTTTACAAACAGGAGGCTGAACTGAAGTCTATGGTTTCTAAGCTCATGTTCCTAAGAACTGTGCTTCAGTACTTCTTGAGAAGCCCTGGGTTCAGACATGCAATGTGTTTTAATTACAGTGTACTTTTTGTTTTCAAAGCTACATATGAAATTTGTTTTGTATGGTTAGATTTTTGCTAGATGATTAAAGTTTTGGAAATTAACATTATCAATAATCAATCAGCTCTCTTAGGAAAATAATATTTTTTTGATTTCTTCAAAAGCTCTCTGATGACCTCTTACACTGGGAAAGCTGGGTTTTCAGATTTAAACTGGGAAACTGGAACTGTCAAAAGGGTAAAAATGATAAAAAATGTTAAGTCAGTACATACTTAGGATTTAAACTGTAATACTGAAATTCTTGGCATTTGAATATAGTACTTTTAAACAGCTTTATTGAGATATAACTTAAATACCATTATAGTACTTTCAAAATCTGTCTTTATATCATGATAAAATTGCTATTTTGCTTAACATTGTAAAAAATACTATTATAACTAGAAAACATCATTCCTGATTACTTCATAAGCTATTAACCTCTGTATCTCTTAGTAAATCTACTGATGTCTAGGGCAATATGTGCTAACAGAAGAATGTTAAATTCTATCTTAATACCATCTAAATAAAACCTTATTTCTTCAAATGTATATTATACATTCAAGCTAAGGACTGTGGCAGAATATAAAGCAATTAAAAAGAAATGCATGCTTTTCCTCTTTGCACTTATTTTCTGTGTTTGTTTCTTACTTTATGAAGGCTTGATGATTTTGCTCAGTGGCGCTGCCAGCAAACTGGCCTGTGTGGTCCACCACCTGGGAGAGGGACTGAGATTTTGTGGGTTGGATGCTGGCATATGATCAAATAGCCATGTCTGAAATTGTCCCCCACTGGCCTTCTGTCACTCATGCTTTTTGCTGTCTCCATCCTTGAAGGAAGCCGTCCGTCCTCCCTGTGACTAAGGCGCTGGGCCAGTGTACACTGTTTGGGTCCGGGCGTGTTCTGACTCATTGCTGCTATCAGTGGCCCTCAGAGGTCCTGGACAAAAAAAGTCAAGACAGCCAGTAGCCATGCTTGTGGCAGCCTGCATTCAAAAGGCGAAACCTGCCGTGGAGGCCCTCTAGGACAGCCTGCGACTCTGCATCAGTATTATTTTTATTTCTTTTATAGTGATTCCTTTTCTAACCTGGTGGTGGTTTAGGTGATGTCCTAATCTGTTTTTAAGTTTGAAAATGCATCTACTAGATGACTCACTGTGGTTTGCTCAAAATCAAGAGGAGTGGCAGGTACCAAAGACCCCAAAATGACAATATAGAGGTCACTTGGAAAATGAATACTCTCTCATGGTCAGAGTGCTGCCGGTGCTCCTCCAGTCCAGGCTGGCACAGGAGTGCCAACATCTGCCTTGTTTCCAGTATACATAGGGCAAAATGAGGTCATGCTCCGCGGGTCGCCTCTACAGCAGAGGTTCACCAACGGACCGCATGGGGAGGAGGACGATGATGGAGGACCTGGAGCGGGTGCCGTAGCCACGTAGCTGATTCTTCTGAAATATTTCTGAGGGCAGGAAGTTGCGAAGGAGTTTGCTGTTATCACCAATTCACTTGCGAGTTCATTCATACACTCACTGACAACTACCATGGGCTCTGGAGTTGCTGAGGGAACTACAGGGGAGACTTGGCCCCCCAAACCAACACCAGGAGCTACTGAACACAGAATGCAGGTGTGATTTGGCCCCTCTCCCCGTGCTCCTGCTGGTGAGGGCGGTTGCAGGACAGCACACAGACAGATGGAGAGAAGGACAGTGAGACGGGGTGGGGGGGTGGGGGGGAGCCCGGACTCCTGAACCAGGTGTTTCCACAGAAGCCTCCTTGGTGTAATACCCTCTCTAATGGCCTAAAATATCACAAGAGAACTGTTGTTGCAGTTCTTTCTTCCACAATATAATTCCAGATCTGCCATCTCCCTACTAAGATTAGAACCATTCTTGACAAGAAATGGAAGAAATGAAAAATAAGCTTTGTCTAAGAAACAGTTTTGTGATTTCAAAGTGGTTTCTTTGACCTTTGTTATGGCTGAACTGTGTCTCCTTTAAATTCCTTTGTTGAAGTCCTAACCCTGCCCTGTGCTTCAGAAGAGGATTGTATTCAGAGTCAGGGCCTTTAAAGAGGTATTTAAGGTTAAATGAGACCTTTAGGGTGGGCGCTAATCCTGTATGACCGTGTCCTTACATGAAGGGGACTACAGACACGCCAAGGACATCAGGGTTGTACACACAGAGGAAAGGCCAAGCGAGGACACAGAGGGTGGCTGGCCACCTGCAAGCCCAGGAAAGAAGCCTGTGAAGGAATCAACCTTGCTGACAGCTTGATCCTGGACTTCCAGCCTCCCAAACTGTGAGAGAATTAATTTCTGTTGTTTAAGCCACACACAAGAAACTAATACAATCCAAACACAGGAAACTAGTATAATCCCCAATTTAAGAGTATAACAATATAAAATCTTGCACCACTGCTTTTACTGCACATTCTTACATAAGGTCCCGCAGAAGTACAATGTCCTGTCTACAGCTGGCCTTCATCTTTTCAAGGAAAAGTCTCTGAAGAAAGCGATCAGGCAGGAACTGAACGATAGCTCGAGTCCACTGGGACACACATCGAGCCACCTTCAGACACGTTTTGTGGGGTGTGCAGAGCCTTATCACATATCTGATGAAATTCATATCCTGCTGTCATCTGATACCAAGCTGTAAGGCAGTCATTCATACATGCATAACCGCATTAACTCTCTGATCATAAAGTAAGACAAGCAACTCCACGACAATGATTAAACTTGCCTTTTCAAATGCCACATTCTTGGCAGTCATTGGAATGGGGCTTTTTTTTCTAAACAAAGACCCAAGGGTAACAGTGAAAAGGCTTTCTAAAGGCACCCATTACACAAAAGGAAACCATCAGGGTCATAACTATTTTTACTCCTACATTCTGAACACCGGTTCTTTTCAGACTGAGTGTATGGAAGGTCTGCTGGCTGACTTCTAACTGGAAAAGTCACCGAATTTACCCTTGCAGAAAATATCTGTAACAGTTTCTTCCTTGGAAAAAATAATGACAACTCGATTCATATTTCCTAGGACCTTAAAATAATGATGTCGATTTGCTGGTTTCTTTGAAAATTCCATAGCAATAAAATAACCAGTTAAAGATTTAACCTATTTCCATCTGGGCATCAAGGGAAAAGGAGGCAGTGGAAAACAGTTCTGTCACTATGGCTTAATGGTTCTTCAGCTGGTCCCACACGCATGTTCTGACAATGGATGGTTCTGAAATCCAGCAACTGCTGGAGTTTCTAGGCTGGGATACTCTCCCAGTGAACATTCTTTCTTGATTCTTCAAATCAGCCTTAAGGAATTCGTAAACCTCTTAAGCTTTCATTCATAGAACCTCCAGCATTGTCCCCTTGGGCACTAAAGTTGAAACCTGTTCTTGTCCTCCTGAACTTTCTGAGCCCTTTCCCAGCACATGGGAGGACAGAGACAAGTAAGTCACGTAAAAAGCCTTAGAACAGATCTTTAAGCATAGCGCTCAGGTGCCATGAGAAGACTCAGATGACCAATAGTTCTAGAACTTGTCTTTATAATAAGAGAGAGTCCAGTCAATGGAGAAAGGGAAGGAATTATCAGACCACTATGAGGCTTCAGTAGAGTTTGGGGTGGACAGCTATGTGCTCAGAGGATGAAGTGTGGTTCAAGATGATAGGTGGGAAAGCCAGCAGGGGGCTGATGTCATGTGTTTATTAGGGTCCCTCCATCCAGGGGTGTTTCCCAGTCCTGCAGGGAGGGGAGGTATTAAAGTGATGTACAGACACTTGAGTGGACACAGAAGGGCTCTGTAGGTATTAGCAATAGACAAGGACACGCTTTGGGATTTCTTGCTAACTGTGCAGATGAAGTCCATTTAAATAGCACTGGCCTGGATGGCCTGGATGCTCACAGAGTGGCCCTCAGCCAGCAGCACTGGTGTCACCGATGAGTGTGTGAGAACTGCAGACCTTGGGCCCCACTTGAGATCTATGCTACAAATACAGTCTATAGGTGAACAAGGTTCCCAGGTGTCTCCTCGTGTGCTGTCTTAGTCTGTTTGGCTGCTCTAACAGAACACCAGAGGCAGCTTATACACAACAGATGTTTATTTCTCACAGTTCTGGAGGCTGGGAAATTCAAGATCAAGGTACTGGCAGATCTGCTGTCTGGTGAGGGCCCAGTGCCCCATTCATAGGTGCTGTCTTTCACAAGGTAGAAGCATTGAGAGAGCTCCCCTGGTCCCTTTGATAAAGGCACTAATTGCATTCATGGGGGTCCCACCCTTATAACCCAATCACCCCCAAAGGTCCCACCTCCTAACACCATCACACTGGGGATTAGGATTTCAACCCATGAATTTCAAGGGAAACATTCAGCTGAGGGCACTCAGCAGGGTTTGAGAAGTGCTGGTCCAGGAGAGAAGGGGAGGGAGAAGGTGCTGATTATTACCATCTGATCGCTGAGTGATACCACATGACAAGAACAGTAAACTGTCCTGGCTTAACTTGTGGGCCAATAATCCTCCATAGGAATCTTGCCAGATTTCCACAAATGGCAAACCAGGCAAACCTAGCTTACAGGATTCTCCCAGAGAGTGTTTACCAGGTTGCCAAGGGCATCAGAGTCAAGAAGCCTCATCGATGGTCTATGGGGAGTGTGGACACTCATACACAGGCTCCATTCGTAATTGAGTTATTCCATCAGATATGCTGGTTCAAATATATGTTTATATGTATGTGTGTGTGTGTGTGTGTGTGTGTGTGTGTGTGTGTGTGTGTGTGTGTGTGTATTTCCCAAGCTATAATTATTGAATGCTGTATCTATCAAGCAATCAAGCATAATAAACATGGAAGAGGTGACTTGATGACTTGATTATATTTGAGCTGACCTGCATTTAATAAAAAAACAAACTTAACTTTCCTCTTTGTGTAGTTTTACTAGTTGACTGTGTATTTTCAGCCTTCTCCTCTAGAGATGTAGTTTTATAGATCTTACATGACTCAAACTTTTAATTTGCCCCATTTCCACTAGTTTTTCTTTTCTTTCTTTAACAAGATGATAGAAGACTGGGACACACTGCCATAGTCTGAACCTCAGAGTACCTTTCTAAAACACACACAACACAGGGAGGAGCAACTCTCCTGCAGACCATACATGCCATGGTTTTATACACAACCAGACCTGGGGCATCAGAAAACGTCCTAGAAACAAAAGAAAGAGACAGATGCCGCCCCTTTGTAACACTGACTGTCTCAAGGGCAGTCGCTTTTCAGACTTGACTTAGCAGCCCCAAAGGGCTGTAGTGTGTGTCCCTGACCCTGATGGAGTGGGAGTGGGGTGACAGTAGGTGACACTTGAACTGACAGGACGGCCAAAGAATGAAAGGGCTGTGGTGCTTTTGCTCCACAGTACTTTCCAATTTTATCTTAAAAACTATGATTGAAAAAAAAAACATTCAAGGTGTCTGGAGCATTATGCCCCAGGATTTATACTACACAAAATCATGGAAAGTCACACCACTTCCTGATAGCATACAGCTCATGCTGGCCACTGAGATCCTTCTTCTGACTAATTCATTCCATGCTGCAGTTTTCCACGGCTGACTCATAGCCATATCCTACTTCTCTCATTTCCTGAAATGATTCTGATGAAGGTTATTCCACATAAAAAGTGGAATGATATATAAAACCCAGAAACCTGGGTACAGATTTAAATTCTTAAGTCTAGTCCCAAATTAACTTCTGGCCATATATTCACAAGATGGACCAATGCTTCTGGGCTCTAAAGGACATCACACACTCTCTAGTAGAGGAGCCGGTGGCACAGTCCTGGGCTCATGATCCAAATGTACTGAATTCAATTCCAGAATCACATCTACTTGTAATAAAACAGATAAGCTATAAAGCAACAATCTTTTCAGATCAGCAAGGTCTGAAATCAAGAAGTATGATAAGGGTACAAAGGGGATTAGAAGCAGACATTCTTGCTCCATAAGATGTGCACTGTTATGCTTTACTTAAAGGGGCATTCAGTATTTAACCATTGATTTTTTTTTACATTACTACCAAACGGAACATGGAGTACTTTAAATTGCCTCAATTTGCTTGTTCTGTAAGGAAGATAAATGCTTTAAAATTACTGTGCTCTTTAAAACAAAACAAAAAAATCTCTTGGAAACAATGCACATTTTCACATCATTAGTTGGTGTCTATGGGAAGAGAATAAACAGGCCAACTCTTGACTGATTATTCCTCATACTCATCTTCTTTCTTTGAGACTTAGAATTGTATTTATTTTTCTAGTTAACAGCCTGAAAAGTATGTGGTTCTATACAGAAAAGTGAAAACATTTTGAAGCATGCACTTTCACCTAAAAAGCATTATTTTATTAGAATCATTCAGTATTTCTGATACCCACTACTAAGGAACATTTTTGGAAAATGTTATACATTGGGTGGAAAAGAGAGGTTTCATGTGGCTGAAATTATGAATCCAGAGGCAGGGCTCAGCAATGGCTGCTGAAACCATGAGATGAAAAGCTGATGGGGAACTTTATAAGCTCGATCAGACAGACCACACTGTAATCTAGGGATAGCTCCATCTGACACACAGCAGGAGAGGCCGCCGATCACTATGTGCCCCTTGCTGTACAGCAGTAGTCAGTAACAGAACACCTCCTGTAAACACAAATAAAAAAACACACAAAACACGAAGTCTGACCAAGCTCCCAGACCTGAGTTTACAGTAAACAGAGGGATATAGGGATGTGCTAAAGGGTGTTAATGGAATACAATTGCTGCTTCCAGATTGCGGGACATTCTACCAGATAATGACCCAGTGTCTTCCAACACAAAAGACTATGGATGGGGAACCCAGATATTCAGAGGCAGAAGAGATATACCAACCAAATGCATGGGTGCATTTATTTGGATTCTGGTTCAAACACACTAATTATAAAAACAGATTCATGAAGTGTCTGGGGAATTTGAACACAGAATGGTATTTGATATTAAGAAAGTGCTCTTTTTTTTTGCCCCCTTAGAAAAGAGTTCTTATCTCTTAGAAATGGGCACAATTGAAATGATATGATCCTTGGGTGTATGTTTAAAATTTCTTTATAGTGTGAAGATGGGAAGAGGGGATTCTGTGTGTTGGTCACTGTTGACACTGGGTGATGAGTTGAGTACCTGGGGTTCACTGGACTGTCTCCCCTGCTTTGGTATGCGTTTAAAGACCTCCATAAATAAGTTATTTTTTAAAAATTCAAAATAAAAAAAGGAGTGAAGAATTGATAGGAGATTTAAAATAAGGTCAGCACTCCCTGTACTAATATTAAATAGACATGGTATAATACAGTTTTCATGATAAAATGTATAATTCATGTGAGTTGAAAACACATAATTTCAAGTTTTGCAAGAGAGGGAGGTCTCTGATGAAAATTTTCGTACTCTGTTACCAAAGGTGTACAACAGAAATCTCTTGGACATGGTTTACTTTTTGCAATTATTGCAATATAGTCAGTAGGGATAGTATTTGGAATAATTTTCGAAATGCAGGAAAACAGGAGCAGAGAACGTCTCTGCCCACCTTTCAGGTGAAGACCAAATACTTCCCATTCCAAGTTCTTGTTTCTTATGGTGTAACAGATCTCCGTCAGGTCAACCATGTGACCCAAGAGGCCTAAGGCCAAGTAGAGAAGGATGTACTTGCTGGATGCTTTCAGCACCTTAAAGCTCGAAGACCACACGGGAGCCATTGGTAAAGGTGATGTCCTTTGGACCAGATATGCCACTCAGACACCTCATGCTTGCAGGGCTTATTCCTGCCACCCATTTCAGAAGCACAAACTCCTAACTCCCACACAATCCCATGAGGTGTGGAGGTGGCAACCTGTATGCTTTTGTTTCACTCTGAAAAGACTGGTGCACATCATGTGATTGCTCAAGTCAGGCAGTGACTCAAGGGGAAGGCCAGAAATAAAACCTAACCCAGCACTTCAAAATCCTGGCATGCGGCTTTCACCATCACAATGCACTTCTTTCCAAGCCCGGGATTTTCAAATTTCCAGATAATTCTAAAAATAATAAACACTAAAAGAAACATTTTAACATTTAATGTACTTAAAAGATGAGAAAGGTGATGTCCATTTCCCACAGAAGATGATGCTAACAGAGGTAGCAGCAAACAGTGATCACGGTGATGGTGAAGAGGATGGGGAACAGTTGCTCTCATAAACTGAGAGCTTACTACCTACCAGGTTCTCAGGCAAGTACTCCGCACTCAGTTTCCCTTCTCATCCTCAACCTGCTCTATGAGATAGGCGCTATTTCTTTTTTTCACAGATGAGGAACTAAGGCTACGTGTCATGCCAGATTCTCCTGGATGTCTGACTCAAAATCAGAATCTGCAGCAAGATGACAATGAAACTGTATACAGCTTAACACAAATTCTTAAAATAGTGAAGAACGATCCATCACACCAGGTGGAAGCTCTGTTGACAAGTTCAAGCTGTCAAGGAGGTGCCTGTGGTCCCACGTACTATGGATGGAGGAAGCGTGATTTTTTTAACGCTGCTGACAATTCACGAGACATCTGGCCAACTAAGGAAGATGTTACCCCTAGCAGGTATCACACACGGTCAAATACACAAACGTGCTCAAGAAAAGCAGAGGAGATCAGAAGGTTGGCAAGGCCAGTCACCTTTCCTAAGAAGGCAGGCCTCAAGCTTAGGCCCTGTTTTTCACCTTAGACACCACCTGCCCTGCCCAGAACACAGAGACTGAGACTCAGGATGATTGATGAGCTGGAATGATCTAGAAAAGGCATTATCAAGAATTATCAAGAAAGGAAATTATCAAGGAAAAAACCCATCATTCTCCTTAAGGAAGAGTTGGACTGTCCATTTTGGACACTGATCCTCAAGTAGTTAAACATTAAACTGCTAACAATAAGAATGCTATGTGCTCTTCTCCATAGAACACCTAGCTATCTAAGGATTTTGAATAGCAAAGTCTACTCTGGTTTCCCAAGGAGCTATGGCATCTTAGGAAGGATGCCGGTCCAGGAGTCCATTTCGGTTTCTAAGCTGTGCTTTGACAAAAAATAAGTCATTCTGCATGGGGCAGAACATTCTGCCTCCCGGATCTCAGTCTCTTTGTTGCAAAATCAATGGTAAAGATTCCTTCAGCTCCAATGCTCTGAATCCAGAGAATTGAAAGGGTGCTAACAGACGGGAAAGATCAAAATCATGTATAATACAATTCAGCTTATATAATGGAACCAAGTGTGGGAAAGCAGGCAGATATATTAATACTCAAGTGTATTAATATCTATGCTAATGGAGCACTATAAAAAAGTTTCACCTGAATACTAAAAATAGGCTTCCAAGTGATCATCATCATAATAAAAAATCATAAATTCCTATCATTCTAACTGCATGAAATTCTCAGGAGAGTCACAGGAAATTCTGAGAATGTAGAGATGGATAATATAGCCTACTTATTCCAGAAAACATTGGAAAATTTGGGACAAGGCCAGGATTAGGGAAAAAAATAAAAGAAAATTTGTCTGACCAATTAAGTAGTATCAGGAAGCTTAATACAACTTGAGTCTGATTTGCAGCACAGGATTCTTTCTTAAGAACTCTCATCAAACCCTGTTTGTTCTGGATAATATTTGATAGGCTCATGAATGGGTTCAGACAAATGCAACTTAATGTCAAGCTCAATGATCAATCCTATCATGCAGGTGTTTCACAGGCAAGTGAGAAGATAAAGAACTTGTCTGTAAGGTGCACAAACGTCCTGCTGGTACTGGTTTAATCAGCCTAATGCTTTCAATGCCACATTCTCAAATATCCCTTTGTTCCAGTGGATTAAGTCAGTCAAAATATCCGGAACTGAGTCTCACAGAAGGTCCTGATGTTCTTCTGCAAGCATAGCTCACATGTTCCAGTTTATTATGCATGCTCTGGCTGACAATGATTCTAAGTTACATTCAACCTACACTTTGCAGTTTACAAGGTCTTTTCATGTGTATTAACTCATTTGAGTTTCCTGAAACCCTTGAGAGGACACAGGGAAGAATTCTTATCCTTACCCTCAGAAATGAGGCTTGGTGAGCTCAGATTACCTGCCCCAGGTCATACACCTCAGAACTGGCAACATTAACATGCACGTTCATGCCCTCTGACCGTTACCCAGGATGGATGTACCCCCAAACACCTTCCTGTAAACCCTTAAGAGAGAACCAAAAAAAGGCACCGCTTGGGTGTACAACATGCCTTCAGATTTCTGTGGTA
The DNA here is from genome assembly GCF_040802235.1 of Manis javanica. Lineage (NCBI taxonomy): Eukaryota > Metazoa > Chordata > Mammalia > Pholidota > Manidae > Manis > Manis javanica. The sequence goes on along the minus strand of NC_133158.1, from coordinate 49,715,494 downwards.
AGTCGGTAAACATTATTTAAAGGAAACACTGGTGAGCTCATTCAGGTCTCAGCCTCTGATTTGAGACAGGGTTAAGATCACTAAAGAAAATTTCCTCTAAATTTACCTTTTAGTACAAGAAGTCAGGTTCTAGGCATTTTAAGTTAGTGATAGACCTTGCAGGATTTATGGCTGGCCCGAGGCACATACTGGCATAGATGCACGCAGTCCAAGAAGGTGCTAGTAAGGAAGAACCTGCACTGGAAGAAGCTAGAAGTTTCTGTGAGAAGGCTAATTTTAAAACTCCTTCTGTAACTGTTTCATGTAAGGACACCAACTTAACTTCTGTAAGAATTTAAAAGCAGGATCTTCCTTTCCTTTATCATTTCTCCATCTTTTATACTTAGAACAAACAGGTAATAGAGAATAAGAATAAAAATTGAGGATAAAGAAGAGAGTATCCATACTGATATTGATTTTTTGCAGGACATTCATTTACATGAAAACATCTTTATGGAAGGAGGACTGTTGTGAAGTTTTAAATGAAGAAAACAGGGCTTCATAATGGAAAGTATTTTGCAATTCTTTAATAATTTACATTCTTAATATAATAACTTGAAATGTACCAGAAGAAGATTTGCTTGAAGTGACAACACAAAGAAAATAATGTGTTAAAAATCAGAATTATCAACATTCTTTTATAAGGCTGTCAGAAGAATGATACATCTGTGGGAAGCACAGGGAGCACCCGGGGGAAGCTCAATGGAAAGGAGTGGTGAAATAAAGGACCAAGAGTAACATCCAGCAAAGCCATTCTACCTACAGGTATTCTCTGCTTTTTGAAGGCTAGCGTTTTGCCACTTGGCTTTTACAGAAGACCTGCATTAAACCTAAGTGCCTGTTTTTACTAACCAAAATAAATCCAAAGGTGATTTTCTCTTTTAAGAGGAAAGGTGAAAAGCAGAAATAGGGCTCAGTGTTTGTTTTGCAGCCAGCTGTGATGGAGGCAGCTGGAGCCCCAAGCAGCCAGGGTGCCCCGCCTCAGCTCCTTCCCCAGGAAATGCACTGAGAGTCAAGCCAACATGCCTTTCAACTGAAACTGTGAGCATCTGTGCTTTATCTCGATTTCTTTTGTGTATATGTTAGCAAGATGTGTTCTAAGGTATCAGAAAAGCCTGAGAGAACTTGTATTTTGGGTCTGGGGACACTCAAAAAATGTCTCCATATAGGTTAATGCTAATTGTTCCTTTGCTTTCCACCATTTTTGGTTCATGACAGGGTTCATAGCAATGTTCTACTCTCAGGAATAGGAGAAGTCTGTACAGTGGACCCTTGAACAACAATGGGTTTGAACTGTATGGGTCCACTTAGAGATGGATTTTTTTCTAAATATATTGGAAAACTTTTTGGAGATGCGCAACGATTTGGAAAACTATTTTCACTTCTCTAGCTTATTGTAAAAATACAGTACATAATGCATATAACATACAGCATATGTGTTAATTTGACTGTTATTGGTAAGGCTTCTGATCAACAGTAGGCTATTAGTAATAAAGTGTTTGGAGAATCAAAAGTTATACTCAGATTTTCAACTAAGTGGGGGATTGCTGCCCCTAAACCCTGCATTGCTCGAGGGTCAACTGTACTTACAAACTAATGCTGTGCTGAAATCATGATCAGTGCCAACACAGCATAAAAGTTCCCAATCTATGCCACTTTCTCCAGCATCAGGAAATTCTCTTTAGTAAGTGCATATCCTATTTGTTTGAAATACTTTCTTAATGCTCTGTATGCAAACTAAAACACATCTGAATAGTTTCATCTTCCTCCAAGAGTTAAAAATATTGTGGCTAGGTTTACTTGCCTGGTTTGACTACTTGAAAGAATTCCAAGAACTAGCACTTTCTGGAAAATGCTTACCTTTGGATTGTTTTACATACAAGTTAGTGACCTGAGCAGTCTGTTTATGAAAAGAAAAGAAGCTAATGCACAGTGTCAATGCCAATGAAACCTGAATTTAACTCACACATATGCTGGCAGGGGCCACAACAGTCCTACCATTCAGAAGAGCTGACGCACGCTGGGTCAGCGCCTGCCCGACTACATTTTTCCACAGCACGTAAGATTCAGAGACTTGGCTCCTCAAAGGGCTCAAGACACCATCTTTGCCAATTCAGGGATCTACCCAGAAAATTCCAGGTTGTTTATTACTTCAGGGTACTAGTGCTACACTCAACTGCACTTTCTTAGATGTGACCTCTTCACTGAAGTGGGGCCATGCTTAGATTGGCCTCATATTTTCTGTGAGGTCATGTAGAACAAGCACTTTAAGAAAATCTGACTGAATGCCCTGTGAATTCCATTATGAAGGCACAGAAAATAATCATCTGGCTCCATTTCCCTTAGGAGGAATCTCTTAAGGTCACATTTTGGCTAAAAAATCAATACAGACTTTATGGAGCACTGACTGATTCGGCAATGACATCATTTTGGTACATTATTATGCTCCTGGAAGATCATATTACTCTATCCTCCAATATTTAGCCCAAATAGTCTACTTCATTCACTCATCACTCATGGGATACCTACTATGTGCTATATACAAGATATTCAAGAAAGTGTATTTTCTTGGGGGAGCAGACCCACAGGTGGCACATGAAGAATGTTGTATGACAAATGCCCTGGGGAGGCTCACCTGGGGCTGGGGCCACACCAGGGGAAAGCAGGGACAGGGTGGGGGGCCTGCTGAGGCTGTGTTCCCCCCAGGGGTTCTAACCTACCCAAACCATCCAGGACACTTAGGCAAGTACACTAGCACAACAGCACAGATAAACTCAGCAGTACATTTAAAAATTATGTTGGAGCATTTTATGTTATGTGTATTTTGCCACAATTAAAACATTTTGCACAACCTGTATCCAATCTTGAGGAAACATCAGACAAAGCAAGACTGAGGGAGACATTCTACAAAATGACTGGCCTGTACCCTTCAAACATGTCCAGTTCATGAGAGTCCAGGACAGATTGAGGAGTTGTCTAGACTGAAGGAGACGCAAGAGCTAAGACCACCATTCCCAGCGTGCAAGCCTTAACTGGATCCTTTAACTACAAAGGACATCACTGGGACAAATGGGAAATTTAAATGGCATATTGGGGTTACCTGGGTGCTAACACCCAGATCCTGACAGTTTGATGTGATTACCTAGAAGACATCCTTATTTTATGGAGATATTACCTGGGATTTGGGGGTGATGGGACACCAGGTTGACAACTACTTCCAAATGGCTCAGGAAGAGCTCCTTGTATTGAACCTGCAACTTTTCTGTAACAACAACAAAATAATAACAACTGCCCGAAAAAGAACTTTTACATCAAGTCAGGCCAATTCAGAAGTGAAACATGTTGTCAAGGTGGAGTGGGGGGTTTGGAGTTTCTGGGATAGAGCCCCAGCTTCACTGTGCGTCGGGTACTCACCACCTTCGGTGAGCTACTCAATCTCCTTGTGCGTTAGTCTTCTCCTCCACACAGAGGGATGATACCAGCCTGGCAACAGCTCATACAATTGTAAAAATTCACAAGGGCTCATGGTGCTGGCACGATTATAATAAGCACCCATGGTAGTTAGGATATTCTTGTGACAAATAATCAAAGACCCTGTTGTTGGAACATCCATGTCACCCTTCTGCTACCAGCATGCTTAGGCATGTCTTACACAATTCAATTGGATATTTTTGTTATTCTACATCTCCACCTTTGATGGACACATAGATTTGGACACCCTCCATCAATAAACCTTTTAGCTTAACTTTTACTCACCTCTCAGCAACAGATTGGGCCTCATCAACATCACTGCCATCATGTATGAACTATGTGCACCCTCTTTTATGATACAAGAATGTTGGAAAACAGGCCCTTCTTGCTTGTGCACAGCTAACATCTAAAGCAGAAAGCCGATTAGTTTGACATTGTCTATTACCAACATGAGAACACTCTGTATGCTTTAGCTTATAAACTTAACTTGGGGCCAGTACTGGCACAATTTTCCTGAGTTACAATTCAGGATTTATTTATGCTGTTGCTGAAACATGGCTCACCTTTCTGGAAAACAGTTTGGCCATATGCAGAAGGGTCCATGATCTGAGACTCTCTAATCCTACTTGGGGGGAATTAATTCCTATATTAAGATAGATTGTGTGATATAATGAATCATAAGAAATATATATTTGGTCATTCACATCACCAAATACATGTTTCCCAGGTATATGTAGTCTTCATCCATAGTTCCTGAAAACACTGCAGTCTTAAAGGTGACATAGGTATCTTGTCGTTTATGAGAGACTTTTGGACCCCACCAAGGGCAGGGGCTGGAGGTTGAATCAGCCAATGGCCAATAATTTAGTCAATCATGACTGTGCAATGAAGCCCTCACATAAACCCCTGGGAAGAGCTCATCGTGCTCTCAGATCTTGCTTCTCAGTCCCAGAGAGCTTCTACGCTTGGGAAACCGGACGCCTCCATGTGTCGCCAGGACAGAAGCTCCTTTATTTGGGACTTTACCCTATGTCTCTCTTCATCTGGCTGTTAGCCTGTATCATTTATGGTCTCCTTTATTAAACTGGTGAGACTTCAGTGTTTTCCTGAGTCCTGTGAGCCTCTCTGGCAAATTAATCAAACATAAGGGGAAGCTCGTGGGAACCTCCAATCTATAGCCGGTAAGTCAGAAGCACAGGTAACCGCCTGGGGCTTGTGATCGGCATCTGGAGCTGGGGGTGGAGGGCAGTCTTGTAGGATGGAGCCCTTAACCTGGGCAACCTGGTGCTGTCTCTGAGCAGACAGCATCAGAATTGAGTTCTCCAACACCCTGCTGGTGTTCAAGAATTGTTGGCGTGTGTGTGGGAAGACCCCCTCCCTGGCACACACACATCGGAATCAGGTCTAGGAACATGAAAGAAGTTACTGCTGCAAGACTCTATTGTTACATAGGAGGAAAAAAACACCATCACAGAATGTAAGAAAGTATCTAAGTCAGCACTGTTTATGATAGAAGACCACCTGGGGAAATGCAGTAAAATGGGTAGTTCTCCTTAAGAACACTTGCCTACTACTCACTGAGGGCTGGGTGCTGGCTGGTTCATCAGTACCCTGGTCTGCAGGGAGGTGGGAAAGGGGCCTTCCAGAACAGCGTGGAGCTCAGCAAGGCTGATGCACCTGTGTGGGGGTGGAAAGAATCAGAGCTCAGGAACTAAGTAAAACATGAAGCCAGAGAGGCAAGCAGGGGCCAGAGCAGGCAGAAGAGGAACGTAGCCACCATCCTGTGGGAACTGAGGCCACTGGAAGGAAGGAGGCCAGGTTCATGACTCGGCCCCTCTGGGCACCCGGTGGGACTTGACTTGGATGGGGATGGACGCTGAGGGGAGGACAGTGGAAGCTGGGACGGCGACCAGGCGGCAGGGGAGGAGGGCGGGACCCAGGCAGTGCTCTGGGGACACCAGCATGAGGAAAGGGCCAGTGAATACAAGAAGAATGTAAACACACCTGGGGATTACGACTAAGGCAAATGTGTGCCCCCTCACTGGAAAAGACTTGAAAAAATTTCAGGTAATGCATACTGAATATGATGCACATTGATTTTCCTTTTTTGTTTTCCTGAAAAGCTAATGAAAACCTCGTAACTGTACATACACATATTTACAATTTTAAACCCGGGCTTTGGCCTTTACTTGTCATTTAGGAGTGCTACCCAAGTGTAGTCTGTAACCTGGGGCCAGTTTGCCATGAGGGAAGAACTGAAACTGGGAGAAAAGGCATTTAGAGACTTTTAAAGCAATTTATCAGAAATACTGCATGTGTGTTGCATCTAATGATAAAAAGTTAAGGTGTGTGTTTGGCATGCCTTTCTGTTCCACTTCATTCTTTTAGTAGTTTGTTTTTATTATATTGTATTTATTAATCTGCAAGAGACTGGAAATTTAAATAAGGCAGGTCAAACCCATAGGTGGTTTGAGGAACACTGAGTGGAAACGCTGCACTGGTGCCAGGCTCCCAGAGGCCAGCGTGGTCCACACAGGGCCGCTTGTTCCAGCTGGCGCCTCCTAGCCAGTCTCCTGCCACAAAATGGGCTGCCGCCCCGCTCACCTGGTGGCCAGGATGGCGAGGGCTCCGCGGTGGGACACAGCCAGCCATGGTGGGGGCAAGGTGCTCTTTAAGGATCACTTAGGTGAGTGTGTGCAGGTCACATGATACAGCAGATTAGAAAACACTGCTTACACAAGAAAGGATACCATTAAAGAGCATTGCAACACCTTCCTGACCGACACCTGTATTTTTTGTCATGTTCAAAAGGCACTATTCGATGAATCCAATGGCCTTCCTTGCATGTGCTCTCCGGAAATTTTGCGACTTATATTTAGGAAACACTAGCCACAGAGAGATGACATGTCTTTTGATTCAAAGGGCTTCACTTGTCTCCTCAACCATGACTTTGCATACGCATTTGGCTGACATGCCATCAGGGCAGGACTCATGTCTGGAATTTCACTCACCACCGTACATGTACACACGTGTGCACAGCACCGAGCAGGCCCACAGAATGAGCTATCACCTTGAGTTTGATGGCACGTCACCGTTTAGGCCTGTCCATGCTCGTCACCCTGGAGCCACACCTTATCTCCTGATGGAGAGGGCTGGTTCCTATGCTCACTCTGACTTGCAACTCCTTGCCTGGCTTGCTGCCACCTTTCTGGAATGTACTAGATAATACCACAGTGGAAATGACTTAAGAGAAGTGGGAGCTACTTCAGAGCCAGGTAAAGATGAAATGGGCTGCCAGGAAAGAGAGGAAGCTGCTTTCCCCAGGTGCAGAGGCCAGGGAACCACGTGGTGTGGATGTGGGAGGGGCTCGTGCATGGCAGACGGTCCAGTGCAGGTGGCTTCTGGACACTGACAGTCTTCTTCCAACCCTGGGTCCAAATTCTGCGTGAAGAACTCCAGACTTGCTTAATACTACAGCACTTGGGTTCGTAGCAGGCTGCATTTTGTGAACAAATACAGGCCCACACACCATGTACCTAAATGGTAAAAGGCATACATCAATAGTTTTAAATAAAGTATGTTCCATCTTCCTACCTGGAAAAAAAAAGATGGTCAATGCAATGGACTGAATGTTCGCGTCCCCAGCTAACTCATGTGTTGGAGTCCTAATCCCAGGATGGTGATATTTGCAGGTGGGGCATTTAAAAGGTAATTAGGTCACAAGGGTGGAGCCCTCATGAATAAGATTGGCGTCCTTATAGGAAGAGGTCAGAGAGCGAGCTCACTTTCTAACATGTGAGGATACAAGGAGAGGTCTGCCGTCTGCAGTCCAGAAGAGAGCACCCCCAGACCCAACCATGCTGGCACCCTGATCTCAGCCTTCCAGCCTCCAGAGCTGTGAGAAAAGCATTTGATGTCTGTAAGCACTCACTCTATAGGCATTTTGTTACAGCAGCTTGAGCTGACAAAGACAGTCACAGTGGCCTGGAAGACCAGGCTTAAATCTAGGATTCTCAAACTCCTTGGAGACCTCTCTGGAATGTGAATGAGAATAGAGAGGTGAACCTTTATTTTCCTACCTCTGCCTGCACCCCACACCAGCATTCACACCCCAGGGGGCCTTGCCCACTCCAGGTGGATACCTGAGAGGACATGTTAAAATTCTGTGCACAGTCCTGGGAGACAGCTGCTCCCTAGCCACCCTCTGACCTTGAAGGGCACCACCTGTGGCTTGGTCCCTGCATCTGGGGCAGAGGCTCATTCAGACCCCGGAAGTGGATTTGGGTGGTTTAGCGGAGGAACTGCAGGGTCCTGGGTACCCAGAATGTGGTGTATGTGGAGGAGTACAGGGTCTGGGTGGCATGTCCCTTGGGTTCAAGTGGGGAAGCACTAGGTCCAGGGCCAGGCCGTTGCCAGGGTCTACAGTGGGGCCTGATTACAAGATGAACACCACCGTGCTCCCCACCCCCAAAAGAACATGCTTCCTTTGTCCTCCGGCTTCTCAGTTGTCACAAACCAGACTCTGCTTTTTCTTCCCTGCTCCTTGTCCTTCCTCCCTTTTCAGCACGCACATGGGCACAAGGGTACTAACCAGTCACATGCTCTGTGGGGTCGGGCAGTTTAGGGTCACGCTGCATCTGACCCCAAGGAAACATGCTAAAAAGCAATTTGCGTACTTAAAAAAGACTGTAGGAGGCATCCCTGTGTTAGAAAAAGGTAAGCAATTATAATAATCTCAAATCAACTTTGAAGTTTAAAGCTTCTGCCTAACTAGTATAATATGGGATGTCAACTGTCCTGAAAACTGACCAGAACAAGCTTCAGCCTAGTTACTGACAAGGAAAATGCTTAGGGAAATCTTTGTAAGGTTTCACCTATAACCCAAACAAGTCCAGCAAGTACAGGTTCGTTGGAATTTGCTACTAGCTGTGGCTGTTGCTGAGACTTGAAAAGTAATGAAAGAGGGAAAAAGGGGGAGGAACCATGTTCCTCTCTTTCGCCCCTTCTATTCCTGAGTTCCATCTGCTATGTGGACACAAGGGAATCAGAGTGAAATAGCATTGTCCTGCATGTGTCCTGCTTGTGGCTGGTTGTTCTCTCAGTCAGGACCAAATTCCACCTGAGGGATGACAGCACAAAAGGGCCTTAGCTCTGAGAACGGGGCGGGAGTGGGCAGAGCGTGGGGCAAGGCACTGGGAGCAGCTTCCCCAGGACGTGAGCCTTCCACGCAGGGCCTGAGCTCCCGCTGTGAAAGCGCACCAGGGTCCCATTCAAAGAAAGTATGATACGCTCATGCAAGCTGGCTACAGCCGTGGTGGTTATCGCCCCATCAGGCCCCCGGACAGTCAGACTTCTGTCTTCAAATCTCGGCACTCTCTGTTGGAGGCAATTCCTCTCCCACCAAACCCATCGAGACCTTGCTAATGCAATTAGATTGCCTGTTAAGAGCTTGACCTCGGGTGTGTTTGAACCTCGCTGGTAACTTTGAGAATTCAGTTTTCCAACTTCTCAATGATGTGAAGTATAACTGAGTCTAAGACGTGCATTTGCTGGTGAGAGATGGCGGTGACACGGGGAGCAGGGTATTCTGGTGCCACCGTAGTCCCTGCCATTCGCAGTAGACCAGGCTCCATAGAGGGATCTCTGTACATCCATGGGACGACTCCATGTCAGCTGTATGTTAGGGGCAGGGGGGCTCTCAGCAGAACGGAGCCTAGCCTCTCTAAGTTACCATGCTCATAGGCAGCTAGGGTGGAACCAACTGAGCAGGACACAGTCCCACCTGCTTTTTAGGGGCAGGTGGGAAAAGGCTTTCCAAATAGTAAATGGCAGTCCACAGAGAGACTTTCGTATTTTTTTTAAACAAAACTTATTTTTGATGTTAGAATTGCTGTGTAGGAACTGCCATAAATCCTGAAGGACTGAGCTTCAAATCAGAGCCCCTTTCCTTTAAGTTTTGAAATAATTTAATACAAATTCTAGCAAACTAATGTTACTTTTGTTCTGTGGTGATTCTTTACATGTTGGCATATCACAGATTAGAAGCTGTTTTTGACCATGACCTAGTGGGAAAGGCTGTCCGGAGCGGCAGAAGGCAGGCAGGTCTTTCCTCCCCTCCCCCTGGGGAACACGGTGCTACCGGCTCCCCTCCAGGAGCTGCGTGAGGTGGACAAGCCAGGGCAGAGCTTCTAGGCCACAGCAAGTGAGGAATGGGGAAGGAGGGGTAACTAGGGAGAGAGAGAAAGGGAAGAAGCCGCTATCAATAATTTAAGCACATCCTACGTGCTAGCAACTGTACGTAGCTGTTCACATAAATTCTTTTTTAAAATTTCTCATCTTGGTTATGAGGTAAATGTTACTTCCACTTACAGAGAAGGAAACAATCTCAAAGAGGTTAAAGATTTTGCCTGAGGTCATCAGGTAATTCCTTTCTGGAGCCAAAGACCCCCTGCGCTCAGGGCAAGATGTCTCCTTGGGTGGAAATAAGAGGAGGAAGCAGGAAGCGGCAGGGGCGATGGAGGGGCCTTCCCACCGCTTCTGGTGGAAGCCTGTGCTGGTGCGCGAGCATGGACAGACAGACGGGCAGAGGATGGGGAGGCAGAGGGCCTACGCACGGCCCCGGGGCTCTGTAAGAGGACCCCGTCCGTTAGGGGTTGAGTTTCCAATAGCGTGGTGCCTGTAAAGGTTTTAAAGAAAATCAGTCAATCTAGAAGATCCCAGACAATGAAAAAGGGCCTTTCCTTGCTAAAACGTCAGAGTAAAAGAAAAATTGTTATAGGTAAACTACTCTGGAGAAATTAAAAGAGAACAAGTCAAGTAAACGAATAATAGTGAAAAAGAAGGAAGGTGGAAAGGAAAGAAAAAGAAAGAGCAAGTTTTTGGCACAAGAATTCTCCAGAAGACTAGGAGATTTACTTCTACATGTTACTTCCCTTAATTTAAGTACCAGCAGTGTAAGAGGTCTGGTGAACATAGAAAAAAAAATCCTAAGAGTAGGATGTAAATGACAACTTCTTAGGCAATAAGAGTTTAGACTGTGGAGAAACATGGTTGTAAATACATAAAGCATGTTGTCCACATACTCCCATGTTACACGGCTCAGAACTATTTGGGAAGTCAGGCTCCATATGCCTTTTGATGATGATGGATTGGTTTCTTTCTCTTTTTTCTTTTTAAACTCAAAGCCAAAATTTGGCCCATGAAATGCATGATCAACCTAGTAACACCATTATAAACCAAAAATAGAACGTGACCAAAACCCCATCAAATTTTTTCATATATTTAGTGAACTTGCTCCAAATGCAATTTGAAAAGAACAGCTACAAAAAGCTTTCAGTATAGTGCTAGAATATGCTTTTGTTTAGACTGACATGACTTTGTATAAATATATATGTGTATATATATATATATATATATATATTAAAAGTCCCTAATCACAGACTCAAGCAAGTTGCAGACTTTATCAAAGACCCATAAAAATTGATCATGATTATCAAGAGTTCTCAGAAGAACTCTTTTCATTCATAAAGAACTGCGTTATAAATGAATGGAGCATGTTTACATATGCCAAAACATAGTTTGGTTTTCTGATAAAAGTTTCCTGAAGAAATAAAAATAAATCACCACTTAAAAAGTGATTCAATGTATTCTATAAAAAGTTTTACATGTACCTCTTAAAAAAAAGTATGTCAAACATGAATGTACTTTTAATAAATAAAATCAAATCTAGTAATGCCAATCAACTCATTTTAAATTAAAACTATTCAGAGAATACAGATACAATTTTTAAATGACTTTATAATTAATCATTAAGACTATTTCATTTGGTAAATTATAACAAGCTGTTTTACTGGCATGCCTATCAAATACCTAATTTAATTGTAACTAACATAATTGATGACCAAGAAGAGGCAGAGCATGATCATCCTCTTGCAAGAAAAGCTTTCTTTTTTCACTAGGCAAAAACAGTACCCAGCAGTTCCGAGGATGGTAGGCTGGAAAATCTGCACGACCAACCTGCATTTGACCTGAAGGGCATATATGCATCAGTGGGAGGGACTAGAACACAAGCAGTTAACTCTCTGATGACTAAGAGATTTCATAAGAGGCTGAAGTAATTGGCTTCAGTAGAGGAGTTCATTTAAAAAAGATACTTCATTAAAAATAATAAGATCCAAAAAGGAGGCCATTGCAAAACCGCTCAGTGTGATCTCTAAGGTTTCTTTCAGCTTCAACATTGTAACATCCACGAATGTGGATGAATTTGGCTTATCTAGACTCTGCTCCTAGATCCAAGCCAAAGTAAGCTGGAAATTCTGCATGCAAGATGCATTACTCTCTTGGGTGAGATTTTGGTTTTATGATGGTCATCCAAAGATACTGTTTGAAAACAGACTTGCTGTAAATGGAAAGATTTTAGCAGAGACCCTCAAATTTGGGGTCCAACTTCCTTTTTGTCTCGATTCTTCCTGAGACAAACTTCGGCATGGGGATGGTGACCGAGGGAGAGGGGAGGGACACCGAGAAAACGTAAAGTCATGGACTTGGATAAAGTCAAGATTATTTAGCTGATCTCTCATCACTTAGGAAAATATTTTGCCTTGGCTGAGTTCCCTCACTGATGTCCTGTTACCATGCTTGCCTTGCCAAATTTCAATCTCACTCCTTCTCACAGGTTCTAATTATTGGATGATACAAAACCAGGCCAACTGGTCCCATATACATCCTATATAACTTCAGATGGGTCTTTAAGGTTTCTGTTGCAAACTCCATTCACAATTTGCTGCCTCAGCAGATGTTTCCTGCCTTTCTGAGCCCTGAGTCTTCAGTCCAAGTAGATGACCTCAACTTCTACTTTATAGGATTATCAAGGCCAAGAAACTTGAATTAACTCCTCCCCTTGTCCTACAATTTTTCTGTATCTTGACTCATTCTTGGCTCCTTTTCTCTCAGTCAGTAAGAAGCATTCCTTTTCCTTCCTAAAAATAAAGCCTTCATTTTGGCTTTGAGTCTGTTCCCTCCTGCCTCTTCCAATTACAGCATCTTATAATTACTCCTACTTGTAATTTCTGTTATTGCTGTACAATATACACAGCTTCTCTAATTAGTAGAACGTTGCCAAAATTATCTGTGTCACAAAAACAAAGACAATATACAAGATACAGAGTACCAGTTTAGGAGGCCCAACATTCAGAGTCTAGGGTTCCAGAAAGAAGGAAAATAAGTGAAGGGGAAAAGATTAGCAATGCTAAAACCAAATTCCTCAGGTCAAAAGGAGGTGCATTCTCAGATGGAAAGAAACTCGCCAAACGAAGATGGCCGTGAGGAAAGACCCATGTGCAGACGGATCTGCAAAGCATTTCAGAATACCCAAGATGAAGAGATATTTTAAGAGGGGAAAAAAAAAAGTCAGTTACCTACAAAGGTGTGCAAATCAGGCTGACATCAGTCAAGCTGGACCCAGGGAGACAATGAGCTTTCCCTTCAAGTTCTGAGAGAAAACAGTGTTCCCTAGAGAATACTACATGTCGAGAAACCAGCAATTAAGTGTGAAGTGAAATATGTGTATTTTAAGATATTCCCAAGAAATCAGACAATTTACTTTTCATTCTCTCTTGGGGTGGCAGTGGGTGGTTAGTTAAGGTAAATGTGGTTTAAATAAGGCATAAACCACAAAACACAAAGACATGGGATCTAGGAAACATGGATCTAACTCAGGCAAGAAGTAAAGAAAAGCCCCCAAGGGGGCAGGTAAGCCTCAGATCTTGAGAAAAGCCAGTCTGGAATGGGAAACATGAATAACAGAATGTTTCCCAAAATGGAGAAGATGCAAAAACTCAACATTATAATAAAGTGCATGACACGTGGGAGAAAAAAAGGTAATGTAAGAAAAATAAAAATGCTATTCAAGAATGTTAGGTCCAAATATGAAGTAAAGAGTAACATAATATGATTTTAAGCTGACAGTTGTTTGAGTTCAAGGAGAATCCATGTGTCTTTGATGGTAAATACACTCTCTTCAAGTGCCTCCTGGGTCAAGTTGGGCCTACTTAGAAGGAAACATAGTCCTAACCAATAGCTTGGTCCAGCACTAAAGAGTACTTTTATAGCTTTAATAGTGTAAACCCTATTTACTGATTTTGAGGGTTTAGAATAAGCTTATGAATAAAACATGGACAATGGTTACAGCATAGGATGTAAATGTTAACCACCTCAATGCAAAAGCATGGCTGCTGGAAGGCGGAAGTGGATAGGCAGAAGGGATAAGGAATGAGAGGAAAATGAATTAAAGTGTTAATTCTCAATTACAGAATTTAAGGGGATCTGTGAAAACCAGTCCTTTTACATCAAATGAGTTTTCAAACAGCATCAGTGGTCATTTTACCCAACTGGTCCTGGGGCTCAGAGATGTGATCAGAATGAGACCCCCACTGTAATAGCTACCTGGTTCCTCATCGGCATCCCTGCCTGCGCGGCCCCTGCTGGCTCGGGCCTGCCTCAGCACGACAGCAACACTGGGCAGGAAAACAAGTTCTTCACCTCATCCCTGCCCGGGGCTAGCACACTCGACTTGTCGGTGAGATCATTCCCTTCCTCCCTCCTTTCCTCCACCTCTTCCTCCGTCTCTCCTTTCCCACATGTTATGGCTGAGATGGTCTTGTTCTCAGGGCGGGCCCAACATAGAGGAAATGAAACCCACAGCCTGGAGAATCCATGCCTGGATGTGACAAAGAAGATGGTAAAATAAAAGCATTTTCCAGAGGGCCTTTCACATAGCAGGACCAGCGGTTAGGACTTCCTGAGCATGATGCCACTAACCAGACAGGCACACGCAAAAAATCCACTTAATGGAAAAGAAACACAGAGGAATGGGTGAGCAGTTTCCTGAGGGGCCACCACAGACTCTCAAACCGGGGCCACTATGGACTCTCAAATGGGGGCCACTGCAGACTCTCAAATGGGGGCCATTGTGGACTCTCAAACGGGGGCCACTACGGACTCTCAAACACATCATTTCATTTTTGGGATGACTCCTTGAGGTAGGCATTGTTTTATTGAGAAAACAACCTCAAAAAACTGGAGGAGGCCCAACCCAGGCCTGTGTAGCACCAGAATTTGGGTTCTTCCCATCACATTGTCTGTTAACTCTCGGTGTCGAGGAAGTGAGCAAGCTGGGGTCCTAGGGAAGTTTCAGTCACCCCAGATGTGACGCCTGAAAGAGACAGAAGTGCAGGAGGCAGGAGAGCTTGAGAAAGGTTTTGATTCAAGCTCAAGAGCTCAACAATGTAGCCAGCCTTAAACAGTCCCTGGGTATCACCCAATGATAAAACGCCATGGTTCCATAACTGGCCTCCTAGCTCTTCCCAACCCAAAGACAGGTGTCCTTGTCATGAGTATAGCAACAGAGTTTCGCACCTGCACCACTCCAGCTTGGGGGCCGTGACCTCTCCCTGACCTGTTCTCTCCAGCAATGAGAACTGGAGCCTCTCCAAGGGCAGGGCTCTGGACAGTCTCCAGAGGAGCCTGTGACAAGGAGAAAGGAGCCCTGGGCCCCATCCAGCTCAGACACAAGCAAACTGCTGGGTGCAGCTGTGACAGGTTTCAGGCTCGCGGGACCTTCTCCTTTTATGTTAAGCAAGTCTGTGGGTGACTGTGCACTCTCCAACTCAGCCTTTCTTTTTAAAGAAGAATGATGAATTTTTATTAAAAACAAAACCAGAACCAGCTAGCAAGGCTAAGTCTTTGGAAGAAACAAATTGTAGTAGGCTGAGAATAATGCACTACCACTGGAGAAGTCTGCACATTTTGATCAATACACAGGAGTGTTCCCAAGCTCAAACTAGGCAGATTTCCAGGGGTCTAATTGCTTCTTGGCATGAAATCTACTGCAGTCAAGTGAATTTTATAATACAAATGAGCAGGTGGGAGGAGACCCAAAAATACCTAATGAAGTATGCTTTCCCCTTTGGTTCAGTTACATGATTTGGTATTTAAAAGACATGCTAACTCATTCATTAATTCATTGAACACATTAATAACATATAGAATGGCAAGCAATTGTCTGTGCTAGGAGCTGGCAATACTAAGACAGTGTCTTCATTGCAGAAGATTAGAGTTAGCTGGGAAGAGACTTGATCTTTTCTGGAAAAAGGCTATCTGGTATGAACAGGCAGAGCACAGAGGGTTTTTACGGCCATGAAAATACTCTGTATGACACCATAGTGGACACATGTCATTACACATTCGCCCATATCCACAGAATGTACACAATCAAGAGTGAACCCCAAGGTAAACTACCCCTATATACACCAACTGTTAATCCCAAGCTGACAATGGGGGAGGCTGTGAGTGTGTACATGGGGACAGGTATAAATGGGAAATCTCTATACCTTCTGCTCCATTTTGCTATGAACCTAAAACTGTTCTAAAACATGAAGTCTATTTTAAAAACAACTTCAAAAGGCTGTGGGAAGGACCTGTAGGGGTCAGCTGGCAGCAGAAGTGGGGTGAGGCATCCCAGGAAAAGTCAACAGCAGTTTCCATCACACAGTCAGATTCTGGGGACTCCAGGTTGTTCTGCACCCCTACATGACTGAGCTGTGTTAGGGAACAGCGAGGGGGAAGAGTGGTGCAGGCAGAGACATAAACAGGAGCCAAACAAAAGTCTTTATTTGCAAAATAAATATTTTGAACTTTATCTTCTAACCAATGGATAGTGTGGAAGAGTCATGACAGGCAGGTATCTTCAGAAAGATATCTCAGGAAGCAGGCTAGAGGTAAACCGGGGGTCACCAGACAGAAAAGCAACACTGGGAGGAGGCTGTTCCATACCACCCAGGCAAGAGACATTCAAGGGCCTGAATTCAGGCAGTTAGAGTGAGGAAGGGAGAGTGGAAACAGATGGAAAGCATGTTTGCATGTGAAATCCACAACACTTTTGGCTGAATCAATGAGGATGAGAGAGAAGGTGTTAATACCTGCTGTTTCTGGCTTGAGCAGCTGAGTGGATGGGAGAGAACAGAATGGACTGCAGGTTCAGGAGTGGAGACAACGGCTGGGGTTTTGGACACAGGGTTTGAAATGCCTGTGGAGCTTCTGAGTGGAAGTTCTGCCTGGAATGTGGCTACTGAAGCTGGGCACCCTGCAGAGAGTTCTGGACGTCAGTCATCAGTTGAATGGGGGTAGATGAACAGGAGGAGAACCCTGAGCCAGCTAAGGTCAGAGCCCTGAGGATAACCTGCGTGGAGGTGTTAAATGAAAAACATGAAACCCTAAGATGTGTGCTGTGGAAATACACGGTTTTTGTATTGTCCTTGACCCTTGTATTTCTCTGACTACTTACCTTGTGATTTTCCCCCCAAAATATATAATTTGGGTAAGCAAATAAGGATATTATACTGTACTCTGTTAAAGAGGACCAAGGATAGGCACAATCTGGGAAATAAATTTCTAACTATTTGAGCTTGAAATAGAATATTGGATTGAGAAACTCCAGGAAGGGAAAGGATAGAAGACAGACATCAGAATTATCCTGCAGGAGGAAATTAAGAAATGTATTACATCATAGGTAAGTAGGTCTGCTGAGTAGCAATTAGCTAGATGCCCTATATCGGAGACAGACCCAACTACATATTCTTATCATCTCTCTAATTGAGCCAAATAAGTAACTGGATAGTCAGTGTTCCATCCGAAGCCTACGGGACAATCATTCTGAAATGGGCATTTATCCGAAGCCACTGACAACTGAAGTTCATTATCTCAGGCAACTGAACGGGTTGTCTAAGTGAGGCAGAATTTCCAGGCAGGTTGTTGTCACAGGGCAGCAGGCAGATGGGACAGACCAGCTCTATTCCAGCCCTGGCATCCGTTCTGCTCTTGGTGGGCTCCCTTCTGGGCCTTGGGAGATGGACCTGCTCAGAAAGGGAGGCAAGGCTCTGCAGACAGCCTCTCATGTAACTCTTACTAAGGCTGGGAAAGAATCTCCTGAACCGAGTGGGTCCACTGACAGGTCCATCCAGGCACAGCAACTTTGCAGGGGCCTCGGGCACACCACAAAATGCTAGCCGAGCGGTCTGGGTGGCTCTGCATCAATGCCACAGCCATCAGCCTGTGCTCACGGTGACTCCCTGGGAAGAGCAGAGCTGGGTCTCCAGTCCCAACTCGAACACCCACAACCTGTGTGACCCCAGGCAAGGTCATCTAGCATTTGAGCCCCAGGTTCCTCACCTGAAGAACAACAAAAGCAAAAATAGACAGACAAGAAAAAGAAGCAAATGGAAAAAGAAGGATTTGTACTTAGTGATTCTAAATTTATGGGTCCTTTAGAGATATTTCGGCTGGCTGTTCAGGAACTGTTTGGGGGGTTTGCTAAAATGTAATGTTAGACCCAAAGTCCTGGTCTGAGCTGGGACCAGGCACCTGAATTTTAATGAGCTCTCTAGGTGATTCTGATAAATAGCCAGATTTAGGAGCCACTGGATTAAATGATTACAAAAGCCCTTCCCAGCTCTATCTATGATTCAATGCATGCATTTAATAAATGATTATGACCAATTCAATAATCATGACCCAAAACCTAATGTAGTGTAGTTGCATTACTCAGACATTACTTAGACCTGCTGATGAATAACCCTTTGCTTTACAGAAAACAGAACAAAATGAATTAGTCAAGGGTCCTAAAATAGACCCATCTCTCATTACCCTTGAATGAATTTCTAAAACTGAAACCGGGTGTCAGCCAAAACCCTGAGCTCAAAGGAGGGAGGTGGTGGTTGGCAGGTCGAGGGCCATGAGCTCTAATTCTGTCTGGGCCCTCTGGCTTGCAGTAATGACCATGTGCAGAAGAATTTTTGTTTTTTTTCTTCTAAATTGCCTTTCCACCCTGTCAAATAGAAATAACCACCAATCTGTCTCTCAAGGCTGTTGGGAAGAATTCATATGGAATTTGCTATCAGTCTGACTCTTTACAACAAATACAAGGCGTCCGGGGGCAGGGGAGAATGTCACATTGCATTATTTTCAGACCCAAAGCGACTGGACTGCAAATTACTTCAACAGCTCAAAATAAGAGAACCCGATCAAAGATTCCCAAGAAGGAAGGAGGCAGCTTTGTTTGTTTTGCTGTCACAGGTAAGGCGAGTCCAGCTTTAGAACATCAAGAGCCATCTTATCTGTCAAGTGTGCTGGACGGAAGCTGGTCTGAACAGCCTGGTCAGCTCTGTGACTTCCTTTAGCTAAATGTGCTGGCATTCAGGCCCGATAGCGAGCAGGGTTAGTGCAAGTGGAAAGAATGACAGTGTGTCCTTCCATCTTCCTGAGGCTCCAGCTGATATGGAAACTGGCTGGCACAGGCAGCAGTGGAAAGTATGAATCCATTCTTGCCTGGGGTTGAATGACTGAAGAATAATCAGATCAGGGCTTGTGTTCAAATATCACTGCAGCTCACTTGACAGGCTGTTATCTAGTCACGTCCTCTGGGCTGCAGGAATTGTGTGCTGCAACCCCGAGCAGCTGAAGGGATAGTGCTCGCCAAAGCAGGCAGGCAGGATCCTGAGATCTAAGGCAGACAGTGTGTGGATGGCCTGTGTTAACCACCAGTGAGGTGCCTCGAGGGCTCCTGATGCTTCTTAGGCCCCTCTGCCCAGGTGCAAGTGACCTCATGGTGATCCTAACGGGCGCAGTACTCACCCCACTTTATGCATGAGGGACTCCAATGCCAGGGAGATCCAATGACCTGTCTGCAGTTGCACAGAGCAGGGATCGTAAACATGGGCCCTGTGAGTCTAAAACCTGAGACCTGCCAGCTTTCCATCCCTCTGCTTATGGCCCCTTGACATACATGTAGAAGCTCACTGTACAAGGAAAAGCAGAGAAAGGCAAGTTCCCAGGGGATGTTTGCGACAGGTGCCAGTGAGAAGGAGGGAGAGAAGACCTTTGGGCCAAAAAACCCTTCAAGAACTTATTTAGACAAGCATGAGGAGAAGAATCTCAAAAAATGAAAGCACTGGGCAGTGAGTCAGAGTTCTAGGCTCTTCTAGAGAGGGGTGCAGAGTTGCCCAGAGATGTCTCATTCTCTGTGGAAAAACAACTGGAAATGCTTCCAAGTTGGAAAGTTTAAACAGTCAACATGTTGGAGCCTCCTTGGTAAGTTTTTTCAGTGTCTTAGAATTGAAAGATACCTATTCTAACATCCCAACCAGTTCCAGACGCTGTTTCCAGGGCTCAGACTGCCCCTGCGCAGATAGCTTCAGGATTGGGCAGGGCAAGGAAATAAAGTCTGATTCAAAAACAGAGCAAAACAAAAAACGGTTATCTTTGAGAGTCAATAAAGTGAACTGAGGCTAACCCTTAAAAATCTTTTCAATCTGAGAAAGTGTTTTTCATACTCCCTCTTTCCTCTTACTTAAGAAATGTCCTCAAATGGAAGAAAAGGATGAATGAGGAGGAGGTGGAAGAGGAAATTCCCACCTATGAGACCGGCCAGCTTTCCTTCCCTCTGGCTGGAAAGCCCCCAGCTCTCTCCTTCCTACTTGGTAAATTCTGATCACAGAAGTCCAGGGGCCCAAAAGAAAAACTATGGTCATTCCCAGAGGCCAATGCCATTACTAATGAAAAAAAATAATCAAAAATGAAAAGCCTCTTGCGATGTGTTCTTTCATATACAACAACAATACACAGAGGTAACAGTAGTGTAACGCTGTTTGGTTCCCACACCTGATTCCAGTGTGTTTAAGTTGTGTGGGAGGGGGTCTCCCACACATAACACCAAGCAGTTCTCAAACACAGGCAGGGTGTCCTAGAACTCAACTCAATTCTGATGTAATCTGCACCAGATTCCCCAGGTGAAGGGCTCCATCCTACAAGACTGCCCTCCACACCCACTCCAGAGGGCGATCACAAGCCCCAGGCAGTTACTTGTGCTCTGACCTACCAGCTACAGATTGGAGGTTCCCACAAGCTCCCCCTTAGGTTTAATTAATTTGGTAGAGCAGCTCACAGAACTCAGGAAAACATGTTTACCAATTAATAAAGGATATCGTAAAGGATACAAGTTAACAGCCAGATGAAGAGATACCTAGACAAGGTCCCAAATAAAGAGGCTTCTATCCCCATGGAGCTTGGGGTCTGGCTCGGTGGCACATGGAAGCGTTCTGCTTCCCCAAGCATAGAAGCTCTTCTTGGGGGTTTTTATGAGGGCTTCATTGCACAGTCATGATTGACTACATTATTGGCCATTGGCTGATCCAACCTCCGGCCCCTGCCCTTGGGTGGGGGGTCCAAAAGTCTCCCACTAACATGACAAGACATCTATTTCACCTTTAAGACTCTGCAGTGCTTTCAGGAACTGTGGATGAAGACCAAATATACCTGGGAAATATATACATGGTCATATGAATGACCAAATATGTATTTCTTATAACTCATTATATCACACTTTTATTGTTTATGGGTCTTAAGAAATATTAAACACAATCAGGATACCTAGCATGACAGTTTCAATAGAGTATTAATGAAAGAAAAGCTAAAAAACCCGGAAAGTTAGGAAGATCAGGAAGTGGCCTGCATGTCTGCTGAGAGCTTGTGGAGAAAGGGCATATCCCAGGGGCTCTGCTGCATTCTTGCAAAGTACGTGGCTTTCCATGTAGGTGACAGAATCAGGGACTAGCCTCATCAGCAACCTCCCAGTTCTGAATTTATTATCAAAATGCCAACAGGGTTGCTCTTTCAAGCCAGATGAATCACTTACTCTTGTACCTGGGCTGGATGTGGGATTGGAGATGGGAGAAAAGTGCCTGTTAGATGGAAGTTGCTGCCATTATAAGGAGTATCTGTGACACTGCGATTTGAATTGATCAGCAGTGGCCAGTGATTTAACCAATCATGCCAGCGTAAGGGGGGCTCCATAGAAACCCAAAAGGACAAGATTCTGAGAGCTTCCAGGTTGATGAACATGTGGAGATTTGGGGAAAGTGGCATACTCGGTAAGCTGTGTCCTTTCATTAGGTAGAAAGACATGAGCAGCTGGGGAAGGGGAAGATAAAGTCAAGGAAAAACTGCCCCAACTGCCCAGTTAGGTGGTCCCACATGAAGACAACAAAGGTTTTGCAGGGAGATAATTTCTTGCCTATTGAGACCAGGTCAAACCAGTCCCAACCAGGTCCCAACGCAGGCAGGCGTTAACTGAACAAAACTAAGAACCACCCAAACCACACCTCCTCTTAATCTTATTAAAATAAAATTGTGGTTTTGCTTCCCCATGCCCCCTGCCTCCATGGCCTTTTCTGTGTGCATTCTGGGAAAAGACATATGCACCAAGAGGAATGGGTGTAGAACTAGAGCTGACAATCAAATAATCTCACCCTGTCAATCAAGGGAAGTGGCTCCCAGCTAGGTGAAGATAAATAGACCCTCCCCTAAAAGTTCAGTGCCTTTCTCTATCTTGACCCTGGTCTGCTTCCTCCTTGGAGAGTATTCAAATAAAACTTAAATTCTGCTTGGTTACTGTGTTTGCCTTTCAATTCTTTGTTGCAGTAGGAACAAGAACTCAGAAGAATGAACTCAACCTGTAACACTTTTGCCGTACTTTGTCCTATGCATCTTTTCCATTTGGCTGCTCTGAGTTAAATCCTTTTAAAAAATGAAACAGTGATCTAGTTAAGTAAAATGTTTCTCTGAGTTCCGTGTGCTGCTCTAGCAAAATAATGAACCCAAGGAGGGGATTGTGGGAACCTCTGACTTATAGCAGTTGATTAGAAGCACAGGTGAACCTCAACTGGGTTATAAGTATGGGGGAAAAGGGGGCGGTGGGGGGGCAGTCTTGTATAACTGAGCCCTTATCTTGTGGGATTTGATGCTATCTCCAGATAGATGGTATCAGAATTGAGTTAAATTGCACAACACCCAGCTGGTGTCCAGGAATTGGTGGTGTGGAGACTCTCCCCATCCCCACCCCACTTTGGAATTGTGTCCAGAGTCCTTAGTATTAAAGGGAGAACTGATTTTATTGCTGGTTTTAGGAACAATCAAGCAAATAAATTCCTACAGATACTCTTTCCCCCCAGTTTTATTGTGGTATGATTGATAAAAACTTTGTATATATGAGGTATACCGTGTGATGAGTTGATATACAATACACTATGGAATGATTACTGCAATCAAGCTAGTTAATGTAACAATTGTTACTCCCTTTGTGTGTGACTATGTGGTGAGAACACTTAAGATATATTCTCTTAGCAAACTGAAGTATACGTTACCAGACTGTATATTAGGTTTCCAGAACTGAGTCATATTATAATTGAAAGTGCATACTCTTTGACCAACATCTCCCCATTTTGTGTACAGCCCTCAGCACCATCTGTTCTTTTTCAGCTAGAGAGCTAAGATTATTCTAATAGTGTTATGGGCTGAATTGTGCTCTTCCCCCTAAATTCATATGGTGAAGCCCTAACCCATAGGACCTCAGAATTTGACTGTATTTGGAGATGGGGCCTTTAAAGAGGTAATTAAGTTAAAATGAGACCCTTAGGGTGGGCTCTAATCCAGTCTGACTGGTGTCTTTATAAGAGGCAGTGATCAGGACCCACACAGGGATATCAGACATGTGCACACAGAGGAAAGACCATCTGAGGATGTAGCAAGAAGGCGGCCATCTGCAAACCGAGGAGAGAGGCCTCAGGAGAAACCAACCCTGCCAGTGCCTTGATCTTAGACTTCAGCCTCCAGAACTATAAGAAAATAAATGAGTGCTATTTAATTTACTCCAGCTGGGGTACTATGACATGGCAGCCCTAGCAAACTAATACAAAGAGCCTTTATTTTGAATCTCTACAGTTTAATAAACTTAACCACATATTATAGAGATCCCATGACCTGAAGGCTGATAATTAAAAAAACAAACTACACACACACAGACACACACACATAAGCAAAATTCATATAGATTATGAAGTCTAACCAAGAGCTACCTCTTTACTCCCAATTACCTTAGGACAATTTTCTTTGAATCTCCTGCTGAAGAGCATGCCTGCTCCTGCAGGTCTGCATTCCTGAGTACAGGGCTGGCCAGAGACAGCTTGCAAGAGCCATTTGCAGTGCCCCAGACAGCTGACTGTAGTCATGCAACAATTTGTTGACTTTAACCCTTTGCCTGTATTCTACAGGCAGCAGTCTCACACCTTATTTCAGGTAATCTCTATTAATATCCCTCCTAACCCTCAGAAGATATTAAGAATCCAAAGGGAAATCAGAAACATAGTTAGCTAGAAATATCCAAAAGGTTGCCTTCATTATGAATTCACCAAACAAATGCAAATCAAAACAATGAAAAATAAGCCTTTCAACATTAGAGCATCTCTTTTTCCAAATGTGTGAAAATAGACATTATCAAACTAAAAAAAATTTTTTTTTACTTTGTAAAAATTGAGCTTCATAATTACGGTTTGTTTTTGTGGTAACTCCTCAAACACATCATTCTTGGAAAAGGATTTCTTCCACCACTTTCCTCCTCCTCTGTTGCTGACTACAGCGGAAAATTACATTCCCTTATGAAATATAATCTTGTTGACATTAACACCTATTAAGGTTTTCACCAAATTGCTAGGTGAGATGGTGTAATTAGGGACAGGCAGGGGGAAAATTACAAAGGATGCAGGGGACATCAGTCCAAAGGAGGTAAGGAATGAAAAGATCATAAGTTGTTTTTAATTTTGGGTGATGTGCTTCCAAATTAAAAAGAGCCCTTCAAACTTTACAGAAGCGTGTACCTGCTGGCCTGGTGACAGAGTCTTTTTGAAAATAAACTTGTATGTTTCCTAAGTCTGACTTTTACTAGAGGAGTCATAAGAGCATCATGAATTCAAATGACAAAATTGAATGCATACTAACCACTCGACCCCACGGCTTCATGTAAGTATGTGCCATTAGGAAATGAAAATAGGAATTTCCTGTTTTCTGAGGGTCATGCTTTGATATGCATGTAAGGGATACCACTGTATCCATTCTGCTTTATTTTGTATGCTAAAAGGGCAGTGTTTTAAAATTTTACATACACTGTACACACTGATTACTATAAAAATAATTTATAGATCATTGTTTTAAATTAATTTTCTCTTTTTCTAGGAAAGTTAGTGACAAAATTTCAATAAAGTTTAATAATTTCTAGAGTATATACAATTTCAACTTCACCCTTTTCACTCACTTGGTGATCCTAAGAGTAACAGAAGAGGTCTTTAGGAATGTTACTGATATCTAAAAAAGAAGCAAGTTCATAGGCATTTCCAGAATAATGCATTAGCAACACAAGCAGCATATACTACAATATTATTTCTACTTTCTAATTCATATTAGACCTTAACGAGTCAAGAATACACACTGTAACCAATAGGATAACCACTAAAAGAAGAGAAAAGGGATGGGAAACAGACAAGTTAGTAGAGGGGGCAAGGGAATAATTTTTTAAAAATTAATTCAAAAGAAGGCAAAAGAAGGCTGCCTGCGCACAGCTGCCCAGCACAAGCCACTAGAGGTCGCTGTTCTCCCAGGAGAGGAAGGCCACAAACCAACAAGAAGGAAAGTTCTCCCAGCTGTCACTCATGCCAGCTCTGCAAACTATCTCTATCACCATGAAAAGGCAAAATTACAGGCAGACAAAGATCACAGAGTCAACACCTGAGAAGGAGACAGACCTAACCAGTCTTCCTGAAAAAGAATTCAAAATAAAAATCATAAACATGCTGATGGAGATGCAGAGAAATATACAAGAGCTAAGGGATGAAGTCCGGAGGGAGATTACAGATGCCTGGAAAGAGATTACAGAAGTGAAACAAACTCTGGAAGGATTTATATGCAGAATGGATAAGATGCAAGAGGCCATTGATGGAATTGAAACCAGAGAACAGGAACGCATAGAAGCTGACATAGAGAGAGATAAAAAGATCTCCAAGAATGAAACAATATTTAGAGAACTGTGTGACCAATCCAAAGGGAACAATATCTGTATTATAGGGGTACCAGAAGAAGAAGAGGGAGGAAAAGGGACGGAAAGTATCTTGGAAGAAATAATTGCTGAAAACTTCCCCAAACTGGGGGAGGAAATAATCGAACAGACCACGGAAATACACAGAACCCCCAACAGAAAGGACCCAAGGAGGACAACACCAAGACACATAATAATTAAAATGGCAAAGATCAAGGACAAGGAAAGAGTTTTAAAGGCAGCTAGAGAGAAAAAGGTCACCTAAAAAGGAAAACCCATCAGGCTAACATCAGACTTCTTGACAGAAACCCTACAGGCCAGAAGAGAATGGCATGATATATTTAATGCAATGAAACAGAAGGGCCCTGAACCAAGGATACTGTATCCAGCACGATTATCATTTAAATATGATGGTGGGATTAAACAATTCCCAGACAAGCAAAAGCTGAGGGAATTTGCTTCCCACAAACCACCTCTACAGGGTATCTTACAGGGACTGCTCTAGATGGGAACACTCCTAGAAAGAGCACAGAACAAAACACCCAACATATGAAGAATGGAGGAGGAGGAATAAGAAGGGAGAGAAGAAAAGAATCTCCAGATAGTGTATATAACAGCTCAATAAGCAAGCTAAGTTAGGCGGTAAGATACTAAAGAGGCTAACCTTGAACCTTTGGTAACCACGAATTTAAAGCCTGCAATGGCAATAAGTACATATCTTTCAATAGTCACCCTAAATGTAAATGGACTGAATGCATCAATCAAAAGACACAGAGTAATAGAATGGATAAAAAAGCAAGACCCATCTATATGCTGCTTTCAAGAAACTCACCTCAAACCCAAAGACATGTACAGACTAAAAGTCAAGGGATGGAAAAACATATTTCAGGCAAACAACAGCAAAAAGAAAGCAGGGGTTGCAGTACTAATATCAGACAACATAGACTTCAAAACAAAGAAAGTAACAAGAGATAAAGAAGGACATTACATAATGCTAAAGGGCTCAGTCCAACAAGAGGATATAACCATTCTAAATATATATGCATCCAACACAGGAGCACCAGCATATGTGAAACAAATACTAACAGAACTAAAGGGGGAAATAGACTGCAGTGCATTCATTTTAGGAGACTTCAACACACCACTCACCCCAAAGGATAGATCCACCGGGCAGAAAATCAGTAAGGACACAGAGGCACTGAGTAACACACTAGAACAGATGGACCTAATAGACATCTATAGAACTCTACATGCAAAACCAACAGGATATACATTCTTCTCAAGCACACATGGAACCTTCTCCAGAATAGACCACATACTAGCTCACAAAAAGAGCCTCAGTAAATTCCAAAATATTGAAATTCTACCAACCAACTTTTCAGACCACAAAGATATAAAACTAGAAATAAATTCTACAAAGAAAACAGAAAGGCTCACAAACACATGGGGGCTTAACAAAATGCTCCTATATAAATAATCAATGGATCAACGAACAAATTAAAATAAAGATGAAGGAATATATGGAAACAAAGGACAACAACACAAAGCCCCAACTTCTGTGGGACGCAGTGAAAGCAGTCCTAAGAGGAAAGTATATAGCGATCCAGGCACAGTTGAAGAAGGAAGAACAATCTCAAATGAATAGTCTAACATCACAATTATCGAAATTGGAAAAAGAAGAACAAATGAGGCCTAAAGTCAGCAGACGGAGGGACATAATAAAGATCAGAGAAGAAATAAACAAAATTGAGAAGAATAAAACAATAGCAAAAATCAATGAAACCAAGAGCTGGTTCTTTGAGAAAATAAACAAAATAGATAAGCCTCTAGCCAAACTTATTAAGAGAAAAAGAGAATCAACACAAATCAACAGAATCAGAAAAGAGAATGGAAAAATCACAACAGACTCCACAGAAATACAAAGAATTATTACTATGAAAACCTATGTGCCAACAAGCTGGAAAACCTAGAAGAGATGGACAACTTTCTAGAAAAACACAACCTTCCAAGACAGACCAAGGAAGAAACACAAAAGTTAAACAAACCAATTACAAGCAAAGAAATTGAAACGGTAATCAAAAAACTACCCAAGAACAAAACCCCTGGGCCGGACGGATTTACCTCGGAATTTTAACAGACACACAGTGAAGACGTAATACCCATTCTCCTTAAAGCTTTTCAAAAAATAGAAGAGGAAGGAATACTCCCAATCTCAATCTATGAAGCCAACATCACCCTAATACCAAAACCAGGCAAAGACCACACCAAAAAAGAAAATTACAGACCAATATGCCTGATGAATGTAGATGCAAAAATACTTAATAAAATATTAGCAAACCAAATTCAAAAGTGTATCAAAAGGATCATACACCATGACCAAGTGGGATTCATCCCAGGGATGCAAGGAGGGTACAACATTTGAAAATCCATCAACACCATCCACCACATCAAAAAAAGAAAGACAAAAACCACATGATCATCTCCATAGTTGCTGAAAAAGCACTCGACAAAATTCAACATCCATTCATGATAAAAGCTCTCAGCAAAATGGGTATAGATTGCAAGTACCTCAACATAATAAAGGCCATATATGATAAACCCACAGCCAACATTACACTGAACAGCGAGAAGCTGAAAGCTTTTCCTCTGAGATCGGAAACAAGACAGGGATGACCACTCTCCCCTCTGTTATTTAACATAGTACTGGAGGTCCTAGCCATAGCAATCAGACAAAACAAAGAAATACAAGGAATCCAGATTGGTAAAGAAGAACTTAAACTGTCACTATTTGCAGATGACATGATATTGTACATAAAAAACCCTAAAGACTCCACTCCAAAACTACTAGAACTGATATCGGAATACAGCAAAGTTGCAGGATACAAAATTAACACACAGAAATCTGTAGCTTTCCTATACACTAACAATGAACCAATAGAAAGAGAAATCAGGAAAACAACTCCATTCACAATTGCATCAAAAAGAGTAAAATACCTAGGAATAAACCTAACCAAAGAAGTGAAAGACCTATACCCTGAAAACTACAAGCCACTCTTAAGAGAAATTAAAGGGGACACTACAAATGGAAACTCATCCCATGCCCATGGCTAGGAAGAATCAATATCGTCAAAATGGCCATCCTGCCCAAAGCAATACACAGATTTGATGCAATCCCTATCAAATTACCAGCAATATTCTTCAACAAACTGGAACAAATAGTTCAAAAATTTATATGGAAACACCAAAGACCCCGAATAGCCAAAGCAATCCTGAGAAAGAAGAATAAAGTAGGGGGGATCTCACTCCCCCACTTCAAGCTCTACTACAACGCCATAGTAATCAAGACAATTTGGTACTGGCACAAGAACAGAGCCACAGACCAGTGGAACAGATTAGAGACTCCAGACATTAACCCAAACATATATGGTCAATTAATATTTGATAAAGGAGCCATGGACATATAATGGGGAAATGACAGTCTCTTCAACAGATGGTGCTGGCAAAACTGGACAGCTACATGTAGGAGAATCAAACTGGACCATTGTCTAACCCCATACACAAAAGTAAACTCAAAATGGATCAAAGACTTGAATGTAAGTCATGAAACCATAAAACTCTTAGAAAAAAACATAGGCAAAAACCTTTTAGACATAAACATGGGTGACCTCTTCTTGAACATATCTCCCCGGGCAAGGAAAACAACAGCAAAAATGAACAAGTGGGACTATATTAAGCTGAAAAGCTTCTGTACAGCAAAAGACACCATCAATAGAACAAAAAGGAACCCTACAGTATGGGAGGATATATTTGTAAATGACAGATCCGATAAAGGCTTGACGTCCAAAATATATAAAGAGCTCACACGCCTCAACAAACAAAAATCAAATAATCCAATTAAAAAATGGGCAGAGGAACTCAACAGACAGTACTCCAGAAAAGAAATACAGATGGCCAACAGACACATGAAAAGATGCTCCACATCGCTAATTATCAGAGAAATGCAAATTAAAACTACAATGAGATATCACCTCACACCAGTAAGGATGGCTGCCATCCAAAAGACAAACAACAACAAATGTTGGCGAGGCTGTGGAGAAAGGGGAACCCTCCTACATTGCTGTTGGGAATGTAAATTAATTCAACCATGTGGAAAGCAGTATGGAGGTTCATCAAAATGCTCAAAACAGACTTACCATTTGACCCAGGAATTCCACTCCTAGGAATTTACCCTAAGAACGCAGCCATCAAGTTTGAGAAAGACAGATGCACCCCTATGTTTATCGCAGCACTATTTACAATAGCCAGGAATTGGAAGCAACCTAAATGTCCATCGGTAGATGAATGGATAAAGAAGATGTGGTATATATACACAGTGAAATACTACTCAGCCATAAGAAGAGGGCAAATCCTACCATTTGCAGCAACATGGATGGACCTGGAGGGTATTATGCTTGGTGAAATAAGCCAAGTGGAGAAAGAGAAATACCAAATGATTTGACTCATCTGTGGAGTATAAGAACAAAGGAAAAACTGAAGGAACAAAACAGCAGCGGAATCACAGAACCCAAGAATGGACTAACAGGTACCAAAGGGAAAGGGACTGGGGAGGATGGGTGGGTAGGGAGGGATAAGGGGGGGAAGAAGAGGGGTATTAAGATTAGCATGCATGGGGGGGAGGGAGAAATGGGAGGGCTGTACAAGACAGAGAAGAGAAGTAGTGATTCTACAACATTTTGCTATGCTGATGGACAGTGACTGTAAAGGGGTTTATAGGGGGGACCTGGTATAGGGGAGAGCCTAGTAAACATAATATTCTTCATGTAAGTGTAGATTAAAGATAACAAAAAAAAAAAGAGAAAGGCGGATTACTCCCTGATAGGATAAAACTAACTGTAAATCAACGATTCATGCATGCTTTAAATATCCTTAATTTTGATCACTTAAAGGGTGTCAGATGATTGGCTATGGATGTACACTTTTCTGATAATATTCGTTTCTCTTAAAAAAAAAAAAAAGCAGTTCCTGTGTGGTGACCTCCAATGAGTTCTACACAATGGTATAAAGGGCATATCAAAGTGTGGGCAAAGGGTCTGTTTGTGTTTATACAAAGGATCAAAGCCTAATTTGGCTACCCAGAAAATGAACTAAGATAGGATATGAAGAAGAACTTCCAACATCAGCACTCTCTGGAAGAGTCATACCAGAAGATGATCATCAAAAAACCTCAGCAACAATCCAGGCAATGGTGCAGTTGTAGCTGCATTCATCCCACCGGTTCCTGGACTTGCCATGGGAATGAAGAAGGAGATATCTAAGCTGGCCTGTGCATACAGTAAAACAACAAATTTGACTGGATCTATACTCTTGGAACTCAACCAAGAATTAGGAGAAGTGCAAGTTGTAGCGCTCCAAAATTTTACAACTACAGACTATCTACTGTTAAAAGAACATATGGGATGTGAACAGTTCCCAGGAATGGGTTGTTTTAATTTGTCTGATTTCTCTCAGACTGTTCAAGTTCAGTTGGACAATATCTACCATATCATAGATAAGTTTTCACAAATGCCTAGGGTGCCTAACTGGTTTTCTTGGCTTCACTGGAGATGGCTGGTAATTATAGATCTGCTTTGGTTATATAACTGTATTCCTATTATGTTAATGTGTGTGCGCAACTTAATTAGTAGTTTAAAACCTATACATGCTTAAGTTACTCTACAAGAAGATATGTCAAAGAAATAATCAATCTTCCCATGTTATCTTCCATCTGCTACCTCTATACCTTTTCTTCTTCCTTTCTAATTACAACCCTTAAATTGAATTCGTGCATCATATCGAATTTACTGAGTATCATAATTCCTCCAAGTGTAAAGATACCTCAAGACAAATGGTAGGCAGAGAAGCCACAGGGCATAAATCTGCAAAAAAGTAAAAAGCTAATCTTTTCAAACAATATTGCCTCTCTCTCACTTACCAACTTTACATCTCCCTGTATGGCCCCGGAAGATGACTGGTTAGCCAGAGACGGGTAAGACTCCTCAAGGGAGGAACAACCTAAGACAGGCAGAGTTCTCACCTGACAGGGGGCCATCAGGTGAGAAATTGGGAATCAACAGAGGTGAGGCTCAGAACCTCACCCCCCCTGTTTTGAGAGAAATCTGCATCCGTGGATGTTTTGTTGCCCTTGTCTAGCTTGGATTAATAGTCGGCCTACAGGCACACACCTGATCATCTACATATGCTCTCTTACAGCACTAAACTATGTTTTCTACCTTTATCTTGCATCTACCTACCACTTCAGCATTTTATTAAAAAAAATAATAATAATAATAAAGGGAGAAATGTGGGATTCACATATAAATCAAGTATAAAAATCAAATGAATATTCATATTTGACCTGATGGTTTATAGTTCATAATGAGTGATCAAAACCGAAATTTTTTGTGATGGCTGCCCTTGTACTGTTCACCATGTAAGAACTTATTCACTAAGTAAGAATTTGTTCACCATGTAAGAACTTGTTCGTTATGCTTCAGAAGATTGGAGACTGACGAGAATTAGGTGGGGGTGGATTAATGATTGTGCATTGAGCATTGACTCCCCTATACAGAATTTTATTGTTGTTCACAACCATTTGATCAATACATATGAGAGATGCCCTCTCAAAAAAAAAAAACCCCTAAAGAATCCACTCCAAAAATACTAGATCTAGTATCTGAATTCAGCAAAGTGGCAGGATACAAAATTAATACACAGAAATCTCTGGCATTCCTATACACTAACAATGAACTAGCAGAGACAGAAATCAGGAAAACAATTCCATTCACAATTGCATCAAAAAGAATAAAATACGTAGGAATAAACCTAACCAAGGAAGTGAACGACCTATACTCTGACAATTACAAGACACCCATGAGAGAAATTAAAGAAGATACCAATAAATGGTAAATGGAAATACATCCCGTGCTCATGGATAGGAAGAAGTAATATTGTTAAAATGGCCATCCTGCCTAAAGTAATCTATATATTCAATGCAATCCCTATCAAAATACCAATAGCATTTTTCAACAAACTAGAGAAAATCATCCTAAAATTCATATGGAACCACAAAAGACCTCGAATAGCCAAACAATCCTGAGAAGGAAGAATAAAGCAGGGGAATTATGCTCCCCAACTTCAATATCTACTACAAAGCCACAGTAATCAAGACAATTTGGTACTGGCACAAGAACAGACCCATAGACTAATGGAACAGACTAGAGAGACTATAAACCCAACCATATATGATCAATTAATATATGATAAGAGAGTCATGGACATACAATGGGGAAATGACAGCCTCTTCAACAGCTGGTGTTGGCAAAACTGGACAGCTACATGCAAGAGAATGAAACTGGATTATTGTTTAACCCCATACACAAAAGAAAACTTGAGATGGATCAAAGACTTGAATGTAAGTCATGAAACCATAAAACTCTTACAAGACAACATAGACAAACATCTCCTGAATATAAGCATGAGCATCTTCTTCCTGAACCCATCTCCTCGAGAAAGGGAAACAAAAACAAAAATGAACTCATGGGACTACATCAAACTAAAAAGTTTTTGTACGGCAAAGGACATCATCAACAAAACAAAAACGCATCCTACAGTAAGGGAGAATATATTAGTAAATGACATATCCGACAAGGGGTTAACATCCAAAATATATAAAGAACTTACACGTCTCAACACCCAAAAAGCAAATAACCCAGTTAACAAATGGGCAGTGGATATGAAGAGATAGTTTTCCAAAGAAGAAATTCAGATGGCCAACAAGACACATGAAAAGATGCTCCACAGCAATAATCATCAGGGAAATGCAAATTAAAACCACAATGAGATATCACGTCACACCAGTGAGGATGGCCAGCATTGAAAAGATTAAGAACAACAAATGCTGGCAAGGATGTGGAGAAAGGGGAACCCTCCTACACTGCTGGTGGGAATGTAAGCCAGTTCAACCGTTGTGGAAAGCAATATGGAGGTTCCTCAAAAAACTAAAAATAGAAATACCATTTGACCCTGGAATCCCACTCCTTGGAATTCACCCAAAGAATACAACTTCTCAGATTCAAAAAGACATATGGACCCCTATGTTTATTGCAGCACTTTTTACAATAACCAAGATATGGAAGCAACCTAAGTGTCCATCAGTAGATGAATGGATAAAGAAGATGTGGTACATATACACAATGGAATACTATTCAGCCATAAGAAATAAATAAATCCTACCATTTGCAACAACATGGATGGAGCTGGAGGACATTATGCTCAGTGAAATAAGTGAGGCAGACAAAGACAAATACCAAATGATTTCCCTCATTTGTGGAGTATAACAATGAAGTAAAACTGAAAGAACAAAATGGCAGCGGACTCAGAGATTACAAGAATGAACTAGTGGTTCCCAAAGGGGAGGGGTGTGGGAGGGTAGGTGGGGAGGGAGGGAGAAGGGGATTGAGGGGTATTATGTTTAGTACACATGGTGTGGGGGATCACGGGGAGAACAGTGTATCACAGAGAAGGCACATAGTGGATCTCTGGCAACTTGCTGCACTGATGGACAATGACTACACTGGGGTATTTGTGGGGACTTGACAATATGGGAAAATGTAGTAACCACATTGTTTTTTCATGTGAAACCTTCATAAGGGTATATATCAATCATACCTTAATAAAAAAAAAGAAAAAAAACCCACATCAAACTCCAGGCTTACAATCTGTGTGGGTGACACCTGTGTAGGGTTAGAAAGAAGCTGCCAAGGTACATGAAAGCTCCTTCCTCTAGAAAAGCCTGGGATCAAGTGAGAATCCAGTCCTGGCCTCACCTCCAGGACACCAGCCAGCCCAGGCCAGCATAAAGCTTTGTCAGGGAGGGTTTGTTCCCTGTCTGATAAATATTTATGTAGACATCTACAGTGAACCAGGCACAGCTCTTGGAACTGGTAATAGACAGTGGTGAACAGCATGAAGAAAACCCCTCCCCACATGCAGTCCACAGCCTGCAAGGAAGAGAAGGACAGCAAATAATAATTCAAACACCATGTGCCGTACAGTGAGAGATGCATGGAGAACAAAATAGGGTGGGGGATAGAAAGTGCAGGGGTGTGTGGCTGAAGTAGGATGGACAGGAACTGTCTCACTGAGAAGGTGACATCTGAGCCAAGACCTGACTTAGGTGAAGAAGCCAGAGTTATGACCTTCTGGGCAAAATTTATTCCAGGAGGAAGGAAAAGCAAGCAGAAAGGCAGGGAGCGGGGAAAACAGAGAGGGACCCAGGAAACCCTGAAGGTGTGAATAAAGGGCAGGGAAATTAAAGCTGAGTTTCAAACACAACTGTTTTAAGACTAAGTAGAGGTTTAAGTCTTTGAAACTGCCACTGAACGCCAACTTGATTAACTGATCTATCTAAAGGGTTCAAGATCCCCCCAATTGGATCTTATGTTTGTCAGGCTAATACAAAAAGGGCCATTATTTCACATGGAACGAGCCATCATCTAATTCTATTCCCCTCCCATCTCATTACCATATACGTAGTCACACAGCAACTTGCAGTATGATGGGAATTCTGGCTGTAAAAGCATCATCAAATGTAAAGAAGAGCCCCCAACCCCCACACCCTGCCACAGCCAGATCCCATTGGGTGCCAAATCTGCCTTTGTTTGGGTCTAGACAGATGAAAAAGATGACAGGGAGCCAGAAAACCAGAGAAATTCATCCAAATGTCTGAATTTCCATTCCGGAGGGTTCAGCCTGGCAGGGCGTGGGGGAGCTCCCAGCCTCGCAGTGCAGCACACCTGGGTGTCAGGACCAATGGGGACCTTGCTCCGGTCCCATCTGCAGGGGCTCTCCAGCTGGGCTCTACCCACTCCCATCCTCTCACTGCTTTCCTTGGTTCCATGGTGGTGGTGCCCAGGCACACGCCCACACCCTGGTGGCCTGTCCTCTGACTGCCGGGCTAAAAAAGGATTCGATAAAACCCAAGGATCAGTATTTAGGCTGCTCTTCTTTTGAATAAAACACTGGTCAGGAGGTGATTAAAGTTCAAGCAGAGAGGGATGTCCCATTTTCCCAGCACTAGGATTATACAGCAAGTCAATATAATGGGACAGTTTGTCCCTCCCATACCCACAAATCCCTGGGCTTTTCCACCCAAGTCACCTCTGTGGGCCTGTCACTGTTCTACAGCAGGGCTTAAAGTCTGTAAGAATAGCAGCACTCAGGGACCAATGTTGACCTGCATAGCCTTAAAAAGTGAACAGAATCCAGTCATCTGTTTCTTGTGTTTTCTGGTGCTGGTGCCAGGAATAAAACTTTTCTTGGCTGAGGCTGTCTTGTCCCCAACCAGATTTTTCTACTATATAACTTCTGTGGACTCTGGTAATTAATATGAAGGTGTCAAACTATAATTACAGGAAAACCTCCATGGCTTGACTTAACTAGATGCCAGGAGGACATGGTAATGGACTGCAGTGCCGTTTCTTTTAAGTCCATGCATATAGGAACATGAAGACAAGACCAGGCTCAGGGCTTGGAGCATCCCCAAGGGCTCAAAGGCACAGCCAACCTCTGAGCCCAGTCACATGCCCACGCTGGATGGCATCCCGGGTAACTGCTGGTGGGCATTCACTGCAAAAGGAGCTAAATTTCCCCTTACCTAGATCACAATAAAATTTGACTCTACTTTATCCAGATTAGGACTTCATATGATGTTCTCAATGCACTTTAGTTACAGAAAAGCTCACTGTGAGCTGCTCCCATACGAGAAAACAATATTAATAGCAAAGCACCAATATTTCTAGGTCAAAAATACTCAGATATTGGCAATTGATGTGTTTAGACATGATATGAATTAGCTGTCACCCATCAACCACGTGCTAATAGAGTGCCTGCAACTGCCAGACAAGGCACAGTCCAGCTGTACCACATGCAAAGCTCACCCTCCCTCAGCCAGCCCTGGATGCATCATCACAAATGACAGAATATAATTGAATAGTTATGAAGATTTGGCTTATGACGGGGGCTGGGTTGCCACCCTGAACTACAGCTTCCTTTTGGGAGGTTATGAAGGGAGGCTAACCTACCTGGCATTTCTGCCCTTTTGCATTCACTGATAACAGGAAGTGCTCTCATGCACGAGCCCACTCCGCCTTTCTCTTAGGGGCAAGAGGCAGCTATATGGGCTTTAGAGATGAGGTCACAAACCCCCAAGAGATGGGTATGCTGGGCCTCAGTGAGTATGCAGTAGGGCTGGGGGGCCCTCTGGCTGCTGAGCCAACTGATTGATGCAGAGAAAGCATGTCTAGTTTTCAGAATAGGCAACAGGTTTAGAAGAATATCTAGCAGACAGAAGAAAACTGTCATGGGCTTTCCCTTCATGGGAGTTCTAGGCCAGTTTCTGGCTTCCTGGTTCTCTCCCCAGCTCACAGAATGTATGTGAGCTGCCCACTGTCATTCCCTGGCAGACACTGATAGAAGGTTCCTGCATACTAGGTCCCAGGTCAGACGCAGGAGTACAGACTATAGAGTCTGGAGTGACTTTTGCCCTGGATGACCATTGTCTGCTATGGACTTATAATTCTATAATCCATGTAGGAAAAATCTGCTAACTACATTTGTTTTTTCTTCTGAGGTTGGAGGCCTGGGGCGTCAGTGACATCTGTGCTCTTATCTTCTCATTTAGCATTATGGTCAAGCGATTATTTTCAGAGTTGTTGCAAAACAGAAAAGGGACAAAAATGTTACATATCACTTGTTAAGATCAGAGGAATTTCTGTCCTGACCCCTGAGTTGGAAAGTGAGCCTG
This sequence comes from Manis javanica, assembly GCF_040802235.1. Taxonomy (NCBI): domain Eukaryota; kingdom Metazoa; phylum Chordata; class Mammalia; order Pholidota; family Manidae; genus Manis; species Manis javanica. Next base: position 49,678,169 of record NC_133158.1, on the reverse strand, counting down.
CCTAAAATAAACAGACCATTAGCTGGACAGGATATGACCTGTCTTGAGAAAACAGAACTAGCAAACAAGCGTGTGGGGTGATAGAACAATTCTGCAGTCAAGAGACACAGCTGACAAAAATGAGACAGTTTCACGAAGAGAAGTGGACAACCTGGAGCTCCTGAAAGTCAGTTCATTGCATCTGACTTTTCAGGTCTGAAGTGAGGGGCACAGGGTGAGGTAGAGGCCAGAGGCTGGGACGGCAGTGCTGCACAGGCAGCCAGGTGCGCGGGGAGGGGCAGTGTTTGGAGCTGGACCCGGGGCTGCTGCTTCTGAATCCCAGGCAGGCTATTGGCCTGCACACGAACTCTCCAGGCCTCATGGAAGAACAAATGTATACCTCACACGGACTAAGTGAGGGACCAGAGCAGAGAGGCAGCAGGGCTGACTCTGGGATGAAACAGCCTGAGCCCCAGTCTTGCCCCCTACCCCAACTCAGCTGTGCGACACTGAGCCAGTGACCCCACCCCGATGTCTTCAGTGCGACCATCCACAAAATGGGAAGAACAGCAGCCTCTCTCACAGGGCTTTAGGAGATTAAACGCATGTGCATTTCTAAGCATGTATACGTGCCTGGCACAGAACAAACTCTATAAAAAGTATTTACTTAAGCATACACGAGCCACTGGCCATGGGAGGATGGCACATAGCAAGTGCTGGGTAAATGGCTGGGAAAAGTCAACATAACCATTTCCCTTTTCTGGATGTGTTGGGAAGCAGGAAAAGAGGTTCATCAGAGGGGGAGGGAAAATCACCTAGTTTTTAAGCTCTAAGAAACTACTCTAAGGCTCTTCCTTGAAAAAATGGGAAAAAAATGGAGCAACACCTGCAGAAAGAATAGAATGCCAGTAATTTTGTGTTCTGCTCAAGCTGAGTTTGACCTTTCTGCAAATTACTGAGTCGGCTAAGATTGAACACAACCCGGCTTTTCATTATAGACTCCAGTGTCTGAGGAATGGATCCCAAAGGCCAGCTCTGCAGGTGGGTGCTGTCACCAGAGCTTCTGCAGGAACCCCTGCTGAGAAAGAGCCACACTGGGGTTTGCTCGGCTCCAGCTCAGGAGCTGACATCCTGACTGGCAAATGCTGACGTCAGACATGCACGCTCCTGGCCACGGAGACAGTGCTGCTTCCAAAGCAATGCACTGCCCGGACGGGCCTGTGAGCCAGGGTCCCCACAGCTGGATGGGCCCCTGGGGCTGGTACAACCTGCTGCAAGGGGTCTGGGACCCTGCTGTCGGATAAGCAGCCACCACTCACTGAGCCAGGATATCCACGTGCCCCAGCTGGGAAAGGGGACTCTCTGGGGTGCCAGGTGCAGCCACCTGCACCCCACTCCCTCCACAGGCCCACATGCAAACGTCCCAGAGGGGCGGGTGGGCCAGGCCTGGCCATTGGAGCAGGGAGAGACATCCGCTTTGTGAAGAGAACTGCGAAGGGCATTCTGCTGGGCCGGCCCTCTGAGCACGTCTCTGAGCCGGCCCTGGGTTCACATCAGCCTCACGGGAGCCGAAGGGGCCCTTTATTATCTGCAGGCAGGCGGGCTGCGCAAATGAGGGGCAGGGCAGTGCTGAAGCCCAGGCCCAGCGCTCCACCCACTAGACCCGACCACGGGCCTTCACACGGAAGTGGAGGCCCTCCTGTCGGCCAGAAAAATCAGACTTCCAGAGAGGGCAGGTCACTCCTGCTTCATCTGCATGACTGGCTGGAAGGGAAAGCTAAGACAGACCATGGCCCCAAGTGACTGACCAGGGAGCCCCTGGGTAAGAGGGAAAGGGTTGGCTGGAGTAGGAAGAATTCAGAGTGACTTGTGAGCTGTGCTGTGGTTTCTCCACACCTGCAGATCTGGGGCCCGAGGCAGGGCCCTGGCCACCTTCCCCAAGGCTCTCCTTCCATTCTCCTCGCTGACTCCCCAGCTCACCGCACCTGGGTGCCCTTAAGGTGTAGGCTAGTCACAGGGGATGGTGGCACCACCCTGCTGTCCTGCTAGAGGCTGGAGGAGGGCAATCTTTTAGGAAAAGAACCAGAAAATACATGTGGACCAAAAGAGCACAGTACCGATGTTTCCTGAGGATGCGGGAACGCAGGCCCAATGGTCTCTCAGTCCACTGGCAACTCGGCCAGAAGCAAAACCCAGACAACCAGAGGCCTTGGCCTCCAGGCCCACAGCACTGCCCTCACTTTGACAGAAGAGCAGAGCAAGGTGACTCAGCTCAACAATGGCACCCCACCTGGGCTGACCCCCGACCCCCAGTCAGTGAAGAAGTCAGTGGGGCTGAGTCTGCATATAGTGGGACTTAGAGAGGGGGGAAGTGAGGAGTAAGGTGAGGGTCAGGCAGAGCAGGAAAAGCACGAAGATGAGAACAAGGAGCCTGGGCTTCTGGGTTCAGTTTTCAGTTAAACTGTGAACTTGCTGTGTGATTTGGGGCCAATTATAACCTCTCTGGGCACAAATGGGCAGCCACTAGTTCCTTTCTCACACTCACATCCTGTTCTTTCATGATATGAATGAGGAGCCATGATGCCCACTTCTGTAGCTACTAGCCACATGTGGCTAATTTAATTAAAGTTAATTCAACTTAAAATAAAAAATTCAGTTTCTCCATCATGTCCACATTTCAAACGCTCAGTGGACAGCACAGATAAGGAACCTTCCTGTCAACAGAGTGGCATGGGCAGCATTGAGACTGTGTAGATGGAGATCTGTGTGTCATAGAACATATGAAGACTTGTTTAAAAGTGGAATTGAGTGTTGGGTTAGAGGCTATACAAAAACAGTGAAAGAGCTGGGTGTGTTTGTCGTGTGAAACCAGGTCTAGAAGAGGAGAGCATTCGTCAAAGATATCTGAAGGTGGGTTTTTAAAATACCATTCTGCCATGCCAAGGTTATGGTTAATGGTTAAGAGACTAGTGCACTTCCCTTTAAGCTGGTAGAAGATGAGGACGTCATCTGCCACCACTATAATTTAATGCTGAAGTGCCATGTGAATGACAGAATAAAACACAAGTATTGTGAAGAATATGGCAAATCATCACTACTTGCAGATGATATGATTTTACACCTGGAAAATACAAATGACTCACCAAAACACGACTAGAAAGAGGCATTAATATAGTGATTGGGGGGAGGCCAAGATGGCGGTGTGAGTAGAGCAGCGGAAATCTCCTCCCAAAACCACATATATCTATGAAAATATAACAAAGACAACTCTTCCTAAAATAGAGACCAGAGGACACAGGACAACATCCAAACCACAACCACACCTGTGAGAACCCAGCACCTTGCTAAGGGGGTAAGATACAAGCCCCAACCCCACGGGACCCGAGCGCCCCTCCCCCCAACTCCCGGCGGGAGGAGAGGACTCGGAGTGGGGAGGGAGAGGGAGCCCAGGACTGCTGAACACCCAACCCCAGCCATCCAGACCAGAGCGCAGACACAGTGTATGCATGGGGTCCTGGATACTAGGGAAACAGGGCAGCAGGACCGGTGAGCGGGTGCCTGAGGGCGATGCTGGAGAACAAAGAAATGGGAGTGGCCATTTTTTTTTTTGGCGAGTGCTTTTTGGAAGTCTTAAAGGGACAGGGACCCCAATACTAGAGAAAAAGTGCAGCAAGACCGGTGAGCAGGTGCCTGAGGCCGGCGCCTGAGGACAAAGAAAATCATGTGTTTTTCTTTTTCTTTTTTTAAAAAAATTATTTAGTTAATTTTTGTTGTTGTTGTTGTTTTGGTTTGGCGAGTGCTTTTTGGAAGTCTTAAAGGGGAGGGCAGGACACTTAGTCGAGAGGCAGGGAATCTGGGGATCTCTGGGCACTTTAACCCCCTGGGCAGCAGGGAGCACAGAGGCCCCTTATGGAGATAAATAGCCTCCTGGCCACTCCCCCTCCAACAGGGCTCCACCATTTTGGATCAGCAGCCTGAGCCAGGCCACACCCAGAGCAACAGCGGAGATAAACTCCATAGCAGCCGGGCAGGAAGCAGAAGCCCTGTCTATGCGCAGTTGCCCAGCACAAGCCACTAGAGGTCGCTGTTCTCCCAGGAGAGGAAGGCCACAAACCAACAAGAAGGAAAGTTCTCCCAGCCGTCACTCATGCCAGCTCTGCAAACTATCTCTATCACCATGAAAAGGCAAAATTACAGGCAGACAAACATCACAGAGTCAACACCTGAGAAGGAGACAGACCTAACCAGTCTTCCTGAAAAAGAATTCAAAATAAAAATCATAAACATGCTGATGGAGATGCAGAGAAATATATAAGAGCTAAGGGATGAAGTCCAGAGGGAGATTACAGAAGCCTGGAAAGAGATTACAGAAGTAAAACAAACTCTGGAAGGATTTATAAGCAGAATGGATAAGATGCAAGAGGCCATTGATGGAATTGAAACCAGAGAACAGGAACGCATAGAAGCTGACATAGAGAGAGATAAAAGGATCTCCAGGAATGAAACAATATTTAGAGAACTGTGTGACCAATCCAAAGGGAACAATATCTGTATTATAGGGGTACCAGAAGAAGAAGAGGGAGGAAAAGGGACGGAAAGTATCTTGGAAGAAATAATTGCTGAAAACTTCCCCAAACTGGGGGAGGAAATAATCGAAAAGACCACGGAAATACACAGAACCCCCAACAGAAAGGACCCAAGGAGGACAACACCAAGACACATAATAATTAAAATGGCAAAGATCAAGGACAAGGAAAGAGTTTTAAAGGCAGCTAGAGAGAAAAAGGTCACCTAAAAAGGAAAACCCATCAGGCTATCATCAGACTTCTCGACAGAAACCCTACAGGCGAGAAGAGAATGGCAAGATATATTTAATACAATGAAACAGAAGGGCCTTGGACCAAGGATACTGTATCCAACACGACTATCATTTAAATATGATGGTGGGACTAAACAATTCCCAGGCAAGCAAAAGCTGAGGGAATTTGCTTCCCACAAATCACCTCTACAGGGCATCTTACAGGGACTGCTCTAGATGGGAGCACTCCTAAAAAGAGCACAGAACAAAACACCCAACATATGAAGAAAGGAGGAGGAGGAATAAGAAGGGAGAGAAGAAAAGAATCTCCAGACAGTGTATATAACAGCTCAATAAGCGAGCTAAGTTAGGCAGTAAGATACTAAAGAGGCTAACCTTGAACCTTTGGTAACCACGAATTTAAAGCCTGCAATGGCAATAAGTACATATCTCTCAATAGTCACCCTAAATGTAAATGGACTTAATGCACCAATCAAAAGACACAGAGTAATAGAATGGATAAAAAAGCAAGACCCATCTATATGCTGCTAACAAGAAACTCACCTCAAACCCAAAGACATGTACAGACTAAAAGTCAAGGGATGGAAAAACATATTTCAGGCAAACAACAGCAAAAAGAAAGCAGGGGTTGCAGTACTAATATCAGACAACATAGACTTCAAAACAAAGAAAGTAACAAGAGATAAAGAAGGACATTACATAATGCTAAAGGGCTCAGTCCAACAAGAGGATATAACCATTCTAAATATATATGCATCCAACACAGGAGCACCAGCATATGTGAAACAAATACTAACAGAACTAAAGGGGGAAATAGACTGCAGTGCATTCATTTTAGGAGACTTCAACACACCACTCACCCCAAAGGATAGATCCACCGGGCAGAAAATCAGTAAGGACACGGAGGCACTGAGCAACACAGTAGAGCAGATAGACCTAATACACATCTATAGAACTCTACATCCAAAAGCAACAGGATATACATTCTTCTCAAGAGCACATGGAACCTTCTCCAGAATAGACCACATACTAGCCCACAAAAAGAGCCTCAGCAAAATCCAAAATATTAAAATTCTACCAACCAATTTTTCAGACCACAAAGGTATAAAAGTAGAAATAAATTCTACAAAGAAAATAAAAAGGCTCACAAACACATGGAGGCTTAACAACAAGCTCCTAAATAATCAATGGATCAACGAACAAATTAAAATAGAGATCAAGGAATATATGGAAACAAATAACAACAACAATACAAAGCCTGAACTTCTGTGGGACGCAGTGAAAGCAGTCCTAAGAGGAAAGTATATAGCGATCCAGGCACAGTTGAAGAAGGAAGAACAATCTCAAATGAATAGTCTAACATCACAATTATCGAAATTGGAAAAAGAAGAACAAATGAGGCCTAAAGTCAGCAGAAGGAGGGACATAATAAAGATCAGAGAAGAAATAAACAAAATTGAGAAGAATAAAACAATAGCAAAAATCAATGAAACCAAGAGCTGGTTCTTTGAGAAAATAAACAAAGTAGATAAGCCTCTAGCCAAACTTATTAAGAGAAAAAAAGAATCAACACAAATCAACAGAATCAGAAATGAGAACGGAAAAATCAAAACAGACTCCACAGAAATACAAAGAATTATTAAAGACTACTATGAAAACCTATATGCCAACAAGCTGGAAAACCTAGAAGAGATGGACAACTTCCTAGAAAAATACAACCTTCCAAGACTGACCAAGGAAGAAGCACAAAAGTTAAACAAACCAATTACGAGCAAAGAAATTGAAACGGTAATCAAAAAACTACCCAAGAACAAAACCCCCGGGCCAGACGGATTTACCTCGGAATTTTAACAGACACACAGAGAAGAGATAATACCCATTCTCCTTAAAGTTTTTCAAAAAATAGAATAGGAGGGAATACTCCCAAACTCATTCTATGAAGCAAACATCACCCTAATACCAAAACCAGGCAAAGACCCCACCAAAAAAGAAAATTACAGACCAATATGCCTGATGAATGTAGATGCAAAAATACTCAATAAAATATTAGCAAACAGAATTCAACAGTATATCAAAAGGATCATACACCATGACCAAGTGGGATTCATCCCAGGCATGCAAGGATGGTACAACATTTGAAAATCCATCAACATCATCCACTACAACAACAAAAAGAAAGACAAAAACCACATGATCATCTCCATAGATGCTGAAAAAGCATTTGACAAAATTCAACATCCATTCATGATAAAAACTCTCAGCAAAATGGGAATAGAGGGCAAGTACCTCAACATAATAAAGGCCATTATGATAAACCCACAGCCAACACTACACTGGACAGCAAGAAGTTGAAAGCTTTTCCTCTGGAACTAGACAGGGATGCCCACTCTCCCCACTGTTATTTAACATAGTACTGGAGGTCCTAGGCACGGCAATCAGACAAAACAAAGAAATTCAAGGAATCCAGATCGGTAAAGAAGAACTTAAACTGTCACTATTTGCAGATGACATGATATTGTACATAAAAAACCCTAAAGACTTCACTCCAAAACTACTAGAACTGATATCGGAATACAGCAAAGTTGCAGGATACAAAATTAACACACAGAAATCTGTAGCTTTCCTATACACTAACAATGAACCAATAGAAAGAGAAATCAGGAAAACAACTCCATTCACAATTGCATCAAAAAGAATAAAATACCTAGGAATAAACCTAACCAAAGAAGTGAAAGACCTATACCCTGAAAACTACAAGTCACTCTTAAGAGAAATTAAAGGGGACACTAACAAATGGAAACTCATCCCATGCCCATGGCTAGGAAGAATCAATATCGTCAAAATGGCCATCCTGCCCAAAGCAATATACAGATTTGATGCAATCCCTATCAAATTACCAGCAATATTCTTCAACAAACTGGAACAAATAGTTCAAAAATTTATATGGAAACACCAAAGACCCCGAATAGCCAAAGCAATCCTGAGAAAGAAGAATAAAGTAGGGGGGATCTCACTCCCCCACTTCAAGCTCTACTACAACGCCATAGTAATCAAGACAATTTGGTACTGGCACAAGAACAGAGCCACAGACCAGTGGAACAGATTAGAGACTCCAGACATTAACCCAAACATATATGGTCAATTAATATTTGATAAAGGAGCCATGGACATATAATGGGGAAATGACAGTCTCTTCAACAGATGGTGCTGGCAAAACTGGACAGCTACATGTAGGAGAATCAAACTGGACCATTGTCTAACCCCATACACAAAAGTAAACTCAAAATGGATCAAAGACTTGAATGTAAGTCATGAAACCATAAAACTCTTAGAAAAAAACATAGGCAAAAACCTTTTAGACATAAACATGGGTGACCTCTTCTTGAACATATCTCCCCGGGCAAGGAAAACAACAGCAAAAATGAACAAGTGGGACTATATTAAGCTGAAAAGCTTCTGTACAGCAAAAGACACCATCAATAGAACAAAAAGGAACCCTACAGTATGGGAGGATATATTTGTAAATGACAGATCCGATAAAGGCTTGACGTCCAAAATATATAAAGAGCTCACACGCCTCAACAAACAAAAATCAAATAATCCAATTAAAAAATGGGCAGAGGAACTCAACAGACAGTACTCCAGAAAAGAAATACAGATGGCCAACAGACACATGAAAAGATGCTCCACATCGCTAATTATCAGAGAAATGCAAATTAAAACTACAATGAGATATCACCTCACACCAGTAAGGATGGCTGCCATCCAAAAGACAAACAACAACAAATGTTGGCGAGGCTGTGGAGAAAGGGGAACCCTCCTACATTGCTGTTGGGAATGTAAATTAATTCAACCATGTGGAAAGCAGTATGGAGGTTCATCAAAATGCTCAAAACAGACTTACCATTTGACCCAGGAATTCCACTCCTAGGAATTTACCCTAAGAACGCAGCCATCAAGTTTGAGAAAGACAGATGCACCCCTATGTTTATCGCAGCACTATTTACAATAGCCAGGAATTGGAAGCAACCTAAATGTCCATCGGTAGATGAATGGATAAAGAAGATGTGGTATATATACACAGTGAAATACTACTCAGCCATAAGAAGAGGGCAAATCCTACCATTTGCAGCAACATGGATGGACCTGGAGGGTAGTATGCTTGGTGAAATAAGCCAAGTGGAGAAAGAGAAATACCAAATGATTTGACTCATCTGTGGAGTATAAGAACAAAGGAAAAACTGAAGGAACAAAACAGCAGCGGAATCACAGAACCCAAGAATGGACTAACAGGTACCAAAGGGAAAGGGACTGGGGAGGATGGGTGGGTAGGGAGGGATAAGGGGGGGAAGAAGAGGGGTATTAAGATTAGCATGCATGGGGGGGAGGGAGAAATGGGAGGGCTGTACAAGACAGAGAAGAGAAGTAGTGATTCTACAACATTTTGCTATGCTGATGGGCAGTGACTGTAAAGGGGTTTATAGGGGGGACCTGGTATAGGGGAGAGCCTAGTAAACATAATATTCTTCATGTAAGTGTAGATTAAAGATTACAAAAAAAAAGAGAAAGGCGGATTACTCCCTGATAGGATAAAACTAACTGTAAATCAACGATTCATGCATGCTTTAAATATCCTTAATTTTGATCACTTAAAGGGTGTCAGATGATTGGCTATGGATGTACACTTTTCTGATAATATTCGTTTCTCTTAAAAAAAAAAAAAAGCAGTTCCTGTGTGGTGACCTCCAATGAGTTCTACACAATGGTATAAAGGGCATATCAAAGTGTGGGCAAAGGGTCTGTTTGTGTTTATACAAAGGATCAAAGCCTAATTTGGCTACCCAGAAAATGAACTAAGATAGGATATGAAGAAGAACTTCCAACATCAGCACTCTCTGGAAGAGTCATACCAGAAGATGATCATCAAAAAACCTCAGCAACAATCCAGGCAATGGTGCAGTTGTAGCTGCATTCATCCCACCGGTTCCTGGACTTGCCATGGGAATGAAGAAGGAGATATCTAAGCTGGCCTGTGCATACAGTAAAACAACAAATTTGACTGGATCTATACTGTTGGAACTCAACCAAGAATTAGGAGAAGTGCAAGTTGTAGCGCTCCAAAATCTTATGACTACAGACTATCTACTGTTAATAGAACATATGGGATGTGAACAGTTCCCAGGAATGGGTTGTTTTAATTTGTCTGATTTCTCTCAGACTGTTCAAGTTCAGTTGGACAATATCCACCATATCATAGATAAGTTTTCACAAATGCCTAGGGTGGCTAACTGGTTTTCTTGGTTTCACTGGAGATGGCTGGTAATTATAGGTCTGCTTTGGTTATGTAACTGTATTCCTATTATGTTAATGTGTGTATGTAATTTAATTAGTAATTTAAAACCTATACATGCTTAAGTTACTCTAGAAGAAGATATGTGAAAGAAATAATCAATCTTCTCATGTTATCTTCTGTCTGCTACTCCTATAGCTTTTCTTCTTCCTTCCTAATTACAACCCTTAAATAGAATTCGTGCCTCATATTGAATTTACCGAGTATCATAATTCTTCCAAGTGGTAAAGATACCTCAAGACAAATGCAGGGTATAGAAGCTACAGGGCATAAATCTGTAAAGAAGTAAAAAGCTAACCTTTTCAAACAATATTGCTTCTCTCTCACTTACCAACTTTACATTTCCCTGTATGGCCCTGGAAGATGACTGGTTCGCCAGAGATGGGTAAGATTCCTCAAGGGAGGAACAACCTAAGGCAGGCAGAGTCGCAGGGGGGCCATCAGGTGAGAAATTGGGGATCAACAGACGTGAGGCTTAGAACCTCACCCCCCCTGTTTTGAGAGAAATCTTCTACATCCGTGGTTGTTTTATTGCTCTTGTCTAGCTTGGATTAACACATAGTCTACAGGCACACACCTGATCATCTAAATTTGCTCTTACAGCACTAAACTATGTTTTCTACCTTTGTCTTGCATCTACCTACCACTTCAGCATTTTATTAAAACTAATAATAATAATAACAATAATAATAATGGAGAAATCAAACGAATATTCATATTTGACCTGATTGTTTATAGTTCATAATGTGTGATCAAAACCGAAAGTTTCTGTGATGACTGCCCTTGTACTGTTCACCATGTAAGAACTTATTCACTATGTAAGAATTTGTTCACCATGTAAGAACTTGTTCGTTATGCTTCAGAAGATTGGAGACTGACGAGAGTTAGGCTTGGGGTGGATTAATGATTGTACATTGAGCATTGAGTCCCCTATACAGAATTTTATTGTTGTTAACAACCATTTGGTGAATAAATATGAGAGATGCCCTCTCAAAAGAAAAAAAATACAGTGATTGGGTATGATGTTAATACACAGAAACAATTTTCTTTATACAAAAGTACAAGTAAGCATAATAGAAAAAGAGAGCTCAGGTTTTAATATATTTCTTAGTTTTACATAAAAATATTTATACCGAAGAATCTAAATCATGGATACAAAAAGAAAAAGGATCTATATGAAGAAGATGTCAAACCTGTATTGATGGGCCTAAATAAGTAGAACAACTTTATAGGACAGTAAGAGTCAGCGATGTCTATGTTCTCTTGGTAGCTCTACAAGTCCAAAGCAATCTCACTTAAAATAACACCAGGTTTGGTTGTTGCATTTTTATTTTCATTCTTTTGGTGGGACACGTAGGGCAGGGGATAGTTTGAGTGTGACAGAATGAGTGACTCTGAAGTTCATTCACAAAGACCGAGCAAATGAAATTGGCCAGCAAAGTAAATTCTGAAAGAGGAGAAAACAATTAAAATACCCCTTTTAATTGTTAAATAAGGCGAAAATGTAAGGCTTCAGTCATTACAATAGTATGAAGCTGGTTCTGGAATGGACGAAAAGATCAACAGAAGAGCCCTCATTTACATACATGTGCCCATTTAGGTGGTATTATAAATCTACAGGATTTGGAACTCAGAGGCAACATGCAAAAAAGAAAACCAGAAATGTAACACTTATTATTCCTTGCACAAAAATGGCCAGTGAACTAAAGTCAAACATCAAAAATAAGATGTGAAAGTACTAGAAGAAAACATACTCCTATACATCTTGGCTCAGGAAAGGCCTCTCCAGCCTGGAGGGAGGAAGGCAAAATTTCTACATCTGAACTAAAAATAAAAAGAATAAAAATTTCTCTGGGGTAAAAATGCCATAAAATCAAATGGCAAGCTAGGGGAAATTTCTCAATCTATATGCTGAAGTACCAATTTCCCTAATATACAAAAAACTCTTATAAATTCATAAGTACAGACCAAAATTTACCAGAAAAGTAGCAAAAGATACAAACTATCAATTTACAGAGAAAAAAATGACAATAAGCATAAAGATGGTCAACCTTCTCCTAATTAAGGAAAAGCAAATTAAAACAGAGATACCATTTTTCACTTATCAAAGATCTGGGCAATGATTTGAAATGATTTGTAGTTCTGTGTTTGGCAAGAATGTGGGGGAGAAGTAACTCTTACGCTTTGCAGCTGGTAATATAAATTAGTATAAATATTTTAGAAAGCAAATTGATGTATCTATCAAAATGCAAAATAACCATATTCTGACTCAGATATTCCACTTCTACACATGTACGTCACATATTTACACAAGTAAACAAAGATATGGGTATAACAATCCTGCTTGCAACATTATTTATAATAGGAAGAAAAAAACCTAGAAACAACCTAAATATCTATCAATAGGAATTGCTGGTTACATTATGTTATACTCTTATAATAATGGAACACCAGGCAATAATCAAAAGGGATGCACCAAGTCTAGTGGGAAGAAGTCCACAATATTTTAAAACGACAAGTAGCAAGTGATTATACATAGTATGAGAGTGTATAAATATATATAATTGCATATAATACGGTACATATTTAATTGCATTTATCTCTCTATATACCATACATATGTTTATACATGCATAGAACATGCATGAAAGAGTACACATAAAACTTGACAGAGATTATCTCTAAGAAACAGGTTAAGAGAAGAGGATGGGGGCTATGTAGTAAATGCTCTTTTTATTTTTATGGCTAAATATTACTGTTGTAATGAATTACTCTTCAAATCACACAACAGTCTAGACAATTGTAATAACCCATAGTTGGTATTCAGCAAATGATACTTGCTATGAGTTATGCTCCTGAGAAAGTTCTCCCAAATGCCATTACATACTCTTACACCAGCAGTGTGGAGCTAATGCAATGGTGGGTAACTTTTTTGCTAAACTCAGGTTGTAATGGCTGTGTTTCTGGCTACAAGGCTAGATAAGGGGTGAGTTACCTTGGACCAAAAAGCAGAGAACTGGCTCCAAGAACTAGAAGCCCAAATCATACCATGCTAAAACCCCTCACTCGAACCTTTAGTCCCCACTGGTGTGCAATCATCTGGAATTACTGTAACTGGGGACAGACTGGTCGGTGACATGCTGTTGCAGGATAATCTTCACATTTTTAAAGATTGTTTCATTTAATTAAAAGCACAGCAGGCCACTGAGTACTAAGCAGACACCATGCATTTCATGAAGGAAGGTCATCTTTGCTGGCATGATCTAACGGAAACCAGGGCAGCCTGCAGAGATAAGATCACAAGTTGATTTTGCCCTCTTAAGAGACGATTGGCAACGAATGACCAGCTACTTTCCATCAAGGGTGCTAGAGGCTGGATGATACAGTGGGTGGAGACTTAGCATATGACAAGGAATTTCTGAAAAGATCTGTGTGTCTCCAAAAAGTTTTCTAAGAACAAAAGACAAGAGAGGAAGGGAAGCGGAAGAGAGAGAAGAAAGATGGGAGGAAGAGAGGGAGGGGAAACCTCATCGGCAAACATGGCGTTTATTTTTCAATTATAGGAATTAAAAAAAATTTTGCTAGGAAGACTAGGATTTATCATCAGTAAAAATGGCTTTACAGTTTATAGTTCATGGTTTTTATATCTGTTATCTTATCGGAGAGATAAACTAGTGTTTAGTTTTTAAAGGTGTTTTCAATTTTGTAACAATGCTCATTTCCTGTTAGATTCTTTGCCTATGCATCTACACGTGATGCCAAGCCATGCTCCTCTTCTGCTATAACACATCTGACTGTAAATGTTCAGCAACATTTCAGTCTGTTAATTTCTTACACATATGCATGCATACACATTGCACATGACCACAATAATTTTAAAGCTGCAGTGCCATTTAATAATTTTAATTATTAAAAAGATAGTTTGTGCAATTTCTGGATGTGCCTAAGTTACTCCTGGAGAAATAGGTTAGTATTTAATGGACCTAAAACAGCAAGATTTTCATCTTTATGCTGGGCTTCTGCTTCTAGTGCTGCACAAATATTTATTAAGAGCCTGCTCTGTGGCAGACCCTGTCTAGGCACAGGATAAATAGTGGTGAGCAATATGGACACTATAATCTTTGCATTATAATAACAATTTTGATAAGCTGCTAATGTGAACTAAGCACTTACTACATACCTGGTATTATTCTTAGCCCTTTATTTATATGCTCTTTCTTTATCCTCAGAACCCTGTGAGGTATGTACTTTTATTATCCCATTTCACAGATACTGAAGCATAGAGAAGTTACTTGCCCAAGGCCACAGAGCCAGTTGCTGGCAGAGCAGGGATTTGAATTCAGGCTGACTTGGCACTGGGGCCCCCCTCCTAACCACTGCATCATACCACCTTAACATGAATAACTCCAAAGTAAGGTAGGAATTTGTCCACAAAGAAGGGTGGGCCCTCATGGGTAATATATGCACACATCCTCATTCATTTCCATTCTCGGCTGAACCATAAAAATAGGGTTAATAACAAGCAGCAAGAAAATTTGCAAGTATCTTATGATCTGTTAACTATTTCCCAATATAGTTGACACTGGAAAAATGTGGGGATTGGGGCACCCCCAACAGTCAAATATCCACATATAACTTTTGGGTCCCCAAAATTTAACTACTAATAGTCTATTGTTGATTTTATGGTAGTAAATGACTTAATATAGACTAGTATCTACATATATTTTACGCGTTCATGATATACCTAACTTTTTCTTAAAATTTTTGGTATCTCTAGGCTGCATGGTTCATCTGTAAGAGATTTCCCAGAATCCGTCCAGAAGCCAGAGCAGTACATAATTCTGGATACATCCGAGGACAGGGGCTCCCATGAGAGATAACATTCCCCTCCACGGGTCGGGTGAACTCTACTCCTGTACAAGCTTTGCCTTTTAAAAGTGATCTTTGTAGTAACCTAATATCTGAAGCCAGCTCTGAAAATTCCCCATAGCTCTGGAATAAAGTGTGTTTCATCTGAGTGACATCTCTGTATTCCTTTGTGCCCATCAGTTGAGTCACTGTCCACATGAATTGCAGTGAATCTGAGTATGGGGCAGAGGTCGCAAATCTGTGCCCAGATGGCTGGAGTAGGAGGGCTGTTCCTGTAGATAGTCCTTTCCCCACCCACCACTGTGTTTCCAGTTCTAACTGAAGGGGGCTGTTGCCCCACTCGCAGGAAAGGGTCCATTCAGGGGGATGGCTCTCACCCCCCTGGTTGTCTGCTAGGAGTGGGGAGGGTGTCTCTCCACTTTAAAGTTTCAACTACAAACTTCTCTTTATAATAGTGTCTTTTGTGGGACTTCTCCTTCCTGAAAATGCACTTTCTGGCTTAGATGCTTGAAATAAAGTCTAAGCCAGCTGCCAGACTCCACCACCGAACATACGTGAAGTTACTTCCCCCTGGTGGTGAGAGCTGGTGTTTTAAACAGCATCAGACTAGCTCTCAAGGCAAAGCTTTCTGTGCTTCTTCAACGAGGGGGGGGGGGGCGTTCAGAGACCCCCTGCGGTTTGGCAGCCCCACCCCCACCCCCAGGCGGGGCGCTGGGGCCGGTCTTGCCCGTTGTGGCTGACTTGACAGTAGATGATTTTCTCGCTGTTTGCATGTTCTGGGTTATCTTGGGCACAGTGGGGGTGTGTAACAGGGGAGGATTAAATGAGCAGTATAAAAACCAGTGGGCTGGGAGAAAGGCGACCTACGATAAAGTTCTAGTTCTGCCAATATCTAGGGGGCACCTGAGGCAACGTCATCAGCTCTGAGCCTTGATTCCTCCTTGGAGAAATGCAAGACTTAGGCCTGAGAGTCCTTCCTGCTCTGATTCTGTGACAATGTGACAGCATCCAGAGTCAGCTACCCAGTTGACATGGGTTCTGGGGGTTGATTAGCTTTGCAAAGGAGAAGTCTTCCTCCATAAAGTGGGCAAATACAGTATTTACCTTAGAAGACTGTAAGAAGGATTAAGTAAAATGATGTACATAAAGTATTTGGCACAAGTAGATAGGGTGCTTGTAATCTATTGTAATTTTACTTACATATAATTGCTAATTACATAACTTATCATCCAAACTTAAGGATAAAAGAAGGTGCTACTAATAAATTTCCATGGACAAACTGGGACATACTGTCATTCCATCAATAATAGCCATCAGGAGATCTGGAAAAGTCCCCAATAATCAAGACTTAAAAAAAGAAGTGTCACTCAAAGGTTCTGGCTTATGAGGCTCTATCTTTGGTAACTGGACAGAATCATTATGGGGTCAGTAAACTTTCTCTGACACAGGTCCCTGTGGATTAATCCTATGTAAATTTCCAAGGCCAATTAAAGACCTTAATGTTTAAGACTTAATTAAAGACTTAATGTTTAAGTGGCCGAAATTTAATTTCCTCTCTAGCTACAAACTAGTAGACAGGCTGCCCCTTGACACATGCAGGATAGAACAGGAGCATGGGTCTGAAGGAAACGAGGGTATGTCACCCCAACATGCATCCCTCTGACATAAGTTATTTTGGGCTGAAGGCAATTAAGAGGCTGCACATGCAAGAAAAACTCTTTCTTCCTCTCCCCATTTTCTGCCTAAAGGCAGGATATAAATTCTCCTTTTACTGGAGATGACTCTAGGCTCTTATCAGCAGAGAAATGGTACCAGAGGCACCTGCAAACAAACCCTACCCCATTAGTTTCCTCCCACATATTTACCTTCCCACACTTCGCTGCTGCTTGGAGGCCTAACACTGCTGTCCTCCGCCCTGTCATTCCTCTGCAAATGTGTTCTTTGTTGAAGAGATTTTATAAGCCGAGTTCTAAGCCTCCGCTTTGAGTTATGTTTTGCTAAGGTATCTCCCATGTGATATGGGCGCTCCATGCATTCAGAGCTGTGTGTATTTCTCTTGTTAATCTGGCTTTTTATTACAGAGCTACAGCTGTAAACACAGGAGGGCAGAGATGAGGTTCAGTCTCCCCTGGAAAGCTGGATGGATGAGAACTAGTATCATACTGGAGAATTCTCTTCCTGAGCAAATTCTTACTTAGAAGAACCTGATGTAACATGTGGGGGTGCAAGCGAGCAAGGGGCAAAGGGGCCAAATCACACTGTTAGAGGAGTACAGAGCCATGTTGTTTTGAGAGCCAGAAATGACCTCACAAAAATTATCCAATTGACCCTGCTCATTTTATTAAGGTCAGGTTGAATGACTTGCCCAAGGGCATGTGGTTTATTAGGGATCTAAGCTCTTTGGTTATATTTTCCTAACACACACAATAGAAAACTAACCATTTCATGTCTTCCCTGCAGGCCTGTGAGCCCCGTGAATGGAGGGGAGGGATCTGTGACTCACCAAGGGCTGGATCCAGGCCTGTGCCCCCTCACACTGACCTCACCATCACCACCGCGTGGGAGGCACTGCCTACATCTGTAACAGAGGCCAGGCTCAGCGAGATTGACTGACTCACTGGGGTCGCACAGCTGGTATTACAACCAGCACAGAGCTCAGAACATAGCAGGCACCCAATAAATATTTGTTGAATAAATGAATGAGTGAACAAGTGAAGTGATGGAGCCAGGATTCAAATCTGGGTGTGCCCCAGTGCCCAGGCACTGCCTTCTGCTTGAACACAAGAATATCATCAAGGCTGCCATCATGAACCATAAGCATTCAAATACATCCATTAAATAGAAATAAATGGCTGAAAGAATAATAGAATTGTAAATCATCTGAACCTCAGTTTTCTGTGTATAAAAATACTTTCTTCACAGACTTGTCTTAGAGTTTAAATAAGATGTGAAAGATATGAAAAAGTCATGTGCATTACTGAATACTGTTAAGACAAGTGCAGCACAGGCTTTGGAGTGACTAAAACTAGCTTTAAATCATAGCACCAGCACTTACTTGGGACGTGGGACAGGTTACTTGGCCTCCTCTGGCCTCCTTCCAGAATCTGTTGAATGGAGATGATAATAGTACCTATTTCATTGAGTTCTTGTAGAAAGTTGAAATGATACATATTACATATCAAGCAGTTCACGTTAATGAATGAAAACTATTTTATTATCTTTTAATATAAAGCAGAAAGCTTAAAAAAATAAAAGATCATAAAGTAAAACAAGCTATTGTTATGTTAAGTGAAAAAACCCCAAAATTTAGCTATCTGAATTGAATGACATTTTTGTCTTTTAATTCTGAATTCAGGCCAACCTCAAATACCTCTTCCTACGGTGTTAATTATGACCACACATGGGAATTTCATACTGCACCTGCTGAAATTAGTAATGAAAGGAAAAGTACTGAACCTTCCCAACATAAACAGGTTTAGTTGCCAAGCTCTTCTTTCAGAAATGTGGTGGCAAACAGCTTTTGACACTTCAGAAACTTAATAACCTACCAATAATCCTATCAATGAGGTATTTGAAGTTGTGGAATCTAAAACTGTGTTTTTTTATAGAGCTGAAGCTAAAAAATAAATGCTATTAGAAAATACCTTAATAAATATTTCTGGCCATTAAGTTTTCCAAAAAGTTGCAAAAGTTTACAAAGAAAAAAATGTACTCCTAAATAGCTACTGTGTTAGGCAGCCTGGGAGATGGCCCCAAGGATCTCCAGCTGCTGGTATACATGCCTCAGAGTAAGCCCCCGACTCCCTTGCAGGTGAGCTGCACTTATTGATTCACTTCTAATGAACAGAATACTGCAAAAGTGGGATATCACTCTGACATTAGGCTTGTGAATTCCATTCCTCTCACATGCCATTCCTTGCTTGCCCTGAGGAAAGCCAGCTGCTGTGTTGGGAGCTGCCCTACAGAGAGGCCTGTGTGGCAAGAAAATGAGAGAGGCCTTGGCGACCAGCCACCAAGGGACTGAGGCCCTCAGTCTAACAACCCACCAGAAACACAATCCCACCACCAACCATGTGAGTGAGTCTGGAAGTACTAGGCCTTCAGTTGATCCTTCAGATGAGACCACAGCTGATACTTTATTGCAGACTTTAAGGCAGGGGCACCAAGCTAAGCCATCCCTGGATTCCTGACCCACATAAACTGTGAGATAATAAACATTTGTTTTTTTAAACCACTAAGTTTTGAGTTAGTTACACTGTAATAGATAATTAATACTCTAAATTCTACTGTATGTTTACTATGTCCTGGTTACTATGACAAGCATTTTATATATATCATAAGATGTAAGCACTAATGCTACTCCAATTTTACATGCAGGGGAAAGTAAGGCACAGTAGGATAAACAGCTTCTTCAGAGCCACACTGCGTAAGTGGCAGAAGCATGCTTAGGATCCATACGCTTAGCCATTATGTAGTACTGCTTCCTCATACATTTCAGTGGGGAGTGTGAGCACAATAAACAGTTACATCTTTAGAGGTTAGAAAGTAAATAAAACCATTGTATAGCAACTAAATGAAAAAGAGTAAAGAATGTCTACAATGACTGAAATTTGTACAATATGAAGCCAACCCTTTCCACAGCATCCGACTTTGAGTTAGTGTAACTACTATTTTCATGATGTTGTGTTTTGAAAATGTTTGTTTTGCCTAAGAAGGACAGAAGAGCTATTTTTACTTCCTATTGCCGTGGCATGGCCTGTCAATGCTCAGAGAACACATGTAGTTGTTTACCATCTCATTAACTGTCAGCATTCCCATAGTTTGATGGTGACTAATATTCACAGAGAAACATACTCTCTCTCATGACCAAATTCTATTTCAAATGACTGGCACTCCCCCACAGCTAACAATTGTGCACAGACAACCGAGGAGCCCATCTCTCCCCCACCTCAGCACATACTGATGCATGTGCTGGGAGCTGAATGGGAGTGGTGCCATCACAGAACAGGGCAAACAGGCCCCTCAGTAACATGTATGACAAACAGTGGACTGTGTCACCTGATGACACTTTTAAAAAGAAAAAAAGAATATAGCCCGAAACACTGGAATCACCCTCTGCTTTAGCTGTGCTGTTCTATCAAAGATTTTTTTTTCCTTATATAACTATCTTGGGGCTTGAACATCTCTAATTGCAGACAATAGCATTTAAAGCTACTGCTCAAAATGCTCTGAGCAATGGATGGTGGTGGCAGACTAAGCTGAAAAGGAAACCTAATGCTTCCCAGGGCGTGGAGTAGTGAGGAGGAATCAGAGGAACCTCACGGGTGCAAAGAAATATGTGGCTGATTTGAGTCAGAAATTCTAAAACTAGGGAAGTAGTAGATAACTTCTAAAATAAACTTTGCATGTATATAGCACATAGATTTTCTTTTTACATACAACATTCTGAACATTCCCAAATAAATTAAACCATACAAAACTGGTTTAATATCTCTGCTTTTGAAGAGGTTTAAGAGAAAATTTAAAGCTTAATTAAGTCTGAGAAACTGCATGCCTATGACTCTAGCGTGAAAAGCGAAAATGGCCTAAAGATGCCTGGATTTTACACTGTAATGAAGGGTAGTTTTTACTATCCACTGGAATGGCACATTTTACAGCATGTTGCCTGGACTGACTTGTAATAGGAACAGGCAGAAACACAGCCAAGTATATACAACCTCCTCATGAGTGGAAACTATGCACATCAGTTATGCCACCAGAGATCTTAAAGTCATTTTGATCATCAAATTACTATTGAATGATATCTTGGGAGGGTAAGTCTGGGATCTGACATTTGGGTGGACAGTAAGGGGCAGCATGAGAGGGATGTACGCAAAGGCCAAGGGCCCCAGGTTAAAGTAAATGCTCTTATCTCCTGAGTTACCTGCCCAGGGCTGAGGCTGTAGGGGGCTGACAAGCAGTCAGCCTGCTCTCCAGCTACAAGGTCAAATGCCACTTAGGAGGCAGGTGCCAGACCAAGAGCCTGACTCCCATTTGAGACTCAAGGAAATCAAGGCACAGATCTGCCTCAAAATGGAACCCGATCGTCAAGTCAATGGTCTTTTCATAGTACAGCAGTGCCTCTGGTCAGACAAAACCCTCTCTGGCTTGGACAATGGTTCTTAACCTTGACTCTCAACTGGAACCACCTGGGGAGCTTTCCAGGGGTTTCCCAGCCCCTGAGACTGGAAGTGATCTGGAACAGGCTGGGCAGGGGAGTTCTTAAAGCTCCTCAGGGATGCTAATGTGCAGCTAAAGTACAAACTGCTCAGGGGTCTTCACTGACACAAAGAACTCAGACATCCTCAAATCCCTCTTATGTCTATCAGACTATTTCATGTTATTAAAAAAAAGTCATGGCAGTATCACAAATCTGAAGGGGGCCTTTGTTTTAAGAAAAGTGAGTTTATTCACTAGAGAAGAGTAAATTCTTCTGTGATTAGCATTTTCTGACTTAGCCTTCAGGCAAAGCTTCATTAATCAAATATATATTCATGTTTCATGAATATGAAACAAAAAATATGACAGCAGAAAAAATTATATTTATTTCCATTACTGTATTGAACTACATTAACTGACTTGGAAACTAAAGAATATTATTTCAGAACTCTCAAACTTCTGGTTAGCTTCGTGATAACTGAGTAAACTCTTATTCTAGGGAACCAACGAACCACTGCAAGCAATCCCATGTCACATGCAGGCACTGGTTCAGACATTGCTGGGCTTGCTCAGTTAGAAGAAAGGTTTCCAAAAGAGTATGGTGATGGAATATGCTAGGCAAATGTCTGCAGCACACAAAAAAATCATATTTTAATAAAAATTTTCATTCATTTGTAATGGTATGAATCCAATAACAGTACTTGAAATTAATGATACAATCTCAGTTATTTATTAGATAAACATTTACTGAACATATTCATTATAAGTTTATATTAGTGATGACCCAGCTAACAAAAACAAATTTTACCTATCAGACCCCACTGTTACAGCTAGAAAGATGGCTTCCAAGGTAAATTGCCAAATTAATCGGTAGTCCAGGTCAATTTCTTTCTTTACTTTAAGACTAAGTTTAGAGAAAAATATGAACACATGTAAAGAAGTTTGACAGTCTTTTTCCTTCACACTCTCTGCCATGGTCTGAGTGTTTGTGTTCCCACCAAATTCATATGTTGACATCTTAACCTTCAAACGTGAAGGTACTGTCAGGAGGGGCCTTTGGGAGGAGATTAGGTCATGAGGGTGGGACCCTCACAGTGGGATTAGTGTCCTGATCAGAAATTCCCCCCCACACACAACTTCCTCACCCCTTCTACAGGGAAAAAGACACCTGAGAAGTCTGCAACCTGTAAGAGGCCCACCCGACCATGCTGGCCTACAGAACTGGGAGAGAAATGCCTGTTGTTTATAAGCTACCCAGTCGGTGGTGTTTGCTGCCCTGACGGGCTGAGACACCATCACTCACCCAGGTGACCCTCCAGCAGACTGATTAAGGAGAAGGGAGGCCAGACCACCAGCCCAGGGACTTCTGTCAGCAGTGCTGCCAGTGAGCCACCTATTCAAGTGTCAGACACCCGCAACCTGAAGTGGAATCACATTCTCGTTACACCACCAAAGGTGACACACCAGCCTTAAGGAAGAATGGCCTTTACAATAATAACACTGTCAGACTGAAACCTCAGAAGCCTCATCTTCCCACCGTGAAGGATGGTTTTAGCTAAATAACAAACTATAGTTCACAGAAAGGCGTCCCAAAGGCCTGCAGTGATTTCTGATCTCATTGCCTTGTTTCACAGAGCTGTTTGCCTTCAGTGGCTGGAACTCCCTTAGCCCAGTGGGTTTTTGTGTTTTTGCTGATTGTTTTACATCTTGCAGGACCCTATGGATGGGCAACCAAGGAACCAAGTTCCCCTGCCCCCATTCTGAAGCTCCTGACCCTCCCAGAGGAGAGGCTCAGTCCTCTTCCTCCATCTCCAGCACCACCACCCAAGTCTGAACACTTCCATAGCCCCCAAGATAGCTGAAGTCAAGAGCCTTCTACAGGCCCTCCTTGCTTCCTCTCTTATCCACCCAACGTCCTTCCCCAAAAGACATTCTCCAACCAGCTTTGCAATTAGAATAACATCTAAATCCCTACAGGGCTTCCAAGGCCCCTCACTGATTACCTCTCACTACCCAGCAGGCAGCTTTGCGCCCTGTGAATGCACAGCTTATTCCTGCACAGGAGCTTGTGCATTTGCTATTCCCTCTGCCTGGAGGCTAGCCACACAAATCCGTACCAGGAGCTTCTTTCTGTCAGCCAAGGCCAAGCTGTGCAGACAAGCCTTCTGGGGCCACTCAATCTAAAGCCCTCTTTACCACACCCTGAGTCACATCTCAATTCTGTATTTTTTCGTGTGCAGCTGCTGCTAGGCAGCTCCTCTGCTAGGGTTCTAGCAATACTACATTCTCCCCTCCAGCCCACACCCCTTGTGATTGCCTCAGTCCTGCCCCCAATGAATGGGTTCTTCATTAAAACCTCTTGAACCCTACAGTGTCCCTGTTAGGACCCGATTGATACTACTACCCAGCCCATCTCCCCTCCTTGGTCACCCTCTATCACATTATCCTGTTGTATTTTCTCCACTGCACTTATTCCTACTCTGAAATTACCTTGTTCACTTAACTGCCTATTGTTTTCTCCTCACCACTAGAACAGAAGCTCATAATGTTCAAATCTCTATCCACTGTGCCTGAAACAGTGCTGGGAGCATGTAAGCATTCAATAAACACCTAAAGAAAGGTGAATGAATGAATGCTAGTCCACTGTCTCTGCTCAAAACATGACCTTGTTATTAAGACCTTCCATGATCCTCTTAATGTAAAACTACAACCTTCCTGCCCTCCTAGACTGTCACTCCCTCTGGGGGACAAAAAAGTCAGCCCTGAAGGCAGGAACGTTGTTTTACTCACTGATGGGCCTGCAGAGCCTACAACAATGCCTGGCCCACAGTAGTCTCAATAAACATTTGTTAAAATGAATAGCTAGTGTGCAAAATTTCATACAAAGCAATTTCAGGATTGTCCCCAACACTTACTGGGAAGACTATAGAACAATGAATTGTTAGACACCCCAGCATCATCACAGACTTACATGACCTGACCTTGTTCCATTAGAAAGAGCCTAGGCCCCCCTAAGATAGAAACTTGAAATGCTGGCTAGACCTGGGCCTCAGTAAGATGAGTTTGACCCCGGATTTTTGACAATCATTGCTTTAGAAAGCATGCACAGAAGCTTACCTAAGCAAGCAGACATTGCAATCATTTCTGAAAGTAGATGGGGATATGAATTATAAATAAATGGGCACCACTCTTGGTTCCATAGTGGTGTTCCTCTTGGCTGCACACTTCAACTACAGTTCATTGACAGTATTTGCAGACCCAGAGCCAAGCCCAGAAAGCGTCACTTTTTTTGATAGCTGCTCTCTGAATGAGGCGTATCTCTCAAAGACAGGCTTTATCCTGCAACGCCTACATTGTCCAAATTTATTCTGCACATTAATTGCAGATTTGAAATAAATTCCTTCTCTCCATCATCACCATTCTACTCATATTTGGCCCCTCAGCTTCAAAGTATTTAAAATGGCTTGGAAAGTTAAAAAGAAAAAAAAAACAACTCCCAATGTACTCAGTGTCCCCGGTGGTGGCATGTCACCCCTTCTGAGATCAAAATTCTTGACTAAATATCCTAAAGGCCTAGAAAATGGGCCCCTTTCCCCCAACACCATTCAACCAAAACTGGCCAACCGGAGGATAATGAGCAACCACGAATCTTCACCCAAACATTGGCTTTTCTTCCAATAGTGCAGATTAAGAATGCAGGACGTCGTACTATTTATGGGCAGCGAATCAAGTCGCCGTTCAATGTCTGTTTCCTTATCCCTGTGAATGGGGCGAGACCCACTCCCACCCCCAATCCCCCTCAAATGAGTAAATGCAGGGCAGTAAACGCCCCAGAGGCGGCGGTGCAGAGCTCCTGGCCACTCCGGGTGCTAATTCATCCCTTGACTGTCTCCTACTTAGTCCCCCTCCCTGCCCGAATAGACAACGGGGCAGGGGCGTCGCTGGGAGACGGTTACCAGCCCTGATCAAAGGCCAGGCGCTCCCCTCGGGCGGGCTGCGCAGGCGTCCGGGCAGGTGCTCTGGCATCGGGACCCCGGGGAGCGCGCCCCCGCCCCAGCCGAGGCTCCCACCCAATCCGGATTGGAGGGGTACCCGCGGCGGGGCGGCCGGGGACGTCGCTGCGTCCCCGGCGGTCGCCTCTGCGCTCCGCCGGCGGCCCGGGCTGGAGAAGCTGCCTTGGGCCGGCCGGGACCGAGGCGCTGCGCTGCGCCCCGCGCCGCGCCGCCTCCTCTGGGCAACAAGTGTCCGCCCGCCTCCCGACGGCCCGCCCGGCCCGGGCTCACCCGGCACAGGCCGTCCACGAACACGCGCGGGTCCAGGTGGCAGGCGATGGTGGCGCTGGGCAGGTCCTGCAGGTCCACCTCCTCCATCGCACAGTCGATGAAGCTCCAGTCGCCGCCGCCCTCGTCGGCCTCGGCTGCCCCCGAGAACGGCGCGAAGGGTCGCAGGGTGGCCCCGGGCCGCGCTCGCGCTTCAGCCGCGTCGGCCGCTTCCCGGAGCGGGGACCCGGCCGCGCCGTCCTCCATCCCCGCGCCCGCGCGTCCCCGCCGGCTGAGCCGGGCTCGCGCGCGGGAGCCCGGCGCTCTCCCGTCCGCCGGCTCCGGTTAACCCCTTCGGGCTCGCGTCGCCGGCCGCCGCGGTCACCAAGGCTCCGGAGACGCGGCCTCCGGCGCCGTTCCCGCGCGCCCAGCGCGGGGCGGAGCTCGGGAAGCCTCAGCGGAGGAGGGCCCTTTAAGGCCGGCCTCCGCAGTGTTGTTGTCTCCCGCCCTCCCAGGAAACAAAGCCAATAAGAGAAAGAGATTATTTTTACGTCATCCCTATTCGGCCGCCTTCAGCCTGAAGCCCTGGGGTGGCCCTGTTTGTTACGGGCAGGGGCCTGTTCAGCCGGTTCCGCTTTTCTGAGGACTGGTGCCGGCTGAATGGCGCGAGATGGGGTCTGGGGCGCCCGGATGGTAGCCGCAGAGGCCTCGCTTCTGTGGTTCCCATGCGTGACACCTTGAGGCACCTACGTCAACTTGTGGGAATTTAAGCGTGATCCATCCAGTGCTGCCTTCGACTCGGTGGCCATTGCAACGGGTTAGACGCTTACCGTGTATTATCACATAGAGTCGCAAATAAAGATTGAATTAGACCATGACGATACCTTGCTTCCGTCATACTTCAGCTTATTAGTCATTATATCATTTTTCGATATTTATATAATCTGAAGTAATTTTTTGAATTTCAGTATATGCTGTGTGCAATAGCAGATAACAAAAGAAGGAAAACATTGGTCCTTGCCTTTGGGGAGTTTACAGAAGGAAAGCTGAGGTCCTCAAATAAAAGTAACTTTTCCCCCTCTCTTCCTGCAAAACAGAATTCCTTCACCATGTAGGACAAGTGGTACCATGAAAACTCGGTTCTGAATTTCCGTTTTGTCGTTAATTACTTGGACAATTTGCCTGAATTTGTGGCTTCATCTGAAAAATGAGGTCATATATGGTAAGAATTCAGTAAGCATCCAATAAATGGCAGCTCTGTTAATGTGTACAGTTCTTAAAACGTGAAATTAGGCCTGTATTTTTTCTCAAAGTTGGCTTATCCTAATTTAGTAAGAACTGTTAACTGATTGTAATAAAAAGTATATCCAGTAGCAGGTGAGATTTATTCAGAATATGCCATGTGCTGTGGTTGCTATTCTGACAATCTTAGGGCAGTTAAGGGCCCATTGGGAGCTTAAATCTGAGGAGAGTAATATGCATGCAGAGATGACTCATAAAATAAAATGTGAAGTGAGAATCTGGAGAAACCAGAACCATCCTACATTGCTGGTGGGAATGTAAAACAGTGCAGCTACTTTGGAAAAACGGTTTAGCAGTTCCTCAGAAAGTTAGAGTTACACATGACCAGGTAATTCCTGTCCTAGGTATAAACCTAAGAGAAGTGAAACAAAATGTCCACACAAAAACCAATACTCGAAGGTTGGTTGGTATCATCATTATTCACAATAGCCATAAGTGGAAATAACCCAAATGTTCATCAGCTGATGATCAGGTAGCCAGACATACATCCATTCATTGGAGCATTATTCAACGTAAAAGGAATGAAGTCTGACACCTGCTACAATATGATGAACCTCAAAAACATTGTGCTAAGTGAAGCCAGTCACAAAAGGCCACATATTATATTATTCCATTTCTATGAAACATCCAGAATAGGCAAATCCATAGAGATGGAAAGTAAATTAGTGATTGCCAGAGCTTGGTCGGGGAGAGAAGTGCAGTGACCACTAAAGGGTATGGCTTTCTTTTTGGGGTGAAGAAAATGTTCTAAAATTGGATTGTGGTGATCTTGGCACAACTCCACAAATGTCCTAAAAGTCACTGAATTGTATTTTAAAGGGTGAATTGTATGGTATGTGAATTATATCTCAGTAAAGTTGGTATTTACAAATAAGAGACTGTGATAAAGGTCACAAGAAGCTAGATGAATGGAGGCAGAGTGAATGATATTGCAGAATCAAAAACTCTGTAAACTCAAGCCCACATTCTGAAAAGGGTACCAGAGGGGAGAGGTACCAGTTTTGGAAAACTGTGCCCTGCTGACCCTCTGCTGGCAGGGTCCACGGCATCACCATCCTCAGACAGTACACAGGCTCTTTCAGTACTGGCTTCCCCTAAGCTGCTTCCAGCTTGCAGTGGGCCATGAGGGCAAAGTGTGTGAGGGGAAGGAAAACACCAGCAAAGCAGAAACCTGAAATGCACACCGAGCAGGCTGTCACAGGGGGCTAGCTTCTGAGCTCGGAGAGGAAGGAACAAATTCAAACAGGCAGCTGGTACAAAGGTACGTGTAATTGACTTTGGGCCACAGCTAGCCATTACTAAGACATAAAGTCACACATTGTTCCTAAAGGGACTTTGGATTCCCGCTCCTGTGTCTCTCCTTTCCCTCTCCAGGCAGCAAATTAAAGGCAGTGACATTTCATAGTTGTCTGTATGACTTTATTAATAACACTATTTCACTTGGGTAGCTCTTGAATAGTTAATGGTTATAAATATAAACTAGCTCCTATAATCCTCACCAACAGCTATTTTGACTCCAGAGTCTTAGAACTGAGGTTCAAGAAATGGAATGATCTTCCCACAAGCAGGCAGTAGCAAAAGGCAGAGAAAAACACCCCTTCCTCTTATTCCTGCCCCTCAGCACTACAGGAACAGAAAAATGGAAGGAACCAAAGAAAAGCAGTGGGGGAAAGCAGAGGATGGGGAAAGAGAGCAGAGGAAAAGAGGGAATGAGAGAGGTGGAGAGATTGAGAGTAGAAGGTAAGAGGTGCTTAGGGTTGAAGATGGGGGCAGGGCTGGTGACCCTAAGGAAACGGTGAGCCTCCCAGCACAGCCAGCATGCAGGGCAGCTCAGCTACTCAGAGCCCGTGCTGGACCTGGCGCCCAAGACATGGAGAGCGCTCAAAATATCAGAGCAAACTGACGGGATCTCTCAAAGGAGATGAGCAGCACGCCTTCCACATCCGGGGCCCAGGGTCCCTGCCCTATCGTAGGCAACACATTCAGTAATAAGATGCCAGATTCTCCCTTCCACTTAGTAAATAGAACTTTGTAGTAACTGCCCTGTTCTTTATGCCTTGTCAGTTTAAGAAAGGCAAGCGTTGTGCCTTATGCTTTCATGGACACTAACAACACCAACAATCAACGGTCTGTTCTGAGAAGGAAAAAACAGAAATATGCTGCCAACAGCACAGTGGCCGCTAAGAAAAACAGGCACCTAAGTAGAATTGCAGACATTTCTGAGGGTGAAATCATTATACTTGGGGATATTCTTTTAAGTGCTGTTCCACCATGAAACATGTACAAAATTCCTCACGTGTCTCTGGGAATTGCTAGCTGTCCTTTTTCCGACAGTGGCAATGAAGCCTTCCCTTCTCACTGGCTCACAGGAGCAGATTTGATCCAGATCTTCAGATGCCCAGAAGGGAAAGGAACCAACATCAGTAAAGAGCTGCTCTCCATAATTCTTTATTAAAATGGGGGAGGGGCACAAATTTTTATTAATATATGCTACCACCTCCTGTTCACTTCCCTCCCCTTATGCTTCCTTCATATCAGCCATTGCAATTACCAAATATAAAAGAAGAGGCGCTCAAAAAGCAATGTTTGGCTATTTTTGTTCTTAGCATCTGTCTCTTACATTTAAGGCAGCCCAGTTATGCAAACATGCCTGGGTGCAGATAAACTGGCCCATTCATTTGCCAGGTGGGAAAGTTTCACAGTATGACATTGTCAATTGCTTCCTATTTTGTTCTGGAAATTGAAGGGGACTGTGTGCAGTAGGCACTTGAGGAGTGCTTATTAAATGAAAAGGCATTTCTGCACATTCTGGGAAATTACAGACATTTAAAAAATGTTTTTAAGATAGAAGGCAAATAGCTGACTTTCTAAGTGTTTGCTTTTACAAAGAATGAACTGTTCCAAAGACAGCTCAAATGAACAACCCCTTAAATAACTCAATTGAAAGTTTTTCTTCTTTTACCTCCTATAAAATGAATAAAAATATGTGCTGTTTTATTGTTTTGTTTTAGGGAGAGGACTTATTCCCCCACTCAAGGTTTATTCTTAAATTACTCTTAATGTCCCTGCTATTTTTTTTTATGATCTCTGATGT
Source organism: Manis javanica (assembly GCF_040802235.1). Classification (NCBI taxonomy): domain Eukaryota; kingdom Metazoa; phylum Chordata; class Mammalia; order Pholidota; family Manidae; genus Manis; species Manis javanica. The sequence continues at coordinate 49,648,299 of NC_133158.1, read as the reverse complement.
TTTTTAAGTCAAAAAGCCAACATTATAAATAAGGTTTTGTGGGGGGAAATAATGGAATTTGGTTACTTTGCCTTTCCAAGTTTGGAAAGAAAGTTCACTAGTTTTTACATTACTTTAAATTCAAGGTTGCTGACATTTATGTGGCTTTTATGTGAGTTAGGAGTCTTCTAGATGCAAGTAATGAAAACCTCTGGAGCTGGTTTAAACAAGAAGGAATTTTAAATAAGGATGTAGGGCATCTCATGGTAGCCAAAGGCAGGAATGTGGCCAGGCCCTGGGAAGATCTCAGACAGCAGACCTCAGTGGCTATCTGGAAGCCAATCTGTCATTTGGGGCCATCTTGAGGCCACCAGAGACAGGAGAATGGCACATAAGCAAATGGGCATCCACTTCTGAAAGTTTGCAGCCCATGTATTTTCAGTGAGTCTGATTGTTCAAAATGTCTTCCTTTGTTTTGAGCTAAAATCCTCACTCCTGTAACTATTCCACAATCTCCTATTAGCTCCAGAAGCCAGGTAGATGGGCTCTAAATTCCAGTTCTGTTATTATCTCTGTGGCTTCGGGGAAGCCACCTGACCTCTCTGAGTCTCCAAATCCCAGAAAGGTGACATAAAGAGCTTCCTTCCAGAAGTGTAGCAGGGGTCAGAAATGATGTCCATACTTGGCCAGGCACAAATGAGAGCTCAGAATGGAAGGATTATAATTCCACTCTTGGCCCTGTATCTCTCACTTAGGGACCTCCTTCTCTTCTATGTTAGTCTTTTAACAATGGGATAGCAGGAAAATAGACCTTCCTCTTCTGGCCAGCTTCTAGAGAATGAATCCCAGGCAGGTCCGTGCCTGGGAATGAGAGCATTAGTGTGCTAATGAACTCTTCTTCAGATTTTGAGATGGATGATACAACAAAGGACTCCACCTACCTCTTACCTAGGCTATTGACATCTGTCCTTGCAAGCCATCTGTGTGCTGGGCAACGCTGTCCTGGGATTGAGCTGATTCATTGTCACTATCCCAACAGGAAAGATTTCTTGTCAGCGTTGGCAGTTCGGGGGGACATGGCTGAAAACTGTCCCACTGCCCCTCCTCAGGAATGGTTTCTAACTGCTGTGATGGGTTCCTGCTTTGAATAGGAGCCACATCTTATTTGCTTGTAACACTGAACAGTGCCTGCTGTATAATGATGACTTAGTGTTCATGAACTCACTGGGCACAGGGCTAAAATGGCCACAACTAAGCCAACCTCATTCAGGCCTGAGTCTACCCTGATGGACTTGGGGACCCCCATTCTCATGGGGTGCTAGGAATAAGGTGCTGCACAAAACAGACAAAAAGCCCTGTCTGGTGAAGTGTACTTTCTAGGGCTGGTAGCTGGCATGGGGGTGGGGGGTGGGCAATAAATAAGATAAATATGATATGTAGATGTTGGTCATAAGTAAATATAACATATAGATACGTGGTAATAAGTACTAAGGAGCAGAAAATAAAGCAGGAAGAGGGATTGGAAATAGGTGCACATGTGCGTGTATAGGGGGAAGGATTTCAGCTAGGTCAACCAGGGAATACCATGAGCGAAGACTGAGGAAAGGGGTGCTATGCCCTCTTCTAGGAAAGAGTATGCTAGCCAGAGGAGCAAGTGCAAAGGCCCTGAGGCAGCAGCTGCCTAGCCTTTTCGAAGGAATAGTTTTAAGGCCAGTGTGGCTGGGATGGGTGATCAGGGTAGTGAGCAGTGCTGAGGTCAGACATGAGTTCTGGTCAGATGATAAGGTGCTTTCTAGGGCACAGTGAGGACTTTGGGAGCCAGAGGAGGGTTTGAGCAGAAAGCAACTAACATGCCCTGACTTTCTTGTGACTATCAGGAAGGCTCACTTAGGAGCTCTCTGCATAGTACACTGTGTGGGACCAACGGTGGAAGCTACAAACTAGTCAGGGGCTGTTGTAATCATCCAGGTGAGAGGCGATATGGGAATTTGGATGAGGATGGACCACCCAAAGTAGTGTGAAAGTGGTAAGATTTTCTATATTCTGAAGGTGCAGCCAATAGGATTTCCTTAGCATATTATTTTCCTATGGATGCCGTAACAGAATGCCACAAATTGAGTGGCTGAAACAACAAAAAAAATTATAATTCTGGAGGTCAGAAGTCTGAAGTGGGTCATCAGAGCTGTGTTCCTTTTCTAGGTTCTAGAAGAAAACCCATTTCTTGCCTTTTTCCAGGTTCAGGAGGCTACCGCAGCCCTGGGCTTGTGACCCTACATCTCTCCAACCTCTGCTTCCCGCCTACCACCTCCTCTGACTCTCACGCCCTGCTTCCCTCTTACAGGGACCCGTCTATTGGGCTCACCTGGTAACCCAGGATAATCTTGCCATCTCCAAACCCTTAATTTAATCACATTTGCAGAGTCCTTTTTGCCTGTAAGGTAACAAACTCAAAGGTTCCAGGTCTTAGAATGGGAAAATCTTTGGGCAGGTCATAGTTGTATCTACCATACTTGAAGACAGGAGTCCGGATTGACTCCAGGCCCTCAGAGGTAAGGAAGGAGCTGCCTCTCAGCCACATGAGCAAGCACACACCCGAGGTTGTTGGGGAGGGCCCGTCATAAGGAGTTTGCTGGGGAAATTCAGGCTTGAGAAAGCACTTAAACAGAAGTTTAAGGGAGATCGTTGGAATCGTGCATGAGGAGACACGGCTCCAGAGGGGATTTAAAGGCATGAAGCCGTCATGTCCCTTTCAGAGTGCGTGAAGAGGATGTGCTCGGACATCGGTCAGCAGTGGAACGTGGACGGGTGGATCAGTGCGGCAGAGCTTCCAGGCAGGCAGGGGGCCTGGAAACCAAGGCCAGAAAGGGCTTCGCAGGCCAGAGGAGGGTCCTTTCTGTCCAGTGCTGCCCACAGGGTGGCTTTGGGGAGGATGAAGAACAGACTTTTGGATTTCACAGTTTGGAAGTCATACTAACTTTGCAAGAGAAATAGTGGGAGATGAATGTCCAACTGGGAGAATAATTAGAGGCGAGGATTTTAAGCAACTCTTCCTAGACGTTGTTTTAGAGGTAGACAGAAATTTTAGAGGTAGGTGGAGAAATGGGATGTAGCTGGAAGAAGTGAAAGTCAGGGACAGGTTTTGTTGGTGTATTTACAGATGGGAGAAGAAACACACGCTTTGTACCTGATGGGGATGACCTGATAGACAGGAAAGGCTTGACAGCCAGGTGGGATGAGGGGAGTTTCTGGAGTCATCTCTGTGCAGCAGGGAGGAGAGGGTCCTGGCACAGGAGTGCAGAGGCAGCCCTAGGGGGAAGAATCCATGCCCTCCATCTCCATGTCACAGGAAGAGGGTGGCAAGCTCCGCACAGGGGCTGGTGGTGCTGACATGATATGGGGGCAGGGGTGGTGAGGCTCCCCAGGGCTGCTTTGATCTTCTCAGTAAAATTAGAAGCAATGCCATCAGCTGAGGGTGAGGATGAGGAACATGACATTGAGTTTAAGGCAAGAGAAGGAAATGTAAAGTAGTCTTCTGGGAAAACAGAGAATGAATGGACCCGCAAAATGCAGGAGGATTACATAGGCACACTAATGTGATATCGTATGATATATGTATGTAAAATGTAAATGTATGCATAGAATTTAATATATACATAGGCATTAATAGATATAAACAAATATGCTTATACATAATATATTCAAATATGTATAACACATACTATAAAATAATTATAATCAATACTAATATATGTTTATATAAAATGATATATGAACATATATTCATCCACCATACATGAATACAGAAATACATGCAGATAATTATGTAATGACATATTAATACACTAATATATATAGGATATATAATCTATTCATAATATATGTGATGCTTATTATAAAACTTACAGACAAATAGGAATTTTTAAAGTATAAGAAAAGAAATAAACCCAAACTTAAATGTTTATTGTTTTTAATCCTCATCTCCTCCAGCTTGGAAGATTAACAAAGGCAAAGATTTTATCAACAATCAAAAATATTTTGTTTCCTCAAAAATCTTTGTTTCTCTTAATTACTTATTAGTAGTGTCTTAGTAAGAGTGATGTGGTTACATATGTTTCATCCTTTTTGGAAAACCTTGGGAGCCAGGTGGTGGATAGTATTTGCTCTGCTTCCTAAATCAGGATACTCATTTTTCAATCCCATTGTCAAGTATTATGCAAAGGTTTATTATTTATTATTATTATCATGGAAATGTACTTAATTCCATGCTCCTTGATGTCAATGAGCTGTTCTTATAAATTAATTGGAAGTTATTTGTTTTTATATGTTTCACATATGGGTTTTAAAATCCACAGAATCCCTTGGAAGCTTTTTGCAGGTTAGAAAATGGTGTTTCCAAGTTTCAAGGGTGAGATATGAGAGTTTTTATAGATGTGACACATCATTTGCTGGCAATAAAATCACTGCATGATAGAAACGTTTCCAAAAGTTTCTGTTTTCAAAATGTTGCTATAGCACATGTTTCTGGCAGAAAGTGGTTATTTTCTTAGTTGTTAAGTGTCACCCTGACCCTGAAGAGGCAGGTTGAGTTTGTTTATTTAGCTACTGACTTAACAGATATAACTACTTATTAATAGATATAAACAAATACATTTATATATAATATATTCAAATATGTATAGCACATACTACAAAATAATTATAATCAATACTAATATATGTTCATATAAAATGACATACGGCTGGTGGTTGGTCATACACAGAGTGGAGAAATGCCAGCTCGGTCCCTTTCTCATTGTCCACTTCTGCTTGCTTCCTTAGAAATATCTTCACATCATTGGTTAGCAGGCACCTTTGTAAGAAAGATACTTGTCTATTTTCATGAGAACTAGTTTGGCTAAAAACTAGGAAACATAACCTGCAAATTTTCTTGATGGGCATTTGGGATCTGTAATAACAGGAAAATTCTGGAAGTAAGGAAGATGTGCAGAGCATTGTCAACCCACGCCACCTGTAGCTACAGCCATGCCATCAGGGCACCTTGTGCACCCCCATGACACCTGCCTATGTGGCTCCTGCAGCGAGAGTGGGCAGCAGGTAACCCTCATAGCAAAACAGCAGAGCCAGATCCCTCCGTCCCTCCCTCCCTCCCTCCCTCCCTCCCTCCCTCCCTCCCTCCCTCCCTCCCTTCCTTCCTTCCTTCCTTCCTTCCTTCCTTCCTTCCTTCCTTCCTTCCTTCCTTCCTTCCTTCCCTCCTTCCTTCCTCCTCTCTTTTTCAAAAATATAGAAACTAATATAAACAGAAGACCTAGTATTTTTCACTCACCCCAGTGAGTGACCTTGACCCCCAGAAGGGCAGGTAAATAGAATGGACAAAACTCCACCAAGGACAGCGCCTTACATCTGGACAGTCCGGCTCTGACCCTGGACTGTGGGGCTTACTGAGCTTTTCTGAGTTCTGCTCTTTTCACCCTCCCAGGTCATCACTGTGGTCAGAAATGTAAGGTTTGTTTCCAAAGAGCACTTCAAAGGCCATCATCTTTCCCATGGAACCTGCTCACCCACTCTATTCTGTTCTAATTTGTGCCCTGCAATCTGCCCAGTCACCAGGGAAGAAAGTAGGAGTCCTGCAGACTGCTCCCTCTAACTTACATGCACACGCCCCCAGCTGATCCATCCCCCATCCAACAGCCCATCCCCATGGCCCTTCCACTCTTCCTGCTGCCCCACATACCATACTGGCCGAGTCTACCCCCTTATCTCCTCCCCCATCCATTCTTTCAGTTTGGGACTGCAGCCTTATGTGGGCCACTAAGCTGGGTGCCAGAGCTGAGGGCTTGGGAGCCTTCTCCATTCATGTTTGAGTTACTCACTAGAAACTTCCAAGGATCAGGCATCCAAATAATGATCATCAAATCCCTCCCTCCCTGCTCAGGTGAGGTCTGTGGTCCCTGTCATGGAAGTCCCCTATATGATGCCCTCTTTAACACTTTCATCAAACACAGTGGTCATAGTACATCATAACACTTGACTATCTCTTTTCCCCACTGTACTGCAAGCCCTCTGAGGACAGGAGCAGTGGGGGTCTCCTTGTATCCTGCATAATGCCCGTACTTGGTAATTACACCACCTTCTTGTAAATTTCTGGCATCCCCAAGCCCTGGCCCTGACTCACTGACTGCTGAAGGAATGAGTGGATCATTGATAACATTCCTCTGACACGCAGAACAGCACCTTGTAGAAAACTGCTCCTCAGAGTTTCCATCAATGTAAGCCTGGGACATTAATGACAGCCCAGTTAGGACACTAAAACCATTCTATCTGGGAACAGACCATGAGGTCCTCAGACAGTCTGGCTTAAATTTCAGAATACATTTGTATTTATTCTTTAGAATACATAAACTATTCTGCAGTAGTAACAGCTGGACTGTAGGCATTCAGCCAGTCTCTCTACCTCTCCTCCAGCCTTTGGGGGCAGTGACCAAAGATATCTAAAGGGGGTCTCTCTGCTCAACACGCTAACTGATTTCTTCACATTTATATTCCTTTTCCAGTGCGTGTATGACATTTTGCAGAGCAAACATTTTTTAAACCACTTCATTGAGGTACTGACACATCCTCAACTAAACGTATTTCATCTGTACCACTGATATATTTTGTCATATGGTGAAACTGTCACCACAGTCAAGGGAGTGGATGTATCTGCCCCCTCACCCCTCAAACTTCCTCGTCCCTCCTGACCATAGCACCCTCAGGCCACCACTCATCTGCTTCCGGCCACTGTGGGTGGGTCGCACAAGTCTGTTGAAGCTCTGAGGCTTCCTTGTCTGTCTTCTGTGTGACATTTCCTGTTCTTAAAGTATTGCTTTATTATCTGATATCTCTCTGGGGTTTTAATTCAATTAAAATATTGTTGGTCGGCTGAGTTACCTCTGTGGCCACCAAAGCAATTTTACTTTGTGTATTTTGCTTCTTTTCCTATGTCTGGGGAGCCTTGATTTCCTTACGAAGGACGAGGTAGCCTGCATGCATTTCCTTTGTTGTTAAGAGATTGTGTTCTCAAGGTCTGGCGTGGGGTGGAGATTCTGGGTGGCAGCTCTATGGGAAGAGGGACAGGGGTTATGGGTTAGATATCTGTCCACCTGTAATGGAGGATCGAGCCTGCTGTCTGCCTACGGACCTCCAGAAGGCCAGAGGGAGAGGGCCTCACTTGGGATGCTGCTATCAACAAGAAAAGGCTTAGCTTCCCTTGGTAGTTTGCTCCATTCATTGGATGAGCCATCTGGATTTTTGCTGTATTCTGTTTGCTGTGTGTGTGCCTATATGTGCATACATTTATATGTGTGCATATGTGTATTGGGTGTATGTATGTGTAGGCACATATGCATGCATGTGTATTTGTGTCTATGTGTAGTGTGCATGTTTATGTATGTCTAGTGTGTATGTGCATATTGGTGTACATATATGTAGTGTAGATCTGTACTTATATGGGCATTGTATGCACATACATGTGTATGAGTGTATGCACATGTGTATGTGTATATGGGTATTATATGTGCACACATGTATGAGTACATATGTACATGTGTGTATGAGTGCTAATACTCTGCTATTCCTGATCCTGGAGCCTCTCTCGGTTTGGTCAGCTACGCTGGCTCCTTGGAGCCCTTAAGCCCCATCCGTAGCCACATTTGTCACTTGGGTTTCTTGTTTTTACTGAGTTGGGTCAAGAGGCAGGTGGAACCCTAGTGCAAGAAGGCAGAGAGGGCTCCTGTTTCCCACCCATAACCCTTCAGGGCCTTCTGAGTGTTTCCGAGTCATCTATGAGACCAAGGCCTTGCCTTTTTAGTGTGGAAACATCGCTGCCATTTTATTTTGTAAAAATTAATGATATGCTTTCCTTCTACTAAACCCATTTCACCTGAGTTTTAAATTTAGGTCTGGTCAGAAGAGGTTATTTTCTACACTGCATGAAGAATCCTATATAGTGGGTTAGAGGCAGACCCTTTTCCTTTCAATCAATTGAGTGAGGGTGTGTGCTTGGGGGCCCTCCTTTTACATGGTAGAAGCTCCCTTCACAGGACTCCTGTGGTATCTCATTTCTATTCCAGGAAGAATCAAGGTTTTCTTTAGAAAACAGTAAGAGCCCCAGTGTTGTAGATGGTGTTATGATGAAAATACTTGAAATATTCTTTACCATTAGCCAACCCTTTTGATAAAAAATTGCCTAACAAAATGTAATCTCATCATACTATCCAGTAATTGTGCCCCTTGATATTTACTCAAATGAGTTGAAAATTTATGTTCACACAAAAACCTGTACATGAGTGTTTATAGAAGTTTTATTAATAATTACCCAAAATGTTAAGCCAACAATATATCCTTGAGTAGGTGAATGGATAAACTATGGTATATCCAGACAATGAAATATTACTCAGTGCTGAAAATAAATGAGCTATCAAGCCACAAAAAGACAGGGGATGGGGGAATCCCTTAAATGCATATTACTAGTGAAAGAAGTCACTGTGAAAAGGCCACATACTGTATGATTCCAACTATATGCCATTCTGGGAAGGGAAAAACTATACAGACAGTAAAATGATCGTGGTTACCAGGGGTTGGGTGGAATAGGGGACTTTTAGGGCCATGAAAATGCTCTGTATGATATTATAATGATGAGTATATGTCATGATATATTGTCCAAACCCATAGAAGGCACAACACCGAGAGTAAACCCTAAGGTCAACTCTGGACTGTAGTTAATAATAATGTATCACTATTGGCTCATCAATTGTAACAGATGCCCCTCATTCATTCAAATATTGAGAGAATAAACTCCTTTTCTGTTGGGGCCCCTCCTAGCAAATAGGAGAGCAATGGAGAGAATGCCATGGAAACACTACCACCTAGTGGTAGAAGACAGATTTTCATAAGGGTGGCTTTTTGCTCCAGTTTCATTTTCTGTAGCATCACTGACCTTGGGAAGTGCCCACATTGCTTTAGAAAAACTGGGAGAAAGAAGGAATGTGGGAAAGAGGGAGGAAATGGGAAGGAGAAGGAGAGCTTGGCTGCCCAAGTAGTTAGGTGTCTAGCATCCTCCAACTGACAGAGCAGCCTAGGCAGAAGGATCAGATCAGAGTCCAGAAGGCTGCTACACTGGTAAGAAGGACTTAAAAGGCACCGCAGCATCTGTTTGCCTAAAGCCATCGCTGTCACATGATACTCCCCATATGTAGTGCTTGATGCTGATTCCCACAGTACACACGAGGCCGAAAAGCAGGGGCACCCCTCCTCACCAGTGAGGTTCTAGTGAGCGCCTGTTTGGGGCCAGGCACTCCTGTAGGTGCTGGGGGTGAGGAGGGGGGGTATGGCAGGGACGTTATGTCCAGAAAATTGCCCATGCCATATGGAAATAGGGGCAGCTTTCTAGCCCTCCGTCTAGGTGCACAGATGTTTCCCTTTACCCAGGAAAGGGGAGCAGGAATGGAGGCGTTGGAGGCATCTCTGGGGCTGAAGGAGGGGAGCCCAGGACTCTTGGCCACCAGGGTATGGTTAGAGGGACACCAATGCCAGGTGCGGGGGAGACCCATGGGGCCAGTGGCAGCGGCAGGAGGCAGGAGGCCCTTTGCTCAGGCCTGCGGGGTCAAACAGATTCAGCAGCTTCCGATGAACCATTTTAGCTGGTTCATGGGTAGCTGATTCTAGGCCCCTTTGCCTAAACAGAGGAAAAACCACATTATGAAGGCCTCCAGGCTGAGTTTCAGCCTCTGTTGCTGCTCTTTCCCAAATGATTCTCGTGTCAGTTTCCTAGGACATGTGTGATGCAGTATTGCACACGGTGAGCAGAAAACAATAGAGCTGTGCTTTCTCACCACCTGGAGGCCAGGAGTATGAAATCATGGAGTCAGCAAGTCATGATGCCTCTGAAGGCTCGTGGGAGGACGGTTCCTGCCTCTCCCAGCTTCCGGTGGCCCCTGGGGTTCCTTGACTCGTGGCTACCTTGCTTTAATGTCTGTCTACATCTTCACCTGGCCTTCTCCTGTGTGGTCTCTGACTGGAAATCTCCCTTTCCTGTGAGGATGCTGGTCATTGGATTAAGGAACCCCTAATCCCATAGGACCTCATGTTAATTTGATTATATCTGTTAAGACCCTGTTTCCAGACAAGGTCACATCCATAGGTACTGAGACTTAGGACTTTACATACCTTTTGGGGGTCACCTTTCAACCCACAGTGTCCTGCCTGAGTTGCTTTCTAGAATAATCCAGCAGGCATGGCAGCCTTTCCCCCGGTGTGCCAGGGCTGCATTTGGTTTGGGGTATGATGCCATGTCAGGAGAACACAGTGGCTCAGTGTTCATGTTTCTTACCCTTTTGTGAATCTGTGACTTTGGGCTCCTCTGAGTTAAGGGGAATCTCTGCTCAGCTGTTTGTGCCCCAATCAAGGGCCAGCTTCTGGAAGTCTCCCTGTCTGCAGCCTGTTGTACAACTACCCTGATTCATCTCTGATAACCAGAATGGATTCTTACAAAACAGTAATGTCAGGTGATGCCATTCTGCTCTCAATTGCTGAAGGCCATAATTCAGAAGGAAAAGGACTGAGGTTTCACCCTAAAGCAGCTCTCAATTGCTGGTAACCAATTTGGACACATTCTCCCCAGTGGAATGTGAGCAGGTAGTCTTGTTTGAACAGGTTGATGGCTGTCATACCACTTCTGGGGACTCCCACACTGAGAAATTTTCATCGTAGGTGATCTTGAAGCAAATAAAATATTTCTAACTTAGAGCAGATCCTGACCATCAACCTATCCCACGTGGCTGCTTTGTTTTTCTCTGTAACGCTTACCACCATCTTATACAGTAGATTTTTTATTTATAATACTATGGAGATTTTCAGTGACTTCAGTTTTTTTATGCCTATGCTCCTGCATGAATTCCTCATGGCTGCTGTAACAAATCACCACACACTTAGTGGCTTAAATCAATACAGATTCATTATCCTATAGTTCAGAGGTCAAGTCCAAAATGACCATTAATGGATCTCATTAAAATCAGGGTGTTAGCTGGGTTATATTACTTCCAGGGGCAGAATTTGTATTCTTGCCTCTCCAGCTCCTGGAGGCTGCCTGCAGTTTTTGGCTCGTGGCCCCTTTCCATCTACAAAGCCAAGCATCGTATCACTTCACCTTCGGCTTCTGCCATTCCATCTCTTTGTCCTGTCCTGACCGTGCTGCCTCCCTCTTTCATGTTTTAGGAACACTTGCAATCACATTGGCCCTGCTTGGGTAATCCATTACAATCTCCTTATTTTAAAGTCAGCTGATTAGCAACTTTAGTTTCATCTGCAAACTTCATTCTGTTTTGTCACGTAACACATTCACAGATTCCAGGAATTAGGGCATGAACATTTTTAGGAGGCATTATTCTGTCTACCATAACCTCTCTCCCCAAACGTAGGCTTTGTGAAGGTAGTCTTTTCATCTATATTCTTAGTAAAATACACATGTGATGATATAGTTTCCCTGTTTATCCTCCTTTACTAACTAGGTGACAATGGATCAATGTGGTGAGACTTATGAGAGATATGTGCAACACACTTCTGAGCTGCCCACCCAAAGGGTATGGTAGCTGGGGTGTGCATCTTCCAACTCCCATCCAGGACAATTGCTGGAGGCATTGACTTCCCAGAACTTCTGGCTGAGACTCAGTCTTCAGGGGAGTCCAAGGTATTTGCAGAAGTTTTCAGAAACCCATGGTTTGTGAACACAGGGGAAATTAATGGGGTGCCCACAGTGGCTCTCCATGTGGGCCACACTGTCTGTCACATTCATTTTGTGTGAAAGATGGGGCTGTTTACAGCAAGACAGAGACAGCTCTGCAAATCTGAAGGTTCCTGGAGCTAGTTGGTCATCTGCTAGGATGACCACCTTGTCCCAGTTTGCTCAGGACTTTTCCGGTTTTTGCACTGAAACCCTTCCTCTCTCTCAAGTCCCAGGAAAACTGGGAAGGTTGCATCACCCCATCTGGTACAGACTCTTGGACAAATAATGATGATATGAAGTGGTTAGTGGTTTATAAGGTTCTGTTTAAAGTTTGCCAGTCTCCAGTTGGCACCAGGGATGGCTCCAGGTGTAGAGATTGACAGCGTGCACCAGCTTTAACCAGTTCCACGGCCCATCTGGCCTGCTTTATATGGAGAGAATGCACCCCATCTTGGTGGTTCATTTGAAGACAAATGCACCTTGTATGACTGAGACGGGATAGCGGGGTCTGGCCTGGAAGTTTCCAGCCCTCTCTGTGATTGCCTGTGCTTTGTTTTGCTGTGGCACTTATTAAAGCCGTGGGAGTGCTGTGTGCTGCATCTGGGAGGGATTTCAGTGGCTGGGTCCCATAAAGAATGGGCTGCTCTACCCCAATCACTCACTTTGCTCTCCTCAAGCTCCTCAAATGCCCTAAAAAATATCATGTCTAACCCTCCTGAACTGCTTGAGGTGTTCTGAATGTGCCAGGGTCTTTCTTTCTCTGGGTTGTGGCACATATTGTTCCTTCAGATTCTCAAATGTTTTTGTTCTCTCCTTCCCTTCCCCCACCCCTGCCAAGACTTATAAAGGGCATCTCCTCAGTGCTTGTCTCCTGGCACTTAACACACTGTATTATAATAGCCTGTTCCCTTGCCTGAACTGCTACTGGACTGTCTTAGTCTGCTTAGGCTTCCTTAAGAGAATACCACGGACTGGGTGGTTTAAACAACAGAAATCAATTTTCCTCCAGTTCTGGAGGCTAAGTCTGAGGTCAAGGTGCCAGCAGGGTTTAGTTCCCAGTGAGGGCTCTTGCCCTGGCTTGCGGATGGCCAGTCTTCTTGCTGTCCTCACATGCCTCTCAGTGTGTGTGCCAGGAGAAGCCGAATTCTCTTTCTTTCCCTTTTTATTACATCACCAGTCCTATCAGGTTAGGACTCTATTATGCCCTCATTTTACTTTAATCATCTCCTAAAAGCCCGATCTTCAAACACTGTCACCTTGGGAGTAAGGGCTTCAACATAGGAATTTGGGGTTGGGGGAACACAACGCAGTTCCCGGCATAGACTGTAAGCTCCTTGAGGGCCGGGACTGTGTCTCATTCATCATTGACCTCTTGCTACAACGAGTAGCAATAAACATTTACTGAGTAAACAAATGAGTGAATGAACCAGCAAGGATGTCACAAGATGCTGGCTCTATTCCTCCCAGCGCCTCTGAGGTGATGTGGCCTATAGGATAAATCTCATTCATTCATTCAATCCTTATTCCACTGGATTTTCCTTTCCTGCAGAGGCTGGAGATATGAAGATTGCATTTTTCAGCTTGCCTTGCAAACAGGGCTCCTCGCATGATTCAGGAGCTGCGGAATGATGTGGCCCTGAGAGAGCTGAATCTGAAATGGGATTAAGTGCCCAGAAGGTGGCAGTAGGGGGGCACCTACTTTTTTTTTTGGTTGTGCAGGTCTAGTAGATGTGGAGACCTACCCAAGGTCCTGTCCCTGGAGGCAGAGTTTCCAGGTTATGCAGCTTCCTGGCTTCAGACCTTCCCCCCTGGAGTCAAAGGGCAGCATGCTGGCAGATTAGTTATGGGGTATGGCCCTATGAATCATTCCTGGAAGCTTCATCTGCAGCCTGCTTCTCTGGCCTTTCTGAAGATTATTGTAAGCTCATAAATCTGATATTAAATCCATTTCTGCTTCAAATAGCTAGGCTGGTTCCCATAATTGCAAGTGGACCCTGCCTGAAATGGGTGGGAAATCTGAAACCCATTTACACAGATGAGACCTGAGAAGGTGAACAGCTACCCAAAGTTGTAGATGTCGTAAGTGCCTCTACTGGTGTCCTAGTGAAGATGAGGCGGGATGGTCTAGGAGAGTCTGTTTATAGTGGTGTGTTGCCTGAGGACACAGTGGACCAGGAGCAAGAATAGGAGGATCAATCAGTGAAGGGGATGAGAAAACCTAAGGGAATAAATAAACACAGGGGTTTGCATATTGGCAAGCTGCCTTAGTAGGAATGGAATGTGGGCTGTGGTGGTGTCACATGTGTGAGGGCTCAGAATGAAGATTGGGGTACATGTGGTCTCCTCTGGGCCAGACAGAGGCTTCAGGTTTCAGTGAGAGGCCCGGTGACACCTCTCTTGGTTTCAGATGGAATATTGATGCAAAGTGGTTTTTGGTTCTGAAATCCCCAGGAGCTGGTAGGTGGGGGTTTTGTGGCCGCGGTGGAATCTGGTGGCAGGCAGCCCTCTTTGGGGGGCACAGGCCTTGTAAATTCCCAGAGGCCTGCAGTTGTGCCAGAGAGCACCAGCCCCTCGCCAGGCCTTGGGAGAATTCACACTGCTCTACCTGCAGGCTCAAGGACCTGGAGAATGGGCTCTGAAGCCCAGATGCAAACCTCCCAGCATCATTCAGGAGCTGATGTACTAGGTCCCAATGCCTGAGAGGAGGTAGATTTGATTGTTCCCTGATAGTGAAGCTCAGGAGTTTCATCACCCTCTGAAAGTCCCAGGTCACCAATCCCTCAGCTGCATCTGCCATAGGACTCAAGTGACCCTGAGCATAGGAAGGATGAGCTCTCTAGTTCTGATGTACCAGTGATTGCCAAAGGTAACCTCCCACAACCCTGTATTTAGCTATGGGAGCATTTGCCAGAGGTGATGAGACCACCATAAAATTTCCAAGGCTATAGTAATCATAGTGTTGATGTTGATGAAACTGACATTGTGAATCAGGTTTGAAAAAAAATGAACAAATAGCTTTCGACAAAGCACAATTTCTTTCCATTAGGAAGTTGGTGTCTAAGGCAGGATTTACTGAACTGGGGATACATGCTCAACAATCTGATTTCTGGGCCCAACCTGCACTTACAGAATCAGAATTTCTGGATTGGTGCATTTATAAAAGTCTCAGATGATTTCAATTCACCCTAAACTCTGGAAGTCACTGGTCTTAGGCATTCCTGTCATTAGAATAACCTGACTACCAGATCTTTTAATAGCTGTCACAAGATGTTTCCAAAGGCCCTGAGGAATGATGGGATGGGTCTTCAGTCTCTGAGAAGGGCACAAGCTTTGAGTTGTCATCCTGCACATTTGGCTCAGGGGGAGGAAGTGGGGAGTTGGTGGGGGGAACAGGCTGAGCTATTTCCTCCAGGGTCTAGGGTGGGTCAGCTGTCTGGGGCAGGGGGCACATCAGTTCTTACAGCCACACACCTATCCACAAGCTTGCAAGAAGAATTTTATATCTTCTGTCGTTGTAGATGTTAGACTGAGTACACATGCATATATTTATATCCTGCCTTATTCCAGTGGAGCTTAAGATGTGTTTATCAGAGAATAATATATAAACTTCACTGAAGAATCTAAACTTGGGTTCTCAATTCTTTTTTTACTCAACATCTTAATTTTGGACTTCCAGCCTCCAGAATTCCAAGAGAATAAATTTGTTTTTTTCTAAGTGAGATAGAATAGATAAACATAATATTTTAACCATTTGTAAGTGTATAATCCAGTGGAGCTAAATACTTTCACAATATTGTGCAACCATTGCCACTATGTACACCTGAAACCTTTTTATTATCCCCAACATAAATTCTGTATCCATTAAACAATAAATCTCTCTTTACCCCTTCCCCTCAGCCCCTGCTAACCTCTGTTCTGCTTTCTGTCTCTACGAATCTGGCCACTCTAGGGACCTCATGTAAATGGACTCATACAGTTCTTCTCTGTCTGGCTTATTCCCTTAGCATAATGTCTTCAGGATCCATCCATGATGTAGCAGGTGTTGGAATTTCCTTCCTCTCCATGGCTGAATACTATTCCTTTGTATGGATAGACCACCTTGTGATTATCCAGCCATGTATTGATGGGCACTTGGGTTTCTTTACCCTTTGGCTTGTGAGTAATATTGCAATGAACACTGGTGTACAAATATTTGAGTCCCTGCTTTCAAATCTTCTGGGTTTATACCAAGAAGCGAAATTGGTGGGTTATGTGGTAATTCTATGTTTAATTTTTTGAGGGACCACCAAACTGTTTTCCATGGTGACAGCACCATTTTACCTTCTCTTTTCTTTTTTTTTTTCTGAAGAACAAAGGGAAGTTGTTTGGCTTGTCTAACAGAAAACTTTTAGAGGAAGCCCACATGGGTGACTTCAGGCCCCCATTCCATTCCTCTGCGCTTGGCGTCTTTCCCCTCATGCCCACCTGCCTCCATCTGCATGTCATTCTCAGGCTCCACATGATGGCAAAATGGTTGCCACAGCACCCACATCCTGCCATGTTTGAATTCATCTCACTGACTCTGCGAGGAAACTTTCAGGTCTGACTCCCCAGAAGGGTGACTGGGTTCTGGATGGCAGAGGTAGTTGTGGCCACACCTTTCTCACTCCTTTAGATGCCCCCACCTCAGAAGAGCCTCAGAAGAGCCCAGCCTCTCCACCCCCAGTGGTACATCCATGAATGGAGATCACTGCTTGCTCTGCCTTGCCAATTCTACCCTTGCAAATAGTTTTTCTTCTGTCCAATTCACTCTCCTCTAGAGCATCATTATTCAAGTCTATGTCAGGTGGACACCACAGGTAGCTGAGATGCTGGAGGTGATAATGCACCTGCGGAGGTCCACATTGGTAACTCACTATGTAACAGAAGAGATGGGCTGTCTCTAGGTGGGACAGGATCACCTCCCCCTGTGACCAGTGTGACCTTGGG
The DNA here is from genome assembly GCF_040802235.1 of Manis javanica. Classification (NCBI taxonomy): domain Eukaryota; kingdom Metazoa; phylum Chordata; class Mammalia; order Pholidota; family Manidae; genus Manis; species Manis javanica. Next base: position 49,631,594 of record NC_133158.1, on the reverse strand, counting down.
GCTTAGGAGGCAGGCTCAGGGGACACACTGAATTTAAGAGAAAGCTGTGGTTTAGTTAGTAATATCAAGCAGCTGAAGAAAAAGAATATGACTAGTATGGAGTCTAGAAAGAAAAAGGGAAGGTCAGAAAGTGGCCCTCTCTGGGATGGATGCAACGGTCTGGGCCTCACTTCCAGGCAGCAACATCCCAAGGGAAAGGAGGATGTTTCCTTTTCTGGTTTTCTCTAAAAAGCAAAGGAATTTTCCTAGAGCCTCACCCCAGCAAACCTCTTTTCTCACTCATTGCCCAGTGGGTCCATCGCTGAGTTAATCTTTGGTGGGGAGATTCCATCTGTTGAGTACTCAGGTTTGAGTTTGGGAATCCAGCCATGATGAGGGGATGGGACCCCGATGACCAGCTTAGATGAATGAGACTCGGACTGGGAGTGGAGGCCATAGTTACTGCAGAAATGACTGTTACCCCTGGGAATTTATTGAGCTATCAGTGAGCACATGACACTTCTCTCCAGGTGTGAGGTAAGCGGTTCAGATCAACTTTAGGTTAGTCATGAGAATTGTCCATATGTTCATTTATTTCATCCTTCAAGCCCATTACCATCTAGGGTTGTATAAAATGCTCCAAGAAAACAAGCCTGGGTAATAGGACACAATCAGCCTCTTCATTCCTTTTCCTCTGAAGAGCTCTTTTGCGTAGTTTAATAAACTCAAAAGAAAGCATCATGTCACCATGACATAAATAACTCAGTGGTTGTCTTAGGGGTTCTCACCCCTAAGATGATGTTCCGAGTAGACTACCACTGAGGGGCTCAGGGCTTTAGGAACAGCCTGGGGAAAGCAAACCTTTCAGGGAACCTTAGAACTCCTCTCCTCATCCACAAGTTCCACCCCGGTGTGGGGGCCCCAGGTATATGATGTTGGCATGATCAATCATTGACTCCATCTCTATTAATATGTGTGTGTTTCACTCTTTTCTCCAGCTTGCTTTTCTCATTTACTTCTATCTCCTGGAAATCACTCTCTATGGCGCAGGGAGAAATGCCTTGTTCATCTCTACATCCCACTGTGCACCTGTGTCCTAGTTTATTCAACTGGTTTTGGACTTCTTCAGCCAGTTCCCTACTGATGGACATGCAGGTTGTTTTCTGCCTTTTGTTATTAAAAACAGTGCTTCTGTGACTAGCCTTGTGCATGTGTCTCCTTCAGTATATCTTTGGGAAGGATTCTTAGAGGTGGGATTGCTTGGTCAAAAGGCAAATGCAAGGTTGCCAGATAATGTCAACCCCTCTTCTATAGTATTATACCACTGGAGCCACACTTTTTTACATCTCTCTCCCTTACCATTGCTAAACAAGAAGGCTGATGTTTACTTATTCGCACAATGTGCCACTGACTTAGGGGGAAAAAACCATCTTTCACCCCATGTGTTTCCTGTAGTTTCACACAGAACACTTCACTTCTGACACTTCTGCTCACTAAGTGTATGGGGTTATTTACCCCACACCAAGCAATTCTATGATACCAACTGAGTATCGTACAATTTAATTTAATTCTGACACTGTTGGCCTGGAGATAGGTTAAAGGATCAGTCCCATGAGACTGTCTCCCCCTACTTCAAGTGCCATTCACAAATCCAGGTTGTCACCTGTGCTTCTGGCCAATTGGCTATAAATCAGAAGTTCCCATGACCCCTTCCTCAGGTTCAATTAATTTGCTAAAGCAGCTCACAGAACTCAAGAAAACAGTTCACTTACATTTACCAGTTTGTTAGAGGATATGATAAAGCATACAGATGAACATCCAGATGGAAGAGATGCCCAGGGCAGGCACATGGGAAGGGGTGCAAAGCTTCTGTGCCCTCTCTGGGCATGCCATTCACTCACCAACCTGAAAGCATCCTCAACCCCATACTACTGGGATTTTTATGGAGGTTTCATGACGTTGGCATGATCAATCATGAGTCCATTTTCAGACCTCCTCCCTTCTCAAAAGAATGGGAGGGAGGGGAGCTGAATATTCCAAGCTTCTATTCATGGCTTGTTCTTCTGGTGACCTGCCCTGACCCACGAAGCCATCCAGAGTCACCTTATTAGAAGAAAAGACCATCCTGTCACCCAGGAAATTACAAGGGTTTCAGGAGCCAAGGGCCGAGACCAACATGTATTCTCTAGTATCTCACACCCATTCAAGAGAAAAATTACATTGACAGACTAAGATTTTAGTTCCCACTGAAGGCTTTATTCAATGTGTCCATGAAGTGGAGTCCCTATGAATGCATGAAAACAAGCCAATTTGGCTGTTTAATTACTAGGAGCTTAAAAAGTTTGTAACATTTTCAGTGCTAATTAGACTGGCAGTTTCAGCATCATTAAAACTATTGCACTTGGAAATTATTTCAAAGAAAAAAATTCATGCTGTCTTCGGGGGAAAGAATTCTGGTGCTGGCATGTCCCCTGATAGCATCACATGTCCCTCAAGTCCTACAAAAAGGGAAATCCTGTCCTGCACAGGACGTTGAATGTTTTTCTGCATCGAGTCCCCTCTTTGCTTACCTCCTTGGGTCCAGCCAAGACTCTGGATCCTTTTTGCCTAATGTCACCTCCAAAGAGAGCCAGCTGCCTCAGGAAATTCAGGAAGGGCTTTGATTCCATTTATCTGGGCATAGTGGAGGCATGCCCGCCCACCTGATAAGGTTAGGTGTGTCATAAATTCCATGGGCTAACCCCCCAAAATCAGGGAGTTTGGGCCTTATGATCCAGGGCTTTTGGTAGTAAGCCCAGGCCTCCAATTCTTGGAGGTTGAACACCCGCCAAAAACCCTTAACAGGTAAATGTGTCCTGAAAGGAGGGCTTACACGCCTCGGATATATGATCCATCTTCCTAATGAGCCAGCTGGACTTTAAACAGGCTGGTGAAGGGACAGTGGGGCCGTGGAAGAAAACAGGAACACTGACCTCTCAGAGCCTGTGGATACCAGGGAGGGATCAGGTGATGGATCCATTCAAAAGCTTCCCTGTAGAATAAGTGCATTTCACAGGTAAGTCCTGGAAGAAAACAAAGTTCTCTGAAACCAGATCATTGTTGGTTTCAGAAAAGATTAAAGGGAAGGTTGAGCCTTTTTAAAAGAGCTAGGGTGCCCATCAGCTGTGTGCATTTCACAGGAAGGGAATGTGGTGTTTTGATAAAGTTGCCACCAATTTATTAAGAAGAAATTCATCAGAAAAATCCTGAGTTTACTAATAAAGTTCAGAAGGGATAGAAAGGGGGAAATCTGAATTGTGAAACTCTCTTAAAAATTAATTATTTTTGAATTGGCAAAAATAATTTTTAATATATAATGTCAACATTTTAAAATATAAATTGAGTGTATAGGATTCAGAAGTCAACACCATGCTAAAAACGTTTTCTCAGAGATGACTCCATCCCACCCTCATCTGCTCCCCTACTAACTACACATTGCTATTTCCTCTACGTTGAGCTGCCAGCTGGCCCTGGCAGGCAGTACCTGCAGCCTTCATGGGAATGTGGGAAAGGGAAAAAAAGGCTTGATAAACACATGTCTTTCCAGCTCTGGCCAGGAGGCAGGACATTTAATTGAGGCTCCTTCCCTCCTGAGGTGACAGAGAGGTCCCCTCACTGCAGGGAAGGATGGAGCCTCTGGCAAATGGGAGTGAGGCCCCAGGACTGTGCTAGAAATGCACCCAGACTGATTGCTGAAAATCCAATCAATCTGCACAATTGCTTCAAGTCTGCATTTGCAAGAAATGGAAAAAAGTTCCTTAAGGGAAGGAACTGAATTTTGGGAGAGCAGAAAACTTTGTTCTAAAAAAAGATTTTAAAGCACTGGAATAACTAGAACAATCTCCCAAATCAAGTCCCTACCAAATCACCCCACTCTATGCTAACCACAGTCTTTGGTTAGTGCCAACAGGTTTTGACTGAGCACCCCAAATGACAAGAAAAAAAAAGTTTTTGGAAGTATATTTTCAGTATCCCAATATATGTACATACATTATCCCTGGAGTGTGGGCACCCCACATTCCCCTGATCCTGGAAGTGGAGTTCTAGATTGGCTAAGAACTCACCTTGTCAGACATTCCTCCATCTCATGTTTCCACTTAGAGGGAGAAGGGAAGGGGGCAAGGGGACTGCTGTTTGTCTCTAATGGACCGACACAATGCTAACTCATTCTGTGCTGGATGCCTGGATTGCTATCTCCCATAGAACAGGCACCTGAGCCTCCCAGGCGGGGCACCTGTCACGCAGCCCCGCCAGCTGGAGCAGGGTGTGACTCCAGGAAATCAGGAAGCTGAAGACAGGACTTGGAGTCCAGCACAGGGCCATGCTAGTTTAGTACATTTTGCTCATTTGTTGGCTTGGAATAGTTTTTAAGAATTATCTTACTTTTTATTTTTTGAATTTAGCTTCCTGGGAGGGTAATATTCCTCTTTCTTTGTCCCACAGGAAGTGTGCTCTGAATCACTTACACATTGTTTTTTGCGGGTCATCTTACTAGTTCAGGGTTTTTCCACACAGGCACTTTGGGGTTTGCGTGGGGGAGGCTGTCCTGTGCATCATAAGATGGTGGGCAACAGGCCTGGTGTCCACCCATTAGACATCGGTAGTCCTGCCCCAGGCTCTGACCACAAAAAATGCCTCCAGAGTTTACCAAATGACCCCTGAGGGGCAAAAGTGCCCCCAGTTGAAAACCACTCAGGGGAAGTCAGCCACACAGTGGGCTGAGCCCTTTACAGACACCCACCGCCTACTCTGTCGCTCTTTGATGTCGAGCCTTGCACACTGTTTGGGCCCTAGACTTCCAGGTTGGAGACCCCACTTCTCAAGAAGTGCCCTATCCTGGGCCACGGCCACCCCCCGAGCTCATCTCATGAGCAAGCGCTGCCTCTACATGCAGCCTAGCTCCTCCCATGCCAACACTCAGTGCTGTTCAGATAAAGCCCAGACCTTCCGATGGGACTCATGGGGCCCTTCAACGCTGGATCTTTGCCTGCCCGTTTAGGGCCTTTCGCCAGCCCGCCTCCGTGCTGTTCATCCCTGCTTTGCTCTATCTTCACCGGGATGCCTCTTTTCCTGGCATATTTCTTGCTGTGGGTTTTTCCTTTGCTGTCTCCTCTGCCTGGAATGTTATCTATTACCTTCTTTTGACCAGTTAAACTGATGATCATCCTTCACATGCACCTTAGACCTGACCACTCCTCACTCCACACCTGCCCAGCCTAGGTCATGGTCGGGCAAGCCTCCAGCATTCTCTTCACGGAACACTTACATCCCCAATGCTGTAACTGCTTGGCACAGTCTGAGGTCTCCCAGGAGTGTGACTCTATTACAGCAGGGGCTAAGTGGCCTTGTCACCCCTGTGTCCCCAGCCCCAGCACAGTAACTAGCACAGCAGCAGGTCTTGGGGCATATCTCCTAAATACCTGCACTCTGTGTACAGTGCCTGGCACAAGGCAGTGAACGTCCCAAACATTAGCAAGGGTTAAGTTCACAGACCCTGGAGCCAGGCTGTCTAGGTACATTGTTGGACTCTGCTGCTTTCCAAATGGGTGACCTTGGGCCAATTCATAACCTCAAACTCATGTTTGCTGATTATTCAAGCTCATGAGGTTTAGAATGCAGTGGAGACAGCCAGGTGATCTGTCAGCTGTTGAGTTAATTTGGTTGTTTAAACAATTAAAACAAGCAGGCAGGTAAGCAGACACACAGCAAACCTTTGCTGGGTGTTAGGTGCCCTGGGACAAGGCGAGGGTGACGGTGACTTGATGTGGGAGTCCTGCTGGTCACCTGTGCTGTCTGAGACCTGGATTGGACTCCTGGCTCTGCCGCTTTCCAGGGTTATTCAGTATCTGAGTCTCAATCTGCTTAACTTTAAAATGGGGATAGTGATTGCAATTACCTCAGGAAGGTCTGAAAGGATGGAATGAGGTAAGGCACACACAGCGGGCAGCACACCGGCCGGTCACCATGCATTAGCTACCAACACTACTGCCTCTTTGCTGGAGTTCATGAGCACACGGAAGAATCCTATCAGGGGAGCCCTTTGATGAGCCTTTTGGGATGAGTGAGCAAGCTAAAGGGGAGAATTTAGAGAGAGGCAGAGAGTGGGGCCCTTGTATAAGTAGAAGATGTAACTGGGGAAAATTCCTGGGGTCAGGAGTGACCTAAACCCTTAAGAAGGTGTATGTCTCATTTTCGAGGTTTTGGCATTTCTTTCCTGTGTGGCTCTGATGTAACCACCCCCCAACCCACTGCCCAGAATTAGCCCTAATTCTTATATAAACATCTCACGCTATGAAACCGAGTGTTCTGGTTTGCCAGGATGATCTTGTGGTTTGCACCTATAGCCCAGCAAAATTACCTTCACTTTCAAAAGGGTCCAAGTTTGGGCTATACATTATGCCCTAACTCTGCCGCCTACATTCAGTGGGGTGGGGTGTTGGAAACCTAAGGAAAAGATGCTGGGCTCATCCAGGCTAGGTGAGGAGGGGAGCGAGCAGCAGAGACAGATGGGGTGGGAGAGGGGCAGCAGGGAGAGGGCCAGGCGAGAGGGAGCCGTGGCAGTGGGAGAGACGCCGGGCTGCCCTCTCTTCGGGACAGGGCTCTGGCTACTTACATCTTTGGAGAGAGAAGGAAGGTGTGGGATATTCAGGCAGCTAGAATATGGGTTATATTTACAGCATTGTATGGTACATTTACATATTTTGAAATACAAAAATTCTAACTGTTAACTGTCCCCAGAAATTCCCTGTTACCCCATTTGTTGGTAATTCCCCCACTCTCTGCCCCAAGCCAACCTTTGATCTGTTTTCTGTCTCTATGGTTTTGAGCTGGAAATAGTAAATGGAATCCATACAGTACATAGGCTCTTGAGTTTGGCGTCTTACATTTTTTCATCATGCATTTGAGATTCATCCATGTTGTTGCAAGTATCAGGAACCGGGCCTTTTTATTATTGAAAAGTATTCCATTGTGTTACGTGCCACCATTTGTTTATCTATTCTCTGGTTCGAGGACATTAGGTTGTTTTCATTCACTGTGTAATTTTGACAGATCAATATACCAGTCTAACTCACACATCTCTTGAGCTATACTTAGAAGTTTCACTTAGAACAGCAAATTCTAGTGCAAGGTTATTAACCTTTTCTGATCCCTTTGCGTGTCTGGTGATCTCTTCTTGGAATAATATTTTTAATGCATAAAATAAGATGCACAGAATCTCAAAGGAAGCAAAGTATACTGAAATACAGTTATCAAATTATTAAGAAGAAATGTGTGCTTAAGAAGAATTACAGGGAGAAATGAAGTAATATATGTATTTCCTTATGAAAACATTTAATAAAATCCAGAGGCAGGTCTAATAACTATAGAAATTTTGAAGTAGTGATGAGTGTGACACTTTGAGATACATCTGGAATAAAACACAAAAATAGCTGCGATTTTTATTGGAGGCAAAGTCATAGATATAATCTTCACTAATGTTTTTGTTTCCTACAGTTGTAATTGAAGAAAATGCTAAATTTCAGTTTGAGATTCCTGAATATAAAAATATAATTTTTGCCCCTCAGGGACCTCCTGAATTCTATCTGCGTATCCTTTGGGGACTTTGATTTTGTTGTGTGGTTGTCATAAGATCACCCAGCTCATTTTGTTGTTACAACTTTAAAAAGGGGGAAGAGGACCGGCTCCTTTTTGCTGACTTCCATATCCACAGAGATAGAGCTGGATTATTTTCTCTGCTGACTCACAGCTGTTGATTAGTGCATAACCCACTTATTTCCAGCAGATACATGACCCCTAGTCATTTCTGTGACTCCAGAAACTGCTCAGCTTACAGCAGTCTAACAATTATGCCTTCAAGTCCCATGAAAGAATTTGAGCAAAGCCCTCAAAGCCCTCCGATCTAACTGTATCTCGACCTAGGAGCCCTGCACCTGAATTATAGCAGTACACACACACTTAAAGAAAAAGCGGGGGAGAAAAGGCAAGAAGACTTTAGTCAGGAGTAGAAAAATACAACCCATATTTTTGTGAGCTCTGAGTTTCTATTGAAACATGAGCCAGTTTGATTCTGGGAAAATTCAACTTCCTGGTTTGAAGACGGGCTTAGAAAACAGCTTTCCAGTCTTGCATATATCAAATGCTTCTGCACTCACCCAACAGGATTTTTTCAGATGTAATACATATAAGTGCCCCAGAGACATACAGACTAGTCACGACTTAAAAAAGCTTAGATTTGTCAGGAGGAGTAAATATGTCCAAAAATTTTAAAATCTTTTCCAAATAGGATTGCTTTGAAATCTCTCTCTTCACCCTTTCTCACACCCCTCCTGCCATGTGTCTAAATTGCTGTTAGACCTACTAAGTTCCTCATTCACTCCTTCACTATAAAAAAGCTATATGGTTTAAATATACCTAAGTTATATTCTTTCATCAAAGGTCTTTTCATAAAAAGAAGACATTACTGTGCCATATAAACTTCCAATTGATACTATAATGCTCTGTTTGCAAGATAGATTATAATATATAATAATTACATATTTAATTTATTTATATTAAATTTCTCTATCTGAAATAGTCACATATGGGGTTTTGTCCCAAAATAGGATGGTGCCAATTCATACATAAGTGTAGTAAAATAGAACCGAATATCTATACTGTTGTTTTCCCACCATGCACACCCATTGGTCTGCTTTTGAGATTTTGGTTCACGACTATGTACTATGTGTCAAGCATATAGGACTCTTTCTTCTCTTTTTCCCCTTTCTCTTTTCTCCCTCCTTCACTTCCTCCTGCCTTCCCTCTGTCCTTCCTTTCTTCCCTTATTTCCCTCTTTCCTACCTTCCTTGTTTTTCCCTTTCAATCAATAAGTCATTTTCTTGGTGCATATGAAATGAAAAAGTAAATCTTACTGATAACTGAAACTTAAGACTTTAAGTATTTTTTGCTTTTAATTTAATCATTTGTTTTCATGAAGATGTCTGTTTCAGCCCTTCTGTTTTGCTGTTCCTTATGTATTCTGGATTAAGACACCAGGAAACAGGTTAGGTTGAATTTCAGATAGAGTCATGGGCCCTGAATGAGAGTTCAATTGTTCATCCTTGAGGAAAACACTCACACTTGAAGGGGCAAACCCAGGTATATTATTTTTGGCCCTGGGAGACCTTTTTGCTCATTTCCTGATTCTGAGCTTTGTTCTGCTCTGATTAGTGATTTCCAAATATATGAGCTGTTAGATAATAGATTACAGAATTTGAGTGCCGAAGGAGCCCCAAGATCATCTGATCCAAGGTCCTCATTCAAGGTGATGTCCCATCAATTGAAAGTGACTTTCCGAGGTCACTAACACACATGCTGTCAAACACATGTGCCTCCCTGGGAACATGCCAGCAGAACGGAGGCTCTCACCCAGGCAGACCCTCCTGCTCAGCTTTATCTCCTTCTGGTCCACTCAGATTGAACTCAACCAAATTAAAAAGTAAAGCCCAAATGTTAGTAAGACTTCGGGGTGTAAAAATTTTGAGCTAATGATATCATTCTAAGCCTGTTAAATAAAAGAATAAATACATTTCAAAGACTTGACTCTAAGTTTTTAAGAAATGTGTTTCAAAATATGAGCAGCAACAATATTTATACAAAGCATGGCATTGGCATATTTGGCCTTGTAGACAGGTAGTTGAGGATGTTCAAAATAAACATATGTGTAACCAAAGTTATTGATGAAGCATGGCATGGGATGCCAGCATGAACTGGCATGAACATCAGGAACTTTATAGTTTAACGAGCTGTCTCCACTCCGTAGAATTACACAGCAGGGTAGGAACCTTGTTTTGTTTATGTTTGTTTCTCCAGCACTAGCTGAGTCTGTGTCACAAAAACGGTCCTCAGAAAAAGTTTGCGGTGTGGTGGATGAATGGATGAATGATGGCTGGACAATAGAAGGATATATGGATGGATTGATGATGGATGGGTGGGGTGGATGAGATGGATGGATGGGATGGATGGATGGGTGGAATAGATGGGTTGGATGGATGATGGATGGATGGGATGGATGGAAGATGGATGGATGGGATGGATGGATGACGGATGGGATGGATGGATGGGTGGGATGGACGGACAGATGGATGGATGGGTGGATGGATGGGAAGGATGGATGGATGATGGATGGTGGGATGGACAGGATGGATGGATGATTGATGGGTGGGATGAATGGATGGGATGGATGGATGGGTGGGATGAATAGATGATGGATGGATGGGATGAATGGATGGGTGGGTTGGATGGATGATGGATGGATGGATGGAAGATGGATGGATGGATGATGGATGGGATGGATGCATGATGGATGGATAGGATGGATGGATGGATGGATGGATGGATGGGTGGGATGGATGCATGATGGATGGATGGGATGGATGGATGGGATGGATGGGTGGGTAGGATGAATGGATGGGATGGATGGATGGATGATGGATGGATGGGATGGATGGATGGGATGGACAAATGGGATGGATGGATGGGATGCATGGATGGATGGGTGGATGGGATGGATGGATGGGTGGGGTGGATGGATGATGGATGGGTGTGTTGGATGGACGGGATGGATGGATGGATGGATGGATGAATGGGTGGATGGATGGAATGATGGATGGATGGGTGTATGGATGGGATAGATGGAATGGATGGACGGATGGATGATGGATGGATGATGGATAGGTGGGATGGATGGATGGATGGGAGGGATGGATGGATGAATGATGGATGGACGGATAGGATGGATGGATGGATGGTTGGGTGGGATGAAAGGATGGAATGGATGGATGGATGGATGGATGGATGATGGATGGATGGATGGATGGATGGATGGATGGTTGGATGATGGATGGGATAGATAGAATGGATAGAAGGATGGATTAGATAAGGGTGGATGATGAATAGGTCTCAATTCTGTGAGTAAATGGACATGCTTTTTCTAGATGACAATTTCATGACTATATCATATAGAGATGATAACTTAATTTTGAGATGTGGTGCCTACTTTTTCATGGACTTGTAGTTACAGGTAGAATGATAAAAACAAAGGACTTGGAAGTCTTACAGTAGCCAGCTTATGCTCCTCCTGGCCACTCAGAGTTTACCTAGCTCCTGCTGGGTGAGAGGTGTGTTCTGGGTATGCAGGAACCAGACATGCTCTAGCACCATCCTTTCTCTTCAGCTCCATGCTTATCATTCTGATGGAAATTTTTCCTGTGTTTCTTGTAAGTAATGGAAGTTTAGGAAATTAAATTTTCTAAAGCCTTGTATGTCCCTGGATGCCCAGGACCATGAAAGCTGGTTTTTTTTACAAGTGTCAAGGGATTAATATTTTAGGTAAATATTCTGTTTTATAGAAGACTGAGGTCAATTCCAGCATCTGGGCAATGAAAAACAACAGGAAGAGCCATTACCAGACAGGCAAATTAATAATATTACTTGGTGGTTGTACAGAAATTTCATAGCTTACAAAACACTTTCAGTGCACAGAGGAACCCAGTGCCGTAGGTTTATCACCAAGTGGCTTGCACAGTATAACACAGCCGGGAAGCAGCAGAAGTAGGATTTGAGCCTAGACTTCTAGATGCAAATCTCATTATTTCTCTCTCATCCCAAACAGCTTCTCATCAAGGCTCATTAGCAATCTGCAGGAGATGTTTTAAGGGGTGACATCCACCCCCAACAAAACACAGTCCCCCATCATCTACTGCTGCAAGCTCCTGGTAAGACCAACATGTTGGACTAAGGAATTTCGATGGAAGATCCTGTAATAGGGGGCTGGCAGGATGCTGGCCTCCCTCTAACACACGATTGACATCATAGTCTGGTTAATCCCTTGTTGTGTGAGGCTGTCCTGCATGTTTCAGGAGGTTTAGCAGCATCCCAAACCTCAGCCCTTTAGATGCCAGTAGCACCTTCCAGTGATGAGAACCAAAAATGTGTCCAGACATTGCCAAATGTCCCACCAAGGGCAAAACTGCCCCCGTTTGAAACCTGCTGCTCAAACACGTGGCCACAGGTCTGTTTCATCAGCTTAGCACCCATTGCCATAGATTTCAGAATTCTGGGGGACTGTAGGGACAGTTAGAAACATACCAGAATGCTCAGAAAAACTTCACAGATCGAGGAGGAAGGTTTAAAACTGGCTTTCAGTCTTAAGTTTTAGCATTATTTCTGTCTTGAGCAGGATTGTTACTGCTGCTCCTGGTGTCAGAAGGTGATGTGAGAATAAGAGGCTCAAACTGCAGTTTCCAGGAGCCCAGGAGCCAGCTTGGCAGGAGGGCTACATATCCTCCAAGCCCTCCTTCTCCCTGGCTAACCGCACTCACAACACTCTTCCATCTTTCTCTTCCAGACATGGGCTGCCTTTCCTGAAAAACTTTCAGCAAATGGATTGTACTGACATTTCAGAAGGTTCCCCTCCACTTCTGCTCTCCCTCTCCTCCCCATTCTTCTCTTTTTAAAAAATTGCTTCTATCATCCAACAAGTATTTGTTCAAAATCTACTTTGTTTGGAGCACAGCGCATGATTGTGTGGGAAGAAAACAGAAAAAACTCCCACTAGGTGGATGAGTTCATGGTAGGGTGACACTATGATTCATTGTCCAAACCTGGATGCTTTTGGGAGTGCCAGGGGAAGCTCTTAGGATTGTGCTGCTGAGACAGCAGGCATAACCCAGACTGTCACAGGCTGGGGGGGGGGGGGCGCCCAAGGGTCACACGAGCTCTCCCTGGCCCTCCAGGGCTCTAGTTCACCGTCCGACCATTGACAGCTCTGTCCTGCAGGACAATGTCAACAATGAGGTGGCAGTGCTGATAGTAACAAGCGTTGTGCTCAGTAGGATGCACACATTTTCAGATTTAGAACTCACTCTGACGTTGGTTCTATGATAACGCCCACTGTTCTAGATGAAACATTTAGTCAAGATGACAGTTAATATAAGATAAAGTGGGATTTAAGCCAGGCACTGTGTCCTGAGAAGCCACCCATTTCACTGTGGCATTATTTGTGCTGGTTTGTGTAATATTTTCATTGATTCACTAGATGCTCTACCCATATGCCTCAATCCCTGCCTCCTGTTTAAGGATCTACTGCAGTAATATCTACTCCCCAAACCCACCCTGTGTTTGTTTGTTTGTTTTTTAACTGCAATAGATCTATATACAGATAACCGACCAAAGTCAGGCAGATGAAGGTAGGTTTGGAGCTGTTACTGGGTAGGAGGAAGAGCTGTTTGAAGAGAAATCAGTGCACAGAGGACTTCTGATAGGCTGTGAGTGCATCCTGTGGTCTGACTGTTACAGATACATCATAATTCCAAGGGTTTTTATGAAATGAGCAGAGACCCACTAAAGAAAAAGGGAATCTCTGTGGAAATGAGTGTTTGTTTCAGAAAAGAGCAACACAACAAACCTTCCTATGGTTGACAAACCCTTGAGGTTTTCTCTGTAAGCCTTGAGTTAACTTGCTCCATGATTCCTCATGATATGTGGTGGGAAAGTCTATGATTACTAAAAGTGACTCAATTAGCAACACTTTTGCCTCTCACCTCCCATCCCTGAATACGTTACCCTCTGTTTAACCCTCCTTGATATTTAAATAGCTAATCTAGTGCTGGCTGCCTAGTTAACACTGCAAATCTCTCAGTGACTTCACTGTGACCTTCACAACTCTATTTGGTATTTCCTCTTGCGTTCCTTTATATGGACTGACCTGGCCTTTGCTAATAATTAAAAGTATTCGCTGAAGTATTCACCAATGTCAGTAGATAAGAATTTCTGTGAACAGTGTGTCTTGTGACATTAGCTTTTTCCCCAAAGTATAAAACCAACTGGGAAAAGTAATTTTGAAAACTGGCTCCCGGTTGATGTGTATATTTATGAAAGCATGCTTGTATTCACTCATCCAGTGAATATCGAGCTTCTACATGTGCCCAGTCCTGGTCTAGGCAGTGACAAAACCTCTGGTTTCATGGAACCAGCATCGTAGTGGGGTAGGGTGGGAGAGATACATAATAAATAAGCCGAGTATAGTAGGTTTGATATGGAAATAACTGTTATGAGAAAAAAAGGCAGAAAAGGGTGAGAAGGAGCAGGAATTGTGTTTTCAAATAGGGTGCTTATCCAAGTTCATTGTGGCATTACTCACAATAGTCAAGATATGGGAATAATCTAAATGTCTTTTGACTGATGAATGGATAAAGAAAATGTGGCACATACTACTCTGGAATATTAAGCCTTAAAAAGGAAGAGAATCCTGCCATTTGTGACAATGTGGATGAACCTGGAGGGCATTATGTTCTGTGAAATAAGCCAGACACAGAAAGATGAATAGTGTATGGTCTCTCTTACATGTGGAATCTAAAGGAGTCCAATTCACAGAAACAGAGCAGAATGGTAGTTATCGTGGGCTCAGGGAAGGGGAAACAGGAGATGTTGGTCAAGAGTACAAAGTGTCAGTTATGCAAGATGGAGATCTAATGTATAATAATGTGACTGTATTACTGGATATCGTATTGCATATTTTCAGAGGGGAGATCTTAGGTGTTATCACCATAAAAATAAATAATATAAAATTAGGATGCTTAGAGAAAATAGTTTACGAACAACCTCAACAAGGTAAGGGGCAAGCCACAGGAACATAGGGAACATGCAGCAGAGGAATGCCCAGCAGGTTCTAGGAACAGCAGAGAGGCAGGTGTGTAAGGAGCCTATGAGGCCAGAAAGACATGGGGGTGCCTGACTTCATAGGACCTCATACTTGATGTGTAAGAACTTGACCTTTTATTAGTGTGAGACAGGAAGCTTTTGAAAGGTTTCAAGCCCAAAAGGGATCAGCTGTGGGATGGAAAACAGACTGTACAAGGGTCAGGAATAAGCAGGTGGACGAGTCAGGATGCCATGGTAGCTTGGACCAGTGTCGCGCGCCCCGTCCTCGCCGGCAAGAACAGCACGCAACAACAGCAGGATTCTTCTGCAGAAAGCTTTATTCTTCAGCTCTTTGTGAAACAAATGAGTTGGGCAGGACCCAGAGGGGAAGGAGAGGCTTGCTTATATAGTTCTCATGCTCTGACCTGGTTGGTGCGGCTCCATATGCCTTATTAGCATAACCATTTGGTGGGTCTCATTGGTCCTTATGCCAAGGCGCAATTAGCATGTAGTTTAGTGGTGTGGGATGATTTGTCATTAGGAAGTTCGGGGCCTTCCGGCTGCCCTGCATTGGGCGCTATTTTCTGAGCGTGGCTGCCAACATCTCCCCCTTTTTTGTCTAACAGAAGCTCAAGGCGGAACTTGCCAGCAGAGGCGGAGACAGAGGCCTGACCTCCATCATACTTCCTGATGCCCCCTTTTTGGAGAGGGGTTCTGGGCATCTACCCCTATGCAGTCAGGCATGCCTCTCAGAGGGGTCCAAGACCTCTTGCAGTGCTTTGCCTCGCATCCTCTGGCTGGCGTTGGGACCGCTTGGTACAAAGGGTTTGGACCCTTTTTCTCAACCCTCTTGCACCATGAGCTTCTTAAAGAAAGCTGTGATTAAGCATTGAGGTACTCGGGCCTGGTGCAGTGCCACATGGGCTCAGGGTGCAAGAGCTACCTCAAGCTAAAGCTGAGCTTCCTTCTTAAGCATGTTGAGCCACACTTGGGGAGAGGCGCCAACGTCTATCGCCATTAGGGCTTGAGCAAGGATCACCTTGTCCTGCTTATGTTGGTTGCGCAGTCTGCATAACAACCAGAGTAAGAGCATGAGACCTCCAAGCATGAACACGCCCATCCCAGCCATGCCCGCCCACTCCTTGACGTGGGAGAGAGCTCTGAGGAACCAGGAAGAGAGTCCTTCCGCTACGGAGATATCTAGACGGGTGGAGTTGATGTGGATAATTTCTCGCCGCAGCTCTTCTAGTGTCCCATCGAAGTCTTGGGACCAGTTTCCTGAAAGATACTGGGACAGGCCTCGTGACAGATTAGTGAAAGCATTTAATACTTCTGTTAGTGATCCTGGCTTGTTTGTGGCTCTGTAATATGGCTGCAGCTAGGCCCGCGTTGGTGAGTGGCCCTCCTATTTCTCTACAGGCTTTCAACCAAGCGTGTATCCCTTTCTGTTTCCAGGGTGTTATCGCCTGTCTGCATTCCTTGGTACATTGTTCAAATACTAATTGCTCTACCAGGGGCATCGCTTGTTCCTGATCTCCAAATATTCTGCCTGCGGCCTCCATCATACGAGCGACAAAGTCAGAAAATGGCTCGCTCAGCCCCTGAATAATTTTTGTCAAATTGCCTGATACTTCTCCTTTGTTGGTGAGGGCTTTCCATGCCTTGGCAGCGCACATGTTTATTTGTGCGTATACCTGTAAGGGGAAGGCGGTCTGGTTGGCTACCCACTGTCCTTGGCCCGTCAGCATATCATATGACCGTGCAGGCTGTCCTTCGGCCGCGTTTGCGCGTGCCTGGGTCATGCTGATATCATGCCACAATGCCTTCCATTCTATGTATTGCCCCATACTAGAAAGGCATGCCTTAGTTACATATTGCCAGTCTGCGGGTGTCATGGCTGTCTCTGTTAATCTCTCAACTTGTGCTATGGTATAGTTAGCACTGACTCCATAAGCCCGAACGGATTCTGCTAACTCCTTAACTTGTTTATGGCTTAGGGGCTGGTGAGAGCGTACACCGTTATCCTCAAATACAGGAAACATTTGTCTAATTGCCTGAAGAGTATCTGGGTGGCAAAAGGAGAGTGCGCCACTCACGTAAGGTGGCGGGGCAAAGGGCGTCGGGGGACACCCTGCTTTCATTTTTTCCTTGGTCCGCTTTTCAACTTTGCTGGTTCCCTTACTTCTACACTCTGCGGTTTTATTTTCTTCCCCTTCCTCTGCGGACGTTAATTCCTCCTCAGATTCCCTATTGGAGAGTTGGAGGTCCCTCAACTCTTTCCAGGGGTATTTACTATTTTCTCCGAGGCGATCGTCACTCGCTTCTCGGGGCTCTTTCGCTTTTGCCCTAGGCGGGCTTTCTCCCTCACTCTGAGGTTTCTTTACCTTCGTTTTTGTGGCCTTTTTTCGGCCGCGCGCGCTCTCTGTTTCCCGTTCCGTTTCTGACATGCTCTCTTGGATATCTGTCAATGCTCTCTGACCTTCTTTTATTACCTTTTCACATCTCTCATCTTGCAGACAAGCTCTAATCAGTTTCCAGAGGGGCCTGGTGCCTCCCCTCAGGCTACCCTCCTCCTCCTCTCTATCAAGATCTTTCCCCAGTTTGTCCCAGCTCGGGATTGAGAGGGACCCTGAACAAATGAACCAGGGGGCCACACGGTCTATCTCCTTCACAAAAGATCCTAAGACTTTGCTGGAGACCTTCAAGTTTCGCTCTTTGAGAGCTGTCTGCAGCGCCGTGACTAATGACGGTGCATTCCCCATGGTGCCTCCTTATTTACAGAGAACCATCAACCATTATCCTAAAAAGCAGGGGCCTCTCGGAACTTACCCCTCCGGGCTTTCTTCTGACCTGCAGTTCTGAATCCTCTCCAGATGTCTGAAGGGTCCTCCCTGTGCCGGTGATGTTCTGGTTCCCGGGATTCGGCACCACTTGTCGCGCGCCCCGTCCTCGCCGGCAAGAACAGCACGCAACAACAGCAGGATTCTTCTGCAGAAAGCTTTATTCTTCAGCTCTTTGTGAAACAAATGAGTTGGGCAGGACCCAGAGGGGAAGGAGAGGCTTGCTTATATAGTTCTCATGCTCTGACCTGGTTGGTGCGGCTCCATATGCCTTATTAGCATAACCATTTGGTGGGTCTCATTGGTCCTTATGCCAAGGCGCAATTAGCATGTAGTTTAGTGGTGTGGGATGATTTGTCATTAGGAAGTTCGGGGCCTTCCGGCTGCCCTGCATTGGGCGCTATTTTCTGAGCGTGGCTGCCAACAGACCAGCAAGGAAGCAATGAGAGTACAGAGAAGAGGCTGGGTTTGGGGTATGTTTTAAGAGGTGGAGACAGTAGGAATTACTGGCAGGTTGCAGGCTGGATGTGGGTTGTGAGAGAAAGGAGTTAAGATTTTCAGTATGTGCATGTGTGTGAATGCATGGGTGTGTATGTCTATAAAAAGCTTAACCTTATCCAAAGGCATCTAGCTTAACTTCTTATTTATTTTTGCTGTACCCCAAAGCCTGTGAAGGAAAGAACCTTCTCAGTCTTGTTTATTACTGTGTGATCAGTGTCTCTCTCTCTCTTTGTCATTACTCTCTTCCTCTCTGTCTCTGTCTCTTTCTCTCTCTCAAAAATGGAGAAAGTATTGTGAGGACTGGAATTACAAAAAAACAACAAAGAAAACGTAAAGAGCTCTCTTATTTTCTGTCTTCCCAATTTTCAGTTGAGCCTCTATTCATTTTAAAATAATACATTTTGTTTAATTACAGAAAATCAAATACATTTGCAGAATCATATAATAGAAAAAATTTTAAGTTGTTTAATAGGACTGTCATTAAAAAGTGAAAGACTCTACATTCTCCAGCAGGCATGATGTTATTTTGAGAGCCAGTGTCGATGTAAGTGAATCCAAACAGTATAAAAGCATAAATCCAAATCCAATAGAATAAAACAGTGATACTTGGGATTGGTGACTAGGACAGAATAGAGTTTATTAGGGTGGTTTTTCTACAAGGACACTGGGGCCAGCTCTCAGCCAGTCAACTGTACTGTCTTCATTTATTGGTTAGTCATTTCTTGTCTCGATTCAAAAGAAGTTTTTCTAGAGGCGCCAACCTTCCTAGAACTAGGATATTTCTATCAGCTTTGCCCTAGCTGAAGTTTACGGAATATCGTTACTTACTTAAGTATGTGCCTTTAAAGTGAAAGCCTTGGAAACAGTTGGTTTGTTATTGAGAACAAACTTAGAGATGTAACTCGTTTAGGATGTTTCCAACCAAATAATCCAAGAGCCCCTCAATGGGTCACAGGACCACAATCCATCATACACATTCTGAAATCCAGAAAGCTCTGAAAACTGCAAGCTTTTGGGGGGAATCCATCTGGAAGCAAAACCATACTGACCGGAACTCAGTGGCCGGTGAACTTGAATTGGTGGCCCTGAAGCTATGTATGGTTTTTACATATTCCATCTAATGTGAATGGCCATCTGTGTCACTGCAGAAACACGAATGTGTTGATCACAGGGTGCTGTGCTCAGTTATGTAATATCCACTGTGAGCACTCGGTCATCTTTCTAAGAATTGTTTTCTGAAACACATCTGGCCTCATGGGGTTTGGATAAGGGACTATAATCCTGTACTCTGTTTGCTGCCTGGGGCTGAATGTGCTGGCCTCATCCTTCCTTAAGACACAGGGCTGCTGGCTGTTTTCTTGCCTTGTGAGTGCCACAGGATTCACAGAGCAGGATCTGTGTCTGAAGCGGCTGTCTAGCTCATGTGTGTGAATGCTGTGCTCTGAGGAGACATTGCTTTGTGGTGACAAAGTGCCTGGCTTGTACAGCTTTGGAGAGAGCATGAATCGGGTGGCACTGGGTTCCTGTCTTGTCACTCATCAGTGATGGGCAATGGGAATTAGGAGACATCCTAATGGTTGACCGTATGTGCGACTCCAAGTCTTATCAAAGATGTCCTGATCTTATAGGGATAACGGAGCCAGCCCTCTGTGGACATGACAGGCTGATGTGTCTGAGAGCAGTATGAAGCCATTAGAACCCGACAAAGCAGTCTTGAGCTGGAGTCCCTGCTCCACAGACTGTGCCATCCTGGGCAAGTTGCTCACTGTAACCACCAGATCCAGCCTGGCTGATAACAAACTTACTATACAATTTTCATCATAACTTCCTCTTCTAGGTGTCCAGTGTGCGATTGGAAAGATTCCTAACCCAGAGAATTCCACAGTTTCCTTCCTTCAAATCTTGTATTTTCATTTCCTCACCCTGAGCTCCCCAAGCCCTTTACACATAACTTTGAGACTGAAGCATTAGTGGTGGGGTTAAAAAATCTGGGAAAATTTTCAAGATAAACAGATTCTTAGAATCTTCAGGAACCAGGAAGATGTAAGTTAGCCTCCTCCCAGTGCAGGATCCCCAATCCTTGTCCTGCGGGGAGAGAGGGTCCCCCCCAGCATGCACCCCAGAGCACATTTCTGGCTAGAGCACTTCAGCTAGCTGCTCTTCTATACCGAGGCCTCCGGAGCTTATCCGGAGGGCCCTGCAAATATTGGAAGGTGGTGGCATGGCAATCTTTCTTCCGGGATATCCCACCCTTGCTCTTGGACATGGACAAGCCACATGGGCATCTGCAGTTGGGTGCCAGCAGAGAATCCTAACGTTTGGCTCCTGGGGCAAGGTGGGGATTAGGTATGAGTGTCCAGGTGTGTGTTTGGGGGTGATTTAAATGACTCTGGGACTTGAAGCTGTTCCAGAAACAGCCAAGTGGCCAGTAGAACCAGGATCTTTTCACTGAAATCCACAAAGGCCACAAGAAAGGCTGTCATTGGCCAGGCTCCCAGGGCACCCAAACAGGGGGAGAGCAGGGGAGCAAACCCCGCCCAGGCCCCAGGGGGGATGGAGTTGGCACCGAGGACTCCTGGTCAGCCACAGGCCAGCGGGCCAGGAACTTCAACGGGTGCGGGAGAGGAGCGACCCTCCCAGCAGCTCACTGCACGTCCGAGGACAGAGCTTCCAGGGAGCGCGGGTCGGAATTAGAGTCCAGGTGGGAGGCAGACGCGAAACCGGGCAGCAGCGAGAGCGAGAGGGAGAAGGGGCGCAGCGTCTGGGGCCGAGCGGGTTTCGTCCCCCGCGTCCAGCTCAGAGACCCGAACGGGCGTTCTCCCGGAGGGGCGCAGGGCCCCCTCGCACCGCGCCACCAGCCCAGCGTCTAGGAAGGGTCTCCGGTCAGGAACAGGGATCTGCGGTCATGGCCGAGCCCGCGCAGCCGGAGCGGGGCGCCCCTGGGGCCCTGGGGCCGCCCGAGTCCCTTGCACTCATGGCAGCAGGACCGGGCGAGCCGGAGGCCCCCGGCCGGGAGGCAGACGGGGAGGAGGCCGGCGAGGGCGCTGCGGCGGCGTCGGGGGGCGAGGGGGCGGGTGCAGCCCCGACGGCGGCGGTGAGGGGGCGAGAAGGCGCCGCGCCGGACGGAGGGAGCGCAGGAGAGCAGGCGCTGGGCGCGGACAGCAGCCCCGGGGCCGAGCCGCGGGGCGCGGGGCTGGCGCAGGGCGAGGCGGGGGCCGGGGACCCCCAGGCGGAGGAGGAGGCGAACCCCGGGCCCGGCGGGCAGGGCGAGGTCCCCGCGGAGGCTCAGGGGGAACCCGGGAACCCAGCGGTCCCCGAGGCGGAGGAGGAGGAGGCGGAGCACGGAGCGGAGGCAGCGGGAGGCAGTGCGCCCAGGGCGCTGGGGGCCAGCATGGACGGCGGGGAGCCGGCAGGAGGGGTGCCCGCGGTCGACGGCGGGCCTCAGGACGGAGGGGACCGCAGCCCCGGGGACCAGGCCGAGGCGATCGAGGCCGGAGAGGAGGAGGGTGAGGAGGGCAGTCCTGCGGGGCTTGCGGGGGAGCCTCGGGGTGCTGCTGCGGGCGCCTCGGTGGAGGAGGCGGGAGCCCCGGAGGAAGAGGAGGCGGAGGTCCCGGGGGGCGAGGAGTCTGAGGAAGTGGCCGCTGGGGACAAGAGGGCAGAAGCTGGCAAGGACGTGGAGCGGGGTGCGCCCCAGGAGGAGATGGAGGAGGCGGAGGGGGCAAGGCGAGAGAGCAGCCCAGAGGGGCCAGGCGAGCAGGCCGCAGCCGGGAGCCAGGAGGAGCCCCCCGACGGCAGCACGGATGCCGAGGCAGCTTCGCCGACCGAAGCCCAGGAGCCAGAGGCCGAGCTCAGCAACCACCTGCTGGAGGAGGGCAGCTCCGAGGGTGGCGAGGAGACAGAGCGGGTGAATGGCCGCGGGGAGGATGGCGAGGCGTCCGAGGAGGGGACCTCGGGGCAGGAGCACGACATCACCCTCTTCGTGAAGGTAAATTGCGATTCCCCCAACGCTTAGGGCTTCCCTCCCAACCTAAGCTTGGCCTCTCAGATCCCAGACGCTAAGGGAGGGCGCCCTCCGTGTCCTGATTGTCATTTCTGTTCATAACCGGGAGGGGGACCAGCCTGATTTTCGGGGAGAATTGTTAAAGGAGCCTTTTGGGGAGGGCGTGATGGTTTGGAAACAAAGCAGTGGGGTAGGGACTGTGGGAAGTTGGGACTCAAGTCCTGCATCCTACTGTCCTTTGTCCTGAAAATCCTAAACTTGCCCTTCTAGTCAGGAGGTTATTAAGGAATCAACTTTTAAAAAAAAGCGACAGACCCTACTTATGTTCGACGCAATTTCCATCAAAGGAACCTCTAATACTTACAGTGAAAAAATGCAAACAGATAGCCGGTAACGTGAGACATATTCCCAGGACTGAAATCCCAGAAGCCTAGAGCTGGCCAGTGTGTTCAGCTCCAAAAAGGTAGAATCTGTAAGATGTACTTGGGAGCAGAGTGGAAATTCATTTAAATATTACAATACTTACTGAACATTTTAACATTTATTTTGGAAGAATACAAGGTCCTGGTGACTTGCACATCACCTGCCTTTATGTCACATTTTCAATCTTCAAATGGGCAGAGAGTAGTGATTTTGTTAAAGAATCTGTAGAAACACAACTGAGGAAGTTTTGAGTTTAACAAGGCATCAAAAATTAAAGGACAAGGTACCAAAGCATCTCACACGAGGATCTTTGTTACAGAAACCCTTTCTGAATACCTTCGGCCAGGCCAGGAAAATGGCAGATAATAAGGTTAAGAATGCGCATTGCACATTGAATTGTAATCCTTCCAAAATACTTTCAAGCTTACAGAAGCCAGTTGGGGCCTAAACCTCCTTGACTGAAATGTAAGCAGATTCTCATAAGGAAAAAGAAATGTTCCCAAAGTGATTAATATCAGAATTTCAAGAATTGTTTGAGTGGCCGGGGGTTTCTTGCCTAGTGAGAAAGTGCTGTTTTGAGTAATTTTTAAAGAGATGCTCGGATATTTTAAGATTACATTGGGACAGAACTTGTGGGCACAGCTGTGGGAAGGCCCCTGGAAGCCCAGAGTCCCCAGGAAGCTAGGGGTGGAGGAGAGCTGAATGGTTCTGTGTGTGCCCCAGATCTTCCCCTTGGCTTAAGATATTTCTCTTTGCTCTGGTGCCAGGGCTGCATGGTTCCAGCATCTTGTTACAGTTTTGAAATACAGTAACAGCTTCCTGACTTGTTTTTCTGCTTCCATTCTGGGATCCCTCCAGTCTAGTGCATTTGTGATAGACCGTGAACTAGAGAGAAAAATATGATCTTTTTCTTATGTGTGTGTGTGTGTAAAATTCTTCAGTTGTTTACTGCAGGATTTCAGATAAATCCACACTCTTAGCCAGGCCATAAGGCCCTTCACCGTGCTCTTGCCCCCTGGTATCGCCTGGCATTCCCACTTAGCCAGCTGCACCGGCCTGCTACTGCTCAGTGAGAGAACCACATTCCTCCCTGTCTTGAAGTTTTGCATGAGGTGCTGTGCCCTCTGCCTGAATTGAGTTTCTCCTCACTTGCCCCTTTCCCTGCCCCCCTGCCTGGTTATCTGCTATATGCCCAAGATTCAGCACAGGCATCACCTCCTCTGGAAAACCTCTTCCAACCCCAGTCTGGGTCCCATGTTCCCTCTGTTGAAGCTCCACGCACACACTTTATCTCTTCCCTTTGCTTTGGGAATTCATCTTATATCTTTAATGTGAAGCACTGATCTGGAATGTGATGAAAGTTTGAATGGTGGCTGCCTGCCTGAGGTAGCATACCAGGTTGATCAGTAGCATGGACTTTAGAGCCAGTGGGTCTGGGATAAAAATCTGGTCTGTTACTTTCTTGCTGTGTGACTATGGGCAACTTATTTAACCTCTCTGTGCCTTTGTTGCTTATGGATAAGATGGGGACAACAATAGTACCTATCCCATGAGGTTGTTGTGAGGATTCAAAAATTAGATTTTATAAAGCACTTCAAAGAGTACCTAGAAATAAGCATAGTATAAATGTGAGTTTTTATTATTATATCTGCTTGGCTCCCTCAGACTTTGAGAAACAATCCCTCTCCCATTCCATCCCTGCCATTTTTTTTTTTAAGGCAAATCCCTTTGGGTACCTACTTATCCCCATTCTCTGGGGATAAGAATGTTATGAAGAGTAAAAACAAGTTGTTTTCTCACGTGTTGCTTGGGAATGATTTGTGTAGGCAGAAGCCATGGGCCTATCACGGACAGCTTCTCCAGAATGTTCTACTCTGATGATTGGCTTGGCAATCAGTTAATTTTTTTTTCTTTAAGGGAAGAAAGAGATCTCCAAACAGTGAGACTGGTTTTTAAGCAGCTACTGCATGCTACAACTTCTGAGGGTCACTGAGATGTGCCTTGAGGATTGTTAAGGCATCTCACTTTCTTCTTGTCCTGCTAACCATTCTCATTAAAAACAAGAGACTCCAAAGCAAAATCAAGCAAAAACTCTTTAGACTGTTATATCTTCTGAGTTTGTAATCCTTGATTTAAAGTCCTTAGATTAGGTCAAAATAAGATTTCTTTGCCAGATTTATCCTTTTTAGGTCCCTTCTTTGGACTCTGTGTTCCATAGTGGACATCTGACCTCCTGCTGTTTGTGAACCTGTCAAGGCAAGTGTGTCAGGGAGGGTTTTCTGTGCCATTGCTGGAGTGTAAAGTTCACAGGTGTTCTTCCAAGCATTCCCCTAACTTTTATGTTAGAGACTATGAAACAGAGTTTTCAATGAACAAGCCCATATTCTACTTGTGAATCTCTAACTTTTACATTTCTTCCTGTTTTTAAAAATAAATACATTGGTTGCAAATATGCCAGAAAGTTACGACATACGACGCAATAACATGTAATGATAAAATCTTCTAGCTTTAGCCACTTGGTGGTTTATATTCTCCATCTTTGTGAGAGTCATCATCTTGTTAATTTCTCACTTAATTTTATTCTGTAAGTGTGTAAGAATGTATTCTTGTACAAGAGCCAGGAGCAGATTGAACAGGCCATGGAAAGCTCCCATTAATTATTGTATGGTAAATTAATTGCTAATCACGCTAAGATTTAGTTTAGTTTTTTTCAAGAGAAGTGTTTTGTCGAAGAAGTGTTAATTATTTGTCATCAAATTATAGGGTAACCCTGCAATATAGTTAGTGACAAAGAGTCTTTTCTTCTTTACTCATAACAACAAAGGATACCAACATAATAACATACCAACATCATAATAACATAACGGCGGATGAAAGACTAACAGAGGTTAAAGTACGGACTTCAGTACCTGCAGGATTTAGTCACTGAGGAAATCTCGCTTACAGATGTGGTTCTTCTAATCCAGCATGCCTACTTTGAGGCAGGTTCTGGGGTGGGACAGTCTGAGATACGGATTTTCTGGTAAATATCACATGACTTAAACCTCAATGTGGGCAGTGAATAATCTGGGCCAGAGTCTCAGACTTTCTTAAATTAGGTTTCGGAGACCATGTATTTAACTATTCAGGTGCAGCTACTGAGGAGCTCAAGCACTTACGTTTGCTATCATATTTGGGTTCTCCAGAGCGATGAAACTGGTGATATAACAAAGTAAAATTCAGGAAAGACATGGCCTTTGAATAAGCATTGCCACCTGGAAATGCCTCCCCAAGTAAGTAAGTACATGAATGGAGCCACGAAGCATCACCACATCTCATGGCCATGGCAGGATGGGAGGTGGCTGGGGAGATGCTGGGAGCAGCATCTGACTGACTCCTGGTAGACCAGGAGGCTCGGGCTCTGTGCACCTTTTGTCAGGAGAGAGCATGTTGAGACCTGTTCTGTGGGGCTTGGTCTCCGAGGACCTTGAAAGGGAGATGTTATTTTCATAACTGTGTGTGGACTGGATGTTCTGAAGGGAAACGAGCAAAGATGGATGTCTATGATTTTAATTCTCCTCCCAAAAGAGGACATTTTTGCCATTTGTTTTCTGAGTGTCTTATACAGCTTGCTTACAAATTACACTTATGAAATCAGTCAGAGTTAGTTGGGGTGGAAACTGAGGTAGAACAGCATGTTTTGCTCACCTCTGATGTGGGTGTGCACAAGTCCCCCCACCCCCGCCCACGCACTGTGCATGCTGCTTGCTCTCACCACACTGAGTGAGGTCCCTGTTGTAATCCCCGTCCCACGTCACAGCCTCACTGCCTGGCACCACAGCGGGCTTGCGGAGGCCCTCCATCAGTGCTCTTTGGTAATGACAGGGAATAGCTGGAGGCATAGATGGCTGGCTCCAGATGTCTTGTCTAGTGAAAAGCTGGATATAGTCCTGTTCCCTGCCATCCCAGTCGTGTCCTTTCTGACAGGGCCAGAGCCATACACCTTGGGAGCAGGGCTCCATGATGCTGAAGACCCCTCAGGGCCACAGGTACCTGTGGCTCTGCCCTGCGGTGTGCACACATGCCACAGCTCCGTCCCCGGCCTGGGCTGGGCTGCCGGTGCCCAGGGGTGCCCAGGATTTGGGAAAGGAAGTGAGCGACTGCGCTTCACCCTCAGCTCCTCCTCCTCCTCACACCCGCTTCCCTTCACATTCTCAGATTTGCATGGCCGGCTCTTCTCCACTAGGCTCACTCAGAAATCTACCTCCTTGGGTATCTGAAGATCTGCAAGACATGTCCAGGGACATCACACTGGGTTCTTCAAGCACATACACTTCCCCTTTTGTTTCATGTACACTTGGCCATTGAACAAACAGCATAGAGGTGCTGAGCCCCATGCAGCTGAAAATCCACATGTAACTGCTGACTCCCCCAAAATTTAACTGCTAATAGCCTACTGTTGTCCGAAGCCTTACTGATGACGTAGTCAATGAAATATTTTGTATGTTATTTTACAACAAAGTAAACTGGAGAAAAGAAAAAAAATTTTGAAATTGTCACAAATCCCTCCAACATTCTCTAATATATTTGTTGAAAAAGAATCCACATATAAACGGACCTGTGCCTTTTAAAGCCGTGTTTTTCAAAGGTCAACTGTACATAGGAAAACCAAACCTAGGCTTTAAAGGAATGTCTGAATCCAAGCTCTGAGCCATGCTTTGTTTTCAGGTGGATCATATCTATTAACTTGGTGCGTTGCGTTTTTCACCTACTATGTGTCAGGCACTTTGCTTGAGTCTGGAGACAATGTCAAGCAAGACTGACAGGGTCCCTAGCCTCATGGGGCTCACGATCTGACACGGAAGATGGAGGTTCAGCACTAGTTATATCAAGTGTGTGGAACTTCTCCACTGGGCTGCAAGCTTGCAGTAGCAGGGGCCACATCGCCTGTGCTCACCGTTATTCTCCCAGCCCCCAGCACACGGTCTACTACCTGACAAGCACACAAGTAATGCTGGAAGGAAGGCAAGGAGGGAGCAAGCATGTATAGGAGGCCACAGGAGTACCTAGCAGGAGCTCGTGCAGATATAGTGGCATTCACTCAAGTTTTATCAGTTCTGGGGAGACAGATAATCTCTGTACAAATTCTTCAAAGTTTTGGAAAACAGGCTGGCTGTGCTCTAGCTATTCTTTGAGCTGCTGTGATACTCAGGAAAGAAAAGTTTTCTCTGAGGGTTGGGAAGGTGGATGTTTAAATCTAAACTCCTTTTTCATCATGAATTTTCTCTGCTTCATTTTTTCTGACAGAATGCTGATTGATAAACTAGGCTCTGTATTTGGGTATGACACAAAGGAAGATATTTCCACTGCAATATAGACAGCTTCTAAATCTATTAACATGTTTTTTTACAACCCATTCTTTTTCTCATAGGGAGGTAGAATTCTACTCCTTCTTTAGCTGGAGTCCACAAAGCCTAAAATATTTACTATTGGGACCTTTAAGGAAAAAACTCTACATATTAGCAAGATGGCTAAACCCAAGCTTAAATCTACTTTGATTGATTATCTGGGGCTAGATACATTGCCATCAGCACAAAATTGAAGTTTCATTTAGTAAGGAAGAAGAGAAATGGCTGTTCAGTGAAGAATCAGCAGTGTCTTTCACAGTAAAGAAGCATTTAAAACACTAAGCATCTTGCATATATTGTTAGAAATGTTTTTTTCCTGTGAAGTCCAGAATCTTGATTTAGTTAAGGTTGAAATAAAATAGAGATTAAATATGTCTATACAATTTGGTTATTCATGTAGTCCATGAGATTCTTTTATAAAATGTACTTACTGACTTTTTTAAAAAGGTAAAACATTTGGATAATTAAAAATTCATACATATAAAAAGATACAATACAATGAAGTCAGTCTTCTTCTGACCCCAAGCCCCAGTCTCTCAGTTTTTTCCTTGACAGAAACATTATCTCCCAGAGGTATTCTGTGTATATTCAAGCATATATAAAAGTATCCTCACCCCATTAGTTTATCCATTGCTGTGTAACAAACTACTTTTAGGACTTAGCACCTTACAAAAGCAAGCATTTGTTATTGACAGTTTCTTTGTGTCATAAATTTGGGAGCAGTTTAGTTGGGTGGTTCTGGTTCACGAGGTTGCAGTCAAGACATTGGCCAGAGTTGTGGTCTCATCTGAAGGACTGAGTGGGGCTGAGGGAGCTGCTCCTGGTGGCTGACTCATTTCTGTTGGCACGTTAAAAATTTCATAGTCTTTGAATGATGGATGTTCTCTACAACAGTCCTCCGTTGATGAAGTATTAGGTAGTTTCCTCTTAGGAATATGTTAAACCATGTCTTGGTGACTATCCTTTCATGGATAAACAATCATATATGAAAGCTAAATTCTTAGAAATGATATTGCTGGGGGAAAGGATGTGCATGTTTATAATTTTGATTACCTTTACCAAATTTCCTCTTTAAAGAGGTTACACCAAATAATGCTCTCAGGAGACAATGTGAATGCCATGTTTATTTCCTCAACTTGCCCTACTCAGGATATTACCAAAGTTTTGAATCTGAGAGATGAAAAATGGTGTCTATTACCATTTAATTCATATCTCTTTTCATGTGTGTGACCACTGAATATACTTTTCTATATTTAAAAACTATTGGTATCTGTGAGCTGGTTGCTTATGGCCTTTGCCCAATTTTCAAATGGCCTTTTGACCTTACTTGACCTGATTTGTATATTAAGGAAAGCAGACCATTGGCTGTCACAGGAGTTGCATATATTTTTATGGGACTGTTTTGACTATTTATATGAAAGTAATTTAATCATAGTAATTTCTTGCACTTAATCCTCACAAAACAATACATCGGCTGTGACAGCATTCTTAGAATCTCAGCTTTGTTTACTGAATCTTTAAATGCTCCGTTTTACTTTATGTTCTGTAACTTCTGAAGTCCTGTGGGATGAGGCATTCCAAGTCTTTGCCTTCCTCCCTTTCTTTATAATTAGCCAGTTATATTTTATCAAGTATATGCCCTTTCAAAACTAAACTCTTTCTTATGTTGTAAGAATTGCTGTTCAAAACAAAATTTAAAGTATGTAGATAGGATCCCTTCATGCCCACGCTGCTCCATCTGAAAATGTGAGTGATGGCTCTTTGATCTTGACATGTTATCTACTGAAGTGGATTTGATTCCCACAAATAAAAACCATTGTGTGATGCCATGTTATAAAAATTTGCTTCCAAGGTTATTTCCTAACTAGATGTTCTATTTATGCCCCCATTTGTGAAAGAATTGACCAAAATTTATAGAGAGTGATAACAAATCCTCTTTGTCAAGGTCCAGTGTCTCATGGAAGCCCTTGCACAGCACATGTAATTAGAGGGAGGGAGAACTGAAATACTCCAATATCCAAGATGGTTTGGAGAGATAATATTGAAGCATCCGAGGGGGTAGCTCTGGAGGAACAGAAACTGTGTTGATACATGCTTATTCAGTCTGCAAGGGTAAGTCTAATCTTATACATGCATACAAGGAATCATCAGATTAAAAACATTCTCTAATTCTGGATGTTTACTAGGTTTGTGGCCTCTACCCGCAGCTCCGTGTTTCTCCTCCCTCTGTGCTTGGCTGCCCACATGAAAGCTGAATCTTTTGACAGGGGCGGGAAGTAAAAGCTCCCTTTCAGTCTTTCAAACTGTGTAAGTGGTGTTTTGGACCCAAGTGGCTATTTAAAGCAAATATTTATTGAGTACCCACCAAATGTCAGATACTGTGCTTAGGGCTGAGGGTGCAGAAATGACAAACAGTGGTGAGCAACCCCTGCTTTTCTGGAGCCTTGAGCCTAGGGAGTGATCTAGAAGAAAACTGTTACAATACTGTATAAGGAAGGAAGCCCAGGAGCCACTGGGGCAGGTGGGAAGAGCAGGATGGCAGACTGGGCAGTGACAACCTTAAAGGAGGGATTTGGCCTCTAAATCAATGGCAGATTGGGCTCTGCACTCCTGCTGCCTCCCTCCTGTTTGGAAGGCCGTGCTGTGCACATGGGTGGGTAAATGAATGATGGCTACTGTAAAGGAAGGAAAGGATTGGGTGGTCAGTTTTTAATTATACATTTTGTAGAAAGTAAATTTTATAATCCCATCAATTCTTTCATCTAAACCAACAGTGCCCCACAAGTCATGTATTTATAGACATTGGCTTTTATCTGAACATAGTAATTGAACAACTATCAAAGTACTGTGCATATTAAAAAACATTTTTGCCTTTCTGTTTCTCTGGCAGAAAACTAGAGTAAGGAATAGAGTTGAGGACCGAACTGGGGGAGAGTGACAGATGTCACTCAGTGGCGTTCAGCTGGTGGGTGGGCCAGTCTGAGGGGTCCAGGACAGCTTTGCACATTGTCCAGTGCCTTGGCAGGATGGCTGGAAGGCTGGCCTCAGCTGGCACTGTCAAGTGGAGCACCTGCAGGTAACCTCTCCTGCACAGTGGCCTTCATGATCCGTAAACAGGCAGAAGCCACACAGCCCTTTATAATGAAAACCACATGGTATCACTCCCACCATATCCTGTGCGTTAGCAAGTAGTCACGAAGGTCAGGCCAGACCCAGAGGGAGGAGAATCGTATTTCATTTCTCAATGGAAGGAGTGTCAGAGAACTTATAGCCATCCCTAATCCACCACACGTATGGTTTCAGGGTGTGCCCAACTGCTCAAGTCATTTTTTTATAGATCCAGGTCTTTACTAACTTGAGCTGGCTTAAGAAAATTTAAGTAGTGCCTAAAAGCAATGGAGTCTTTTTTGTTTATTCAGTGGTGGTCAGAGCATTGCATCTCTTGTACTTACTATACAGCAAATCTAAATAATATGTAATTACCGTAACCATAGTACACTCACAAAGATGGCCTTGAACCATGGTCTGGGCTCCTCCACATATCTTTGTCATCTCAAGGAGCAGCCATTTATTCCTCTGAAGGAGAAACAACGTTCTGCTGATTAAGTAGATACTGGCTCCAGGCTTCTCTTTTGTTCCCGAATATGTGAGTAAATTCTGAGCTATCCCAGAGAAGCAAGACGATTGAGTCCCTTTTCCTAAGCCTATGGATTCTGCCTCTGGCCTGGAGGACTCCCCACTGGAGACGGTGGCCAGCCGCTAGGAGACCAGAAAACCCGGAGTCACTGTGCCGAAGGCTTTATGCCTATGTTTTCCTAAACTTCCTGGGAGCTTAGCTCTGGTAGGAAGAACCTCACTGTGCACCCCTCACAGTCCCCATATTGGCATGGTGCCCCCGGCCCACCTCTGGCCACCACATGGAGTGAGGATGACAGATAGCAGTATAGCAGTAGGGAGTCATTGTTCTCTCCCCAACAGGGCACACAGTGGGTCTGATGGGCCCTTAGCATGATGGCCACACGCACACATCACAGCTGTCAGGCTTTGAAGGCAGCACAGAATAAAGGTCTTAGTTGTCTGGAGATCCAGGGACACCAGGCTTTCTCCCTAAATGAGGAAAATTAACAATTTTTAATGCCTTTGGCATTAGGGCTTGCCGGTGGTGAGTTCAAAGAATCTTGGAGAGACTTAATCTCTCCCCTAACTTTGTTCCCTTTGTTTGAACTCCAGGCTGAATGTCTTCAACTCTGTTCCCATAAATGGTCACCCTGGATGAAATTTTGTGTTGCACTCAATGGCTTCTTTGTGTCATTTAACTCTCCAAACAGAATTCAGTGCTTAAGAAAACTCAGAGGTATTAACATATCAGATTGGAGGGGGACACTTACTTTTCCTGTTGATTTAAGCAATATGTTATGACTGCATTATAAACAGCAGCGATAAAGTAAGCTTGCTCTGTCACTCTCCAGATACTGAGGTCTGCTGCAGTAAGTACAGCAGATACAGTGTTCTGTCCATCACTGAATTAAAAAAAAGCACTCCATTGTTTTTAGGCACTACTTAAATTTTCTTAAACCAACTAAAGTTAGTAAAGACCTGGATCTATAAAAAAAATGACTTGAGCAGTTGGGCACACCCTGAAACCATACGTGTGGTGGATTAGGGATGGCTGTAAGTTCTCTGACACTCCTTCCATTGAGAAATGAAGTACGATTCTCCTCCCTCTGGGTCTGGCCTGACCTTCGTGACTACTTGCTAACGCACAGGATATGGTGGGAGTGATACCACGTGGTTTTCATTATAAAGGGCTGTGTGGCTTCTGCCTGCTTAGGGACCATGGAGGCCACTGTGCAGGAGAGGCTACCTGCAGGTGCTCTACTCGACAGTGCCAGCTGAGGCCAGCCTTCCAGCCATCCTGCCAAGGCACTGGACAATGTGTGAAGCTGTCCTGGACCCCTCAGACTGGCCCACCCACCAGCTGAACACCACTGAGTGACCCTTGTCAATGCCACATGGAACAGAAGGATTACCTAGTCAAGACTTGTCCGGATTCCTGACTCACAAAATCATGAGATGTAATAAAACAGATGCTTTAGGCTGCTAGATTTGGGGGTAAGTTGTTACTCAGCAATAGGTAACTGGGATTTGTAGCTTTTGTCTCTTGTAACCCAGTGGAATCTGGGTGGTGGAAAAGACGAGGTGGGTGAGAGGCACAGAGCGGTTTAAAGCGGGCCCATAGTGGGCAGTGCAATTGAAAAGAGGGCTCCATGAAGCCAGTTCTACCGTTTGGTGCATTCTTTCCCCTTAGAGTCGCTGTAGGTGCTGGAATACTCTGTCGGTCAAGGATGTAAACCACCAGTGTAAATAAAAACAGGCTGCTTTATGAAGCAGGCTTTCCAGAACAAGATGTTCCCTTGCTGTAATAATTCCTTGTGAGAATTTACAAGGAAATGAGCTTTTCATCTCTATGTAAAAGCTTCAGTTGGTATCAGGCCATATTATTAAATAAGGATTAAAAATAGCCCTGGAGTTTTTCAAGCATAATTCAATAAACAGCAAGTTCCATTTTGTGCATCCATGTACTTCTTATGACTTGATACTACCTACTGTGGCAGTGAACCCTAACATAACTAAGCCTTGGACAGAATCTAAAGCTAAAAGCAATTTGGCTCACTGAGTAAGCTATGTGGGTCAAGGGTTGACAAACACCTGATTCACCTCATCATGTATTGATTTTTATGACAGTTGGAAAGAATACTATACATTCTCAGGAACATATTTAGGATGAATGGGCAATTTCAAAGTTCAGATCTATGTCTCAAAGTTTTAAGATCTGAAATATATTTCTTAGGATCTAGATATAATGACAAATGAAATTGCTCTGAAGTTCTAGGAGTATGGAAGAGTGGAGCACGTTGCAGATAGAGCATAATCCCTTTGTGGCCTGTGGTGAGGAACCTAGAAAACACGTCTTCTTGATAAAGCGCATGAAGTGAGCACAGCTCTCCACTCTACTGGGGACAGACAGCCCAAACCACTCGCTGGGTTTGCAAACAAACTCACAATCTAGAAAATGTTATCAACTGGTCAGGCTTTTATTTTAGGAGAAAATATTCGATTTTTTCTTTCTAAAATAGGCCTCCCTGCACTCATAAGAAGTTTGCTGCGGAGTATTTGTGTTACAGGATATGCTAGTAGAGTAACAGTAAACGATACCAAGAAAGATAGGAAAACAAGGGGCAGGACAGTCTTTCCCTTCATTTCTCAACAAGTGTGGCCAAAGAGAGGATCTGTTGGTTTGACTCTTACGTGCAAGGAGTCTTGTTTCTGCCCCGTGCTGGTAGTCGGTCCGTCCTTGCTGGCTGTTTTTGTTGTTTCACTAGAAGGCAGAAGAGGGAAGGCTAGGGACAGAAGGACAATAGGCCAGCTAGGTGGCTTCCTATCTGGCTGGCTGTCCCTCTGCCTCCGAGAAAAGTTAAAGAAGTTGAGAAGCCTTACAGACGGCCTGCACTACACAGTAGTTGTGGTGAAGGTGCAGCTGGAACCATTGGCCTTTTACTTGCAGGCATCCAGACACAGCCTTGCTATCGGCCTTGGCAATTACCCTGGCACTGTAATCGTGGTCATAACAGGAGTCCAGGCGGGCATGGTTTGGCCTTCAGCTCACCTCCCCATGGGCCCTTGTTCCTCCCATGGGCTCCATCCTGCACCTAATACACAAAGAGGGGGGTCCCAACCGAGAGGTGGGGAACCAGCGAGGAGTCCTCTTTTGCTGGCACAGGCATAGGGGAAGAAGGAAGAAGGTGACACTGAGCTGAGCAAAGCTTGTCCAGAGGGTTCAGAGGGAAAGATTATTGGGACTGCAGTGAGTGGCATGTCTCATGACCGGGGCAGGCAGACCAGTTTTAAGGGAGATGGGCAAGTAGGAGTTCCAGAATTTGAGCAGGGGTATCAGATTCTGGCGGTTGCAGGGTCAGCATCTCCCCAATGAAAGGAGCTTGTCTGTGCTCTTTGCTCCTTACAGAAAATGTGGAATTAACTAAGCACTTAATATGTCAGGGACTGCCATCATCTGTCATGTTTCTGTCGGTTTTTCCTCATGTCACCTCTGCCACCTGCTTGAGGAGTTTATATATCCTTTAGAACACTTCATCTTTTGTAGGATATTCCTCCCCCAGTTTTGTGGTTGATTGGGCATTTTTGTAAAAGTTATTCCATTGGTTCATGGCAAAGAAAATAATCTTGCATTGTATCATTGTTTCTGTGGAAAAATCAACCAATATATCAATTCAACTCACATCATCTTTCCCAGCAATGAAGGCTCCTTATTAAGAATGTCTTTCCCCCAAAGGGCATCAGTGGGTGATATCTCAGTAACAGATTTTTTTGGTTTTTAATCTGCAGTCCAGATTTTCAGAACTATAAACTTATGGCATGCCTTATTCTGACTAAGTAGGTGAATTAGTTTTTCAAGGTTTGTAGAATATAATGTACTGAGTTCTTATTTCCTGTACCAATTACATCTGCATAAAAATGGAAAGAGTTAAAAATCCCCTGAAATTATTCTGCTTATTCATAGAGACTAATGTATGAAGGGAGTTTATGGCTGTGTATTTCCCCAACACCATCCACTGTACGTGGGATTTCAGAATGTTCTCAACTCATCAGGTACCCAAAACTAGGTCAGAAATAAAGGAATGCAAGTGAAGCTTCAGCAGCTGACTCTGGATGGGCCTCTCTGCTTGCACCTTTGTCGCTGTCCCCTGGACCTTGAGGACATGCTGACACGTCCAAGACAGTGAGTGTTTCTGTTCACAGTCTGGTGAAGGGCAGACCATTGGTGTGTTTTGGGGATTATCGATTGATCAATTGACTCAGGTATTCATCCATTGGTTCAGCAAGCATAATTAAGCATCCCAAATTCCATAAAAGAAAATCTTCTTTTGTTATTTTTGCACATTTTTGTCTTTTAGAATGAAATCTTGTGTTTCCTGGTTTGGGACGCCCAACGTTTTGTGCTGTTTCTACCCTTGGACCTTGTTTGGTCAAGTAGACCTTTTCTTTATTAAACAGACTTACAGACAAGAAGGCGCAGAACCAATGCCCTCTCGGCTCCCTCTTCCCCGGGTTAGCTGGAGGGTCCCATGGGTGATGCCAGCTAGTGTGGGTTTGGGCAGAGATGGGATCCAGGCAGCCAGAGCAGGTCTGGTTTAGATGGTGCGTGGGGGTGAGCTGGACGAGTGAGGGCATGTAGCCCCTCAGGGTCAGAAATACCTAAGACTCAGGAAGTCCTTTCCTGCCCTTTAAGTCTCCTGAATGCCCTTGTTTTTGTATCTGTGCAGATGCCTTTAATTCAGTAACAAGTGAACAAGAGCCCTCACAAAGGCATGAAAGCAAGACATTGGCTTTTACTCCCTAGGATCTTTCTTCCCAATAACTCAGGGCACATTAATAAAGGTGCCTTCATTGTGGGGTGGGAGTGGGGAGGAAAAGTGCCCTCGTGGCTGAGAGGAGAGCTCGGGCTGCTTGCTGGAGGGAGAGTCTCCCATACTCACCTCTCTGAAGCCCCCCTCCCCCTTGTCTCTTCCACCAGGGAGAGGGCAGAGCCCCAAGAAAGGTCTAGATTTCTGGGTTCTTTCCCCCCACCTTGGGCTCCTGCTCCCCCAGTGGTCATGAGGTCAGATC
This sequence comes from Manis javanica, assembly GCF_040802235.1. NCBI lineage: Eukaryota > Metazoa > Chordata > Mammalia > Pholidota > Manidae > Manis > Manis javanica. The sequence goes on along the minus strand of NC_133158.1, from coordinate 49,595,061 downwards.
TACTCTAAGAAAGTCAGTACTCAACACAGCCCAGCACAGGTGTGCAGGGAGGGTGTCCCCAGAGCAGCCCCGTTGACTGGCCCGGGCAGGGGCTTTGCTGATGAGTGATGCTTTCCTTTTGGGGACTGGGAGGCAGGAGCTTGACAAAACCAGAGGCTGCCTCCGAGGTTGTTGTTGGCATCCCTCAGAGCCACTTGGCACAAGTCCAGGGGCACTGAGCCCCCAGCAGAGACTGAAATACGAACACACACATGGCATCGTGCAGTGACATAGTTCAGAGCCTTCTTGAGACCGTGGCGACTGGAGGCCTTTCTCTTGGATTCACTTCTTCGGGTTCGGCAGAAGCTTTCAGACAGTCCCATTTAGTGGCTCTGTCATTTCCTTGGATGCTTCATCACCTCTGATTCACCTTCCTTGCGTTGTGAAGTGGGGCTTCTTGCTTTTACCTCGTACCCTCTCAACAGATGCACACACCTCCTTTTATGATCCATCCTAAAATTCTAACCTGGCAGTTGTGAGGTGGGACAAGTTTCTACTTCCTTATTCCTATAAATGTCTCTAACAATATTTCTCAAGACTGCTTCCTACAAGTGGATCATAGGAGCTTGTTTGGGGGTTCCAGCAGAGGCACCCAGACCCCACATATTCCCAAACAAAGGACAGAGCACCTGGGTGGGGGGGGGGAACAGCAAGGTTGGGGACTTCTCTGATCCTGCTCGCAGTGGGTGAGGGCGGGTATCCAGGCACCCAGGACCCACCTCCGGTGATTGGTAACATTCCCCCAAATCACAGCTAGATTATCTTCACATCCTATTTTCTCCCTGAAGTAGAGAGTACTTTTTTTGTTTTATTTAATTACCTACAGGCACCCTCATGTAAAATATTTTCAAGGTATTCTATATAAAAAGTAATTTTGTTGCCTCATTTTTGAATTCCAGTTTTCCAAGCCTGGTCCCTAACATAAAACCAAAATACATCAATTCTTAAGGAATGGACTTACCTAGGTTGAATTTAGGATAAACGTCTTTTGAAAACCCCAGTTTCTCCTCTTGTGGTGCCAGCATGTGTGGCACAGAAAAGCTTCCTTACAATAAAGCCAGGGCATTAGACTTAGCCTTGGCCAGCCAGTTTGATGTTTCCCCTAGTCTGGAGGGCACCTGATTCCCTTGGCCTTAGATTCAGGCCTCCCCTCTTGTGTGATGACACAGAATGTCATCACAGGGACTAATGGTAGGAAATGGAAGAAAGTAACACTTCTAGATAATTCTGTCATGTTTGAGGTCTCCTAAAATCTGTTTGTGTAAATTGTCACCATCCATAGGCTAGTAATGTGTGTCTCTGTTCGCTGTCAAGTTCAGCACATTGATTATCTATGGCCCAGGAACCCCTGAACTTGTAATGACTCAGAGGCTACAAGGAAATGTACGATGAAATCTAATTGTTAAAATTGGATTGGTTACCTTCCCAAGCATTTCTAGCAAAATTTTGTGATTTTCCTAAATGGCACACTTTTTTTTTTACCCTGACTCTGATTTTCCTGCATTTGAAGCTTAAAGCCCACTTTTCTTATTTTACACATAATATGATTTTATGTACTCCCAGTTGGTTCTTCTGTACCCCGTTCACTAGTGCAAAATCATAAGTTGGTCTGAGCAAAGCTTGTGAAGCCTGAGGTTTCAGTTTAGTAATGCAAGCTTGTCTTCCAATCTCAGTGGCCAGGAGAAAGGGGGAAAATCAGCATGTTGATGTGGCTTAGGTTTCTCCACCATGAAGATATAGGACAAAGTTTACTAAATTTGCTTTTAAGTAAGAAATACCACTTATATATGCGGTCCCATAGTATATTGTGCAATCACCTCTCTCGTTTATGACAAGTTGTGTTTGTGCTGGGAGCTGTTAATTTGTTTGCTGTTCTTGTTGAAGTTGCAAAAGCCATTCAGGAATAATTCCACTAAGCAAGACAATGGCACGGGAAACCAATGATCTAATTGACTAGATATGGCTCTGTTCTATTTATCCTTCAAAATGAAGCAAATATTTTCAGTGAACATGTCATCCATGAGATCTGTTTTCATTAGTGCTAAAATCATGAACTGTTAAGTAAGAAAACCAAATCTACTTAGTACCCTCAGTTGCTGTTTTTCTGTATACCTTGTGATTTAATTTTAGATTTTGAATACCCTTCATAACCTACAGTGTCCAGGGGTAGTAATTAATATGGCTTCTCAAAAGTGCCTTGGACCCTTTGGGAAGAAGTCAGACAAGCATACCTTTCTTTACAAAGTGAAATTGAGTAAGGGAAGACAAGAGTGTAGAATTTCTTTTTCATGGTCTGGCTCTGCTACTTTATCAAACACCTGCAGGAAGATGTAGAAAGGGTCACCAAAATGGACCTTTTTATGTTGTGTGTGAAGAAATGGCCAGGTTAGAGGTTGCCAGGGTGCTGCCCTTCCCAGGCTGGCCCTGGGGAAGACAAGTGTAAGTACCACCACTTACCTTAACAGACTCTGGCTTTTTTCTAGACAATTCTCTGAGATTCAGGCTTTCACAGAAGGCTGCTGTGGGCATTTTTCGACAAGTGGCTTCTTTCAGATCTCACAAACCATACCACACAGGTGATCTGTGCCTTTCATCTGCCAAGTTAACCACGAAGCCTCTGATTTCTGCCATCTTATCATATTAAAAGGAAAGGATTCTAAAATCTGCATTGGTCCTAAGCCCTATCTCATAAAAATTCACTCAATAACCCTTAAGATATTTCTGATTGACTGGCTAGTTTCAGACTGAATACATTTCAGAATAAATACTATAGAATTCCTAGTCTCTCCCTTCCCTCACTCCAACCACAGAGCTTTCATATGTTGGTCATGAGTGTCTTTGGGAACTAATAACTTTGAGGTGTTAGACTTCTTTGTAAATAAATAGTTCCAGTCCTTTGGCCTCCTTAAATCTGATAAACTTCACAAAGAAAACTAAAGAGAAAGGAGGTATCTTTTTTATTTTTCAGGGAGCTACATGTGTCTAAAGAAGTTTGCAAAAGAGATAGAAAATTCTGAGCAAATTGAGAAAGCTAAATCTGAGCACTCTTAGAATTAGAATTCTTTTTTCATGGTCTGCTCTGCCCAGCATGTGGGGTAACCTACTCTTCCATTGTTTTTCAGTGAGATCAAGAAATAATTCACAAATTGTCTATTTTGGTTTTCTAACATGATCAGAGTATGTGCAATTCTGCTGCTGATCTCAAATCGAGATGAATTTTTCAAGGCATACTGTTCAGGTCACAGTTGTGTTTGGGACCCAGTAATTGCAGTGCCTACGACAGAAAGACATGCCCTTTTCGGTGTTTTTTCCCATAGAGTCTAAGAGGGGAGTCAAGGAGACCTATGCGCCTATTTTTTTCAGGGTTTTCCTGGTTTTAAAACTGAAAATCCCAGGTGGCAGTACATCCCCAAATCCCTGGCAAATTGGGAAGTTTTAGCCCCCCCTATGGAGCTAAAAACCTTTTTGTGACGTTTTCCACCAGAACATAGGGATTGGCTGTGGTAAAAGTGAAGGTGATAAATCTGAATGTGCATCTCAGGACCACTAGGGGGCGGCAACAACCTCTTGAAGTTCCACAGCTTGAGTGACAAGGGCCTTTCGAGAAGGCTGGTTCTAAAAACCGCAGCGAGGAACCCTGACTCTGAAGAGCAAAATGTTCTGAGCGGACCCCTCATCCTCTTGAGGTGATGATCTGTGAGGGTGCCCTCTTAGAGTTTTGTCCAGATGGAGCCTCAAATAGGTCTTCCCAAATCAAAAAATTGGGAAAAATTATTGCTGGTTGAGTCCAAGTAGAAAGCTACATTTGGGGCTTGTCTACCACAGGCTCTCACCCCAGAGGTGGTGCAGAGGAACAAGCAGGCCTCCCCACAATTCAGGTCAAAATAGTTATTGTAGTTCACAAGTCCTCATCAGGGAGTTGTGGTCTTGGCTTGGCTGTTAGTGGGTTCAGTTTAGGGTTTCCTCAGATGATACCCTTACTTACCTTCCTTGGTACCTGTGGCCAGCATGCAAATCCCTGCAAATGAGGAGAGTGGCTTCATGCAGGAAGTTTCATGGGATAGGTAAAGTGTGCCTGCTTCAGCATTTGTCCCTTTGCATGACTGATTGGTGGTTGATTTACTGAACGTTTTGGGAAAAGATAGGATTCCCATATGGGAGCCATCAGCTATATTAGTTTCCTATTGCTGTTGTAACAAAGTACGACAAATGTGGTGTCTTAACGCAGCTCAAACTCATTATCTTATAGTTATGTTGGTCAGAAGGTTAACACAGGTCTCACTGGGCTAAAATTAAGCACCAGCAGGCCTCCATCTCTTTCTTGGAGCTCTGGGGAGAATCTGTTTCCTTACCTTTCCCAGCTTCCAGAGGCAGCCTGCATTCCTTGGGACGTGGCCCCTTCCTCCTCTTCAAAACCAACAGCACTCATCTCTCTGACCATTTTTACCTAGTCTAATCATCCCTGACCACAGCTGGGAAAGGTTCTCACTTCTAAGCATGCATGTAATCGGGTTGGGCCCTCCTGGTAATCCAGGATAATCTCCCCATCAAAAATCCATAGCCTGTTCAATTTGCAAAGTCCCATTTGCCACATAAGGCAGCGTATTCATGGGTTCTGAGTATGAGGATGTCACTTGTCTACCATAGGCTGCACCCCAAAAGCCTTGGAGGGGCCATTATTTTACCTACTGCATGTGTAAGTAGTCTAGGTACTCTTGGAACCTGCTTTTTTGCATTCTGTCCTTGTCCCCGGGCCAAGGCCAGAATGAGCTGTGGCCAAGGGTAGATCTACTTGAAAGCCAATTCGACGTTATTTTCCTGGCTGCTCCTGAAGTTGGTCCTTGATCAGCACCTTCTCAGACTCTGAAATGAGAAGAGCAGGTCTGAAAATTCCTTTTGCTACACCAGGAAATGTTCTTGCTTCATGCTCAGTGTTCTCTGGGTGCTTTTATTAAAGCTATTCAAGGTCAAAGTCAGGCATGTATTTTGATCTGCCTCAAAGAAAACCTCCAGGTCAAACTCTTTGGGCCATGCAATATGGAGCATGCTGCATGGGTTGTGACAGATTGGGTTAGATCAGATGCTACAGGAACTTTCAAGCAGCACCTCAGCCTGCCTACCCTGCCAGAGGATGAGGTGGGGCTGTCTGCTAAGGTGCGTGGCTTTGTAGGACTCCCCAGCCCTGCATGGGGTCAGGGGAGCTCTGTGTTAATTGACAGAGGGACTATTTGTACTCCAGGTGAGGGGAGGGGGGATGCAAAGTCAGGCTTATTGTCCCCTTGAGTTCTGGCAAAGGTTTCCTAGATAGGAAACAGAGTATGTAGCAATACCAAGCCCAACCAGCCCACTTGGCCAGCCAGGTGTCCCCAGGACTGTCAGTGTCCTCTCCCCACTGCTCCCATCCCCACCCTAGCAAACACACCTGCAGTTTTGATAGCTTCAGCCTAGCTCCATTTCCTGCCCAACCACTGTTTGTCCTGTGCACTTTTCATCTGCTTGTAATGTGTGCTTTCTTATTATGAATTCCTGCCTGCCACCTCCAATCCTTACTGGTGAGAAGTGGGGTAAAAGGAATGCACTAGAGCCATTGCCCCCTCCATTTGGTCATAGGCCCTTGTCCAGAGTGGGATGAAGGATGGCCTCTAGCTGACACCTGGGTTCAAATCCTGCTGTGTGGCCTTGGGCATGTTACTCTCCCTCTCTGTGTCTTAGTTTTCTCACCTGTATGTGGAGACGGTACTAGTAAATACATCTAATGGGTTTTCTGTTAGGTTTGAGTTGTGTTTGGAGCAGAGAGTAGTAGAGAGTAAATGCTGTGTAAGTGTTAGCTGCTGTCATCATCATTTTACGACACAGCTGTTTTATTCATAGTGACATTTATAAAAGACAGAACTGGAATCTGTGAGCTTCTTAAGGACTCTGGTGAGTTATTTTCACACGTTGCATTCAGTTGTGTGTCTTCCTTAGAGAATGAGAGGCAGGAGCTGAATTCCAAGGTGACACTCACGAATCGGTACCGATCTCTGGACGTTCCGGTGAGGCCGGCACTCAGCGGCCTAGAGTTTCCTGCCAGCTGCTGCTGACATTAGGGGACAGCGGCAAAGTTTCCCAGTTTAACCAGGACAGAGGTTCTTGCTTTGCTTTTTAATCCAGGGGGTAATATGGAGGATCAAAGAGAAAGTGAAGCCTTCGTTTGTTGAGAGAGATTCGGGGATTCACAAAATGAGGAGGTCCTGGTTTCCGGTATGCGGTGCCCTTTGGTCTGTCCCATCCGTTGCACCCCAGAGGGGGCAATTCTGGGATAGATTTGCCACCTGTGATACACCACCGATTTGAGTTGCTTCTCTTTCCTGAAGGCAGCCTGTCTGCCAGGCTTTTCCTAAATCCCTGCCTCCTACCCCTGCCTCATGTACCTCAGCCCCTGCTTATCTGGGCCCTCTCCCAGGGACCTGGTAGCCCATCTCCTCAGCATTCATGATTATCCAGCTGCCCAGTCTGATCCAGTCTGATCAGTCAGTTTCATTAATATGTGCTGATGTTCTGGTGAGGGAGGGGCAGAGCCCTGCTTCCAGGTAACCTATAAGGACATTAATCATGTTTTCCCCTCCCCTTACAAAATAAAGCTCTCCTCTGGGCAGATGACAGGGTGACCGACCATCCCAGCTTGTCTAGAACTTGCGGGCAGGGGTGGGGGGATTTCTAGTTTTTTTTTTGTTTTTTTTTTTTTTTGAGAGGGCATCTCTCATATTTATTGATCAAATGGTTGTTAACAACAATAAAATTCAGTATAGGGGGGTCAACGCTCAATGTACAATCATTAATCCATCTCAAGCCTAATTGTCGTCAGTCTCCAATCTTCTGAAGCATAACGAACAAGTTCTTACATGGTGAACGAATTCTTATATAGTGAATAAATTCTTACATGGTGAACAGTACAAGGGCATTCATCACAGAAACTTTCGGTTTTGATCACGCATTATGACCTATAAACAATCAGGTCAAATATGAATATTCGTTTGATTTTTGTACTTGATTTATATGTTGATCCCACATTTCTCCTATTATTATTATTATTTTTATTTTTAATAAAATGCTGAAGTGGTAGGTAGATGCAAGGTAAAGGTAGAAAACATAGTTTAGTGCTGTAAGAAGGCAAATGTAGATGATCAGATGATCAGGTGTGTGCCTATGGACTAAGTATTAATCCAGGCTAGACAAGGGCAGCAAGACATCCACGGATGCAGAAGATTTCTCTCAAAGCAGGGGGCGTGAGGTTCTGAGCCTCACCTCTGTTGATCCCCAAATTCTCACCTGATGGCCCCCCTGCGACTGTGCCTGTCTTAGGTTGTTCCTCCCTTGAGGAATCTTACCCGTCTCTGGCTAACCAGTCATCTTCCGGGGCCATACAGGGAAATGTAAAGTTGGTAAGTGAGAGAGAAGCCATATTGTTTGCAAAGTTTAGCTTTTTACTTCTTTGCAGATTTATGCCCTGTGGCTTCTATGCCCAGCACTTGTCTCGAGGTATCTTTACTGCCTGGAGGAATTATGATACTTGGTAAATTCGATATGAGGCACGAATTCTATTTAAGGGTTGTAATTAGGAAGGAAGAAGAAAAGCTATAGATGTAGCATATGAAGGAAACATGGGAGGATTGATTATTTCTTTGACATATCTTCTTGTAGAGTACCTTAAGTATGTATAGGTTTTAAACTACTAACTAATTTGCACACCCATATTAACATAATAGGAATACGGTGACATAAACAAAGCAAATCTATAATTACCATCCATCTCCAGTGAAGCCAAGAAAACCATTTAGGCACCCTAGGCATTTGTGAAAATTTATCTATGATATGATGGATATTGTCCAACTGTACTTGAACCATCAGACAAATTAAAGCAGCCCATTTCTGGGATCTGTTCACATCCCTATGTTCTTTTAACCATAGATAGTCTATAGTCATGAGATTTTGGAGTGCTACAACTTGCACCCCTCCCAACTCCTGGTTGAGTTCCAACAGTACAGATCCGGTCAAATTCGTTGTCTCACTGTATGCACATGCCAGCCTAGACATCTCCCTCCTCATTCCTATGGCAAGTCCAGGAGACGGTGGGCTGGATGCAGCCACAACCGCAGCATCGTCCGGATCCCTGTGGAGGCTTTTTGATGATCATCCCCCTGCACAAGTCCTCCAGAGAGTGCTGATGCCGGAAGCTCCTCCTCATATCGTATCTTAGTTCATTTTCTGGGTATCCAAGCTAGGCCTTGATCTTCTGCATAGAAACAAACAGACCCTTTGCCCACACTTTGACATGCCTTCTATACCACTGTGCAGAACTCATTGGAGGTCAGCACACAGTAACTGCTTTTTTTTTTTTATTTTTTTTTAATTAAGAGAAAGGAATATTATCAGAAAAGAGTACCTCCATAGCTGATCATCTGACACCCTTTAAGTGATCAACATTAAGGATATTTAAAGCATGGGTTGATCTTTGATTTACCAATAGTTTTATCCTGTTAAGGAGTAATCCCCCTTTTCTTTCTTTCTTTCTTTCTTTCTTTTTTTTTTTTTAAAATTTTTAATCTACACTTACATGAAGAATACTATGTTTACTATGCTCTCCCCTATATCAGGTCCCCCCTAACAACCACATTACGGTTACTGTCCATCAGCTTAGCAAAATGTTATAGAGTCACTACTTGTCCTCTCTGTGTTGTGCAGCCCACCCTCCCCTTTCTCCCTCCCCCCCATGCATGCTAATCTTAATATCCCCCTTCTTCTTCCCCCCCCTGATCCCTCCCTGCCCACCCATCCTCCCCAGTTCCTTTCCCTTTGGTACCTGTTAGTCCATTTTTGGGTTCTGTAATTCCACTGCTGTTTTGTTCCTTCAGTTTTTCCTTTGTTCCTATACTCCTCAGATAAGTGAAATCATTTGGTATTTCTCTTTCTCTGCTTGGCTTATTTCACTGAGCATAATACTCTCCAGCTCCATCCATGTTGCTGCAAATGGTTGGATTTTTCCACTTCTTATGGCTGAGTAGTATTCCATTGTGTATATGTACCACATCTTCTTTATCCATTCATCTACCGATGGACATTTAGGTTGCTTCCAATTCTTGGCTATTGTAAATAGTGCTGCGATAAACATAGGGGTGCATCTGTCTTTCTCAAACTTGATTGCTGCGTTCTTAGGGTAAATTCCTAGGAGTGGAATTCCTGGGTCAAATGGTAGGTCTGTTTTGAGCATTTTGATGCACCTCCATACTGCTTTCCGCAATGGTTGAACTAATTTACATTCCCACCAGCAGTGTAGGAGGGTTCCCCTTTCTCCACAGCCTTGCCAACATTTGTTGTTGTTTGTCTTTTGGATGGCAGCTATCCTTACTGGTGTGAGGTGATACCTCATTGTAGTTTTAATTTGCATTTCTCTGATAATTAGCAATGTGGAGCATCTTTTCATGTGTCTCTTGGCCATCTGTATTCCTTTTTTGGAGAACTGTCTGTTCAGTTCCTCTGCCCATTTTTTAATTGGGATATTTGTTTTTTGTTTGTTGAGGCGTGTGAGCTCTTTATATATTCTGGACGTCAAGCCTTTATCGGATCTGTCATTTTCAAATATATTCTCCCATACTGTAGGGTTCCTTTTTGTTCTTTTGATGGTGTCTTTCACTGTACAGAAGCTTTTCAGCTTAATGTAGTCCCACTTGCTCATTTTTGCTGTTGTTTTCCTTGCCCGGGGAGATATGTTCAAGAAGAGATCACTCATGTTTATGTCTAAGAGGTTTTTGCCTATGTTTTTTTCCAAGAGTTTAATGGTTTCATGACTTACATTCAGGTCTTTGATCCATTTTGAGTTTACCTTTGTATATGGGGTTAGACAATGGTCCAGTTTCATTCTCCTACATGTAGCTGTCCAGTTTTGCCAGCACCATCTGTTGAAGAGACTGTCATTTTGCCATTGTATGTCCATGGCTCCTTTATCAAATATTAATTGACCATATATGTTTGGGTTAATTTCTGGGGTCTCTAATCTGTTCCACTGGTCTGTGGCTCTGTTCTTGTGCCAGTACCAAATTGTCTTGATTACTATGGCATTGTAGTAGAGCTTGAAGTGGGGGAGTGAGATCCCCCCTACTTTATTCTTCTTTTTCAGGATTGCTTTGGCTATTCGGGGTCTTTGGTGTTTCCATATGAATTTTTGAATTATTGTTCCAATTCATTGAAGAATGTTGCTGGTAATTTGAGAGGGATTGCATCAAATCTGTATATTGCTTTGGGCAGGATGGCCATTTTGACGATATTAATTCTTCCTAGCCATGAGCATGGGATGAGTTTCCATTTATTAGTGTCCCCTTTAATTTCTCTTAAGAGTGACTTGTAGTTTTCAGAGTATAAGTCTTTCACTTCTTTGGTTAGGTTTATTCCTAGGTATTTTATTCTTTTTGATGCAATGGTGAATGGAATTGTTTTCCTGATTTCTCTTTCTATTGATTCGTTGTTAGTGTATAGGAAAGCTACAGATTTCTGTGTGTTAATTTTGTATCCTGCAACTTTGTTTTATTCTTCTCAGTTTTGTTTATTTCTTCTCTGATCTTTATTATGTCCCTCCTTCTGCTGACTTTAGGCCTCATTTGTTCTTCTTTTTCCAGTTTTAATAATTGTGATGTTAGACTATTCATTTGGGATTGTTCTTCCTTCTTCAAGTGTGCCTGGATTGCTATATACTTTCCTCTTAAGACTGCTTTTGCTGCATTCCACAGAAGTTGGGGCTTAGTGTTGTTGTTGTCATTTGTTTCTATATATTCCTTGATCTCTATTTTGATTTGTTCATTGATAAATTGATTATTTAGTAGCATGTTGTTAAGCCTCCATGTGTTTGTGAGCCTTTTTGTTTTCTTTGTAGAATTTATTTCTACTTTCATACCTTTGTGGTCTGAAAAATTGGTTGGTAGAATTTCAATATTTTGGAATTTACTGAGGCTCTTTTTGTGAGCTAGTACGTGGTCTATTCTGGAGAATGTTCCATGTGCACTTGAGAAGAATGTATATCCTGTTGCTTTTGGATGTAGAGTTCTATAGATGTCTATTAGGTCCATCTGTTCTAGTGTGTTGTTCAGTGCCTGTGTGTCTTTACTTATTTTCTGCCCGGTGGATCTATCCTTTGGGGTGAGTGGTGTGTTGAAGTCTCCTACAATGAATGCATTGCAGTCTATTTCCCTCTTTAGTTCTGTTAGTATTTGCTTCACATATGCTGGTGCTCCTGTATTGGGTGCATATATATTTAGAATGGTTATATCCTCTTGTTGGACTGAGCCCTTTATCATTATGTAGTATCCTTCTTTATCTCTTGTTACTTTCTTTGTTTTGAAGTCTATTTTGTCTGATATTAGTACTGCAACCCCTGCTTTCTTCTCACTGTTGTTTGCCTGAAATATGTTTTTCCATCCCTTGACTTTTAGTCTATGCTTATCTTTGGGTTTAAGGTGAGTTTCTTGTAAGCAGCATATAGATGGGTCTTGCTTTTTTATCCATTCTATTACTCTATGTCTTTTGATTGGTGCACTAAGTCCATTTACATTTAGGGTGACTATTGAGAGATGTGTACTTATTGCCATTGCAGGCTTTAGATTCATGGTTACCAAAGGTTCAAGGTTAGCTTCTTTAGTATCTTACTGCCTAACTTAGCTCGCTTATTGAGCTGTTATATACACTGTCTGGAGATTCTTTTCTTCTCTCCCTTCTTATTCCTCCTCCTCCATTCTTCATATGTTGTGTGTTTTGTTCTGTGCTCTTTTTAGGGGTGCTCCCATCTAGAGCAGTCCCTGTAGGATGCCCTGTAGAGGTGGTTTGTGGGAAGCAAATTCCCTCAGCTTTTGCTTGTCTGGGAATTGTTTAATCTCGCCATCATATTTAAATGATAGTCGTGCTGGATACAGTATCCTTGGTTCAAGGCCCTTCTGTTTCATTGCATTAAGTATATCATGCCATTCTCTTCTGGCCTGTAGGGTTTCTGTCGAGAAGTCTGATGTTAGCCTGATGGGTTTTCCTTTATAGGTGACCTTTTTCTCTCTAGCTGCCTTTAAAACTCTTTCCTTGTCCTTGATCCTTGCCATTTTAATTACTATGTGTCTTGGTGTTGTCCTCCTTGGATCCTTTCTGTTAGGAGTTCTGTGCAATTCCATGGTCTGTTCGATTATTTCCTCCCCCAGTTTGGGGAAGTTTTCAGCAATTATTTCTTCAAAGAGACTTTCTATCCCTTTTCCTCTTCTTCTTCTGGTATCCCTATAATACGAATATTATTCCATTTGTATTGGTCACATATTTCTCTTAGTGTTGTTTCATTCCTGGAGATCCTTTTATCTCTCTCTATGTCAGCTTCTATACATTCCTGTTCTCTGGCTTCTATTCCTTCAATGGCCTCTTGCATCTTATCCATTCTGCTTATAAATCCTTCCAGGGATTGTTTCACTTCTGTGATCTCCTTCCTGACCTCTGTGATCTCCTTCCGGACTTCATCCCACTGCTCTTGCATTTTTCTCTGCATCTCATCCCACTGCTCTTGCATTTTTCTCTGCATCTCATCCCATTGCTCTTGCATTTTTCTCTGCATCTCTGTCAGCATGTTCATGATTTTTATTTTGAATTCTTTTTCAGGAGGACTAGTTAGGTCTGTCTCCCTCTCAGGTGTTGTCTCTGTGATCTTTGTCTGCCTGTAGTTTTGCCTTTTCATGGTGATAGAGATAGTTTGCAGAGCTGGTACCAGTGACCGCTGGAAGAGCTTCCCTTCTTGTTGGTTTGTGGCCTTTTCCTGGGAGAATAGCGACCTCTAGTGGCTTGTGCTGGGCAGCTGTGTGCAGAGAGGGCTTCTGCTTCCTGCCCAGTTGCTTTGGGGTTTATCTCCGCTGTTGCTGTGGGCTTAGCCTGGCTGGGGTTGTTCCTCCAAAATGGTGGAGCCCCGTTGGAGGGGGAGCGGCCGGGGGGCTATTTATCTCCGTAAGGGGCCTCTGTGCTCCCTGCTGCCCAGGGGGTTAGAGTGCCCAGAGTTCCCCAGATACCCTGCCTCTGGTCTAAGTGACCTGTCCTGCCCCTTTAAGACTTCCAAAAAGCACTCTCCAAACCAAAACAACAACAGCAACAATGAGAGAGGGAACAGAAAGAAAAAAAAAGGAAAAAACACGTGATTTTTTTTTTTTTTTTGTCCTCAGGTGCCAGTCCCAGGCACCTGCTCACTGGTCCTGCTGCCCTGTCTCCCTAGCACCAGGGTCCCTGTCCTTTCAAGGCTTCCAAAAAGCACCCACCCACCGGTCCCACAGGGAAGGAACGCTCGATATTCTTTGTCCTCAGGCGCTGGTCCCAGGCACCCGCTCACCAGTCCCGCCGCCCTGCCTCCCTAGCACCGGGGTCCCTGTCCCTTTAAGGCTTCCAAAAAGCACTCGCCAAAAAGAGAGAAAAAAAGGGGAAAAACGCGCGATTTCCTCCGTCCTCAGGTGCCGGTCTCAGGCACCCGCCCACCGGTCCCACAGGGAAAAACACACGATATTCTTTGTCCTCAGGTGCCGGTCCCAGGCACCCACTCACCAGTCCCGCCGCCCTGCCTCCCTAGCACCGGGGTCCCTGTCCCTTTTAGGCTTCCAAAAAGCACTCGCAAAAAAGAGAAAAAAAAAAGGGGAAAAACGCGTGATTTCCTCTGTCCTCAAGTGCCGGTCTCAGGCACCCGCCCCCCAGTCCCGCAGGGAAAAACGTGGGATATTCTTTGTCCTCAGGCGCCGGTCCCAGGCACCCTCTCACCAGTCCCGCCACCCTGCCTCCCTAGCACCGGGGTCCCTGTCCCTTTAAGGCTTCCAAAAAGCGCTCGCCAAAAAGAGAAAAAAAAAAGGGGAAAAACGCGTGATTTCCTCCGTCCTCAGGCGCCGGTCTCAGGCACCTGCCCGCCGGTCCCGCAGGGAGAAACGTGGGATATTCTTTGTCCTCCGGCGCCGGTCCCAGGCACCTGCTCACCGGTCCCGCCACCCTGCCTCCCTAGCAACGGGGGCCCATCCCTTTAAGGCTTCCAAAAGGCACTCGCCAATGAAAAACCGCTCCAGTTTCTTTCCACCCGCCGGGAGCCGGGGGGAGGGGCGCTTGGGTCCCTCTGGGCTGGGGCTTGTATCTTACCCCCTTTGCAAGGCGCTGGGTTCTTGCAGGTGTGGATGTGGTCTGAATGTTGTCCTGTGTCCTGTGGTCTCTATTTTAGGAAGATTTTTCTTTGTTATATTTTCATAGCTCTATGTGTTTTTGGGAGGAGATTTCCACTGCTCTACTCACGCTGCCATCCTGGCTCTGCCCCCTGGGATTTCTAGTTTTAAAATCAGGACAGTCCTCTGCAAACCAGGATGAGTTGGTCCCCAAGACACTGTCATTTTGGGTGGGTGGGGAAAAGAGCAACATGACAGGCAGGCTAGGGAGATACCTGGGGACAGGTAAGGCTGGTAGCGCTGCTGGGCCTGCATGTGTTCTCAGAGAGAAGGTGCAGTTTCACTCTCTTCAGAGGAACTCCAGCCAATCAGGAGTCTCCTAGAATGTTTGAGGACAGTAGCCATTTGCTCCATGACGCCAGTTTTTATGGAGTGACTTCTCTGGGCCTGGCCCTGTGCCATGGACGCTGTCAGGGGGTGGGTAGAAAGTGAACATGGCACAGGCACTTCAGGGGACAGTTAATCACCTGCTGTGTACAGAAGGCCAACTTGGTCTACCCTGGAGGAATGTAAACAGCAACAAACAATTAGTAAACACTTTGGGGCAGAACCAGGCAGAGTTGGCTGTAATGTGAGCAGAATTCAGAAAAGGGAAAAACAAGTGCTGACCAGACAGCACAGAAAGGGATAGAGAGGGGAGAACTTGCCCACCCACCTTAAAGTAGGAATCAACTGGTAGGGGATAGACAAGAGCCATTCTAGGAAGGTGACATGGGATTGGCCTGAAGAGCTGGCCTGAAGAGAACAGCATTTGAAGAGAGTATCTGGCTTGAGTGGCATATGTTCAAAAGCAACAACCTTGAAAATAAAAGTTATTTTACCATCAAAATGGGTTTATTCAGGAATGGCAGAGGGATTTCAATTCAGGATATACAAGCTATGTCAAAACCATGGACAAGTTTAGAGATCAGAGAAGAGGAACATTACTTTATAGAAAAGAGGAGGAAGTTGGGAGGGGCTGCTTACAACAACGGAAGTCTGTGGGAGGAAGTGTGCGTGCAGGGTGGTGACAGCTTTCCATTGGCTGACTTGCGGCAGTCTCTCATTGGCTGGACTGTTGCCGGGCAAGGAGAAGAATCTTCCTCATTCCTCCTGGGGTGGTAAAGTAGGCACTTTCCTAGTGGGTTCACATTTGAGTTGATAGAGCTGATAGCTACCCTTTATGGCTTCACTCAGTCTCATAAAAAGGAAGGAGATGAGTTGCTGGGAAAAGGACAGGTGAGGGAAGGAAGAAGTAAAAGAGGAGAGGAAAGGAATGGAGGGCAAAGAAGGAGGAAGGAAGGAAGGAGGGTACAACAGATTGTGGGAGTTTCCAAATATCAAGCATTGTTCTTTGTGTTTCACCTATAACATCTAATTAATTCTCACCCAGCCTGGAGGAGGGGAAGGTACTGTTATCCTTACATTTTAACTGAGGAAGGAGCTGCACTAGAAGTTCAGGTATTTTGCTGGTCACAACTTCAGAGTAATGTAATTTGAACTTGCACTTGAATAACATTCCAGCAGAAAAATCTAAGGAAAATGGTATTTTATCTGACTTAATACAGTCTAGGATACAGGAAAGATCAGAAGGGCTAAAATCCTAGGTTCAGAGACCCAGAAGAGAGTTGCTACAGAGATGGGGGTGGGGAGCTCTGAGACCTGGACAAGAATGATTTCAAAGAGGAGGCACCGGGCTGGGAGATAGACTGCTGTTCCGGTAAAGGGTAAGAATCTGGTTTCCATCTTGCCTATCTTGAAAGATGCCGGGACCATTAACTGGATCCAGTTTGAGAAACCTTTATTCACCTAAACTTGTCTGTGTCTTGGGACAGGTTACTTAGCTTCTCTGAGCCTCAGTTTCCTCATCTGTCATATGGGAGTAGTGATAGGACATCTGAGGGGTGTTTGAGAGAATTAAATTGATAATGGCCACAGATGGCTTAGGACCAGACTTGAAATCAGGGCAGGTATTCAATGAGTGCTCACTGTTATCAGTTTTGAAAAATCACCTTAGAAATTGCTGATTTTGGAGGACATTTCCTTCAAAAGTATTCTTGTTCAATCAGGAAAGGATGGGCTAGTTTATTCTCTCTCCTACTTGGCTGTAATAACCTTTCTTCATGTGGACCGCAATTCCAGCCTATTGAACTTCCAAGCCTGCTATGGGATTCTCCCACTGCATGGAATTCACTCTCCCCTGGGTGACAGTGGACAAAAGACAGCCAGCGACTGCTCTGGCTCCCTCAGTGCCAACTGCAAAGGTCAGAAAGGAGATTAGCCTCTTAACTTTTACAAGCAGAGGCCTTTGGTGTCATTTCTTGAAAAGAAAGCAGTTCCAAGATCTCTGTACCTGACTATTTGGGTTATCAGAGGTCTGGTTCATCATGTAGAATGTGTTCTAAGACAAGGTAGCTATGCCATTGTCAAGGTGCTCATGGCTCTCCAGATGCTCTTCCTTCTGGACCTTTCCCCAAGAGGCGGGGGCAACTCCCAGGCACAAATGCCAGGCCAGGGCCCTGCTGTTTTGTCTCCTGGCTGAAGATCTGTTTGCTTTTGCAATTAAGAAAATGACTTCAGTTGTTAATTTTCACTTGGAATAGATATAGGGGGCGTTACTTTTGGGGAAAAAAAATCTGTGGCTCTTTAAGGACTATACAGCTTGGCATGAAAATCACACTAATTGAACCTTGTTAAAAAGTACCCTAAATTCCATAATTGTCTGTTCTGCTGTGCTCCAGTTTGGAAGAGTAATGATGATGAGGTTGATGATGATAATGACAATAATAGCTGCATTTATTGGGTGCCCAGGAGACTCAAATGTATTACACCAAGATCCTGCAAAGTGTAGATATCTTTATCCCTATTTTTAAAATGGAGAAACTGAGGGTGGGCAGAACAAATGCATTGTCCCATCCATATCATTAATGAGGAGTGGGGCCAAAGTTCACACTGGCCCTTCCTGGCTGTAGGGCCTACATCCCTTCCCCTTGACCATGTTACCCAAGGCAGACCTGATGTGCTCAAAATGGAAACTTTACTGGGCAAATGGAAAGAATTGTACATTTTTATAAGTGTACAGAATTACTCAAAATCAGGAAGTCTGATATCTATTTAAATATTTCACTTTAAGTCAAAAAATAGATCAAGAGGCTTGGGGAGGACTTTACTGCCCACACTCAGGGCTTTTCTCTCTCCATCTGCCTCTCTCTCATCCACCTTCTGTTCTCGTCCCTCCGGTTAGATGTCAGTCTCTGTGGGTGACGTCTCGGGTGAGAATTTCTGAGCTTTTGAAAGGAAAAGTTTCCTGGGTGCTGGCCCAGGAAAGAAAGAGCAGGGTGGGGCTGGAGGCATGTTCTGAAGAGGATCAGGCTCCAGGTACCTGGAAGGAGCTGGATTTGGGCCTCCAGTCCTTTTTTGAGTGCTTTCTGTACCCCGGGAGCTCTGCTACGGCCTGTGGGTGCACCCCAGGGGAGTGAAGGTGGGTCCCTGCCTCCAGACACTGGTCATCTTAGGGTTAGTGAGACTCCAGCTGTAGCATCTGCTTTCACATGGGAGCAAGAAAAAGATCCATAAGAGCGTTCCCCACCATTCCCACAAGGCCTTCTCCCTGGGATGGGACAACTTCCCCAGCCCTGACCTTCTCCAAAAGACAGGCCTTGTCACAGAGACGTGGTGGGTGCAGGCTGGGTGGCATGGTGCAGCCACTGCTCCCACATCTCTGTTCCTCAAGCACTAGCTATGCCACGTGCTGTGTGCTGATGGTCAGTACCCCTCAGGCGCTCACATACCGTGAGAGGTGCTCATCAAAGGCTGGAGTCAGTTGCACAAGCAAAAACATGGGTGTGACGGGGAAGGGAGCACTGGCCTCCGAGGACAAGTCAAGCGTGGACACAACGGAACCTGGGAGGCTGGCTGTTGAGCCACAAGCCCAAGATCATTGTATTTGGCCACACAGCGTGTGTCTGACCGCCAGCTCCCAAGCGTGTGAGGCCATCGTGCTTTTGGCAAAGGACACAGGAAGAATTCAGGGAAATCGTAGGTGGGAGTTGGAGGGAGGGAGTCATCTCCCATCTGGCTGTCTCGAACTCTTTCTCCCTGGCTGTGAGGCACCCAGCCTCCTGCTGGGTCAGCTGGCACCAGAAGAGAGTAGTCCTGGCGCGTCCTTTAGACCACATTGTTCTTCTCGGAGGAGAACTGGTTTTGGTGGCTGCCCTTGGCCGCCCACCTCAAACTCTATCTTCTGAGTCTTGCGTCCTCTGGTCAGCTACTGTTTTTATTCAGCTGAAGTTCCTCTGGAATGTTGGAAACAGAGTAGCCCATCATTATGCATGGGTTTTCTCCACATCCCTATGATGGAGCCAAATGAGCTGTTTGTTTCAATTCCCTCCTGGTTTTCTGCAGTGACTGGAATACTCCCTGCACATAGGGTGCACATCCCACCTCCTGGGTTGGAAGCCGGATATTGTCCCCAGAAAGGGGAGAATTAGAATATTACCAATTCATTATCTCTTCCTTTAAGTTCCCTCCACCCCTCAACTTGTTTTTCATTACATTTGAGCAGCATAGGAAAGGTGCTTATTTTATAGGATGAGTTTACCATTTGGGCCCACATAGAATTGTCTGGAAAGTAGGTAGAGCCATGAAGGTGAGGAATCAAGGTGGTGGGTACGTGGCCTGCTCAGGGGGAAGAGGAGGGTGGAGAGCTGCGGGGCCACCAAATTAACTTGAATGGGACGGGGCCATCACCCCATTGTGAGGTCGAGGCATCCACTTGGCCCCTCGAAGTGGAAGGTGGAAGTGTGGGTGACACGCCTTATCCAGCTCAGCACTGGAAAGGTCATTTGCCTGAAGCAAAAAAGCAGTGAGAGGAAAAAAAAATTCCCCACCATTCTGAGTAGGTGTGCAAAGAGGTGGAGGGAGGGGCTCTGTAGGAACCTTTGGGCACTTATGCCTCGGGCTCTGAGGGCCTCTGCGAGGGGAGGTGGGCGCGGGCCAGCACCCAGCAGAATCACCGTCGTTTTCAAGGGCTGCAGCTGGTCTCAGTTGCAGACGGATTTCTCGGAACATGTTAGGGGCATTCATGTTTTCCTTTTGAGAATTATCATCACTGGCACTCAGAAAAGTTGAATTTGAAAGGCAGACATCCAATTCTGGGTTATTCAAGTGCCTGGATCTTTAGTGGCAACAAAAGATGCTCTCATCTCTCAAACTGCTTAATCTGATTTTATCAGAAATGTGTACATACAAAAATTTCCCCCGTAGGCTGAGAACTCTGCTGAGAAATTTTAGCTCAGAGGGTAATTAGCCTGGGAGAATGATCAGCAATGGAAAATAAAACTTCATACCAGAAAATGTCCCAATTATGGCGATGGTGTCAGCTATTCACTCCTAGTAAGTATGAATTTATCCTCTCATCTTGTCCGGTTAATGAATGTGACCGAGGTGATAGTCTCCCAGTATTGCTCAATAATGGGCTGCGGAGATGGCATATCTTTGCCTTTATTTTTACTGGCACGTCCTAGCACTGAAGCACATTAAAGTAATAAAATTAGGCAGCTCGGCATCCCAGTCACTCCCACCATGTTCCCGTAACCCCCTCATTTACAGCAGAATGAGACAGAAAAGATTTTTTTTCAGAGCAATTTAAGATGAGGCAACCCTGGGTATGGAAATCGTGTTTTATTGGCAGTGGTAGCAGCTGGCTGATTCTTCTCAGTGCTAAGAGCCTCAGTCCACTGGCCAGGCTGGGTTAGAAGGGTTCGACTTTGAGGCCACATGGGGGGAAATGTACAGTAGCCACTTTCATCGCTATCTTCTGAGCTGAGGGCCCCGTGGCCGTATTGACCAGCTTCCCACCCTCCACCACATGTTTCTCCCCTATGTGCAGTTCCCGGAAGGAGCCGGTTAAGTTTAAGCTTTGACAAAGTTGGATGACAAAGGCGGGTTTTATTTAAAAATAATATATATATATTTGCATTAATCCTAACCTCTTTAGCTCTCCTAAAGAAGTAGCTGCCAGGATTCAGGAAATGGCCAAAGAACAGTTTCATGGGAAAACAAGAGCTTGAGTTGGAGAGAGTTAGACACCCGGAGCAAGGCAGTGAGACCTGAGCAGTGTAATTATTCTCCCGATGCCGCGGGCGGCAGAAAGCGGCTGGCTGCAGAGCGGCGGGTCCCAGACACAGAGCTCTTTGTCAAGGTGCGCTTGATCAGGACACCCGGCCACCGCAAAGCGCGCTCGGGCTCAGCTGGGATTTTGCTGCACTCAGAATGAGTTTTAACAGGATTATCAAGGTTAGAGAGGCAGGGGAGAAAGGGAAAGAGAACAATTGCTTCACTCTGCAGAACTTATCTTAGATTTTACTGTGCTTAATGTAACTACTATGAAAATAAGAGGTTTAAAAGCTGCGGAACAAGTCAGGACTGGCCCAAATATGTGGCTTGGTGTCCCTGCACTTTCATCTCCCCCTTCCCTCTTTTCCTTGGCTTAACTCTGCCCAGACCTGCAATGCTTCAGAAAGCACCACGATTTTAGAGGAATCCTGGGCAGCAAGCAAGAATTAATATTTTTACTTACCTTGACTTCCTTTCTCTTTTGTATTGAAGTAAAACGTGCATTTAAGGTACCCAAACCTTAAGACTTTGCCAGTTGAATTTACCTGTGTAGCCACCACCCAGTTCGAGATAAGGGAACGTTTCCACCACCCAGAAGGCTCCCTCCCATCCTTCCCAGACAACACCCAGCTTCCAGGGGCAGCTGTTATTCTGACTTCCATCACATAGAGAGGTTTGCCTGTGTCTGAACTTCACCTACACTGAACTACACAGGACTCTTTTGAGTTAACATTATGCATGAGTGATTCATCTGTGTCTTACAGTCATAGCTCATTCTTTTCCCGTTGTGTTGTACCAACCTAACATATGGATATGCTACAACTTATTTACTTATTCTCCTCTTGATGGTATCTGCGTTGTTCCAGGTTTGGGCTATCATACTAAAGCTACTGAGAACATTCTTTTCAGTGTCTTTTGTGCCTGTAGGCACTCCTTTCTTTTGGGAGTGGAATTGCTGTGCCATGGGGTTTATGAGCTTTGGTGGATAACTGCTCAACAGTTTCCAAAGTAGTCAGACCAATTTGTGCTCTGACCAGCAGGGAATGGGAATTCAGTTGTTCTGCATTCTTGTCCACACTTGGTATAGTCACACTTTTCATTTTAGCCATTCTGGAGTTTGTGCAGAGGTATCTCTGCCCTGCTGGCTAATGATGTAAAGCCGTTTTTCATGTGCTTATTGGCCTTTTGGATTTTGTCTTTAGTGAAGCAGCTGATAAAGTCCTTTAAAGTTTGGATTGTGGGTCTCTTACCCTTTTAATCTGTAGGGACATTCTGTTATTAGCAGCCTCTCCCGGTGGCTTAAGGACACTTATGCTAGAGAAACACCTCTCTGAAGTACTCCTTAAGTTGTCTATTGTCTTGAGGGCTCAATTTTCTGCTTTTTTCAATTCCCAGAGCAGTAGCTCACTTTCTGCCTTGTGTACCTCTGTTGTTCTGGTTGCAGACACAGTGCATTCCTCTCAACTTTCTTTTAGCTCCACATGGCAGAAGTGGACTTTGTGGATTAAATAAGGCTGTTTTGTCCCTGAAGTCTGGCTAACTGTGATGCCTACAGTCTGGAGAGCATGGCCCAGCCGCCTCCTTCCTCTCCAGGAGCATCTATCAGCACTGTAACCTTGTCAGAGGTGTGTGGACTGGAGGAAGATGGGAAGAGGAAAAAGAGTTTTGGCACTTCCTCTGTTAGCTTTGGTTCCCCCACTCCATTTCCCAGGAAGTGAGGCCCCCATACACTTGTCTTCCCCAACACCAGCCCACCTCCTTGGGCAGCAGCCCACGAGGAGGAGGATGTACCTTCAGTATGCTTCTATGCCTGTGTTAAGAGATGTGTGCATGTGCATGTGACCTGCTTTGGGTCAGCAGGATGACCTCATATCCTTCCACCCTTGATGCCAACTAATAATCTTCTTTCTGGGTACAAATGTTCCCCATCTCTCTACTGGCCCATGAATCAGATGCAGGGGCATAAACCATTTTATGGTGTTCAGGGTTTTAGAGCACACAGAGTTCACCTCTCTCACTCTGCAGAGGAGCATAGCAGAAACTGTCACGTGGTGTCTTGGTGGGAGAGTCTGCTGGTCCGTTTGGAGGCATGGTCATCCTGAGAGAGAGGTGATCATGG
This sequence comes from Manis javanica, assembly GCF_040802235.1. NCBI lineage: Eukaryota > Metazoa > Chordata > Mammalia > Pholidota > Manidae > Manis > Manis javanica. The sequence goes on along the minus strand of NC_133158.1, from coordinate 49,572,570 downwards.
AACAGAGCGGAAAAGAGCCCGTCTCTCTCCTTTCCCAGTGCTGATAGAGGGAGTTCCCTCTTGCCACGCCTCCCACGGTGAACTGCTGCTCAGAGGCCCAGCGTGGCAGGAAGTGGTGAGAGGTGGGAAGGAAGAAAGTCAGTGCTAGGTGTGTGTGCGTTCTCTCCTCCCTCACACCCACCTCCACAGAGGTTACAGGGACTGAGCAAAAAGGCCTCAGAAGGAGAGTTACAGTATCATGACCATTAACACAAATTTTGCAGTGACTTGCATTATGGAATCTGGCATTTACTTCGTGAGACTGGCTCTGACAGATTTCTCTTTCTACTTGTAGGCTGGTTGTGATGGTGAGAGTATTGGAAACTGCCCATTTTCTCAGCGTCTCTTTATGATTCTCTGGCTAAAGGGAGTTATATTTAATGTGACAACAGTGGACCTGAAAAGGTACAACAAGGTTTCTGCATTATTGAAGTAGCTGTACTCAATTCCCTCCCTCCCTCCACCTACCCACCCACACACACACACACTGCAGGGACCTGTGGGTGATATCAGGGCAGCTCCACCCTCTGCCAGGACCCTGCACTGAAGCTTGAGTGTGGGCTAAGCAGTAATAATAGGACCATGTCAACCGTTATTGGGGAGCAGCTGGTGCGGGTGCCCTCAGGAACCTGCCCTCCCAGTTCCCAGCCCACTGTGAGCCTCTCAGAAGGTATCCGAGTGCAGCTGCTGGCTGGTAACACTGGGGAACGCTCACCTCTGTATCCAGAAAAAGGGCCACATGTTCATTGCCAGGAAGACGTTTGGTAACCTTACACTCTCCTTTGAAAAGCTCAGGGATTGTTCCTCTTAAACGGGGGAGGACACGGCTAAGCCTTGGAAATCCGAACACGGCGGCCGCGTGTCAGTACTGCTTTCCACTCCCACCCAGGAAACCTGCCGACCTGCAGAACCTGGCTCCCGGAACAAACCCCCCATTTATGACCTTTGATGGGGAAGTCAAGATGGATGTGAACAAGATCGAGGAGTTCTTAGAGGAGAAATTAGCTCCCCCAAGGTAGGCCCCATCAAACTGGCACTCACAGCTCAGCTGTCACTTTTCCACTTCACAGACGACTTGAAAGCCCTCGGCTTTGGTGTTTGGTTTTTTGCGGCCATGGACCTACTTCCGTAGCTGAACCGGTGGTGTGCCACAGAAAACAGAGCCAGATTAGAAACCTTGAGTTAGGGTGGCCTGGATTTCTTTACTCCGCACCTGCATTTTGGCAGTCAAGGTTTGGCGGCAGGAAGTGGGGAGGAGGTGGGCGGCCACCACGTGGGCTGGCCCTTCCTTGGGTACCCCTGTGGACGGTAGGAGCGCGTGCCTGCCCGTGACATCACGGGGTGCCGGGCCTGATGCGCAGGAACGTTCTAGTCCTTCACCTTCATTTTACTGGGAGGGAGCTAAGCCGGGTGGGTCTCTGTGGTCCAGGGTGAGAACAGTCAAGTGCTTGCCCTCCAGACTGTGGCTTCTGAAAATTAGAGATGAAAAGAGTAAGAAAATGTTCAAGGGGAAGTTTTTATTTTTATATCCATTCAGAGAAGGACATATTTCCTTCGTTGTATTATCCTCACTCCAACATTGCTTATCTGGGAAACTTCAATTTTTAATTTTTTCAGGTACCCTAAGCTGGGGACCCAACACCCTGAATCAAACTCTGCAGGAAATGATGTGTTTGCTAAATTCTCAGCATTTATAAAAAACACCAAGAAGGATACACATGAGAGTGAGTACTTCCCGTCCTGTTTTCTGTATTCATTGTGGACCTCCACTTGGCCTCTGGTGTGACTTCTTACCAGATCCTGGGACTTCCGACTCATTTCATGGGGAGTAGGGGCCTATGTCCAGAAATAAGGAGAAAAGTACCTCCGACTTTGAATCTGTATGTGGGTTTCTTCTAGAAGTTGGAAGCCCAGAAAAATGACATTTTTAGGGGACAATGATCACCACTAGGAGTTCCCTGCTATACCATGGGAATCAGTTTAAATGAAGCTTCTGCCAGCACTTAGCTCCTTGTGGGCTTCCCTTTGAGAGCTTTGAATAAATGATTGCTTCTAGGAGTGGCAGTGCTGTGTAGACAGCAGAATTATTTTCCAGGGAGGACTGAGAGCTTTATTCAGATCTTGAAAATCCACATCTTTCCTTTCCTGCTCTGCAGGGTTGAATGGCTGTGTCTGGAAGGAAGGGAGACAAACTCCTTCTTTCTTATCTGGAGAAAGGGGACACTAATTTGTGTGGCTTATCTCCATCATTTGTTTGCCATTCTGTTTTAGTTTATGAAAAGAACCTGTTAAAGGCTCTGAAGAAGCTGGATAATTACTTGAATAGCCCTCTTCCAGATGAAATCGATACCTACAGCACCGAGGAAGTTACTGTTTCTGGAAGGAAGTTCCTGGATGGTGATGAGCTCACGCTAGCCGACTGTAACCTCTTACCCAAGCTTCATATTATTAAGGTTTGTCCTGCCTCCTCCCACAGGTGCTGAATATAGCAAAGGGGCTTTGTTTTCTTTTGTTTTGACTTGTGTTTTGGCCAGACATTGCAACAATCTCACATGTGGACATGTGAATTACAAAGTGTGGCTTGTTTCTGGTTGAGTGGCCAAACCCTATTAAAGATCCATGAGCAGTTGTGGGTCTTCTTCAAATATTCTCAAGAGGTGGCATCTGGGAACTTGGTCCTGGTCCTTCCATCTTTACTGCTTCTCTTTTCAAGTCTGACTTACATGGACTAAGGAAAAGTTATGTGCAAGCAACTTGAGAGGCTACATTGATCATAACTGGCATTTAGTGCTTGGGGCTCAGAGATGGTGGAATCTGGGGTATTACTGTGTGAGCTCAGTCAACTGCTGGTAATTGGCAGCAGAAACAGAACCTTGTCTGGAGAAGGCAGAGGCGTGTCTTCTTTGCTCTTGACCTCGACCCCTTACAGCTAGAGAGCAGCCGACAGCTCCTTGGCTGGGCCTATGCCAGATTTGGCATCGTGTCTTCCCAAATGATTGGCCATGAAATTAGCATCACAAGTCTTTATGATTAGGGTTTAAAGGCTCCCTATACCAGTGGTTCTCAAACAGGAAGCATAAGAATTGTTCAGAAAGCTTTTTAGAAATGTAAATCCCCTGGTCTAGCCCCTCACCACTAAATCGAAACTTCTGGGGGTGACCCTGAGATTTGGAGGCAGATGGCCCCACACTTGAGCTCTCAGTAGTGCCCCCAGCCTTTAGAGCACTTATAGGTGTTCATTGTTATTATCATTATCACTATTGCTATGTCCTGGGCCCTCAGTAGCCTCAGATGCCCCAGGAAGAAGCCCAACCCTTGTTCTGGGCCATCTTGATTATTAATCTTACTGGTTCCAGAGCTAGGTCCTTCATATAAGGATGGGAGGTGGGAGAGAAGACACAGGGAAATACAAGCCAAGGACCCTGTGTTCTAGCACACATTCAATTGGCATTTAGAAATCTACCGATCAGTCCCCATAACCCATGACATTGGTGCTTTTGTGTGCCACCAGCCTGCATGGGTGGTGACTCATGTCCTTGCCCTGCCTTGCTCATCCTGACATTCTTCTTCCTTTCCTGTTCCTCTCCCACTCCTTGTCCCCTTCTTCTTCTTTCTTCTGTCTTCCTGGACCCAAGGGGTTCCACCTTGAAATCCAGGCCTTTAAGATGTTGCTGATCCCTCAAGTCAATGTTCTTTTCGATGACTCTGCAGTGCTTGGACATCTAAAGGAGAAGGAAAGCCGAGCCTTCCAAGACCTCCTGCATTTGGAAGTGCTTTTCCAACAAGGCATTGATGGAGTTGTGTTCTGGTTTAGTCCCGTTAGTGAATGTATTCTAGTCATTCCTGTGGTTACTGTATGATCACAGAAGTACATAGAGTTTGGGGAAGAGTGAGAGAAATACCCCAGGAATGCAACATCAGTTGCTACTTCTTTAGCTTTTATAAAAAAAGACTTTTAAATTTCAGTAGAAGGGGTAATCCTGAGAGTAAAATAAAGCAGTCCATGGCTCCAATATAAGACCTAACAGCAAAATCTTCAAAGCCATTTAGCTCTCAAAATACTGAATAGCTTAATAATCTTCCAGGATAGAGCACTTCTGAAAGGAAATGAGAATCAGTCTAAAGGAATTTATGGTAAAAGATGAGAGAGGAAAGGAATTTATAATTTATTCCCCTTCCTGAAACCAAAAAAAAAAAAAAGAAAAAATAGAGCATTAGCTTTATCTGTCATAAAACCAGAAAAGGACAGATCACTTCCTCAAAGACTAAGAAATTTCATCCAGTGAGAGCTGCCACAGGGAAGACACGCTTCCCTATATTTTTGGCAAGGCGCAGCTCTCTGTAAAAGTACAGTCCTGAAATTCCCAGACCATACTTCTGTGAGGACGAGGGCATGGAGGAGGCCTTGGAGAAGCAGGAAACATCCCTACAGAGATGACTTTTGAGCTGAGATCTCTGGGGAGGTAGAGTTGAAGGGGGAACTAGACAGGGCTGTATTCTGCCACCTGTCCCTTAATGCAAAGGAACAGAGAGGGGAGATGACATTCTGCTTTGTGGCTGCTGAACAGAGGAAAGAAAGAAGCCTTGAGCCAGTCAGGAGAGAGACTGTAAATTGCCTGAACTTCATTTTAGCCATGGTGACTCCTGCTTAATCTGCGAGCCTCAGAATAGAGGAGGCTCTAACCCTAACCCTAGCCCTGACCCTGACCATGACCTTAATGTGTCCTGAGGTAGAGTAGAGAGCCATGTTTGGTGAAAGAGCGTGTGAGGGTAAATATCGAACTGAGATACCGTCTTCCCTGTTTCCCTTCACTTTCCTTGCTATTTTTAAAAAATGGTAGGTCCAGTAGATCTGCCACATTGAAAGATAACTACTAACCAGAAAGAATCCAAATGGGACCCCTATGTGAATAGAGATGATCAGAAAGAGAGGGGAAGAAGGATAAAGAGAAGGAACAAGAGAGGAAAAGACAGATGAGAATACATATCTGATGAAGAATTGTTCCAGTCCATGAAAGAACATTCTGGACAAAACTTCTCTACAGCCTCAAAGAAATGAAAGAGAACATGAATCTTTTGAGAAAAAGCTTAAAGACAAGACTCAAGATGTAAAAAAAAAATGGAATATCATAAAGAAAATGAAAATCAGGTGGGCAGAACTCAAGAAAAAAATCCTTAAAGATAAATAAAATAATTGCAGAAATAAAAGTTCGAAGTAGCAAGAAGCAGAAAAAGATATTGCAGAAATTTGGAGGGCAGGCCCAAGGAAATCATCCAAAATCAAAAGAAGAGCCAGAGATAAAGGGGAGTAGAGAGATCCCAGATGTACATAATCAGGGACAAGAAGACAGGAAAGGACAACGACAGGGAAGGGCTCAAAGGGAAAAGGAATTTCAACTGCAGGATGACCTGAACCTTCAGTATGAACAATATGCCATGACTGGAAAAATATAGCCGCAGGCTAATCAATACACTAGGGCACATTTGATAAATTACTGAACTTTGAGGATAAAAAGGAGCACTTTGGGAGTCTAGACAGAGGAAATAACAGCTGCTAATAATAACTTGTAAAGACACCTATATAGGGAAGAAATTCAGATTGGCTTCATATGTCTCCATGACAACATTAAAAACCAGAAAACAGTGGTCTAATAGTTGTAGAGAATTAAGGGAAAGGATATATGTGATGTAAGAATAGTATATCCAGGTAAATTGTTTTTATCTGGACTTCTGGTCTCAGTAAAATAAGCTCTCCTGAGCCATTTTTTTAAAGACAAAATTGCTCTGTGATGAAAAAATAATATGATAATTAAAATGAGAATCCAGGAACAGAGAAGATGTGTGATAAAGAGACTGGTGATAAACACAGAACCTGTTTAAGACTAAAGCCAGAATTAAGACTAAACAACAGTGGGAATTCTAGTTATAGGACACAGTCAGAATATAATAAATGTGAATGCTTGTACCACCGATGGGAGAGGGATAAGGGAGAAGAAATGGAAAAAGGTATAGTTGTGCCAATTTCCTCATGTGTCATTATCAGGACTAGATAGGTATCATCTGAAGTTGGTAGGTCAAGAAATACAGAATTCCTATTATTTAAGTTATATAGGAAACCACTGGAAGAGTTAAAACAGACTGTAAGCCTTCTAAATTACCAGACAGGGAAACACACATGCAAATGCATAAATATACACAGAAGGACAGAAAACAAAGTTAGCCTTAAATTCAGAAAATATAACAAAAACAAGATCACCTCTATTAGAGGCATACACTTAATACGTTTACTCAGAAATGTTAACATAAAAATATAAGCAAAGATCAACCAGGCAAATGCAGACAAAAGGAAAACAGAATTCTTAGCATTAACATCAGGAAGGTGGAATTCAAGAAAAAGACGTTAAACAGTTTAAGAGTGTTATATGAGCGTATTTTGCTGCATCAATGGCTGCTGGTCTCCAAAATCTGAGAAGTTAGATTGCAAAGATCTTCTCATTGGTGGTAAGTCCTGTGCTCACTTCATCCAGACATCCCAGGGACCAATAATAGGGGGCAACAAAGAAGAACTGGCCTTTGTAGCCCTGGGTCCCCAGGTGTATCCCAATTTTGGGTGTACCCCAAAATTTGCATGTTGCAATCCTAATCTCCAGCGACTCAGAATGTGACCTTATTTGGACATAGGGTCTTCACAGTGTAATTAATTAAGATTAATTAATTAAAAGGTCATTTGGAATAGAATGGGCCTTCAATTCAATGTGGCTGGTATCCTTGTACAAAGGGAAATCTGGACACAGGTGCACACATGGAAAACACCTGGTGAAGATCACAGTTAGGCTGCCACAAGCCAAGGGACTACCAGAGGCCAAGGGAGAGGCCTGGAGCACAGCCTCCACCAGAGCCTTCACCTCCATCTTCAGGCCCTGCTGACACTTCCATCTTCTTAATTCCTGGCCTTCAGGACTGTGAGAAAATAAATTTCTGTTGTTCTAAGCCAATCAGATTGTAGAGGTTTGTTAAGGCAGCCCTAGGAATCTGGTGTAGCCCCCAGCAGCAGACAGCCTCCTATGTGATGAATTCTGCAACAGCATCCGTCAAGTCAAAGGGAACATCACGCACCATTGTGTTTCCCCTGCTGCTTGTCCCAAGCTCCCATGAGAATAAGGACTGGTGTCCGTTTTGGTCACGACTCAATCCTCTGTGTGTGTGGTAGACCCTCAATCTAGATGATCTCCATGGCAGGATGGTGACAATCTGGAGGGATGACATACACAGCTATTTGGGATCTCAGAAGGGGGGGGGCTCAGCAAGTAGGGAGGAGAGGGCACTTCACAGAGAGCCTGGCACAATCTAAACTGTAGATCTGTCATGAATCTTTAGGCACCAAATAACACAGCAGAGAAACACACCAAGACAAAAGTGCCAGAAACACAAGGAGAAATTCACCAGAGTACACAGCAAATTTGTGCCGGTGGATCACAAGGACTGTATGTACTCACCTGATGGGTAGGATTGTATGGAGTCACTGTCATGAGTCCAGGGCCTGCATAACCTTTCCCGTATTCAATATATACCTTAGGCAAAGTCCAAGAGCAAGTTGGAGTAGCCTGCATAAATGTGGGCTGACATCAGGACTTGAAAATATATTGCACGCCTCAAAAGACAGGATTGTCTGACCTAATTGCCTACATTGATGGGTTTTCTCTTCGCTGATTATTTCCTCTTGATTTTCAGATCGTGGCAAAGAGATACAGAGATTTTGAATTTCCTCCTGAAATGACTGGCATCTGGCGATACTTGAACAATGCTTATGCTAGGGATGAGTTCACAAATACATGTCCAGCTGACCAGGAGATTGAACGTGCGTACTCAGATGTTGCAAAAAGAATGAAGTGAAGCTGGGTGTACTCTGTTTTTTCTCAGTATGAAAAGAGTGCATTCTCTGTGTTTCCTTCCAATAACTGTGACACCCATGTTTTGCTAATGCCGTATCATAATGAGATCAACTCAGCACCAAATGATACGGGTCCTGGTAACTGGTCAGCTCATTTTGTGTATCTGAATAATACCAGTCTTTGTTGTTATTTCCACCAATTGTCCAGTTTATGTTAATTTATATCTTTGACACTCACTGATATTGTCACCCATGCTATTTAGGGCATGTATTTTTGCCTTTTAAGTTTTAAAGCAAATTGGATTTGGGTTCAATTCCTCCTTCAATTTTTAAAAAATTTGTCTTTCATTATCAGGGGTACCCTGTTTTTCTCCTCTAAGAGAGTAGCTCAGTTATTTTTCAGAATGAAAATACTGTTTCTGTAATTATAAAATGATACATCCCTATTTTGATACTTTAAATCAATGTCAGAGAGTACACAAAAGCAAGAAAGAAAATCATCTAATATTTCACAAACTATTGATAACTCATTGAAGAGCATCTTCCAAATCTTCAGTCTCACACACTCATTTGCACCACATACAATTCCATTCATATGTGGCGTTGCGTTACTTTATTTTAAAGAGCGGGCGAGTGGACCTCTTGCTAATGACTCAATCCTCCGTAGAGGACCTAAAACAAAAAGATTCAGCATTGAGGAGCTAGGCATTATGCCAGGGATCAGGTTTCCCAGGGGCAGAGCCCTACAGATTCCACAGACCTACAGGGTCCAGCAGGGACCCACGGGCACCGAAAGCCGGCGAGGATCCCCACCCTGCTTGTCACCACCTCACTGATGCCATGGCCTCTGGTTCCAGGGCAGGCCACTGAAGAGACTGCCTGTCTGTGTCTCCCATTCCAGCTTTCTTTCCGGCGCCTTCTCTTGCTCCCTCTCGTCTCATGGAGACCATGCCTTCATGAGGACTCTCAGTGTCTCTGCAAGGTGGAGAGTCCCCCTGCCCTGTGGGAAACGAGACTCAAGCACACCTGGATTCCTTCTAGTGGCCACTGCCTCTGAGAGCCAATGCTGCAGCTCTTCAGCGATGGTGTGCTGCGGGGTAGTCTGATTTTTGTTGCCTCTCTGCCCTTTATGGGATCATTTCAAGGGCATCCAGGGAAAATCCAGAGACTAAATTCATGGTGGCTACTCCAGGACAGTTCTGGTAAATAGTCAAGTTGGGGAGGAAGTGGAAACTATCGACTCAAAAATTTTCTGGTTTGCCTGCGGCTTGCCCTCCACATCCCGGCAGCCAGCTTCTCATCGGCAGCGGCGTGTGGGCTGGGCTGCTGGGCTTCAGCTTGAGGTGTGGAAGACAGACTGAGAGGCTGTTCAGATATGCATCGAGACCTCGCAGGGTTTGAGCATGATCTGCCAGGCTGGGTTCTTCTGACCTTTCCACTCCTCTTCCAGAAACCCTCCTGTAAAGCTGCTTGTAGCATGTGGTTGATGCTAAGATGCTCATTAAAAAAAAAGGATACATCTGCTCTATGGGCGGTTCACTTGGGAAAGAGTAAAATGCAGTAACAGTAACTGTTCTAGGATTTAGTGAAAAATGTCTAGGAAGAGAAACAAAGTCCTTAATATGGTGGCCACTTCCTGTTCTCTCCTACTGAATGCTACAGTTTTACATAGTGATGACCAACCCTGCTTTCTGTTAACTGTGTCTTTTTGGAGATTGTACCTAACATATATCACCATTACTCATGTTTCACATCTGTTTAGGAGTCATATTTTTGAGGCTAGTTTTATAAAATTACATTTAAATCTGGTAAATGAATAGACTACCATTTGTCCCTGAGGTGAACTTTGTACTTCTAGAGGTTAAAATGATCTACATAAACTTAAAAATTAAACAAATTATAAAAATGTTTATGTGAAACCAGTATCTTTAATTTTTTTTTAACTTTGCATTCCTCACTTAGATTTTAAAGAAAAAAAAAGGAAGAGTGGACGTGGGCTCCTTTTAGAATGACAAGAGCAACTTTCAACCAGAGATCACCGGTATCTGAATTAGAGATAGTCTGTATCTGAATCGTGAACTACAAAGACATTTTAACAGAGCCTTGAAGGGAGTCCGAGAGGACACGTGTGAGCTGCCCCTCCCTGTCCAGGTGGCTGCAGAAGAGGCCCCGCAGCTGCTGCATTTTTGAGCAGAGTTGTAGGAAAGCAGATGTCCTGGCAGTTTGCCCTTCCCCGCCTCCCCCCATCCCACCCCCCGCAGGCCCCTAAAAGGCTGTTCATATGTGGGAAGGTGAGCAATACTCCAGCACTGTTTGGCTGGCTTAAGGTCTTTATTGCACTGTGGGTTTTGAGACAAAATGTGTTAGTTCTTCAAGACATACCATAGAGAATGCCAATAGGGCTGCCTCAAAGTGAAGGCATCCTTGATGGCAGGATGGTGATCCAGCCAGAGGGTTCCATTCTCACTTGTAGTTGCCCGAGACGCCTGACAATTGGGGAAAATTAGCTTTACTTCTGAACACAGAATCTCCAAACTTAGGTTGCAACAGAATACAACCTAATACAACAGAATACAACAGAATGCAAGAGAGTTCTACAGTTATATTTTCTGGATGGCAAAGGGGGCGAATGATAGACTTGAGCCCAGGAAAGGAATGTGAGAGACCAGAGGCCTCAGTAGGGAATGTCTAGTCTACGGGCGCGTCCCAGAAACTGAATGTGTGTTGAAACACCCCAGATAGAAGCATGCGCACACTCTCTCACACATGCATGAAGACACACAGACACATGCACTCACACACCACACAATCACATACATGCACATGTGCTCTCCTTCCGCCTCCCCGTTCCACAGGGGGGCTCAGGGCTCCCTCTTGTGCCCCCTCCAGTGGGGTCCAGTAATACTCTAGGCAGCCATTCTGTCCCCATTTCCAGTATTTCATAACTAGGCTTTGGAAGAATTTTAAAAGGATGGCCTATTTAAAAAGAAGGAAAACCCAGCCTTTTTTTTATTATATGAGGTGTGCCTCATCCTAAGAAGGTATAATTCACAAAATATTGATACATGAAATGGATAAATTAAGGGATGGGTATTTGTTATGAAATGACTTCTCTTCCCTACAGTGGCTGCATTCTATGTTCCTCTGTATGGCTGGTTTCCCTTCAGATGTTCAAAGTTTGGATTATCATGTCACAGTATTTCAGGGCGTGACCAGCTGCATGCTCGCGGGCCCCGCACAGAGAGACTTGAGCCCGAGGCACTGGTGCCTTTGCTGGGATGAGACGGGAGACCCTGCTGCCACCTGCCTGTGTGCTCAGGGACTCAGCACAGCCTGTGCTGTGACACAGTCATTGTCCCCATTGCAGAGGGTGCCAGCTGAGTGTGTGATGATCCTTGCCTTGAATAAGACCATTTGGTCTGGGAGAGAACCTGGGGCTGCCATTCCTGGGTCAGGCCACAGTCCAGGGAAAATTGTGTTCAAAAGCAGGGAGATGCAGGTTTGGGGGCAGAAGCTGTCTGTGAGGGAGGAAGGCCTGGGACTGGGCTGCCATCGGAATCTTATTCAACCTGCTGCCCATTTCTCCCCTTTCAGGGACTACCACCCTCAGTGTCCTAGCCCAGGGTCTCTCGCAGCTCCTGGACATTTCAGTTGTCCAACCACCCTCTTGAGGAGAGGACAGTTTTCTGATGACACCCCCACTCCCATCTCTTCCTGCCCCCCTTCTGTAACAGGTTCCTTGATGTGCCCCTGGGTGAGCGGACAAGGACAGTGGCCATTGGTGACTGGCCTGGGGGGTTACCCATGGCTCAGCCGACCTGCTGGGCTCCGACCCCTGCCCACCGTCTTTCTGGGAGGCACCTGTGAGTCCGAGTTGGGCCCCTTTCTGGACCCCCAGCCTCCTACTACAATATTCATCACCAACATCTGCTAGAGCTTTGGGGAGCCAGTAGGCCTTTCAGGTCCCCTCAGGGGCCAGGATAATCATACCAGAAGGAGGGGAACAGCTCTTGCTTACAGTGTTCCTTGGTTTGTTACAGATGGGTGTTCAAACAGCATTAAGGTTTCTGTTTGCTGCCTGATCTGTGCTCTTTGGCGTTAAGTATGAACAGGTTAAGCACATTACTAGCCTCTACCCTATAAGGAACTGTGATGCAATGGTGAAGTTTAAAACACTGAAAAAAAAATCACAGGTTCCTAAATCTGGGTCTTTAACATGTCTGAAAGACCATGTTACCTGCTCTGAGCCTCACTCTTCTCATCTGGAAAATGGGAACAATATCTCATAGTCATGTAGGAATCAGTGTGTTCGAAAGTTCTCTATTGAAAGAAGGAATGCAGCTGGCTGTGTGGACTAGTTTTTCCAGGACTTGCTCTTCATGTAGGGGTTATGTCAAAATGGATAGGGCACGAGATTACCAGTTTGCAGGACCTTGAACCTCCCCAACCCCCAGGAACTGGGCGACAGACTGGGCGACAGACAGGTGCCTGCCTCATGCAGATACAGGTCCGGGACTTTGTACAAACCCAGGCCAGCCTTCCCGGTGTCAGTCCAGCAGGCCATGGGGCAAAGGCGGCTTCTCGGGGCCAGACACGCAGAGGCAGAGTGGTCCTGCTGGTCTCAGCTGGCTTCCAGGGGTCCACACCAGTCAGGCTCAGCTTTCCATGTGCTGAAGGATGTTGTGGAGAGGGCTTCCCCACTGCCCTGTGGCTTTCTGTTCTGCCACAGAAGTGCCTGCAAGGACGAGAAGCTCCTTGCCACGCTTCCCCTAACACACTCGCTCCTGATAGCCCTGAAAACAGACATGGGGCCCCTGCCTTAGTAGACTTCAGGGCCCGAAAAGAGGCCTTGGGTCACCCCTCAGCCTGCTCCTCCTCCGCGCCACTAGCCCAGCCCTCTCCCCTGGAGCCCAACCCCCCAGCGGCTCTGAGATGCCTCAGGATTTTATGACAGAGGCAAGTTCTTGGGTCCTGAGAAGCTACAGCATCTGCAATTCCTGTTTCCTCTCCTCCCAAGCCTCAGCTCCTGGGGTCAGCACACCCCCTGAGACACATGCTCTCTCGGGTCTGGGCCTGGAAGGAGGCTGGTGGGCAGAGGGAGGAGGCACTGTCCCATCTCCATCCCACGCTGTGTCCCCCTGACTGCGTCTGTCCAGAGGCTGGAGGGGCTGCACACTCTGGGGTCAGAGGATGGGAGAATGAGGTCCCTGCTGCCTTGGAGTCTGGGCATCATCCCTGGATGGGGACGGAGTCCCACAACCTTAATTGTTCCTGAATCAACTGCCAAGCAGTCAACAAACCCACCCATTTCATTTCACTGTACAACTGTGTCAAAGTGCCGTCAAGCAGTCTGGACAACAGGTCCTTCTGAGGAGTGCACAGTCCTCACTCAGCCTGTCATCTAGTCCCAGGCTCAGTTGTGTGGCTGCCTCAGAAGAAGAAAAAGGGAACTGCTTTGTGACTTAATTGCAACGGTATTATTACCACTCAGTGCCCAGCTTCACCTGGCACCAAGCCCACCTCTTCTCTGGCTCTTTGTGGCATCCTGGAGGGCTGGCTCTCTGAATGTGACCCTTAATAAAGGAAGCACAGGCCCAACAGCCTTTCATCAGAGCAGAAGTCATGTTCCTCACATCACAAAAAGCAGACCAGGAAGATTTATCCACATCTGTCTGTGCAGAGATAAAACAAGCCAAAATGGAGACAGACACTGGATTTTCCTAGAAGAGGAGTTGAAGGGCAGGAGATGAGGAGGAGAAGGGGAGGGAAAGGAAGGGGTGGAGGCTCCCCGGCAAGCATGGAGATGAGTGGCAGACCCCACAGGTATGTAAGAATGTTCTGGTGCCCTGCAGGCCCTTTAAGAAGCCCACACAACTGACATAAAAACTGAGTTTAGCCACAGCTATAAATTGCCTAGTGTGGGAGTTTTGAAAGGTGGGATGCCCGAGGCCCCAGACCGGTCTGCAAGCTGTGGGAGCACCAACCTGCAGACCCTTTCTGGTCCTACTCTGTGCCCATGGGTCTGAAATGTGCAGATGCAGTGGTCTTCTTAACCATTTGCACACACTTTTCCAACAGAGTGGACCAAAAGAGGGAACAGGAAAACAGGTAATTTTGACAAGGTTTTTGCTTCTTGATTTAAAAATCTGTGACAAGGCTGCGTGAGTGGAGAAGGCTGCTCATGTCGTGGTGGTGCCTTTCCTCACTGGGTCTCCAGAGTGCGGAGCCAAGGGGAGGAGAAAATGGCCTCAGAAGCTCCTAGAATCCTATGAGACAGCAGCAGGACTGGTCTTATTTCAGAATATTTCAATTTCTATTTTGTCTTTTTTTTTTTTGTGGCAGTTCATAAATGACTCAGTGGTTCCAAAAGAGTATTATTAGTTGTTTTTTTAAAAAAAATTTATGGAAGTATAGTTGATGTACAGTATTATATTGATTTCAAGTATACAACATAGTGATTTAACAGTTACATACATGATTAAATCCTCACCCAACCACTGTAGTTACTATGTCAACATAGAAAGATGTTTCAGAACTATTGACTAAATTCTCTATACTGTACTCCATCCCCATGTCTAATTTATACTGTGATTGAAATTTTGTGGATCTTTATCCCCTTCACCTGTTTCACCCACTCACCCAAGCCCTCCCCATTGGTAACAAACAGTCACTTCTCAGTCTGTGAGTCTATTTCTGTTTTGTTCATTTTGTATTGTTTCATTTTTAGATTCCACATGGAAGTGAAATCATATGGTATTTGTCTTTCTCTGCCTGGCTTATTTCACTTAGCATAATACCCTCTGGGTCCATCTGTATTTTCAGAAATGGCAGGATTTCTTTCTTTTTTATGGCTGAATAATGTTCCATTGTGTATATGTACCACATCTTTATCCATTCACCTACTGATGGACACTTTGGTTGCTTCCACATCTTGGCTATTGTAAATAATGTGGTAACAAACTAGGGGTACATATATCTTTTTGAATCAGAGTTTTTGTTTTCTCTGGATAAATTCCTAGAAGTGGACTTACTGGGGCATATGGGAGGAACCTCCATACTGCTTTCCACAGTGGCTGCACCAATTTACATTCCCACCAGCAGTGTAGGAGGGTTTGCATTCTTCCACATCCCTGCCACCGTTTATTATTTCTTATCTTTTGGATAGTGGCCAATCTGACTGGTGTGAGATGGTATCTCATTGTGGTTTTGACCCGCCTTTCCCTGATGATTATTAGTGGTGTGGAGCATCTGATTTTCATGTACCTGTTAGGCAACTGCATGACTTCTTTGGAAAAATGCCTACTCAGGTACTCTGCCCATTTTTAAATCAGGTTATTTGTGTTTTTGGTATTGAGGTGTATAAGTTCTTTGTATATTTTGGGCTGCCACAGGGACTTTGCTCTGACAACTTGGGGGCCTTGTACCATGTAGAGGAAATAGTACATTCCATCCAGGGAATCAACAGCTTACAGGCTTGGAGGTGGCAATAAATGGAGGGCAAAAGAGTGACTGAAGGTTGGTCTGCTTCAAGTCTTCATCTGAAAACTGAGGGGTTAAGCTAGATGGGTGGGTCTTCAACCTTGACTATGTAATAGAATCAGCCGGGTAGCTTTAAAAACTACTAATGCCCAAGTCCCACCCCAGACCAACAGGATCAGAACCTCTGGGGTTGGGTTTGGACATTGGTGTTTTAAAGCCTCCCTAGGTGATTTTCTTGTGCAGCCATGAGTTTGGGGGTGACACGCTCACTGCTGTCATAATGCACACCCACAACCTATGGAAACACATCTGTTTGTGCAGGTTTCATAAACTCGTAAATGCTATACAAATGAGCTTTATCGCTTCTGTCACTTCCTTTGCAGTAGCATCTCCTCAGCAAAGGGCTGGATGCTTTTTAAGTTATTTCCAGTATTAACTCTCTAATTTCTGGGCCTGGGCTCATACAAGTGCTGGTAGGAGGTGGGCGAGGGAGAGGCGTGACGGAGAGCAGTGCCCATACCAAGTATCTCTACTCTCAGAGCAGCTGCCTGAGCTAGCCATGGGTGTGCATCTAAAACAGTGTGCCCCCAAATTCATGTCCACGCAGAATCTGAGCATGTGACCTTACTTGGAAATAGGGTCTTTGCAGATGTAATTAGTTAAATTAAGATGGATCATTATCAATTTGGGTGGGCCCCAAATCCAATATGACTAGTGTCTTTATAAGAAGAGGAGAAGACACAGGGACAGACGGACACAGAGGGAAGAGGCCATGTGGGGGTGGAGGAAGAGGGTGGAGTATGTGGTGGCAAGCCCAGGACACCAGTGACTACCGGCAGCCACCAGATGCTGGAAGGACTCTCCCCTGGAGCCTAGAGAAAGCATGGTTCTGCTGACACCTTGATTTCAGACTTTTGGTCTCCAGAATATTGTTGATTTAAGCAATCTGCCTTTGTCACTGCAGCCACAGGAAATTTATCTGCTTAGTGAGGTTTGGATCTTGGAGTGGCTGAGTCACTTCATCATTACTCAGCAATGAGACTCTAGAGCTGATAGCACAGCCAACGTGAAAGGCAGCTGGGCAGCGTGCTTCCAACAGAGCAGGGACAGCTGGGTGCAGACTGACCCAGGATCTATGGGAGAGACTTGGAGGTTTAATCAGCAGGCGACCCTTGTCATTTTGTGCTTGGGAAAGGTGCCCAGACAGGAAATAGTCAAAAGCCTTGAGTTTTGGTTTTGCTCCTGTTGATTCAGGCTGAAGGGCTTTGGGAAAGACGGCTGGTCATCCCAGGCCTCAGTTTCCCCATCTGTCAAATGCAGTGATTGGATGCTATAAATTTCCAAGGTGTTTCCAACTATTATGTTGTAAATTCTGAGCTAGTAAGACTGTTAAGGTCCCAGGCATCACATCCCCCACCCTTGCCCCAGGTATGGTTCTAAATTCAGACCCTGTAGCTACCTGCTTTAGGGATTTTGGGTGAATGTTTTGCTTCCGGGGGTGGGGGGTGGGGGAGGGAGCCACACCCCAAATGTAGGCTATCAATGAATTCTGTGACTAAATTAGCAATATCTAATCATCTGATCATGGAATACAAAGGCAGGATTAATCACCCACAATGGGTCTAGCTAGCTACCTTGTCTTAGAACACATTCTACATGATGAACCAGACCTCTGATAACCCAAACAGTCAGGTACAGAGATCTTGGAACCTTTCCCAGTATCCCCCTCCCACACCCATCCAGGCAGTGGTCTGCTTTGCCCATGTGGAAAACTAGCCCTGACTTTGAACATTCACCTTGACAGGGAAATGTGCCTGCATGTAATATGGCTACGGAGAAACGAAGGAGGAGAAGTGAGCATGTGTTCTCCATGCAATTCCTCAGATGATGTATTAGTTTTCTCTGCTGCCTAATGAATTACCACAAACTTCATGGCTTAGCACAACACACATTTATCATCTCATGGTTTCCATGGGTCAGTAGTCCAGGCCTGGCATAGCTGCATTCTTTGCTCAAGGTCACACTGGCTGAAAGCAAGTGTCAGCAGGGCTGTGATTCTCATCTGAGGCTCAGCGACCACTTCCAAGCTCACTGGTTGCTGGCAGGATTCAAATGTACGACTGAGGCCTTCAGCTTTGAGACCACCCATCATTCTCTGCCACATGGCCCTCTCCTTAATGTGGCAGTTTGCTTCTTCAAGGCCAAGAGAAGAATGTGTTTGCTGTTTCAAACACCTCTGAATTCTTACCTATCTGACCTCTCATTCCTCTTCTAAGGCGCTCATCTGGTTTGGTCAGGTCCACCCAGGATACTTCCTTTTGGATTAATTTAAAGTCAACTGATAAAGATAGGCTCACTCAGGATAATGTCAGTTAAATTAAATGACTAAAGTCAACTGATCAAGGAGTCTAATGACATCTGAAAAATCCCTTTGTCTTTGCCATATAATGTAACTTAATCCCAGGAGCGATGTTCCATCATATTTACAGGTCCTGCCCTGCCTTGAGGCCGTGGGGATCGTACAGGGCATGGACACCAGGGGCTGCTGATTTTGGGGGCTTGCAATTTCAGGATTCTGCTGTCACAGATGAGCAGTGGCCATTCCAAAGGAAGTCTGCTTTGCCATGAGAAACCTGTGGGTTGAGGTCAGTTGAGACAGAATCGCTAAACGTCTCAGGAGGCCCCGAGGCACACCAGACCATTAAGTGTCTGCTGTGTAGGTTTTTTTGGCAAGCTTCCCTGAGACACTTTAACTTCTAATCCTGAGACTGAAACACCCATGGAACGAGAAGGTACGGCATTTCTGCGAAGTCCACTGACTTGATTTCCAGGTTCCTCTCACAAAGCAAGAGTTTGTTGACCTTCAAGTCCTGGCACCTAATGTACCTATTTACTCAAGCTTTTGCCAAAGGGTGGGGAGGGAGGGTGGAGCAGAAGGAAGGATTCTTTTGCAATTGGTCAATGCACGACTTTGTTACGATTTCACTCCATGTTGGCCAGGTGACCAAGTGTTGCATGTACACAGTGGACAGATTTTTCCTCCTTGGCCTTCCCTGCATTCAGCCCAAAAGCCAGTTGTAGAGTTAAAAATAAGAAAGGAAAGAAAAGGCCATGGTTTCTCCTGTGGAGGAAAAGCTATCTCTAGGAAGAACCACAGAGTCTGAGGGAAGTTACAGGGAGCTGGGAAAATCAAAATTGAAGCCACCAGGCCTTCCCTTTGAGTCTCGTTCGTTCTGTCACTTATCAATGCAGTTTGCTGGTCTCAAATCCTGATGCAATTTCTATTCTGTTCTTCTGTTTATCCATCCAAACCAGGCAGTCAGTCTTTCCAATGACAAGAGTTGTGGGGGAAACAGATGCGCGTTCCCTGTCTTGCAAGACTCTCAGGAGTAAAAAGCCTATAAGCTTATTATTCCTTATTTTTATTAATAATAATAAGTGGGAAAGTGAAATCTCTGTCAAAATAGGAACACAGAGTTGGTGAGTGAAGGCAGAAATATAGCTCTGAGCTGGGGTGCACACAAGCTCCATGTGCTGGAAGGTCCCTGGAGGAAACGTCATGTGGCAAAACCCTGGTCCTCAAGCCTCCGGCTTCTTACTGTCCAGGGAGGAATTTGGCCTGTGTAATCCCTAGGGTTCCTCTTATGAGCAAAATGCTCTGATTCTATACAACATGCAGTTCCTCCTGCAGCTGTGTCACCATGACATGACTCTCCAACTTTCCCAAGATGCTATCTCCCAATAAATCATGACTGTCTCACATCGGGAAGAGCTGGAAGGCTTTCCAATTTGGGTCGGTTGGTTTGTTTTCCCCAGGAGATCATCTCTTTGTGAGAGATGTTAAATAACATACTGTCGCTATTTCAAAAAGTAAATTAAAATTCAAAGAGTGTATGTTTTTTTTTAAAATCTTATTCTTGTGTTTTTATGTTTGGGGAACAAAATGATTTTATTTTTTGAGAAAGGTAAGTACAATCGAAGCATGCTGATTTTAGTCCTCAGCAGCTATCTCACTCAATAGTGTTGAACGAGATAAGAGCAGGGCCCCTGGTAAGAAGTGAATATACAGTTTCAACCACAATGCATCTTCATAGATGCAATGATTCCTGTCTTTCTGAATCAGTCTGTTTTCTGAGGGTTCTGGGCTTCTTTAGAATGTGATCTTCAGGGAGGAGCATGTTCCCACCTTGTCCTCCAGACCAGACCCCAGAAATATTCCCCATGAGTGCAGGAGGGATTTCACTCTGCTCTGTAAAACACTTCTGTACAATAACAATCACGAGAAATGGAAGTGATTAGGGGGCCCCATTTGACAGCCAGAGAGTGGGTGAGCTCAGCTATCGAAGTTCTTGGAATTTCAATGGAACTACTTTTCTATAAAAGACATTCTACTTGGTATTCCTGAGAAGTCTGGAGCTCCATTTCCATTTTTAAGGAGGAAGAGTTTCTGAAATGCAGTGGCACGTGAAGTTTGAAGTGTTACCTGTGGCTCACCACCTTCACACTAGCGCCAGGGATGTTAGTCCCTGGAAAACTGCCACAGAAGCCCTGTAGATTTGCCTGGTGGTTTGGGTTGGGGACAAAATCCCCATTTGCTCCTTGCAGGCTGGCCGGTCCTGGCTCACTTGCACACTGGGTAGAGACGAATACAGGAATTTGGATCTCGATCCTAGAGCCTGGTTAATGGTAATTCCTGATGCTATGGAACCAAGTAATGGCAAGAGAAAGGCGATTCCCAGCTACCGAGCATCCCCACCAACCTCTCTGTGCTGAAGCCTCCAGGCTACCGTTTATACAGATACATGTGTACGGCAAGATCACACAATGTGGATTTCAGATCCACATCTTCATAAGAAGCATGAGTTAAAGTGGATGGAATCAAGGAACCGAAGAGGGTTTAGGGCGGATGGCAGCAACAAGATCACTCAACACTTGGGTTTTTAATCAAGGGGTCTTGGTAAAGAAGAGTGTATCCTTTGTTGGGAAGAAAATGCAAATGCAAACAGAAGCCAGTAAAGATTTCCCAAGAGGAGTAATCAATAGGGTACTTTCAGGAGGATGTTGTTGCAATGACTATTCCAACCAGACCAAGATGAGCGCTGGGGCCGTGGGCAATGCTGGTCTCCTTTGGTGCTGCATGGAGCTGCCTCAGGAGTCAGGGCAGGAAACTTTGGGTTAGTCTGGGCAATTAATTATTGCAAGTAGCAGACCCCCATTTTTACTGTTTCTGGTGAACTTCTAAGATAACAGAAAAAGTTACTCAGGGACAATGTATCCCCATTTATGAAAATGCTTTTGGAAATGACTCGGTTTACTTGACTGAGGAGCATAAGTGTGACCAGTGTGGGTACTGAGATTACCAAACAGTTGTATGTTTCTTTAAGACCAATCTTAAAACCAGTCTAAAAACCTAAAAGGCCTAGGCTTTTAATCCCAGGTCAGTATGACCTTGGTCTTCTGCTCTATCTGGGACTTAAGATAACTGGACAGAGAGCTATATGCCCTTAGATAAGGCATTTAAATTTGCTGAATCTCAGTTTGCTCATCTGTAAAAGACTTTTTCTACCCAGATCTTGAACTGTTCTAAGAAAGTACAGGAAAACAAATGGAGATATGAAAAGCTGGGTAAAAGCAACGATTAATATGCTTTCTCCCTGGTTATTAGGATAGGCTCCAAAAGGCAGAGCAGCCTAATGACCTGGGAGCTAGGGCAGGAGTCAAGTCACTCCACTGGTTGGGAGGCCTTGAATTAGCCACTTTTCTCCCAAAGGCCAATAAAAAAATCATACCAGATTTTGAGACTATCAGAAGAAATTGAAGGGAAATCACTTTGACTTTGTCCAAGAAACAGTGTAAGGGAGCTACATCATTCCAAAATATTTTAAATAGCAACTGCCTAGCTCTGTTCCAGGTGCACTTTGTCCCTGGAAAACCTCCTTAAAAGATCCCTTGACCTGGGATCCTGCGAGGTGGCCCCCTCTGAGTTCAGGTCCTTCCTGAAGCTATAGGTCACAGGGCTCCCGTATCCAGTCTGATTCACTTCCTCAGTCAAGAAGGTGTGTCCAGGACCTTGCAAGGCCTCACCCATAACTTGTCTCCCTGCTTTTAGCTGTTCCCATTGTATCACTTAAATTATGAGCCACCATTAAACATGACCAGCAATCTTTAGAGAAAAGAGTCACCACAAAGTGGCTGGAGTTGCATGAAGGTAGCTCAAAGAAGAGCACTTTGAAAACTGCAGCGTGTGACGCAAATGTTTATTATATCAATAGTTATCTGGTTAGCCACTAGCTTTCGAAATTACTTTAACAGAAACTTTTTAAAGTGCCAGAGAATACATGGGCAGAGTCTAAGAAAATGTTGAAGACCAAAGAATAGCAATCCTACTTTGAACTCACTCTCTTGCAGTTGAGGATTACGCCACGCTCACCTATCAAGGGTGATTATTAAAAATGTATGCTTTTCAAAAAGTGTGTGTCAGTAGTTCCAGGCCTGGAGGTTGCTGACTTTACATATGAAGCAAGAGTGGCAGGCTCCTTAATGACCAATGTCCCAAGATTGGCTGAGGCTTGGTCTTAGAGGCTGGCAGGGCTGAAGAGAGGGCGGTGGCTGAAACCCTGGATATTCTGATCCACAGGTCTTGCATGAAATATGTTGAGTCCATGTCAGCCATGTCAATGTCAATATTGTCACATTATCACCTCCTGACCACAGTCATGGGAACGAGACTGTTTGTCAACATCTCTGTAGGTCAGTATTCCACATTTGCCCTTCTCTTTGAGGATATGAAACCAATCCTGGTGATTCTCCTCCCTTGAGGAAGTGCAAGAACCGATCCTTCGTCACATACACAATCCTGGATAGGGATCCCGTGGTTGAGGGAGATCCCCACCTTGGTGATGCTAAAGAACAAAATAGACAGCACCTACCTGGTAAAGTCTGGATCCATCCTAAAGGCAGGGAAGAGCCAGTTGGCTCTGACCTCTGATCAGCCTCTTGCAAGACCTCAGCCACTGAGCCAACATTGGTGTCTGCGGAGTCTGCCCCTCCTGCTGCCCAGGAAAAGCCAGTGTCCTTTGGGACCGGGAGCCCATGGAGAACAACCAAGCTCAGATCAGGCTCTAATTCCACAGCAGACTCTGGCCTGGCTCTCTTCAGGGCCGGCTCCTGCCCGCAACAGGTTCCCAAGTCTCTACATTGGCTTGTCTCAGCTCATTCCTTTCAGTGAACATCACCCCTTAGGGCTGAACTCTCATGAGTCCAAGATTTGAATAGTGGTCATTGTTTTGACTAAAGTTGACTGCCTACAACTTCATGAATATTATAGCATTGTAGATGACACAGGAAGAGCATTTTTGACCTTTTGTACTTAGATAACTTAAGAGCTATAAGGAGCATTAGTTATGATACAAGGAAAATTTCAGCTAAGAAAGCAGAAGAGCTTAACTTCCTGTTCCAGGTCCCTCGTCCACCTGTGGCAGAGCTAGGATTATCATCCAAACTCGTGGCTCATGGTGAGGACCTGGGATCCAAGGCAGGGCTTCTCAGAGTGTGGACCAGAAGCATGGGCCTCACCTGGAACTCGTTAGAAATGCACATTTCTGGGCCCCACCCAGACCTACCAAATCAGAAGCTCTGCAGCCTGTATTTTAACAAGGCTTCTAGGGAATTCTGATGCTTATTAAAGTTTGAGAAGCACCTTTCTACAGTATGCCAGATCAGGAATACCCTTTGGGGCTCCCTTCAGTAGTTTGATCATGTGTTGACACGTAGGACAGTGATTTCCATCACACTTACTTTCTTTTATTGAATCATACATTCATTCTTGAGTGCCCTTTCCCATATTTGGAACCATGTGGGTCAGAAGGACGTAGCGGATACAGATCCTTCCTTTAAGTAGTTGGTGGGGAGACATGGCACAGACAAAGGGGACTTCATATGGTAATGTAAGGCAGAATATGGTTGAATCCTTTAATGGTACAGACATCAAGAGAAATAAGAGTTTGGGAATGCTCTGGACTGAAGACATAAGGTTGGGAATGTCAGTGGGGAGAGCATTAGCTTCAGATGGTGGAAATGGGCCTGACAAGTTCTGGAAACAATAACAGTAACCAGAGACTGGTCAGGTTAGAGGAGAGAGCTTGTGCTGGATGTTATGAAATTGAACTTCTCCGTTCATCCCCAAAGCTGCTGTCCTCAGTGCCGGAGGAGATGGGTGGCTGGCCTTAGGTCCATCGCTCACTGACTCATACTGAAACATTGTTCTGGTAGGGAGGGAAAGAAGGAATATCGAAGGAATATCTTCGGATTCTCTATAGTACAAGCCTCAAGCAAACGGCATGACCCAGGTGTTTGGGAAACACCTGTGCTCCTAGACCAGACTGACATATCACTTGAATAGCTTCCTTGGCCAAACTATTCTTTTTAAGAAAGAGCTCTGGGCTGATTCTGAACTTGGACAAGAGTCCAGCAAACAGCAGATGGACACAGAGGTTGAATCATGAGTGCAGGCCTCATCCAGGCCAGTCTGCTTCCAAGCATGAAGCGTACAGTGGGGCTGAATTGGCTTCTCCATTCATCTGCATTTTCAAATTGTAGCAGTAAATTATCTGCAATCCATTTCTACTACCTGGAATAGCCTATAGAACTGTATAGCTCCACATCCCCCTGAAAATTAAATCGGTATTCGTAATGAGGTACCGTTAGACCCTAAAGGTCTTTTGGATGGTCCAAGAAAAATGTCTAGCTGAGTGTCTTGCCAATGGGTTTCAGCCCAGGCACGTTCGCTATGGATTCAGTGTGACCAAAGAAATGGACAGCAAAACGTTCTTGGGGTGAAAGGGTTATACCCAAGTTTATTTCCAGGTGGCAGGTCAGTCACTAAAATCCCGTTCACTCAGAGTGAGTCTGCATGCAGCAAGCAGGTCTCTGCCTGCACAGTTGTCCCGCACAGCCGTCCTCTGGGCCTCTGTCCTCGGTGCTGCCACCACTCCAGCCTCTGCTCTGCTCTCCTGCAGCCTTGCAGCCCTGCGACTGTGTCCTGCCCAGAGCACTGGGCGGAGCTCTTTTTATAGAGTCAACAGCCATGTATTGCCCACAGGTGTGCAGTGAGCTAGTCAGCCACAGCCAGGTGAGAATCCTGGCCACAGGAACTCTCATTTTATCCACACTGAGTATCCAGCTTCAGGGTATTTTATGGTTTTTAATTTTTGAAACCCCTTAGGGCTGAACTCTCATGAGTCCAAGATTTGAATAGTGGTCATTGTTTTGACTAAAGTTGACTGCCTACAACTCCCATAGTTGTTGACTCCCATAGTGATCCACTTGTGATACAGATGATAAATCTAGTTATTGGAATTTTTTATTAGTCAGAAAACTTCATCATCAACCATGCTAGGTAATAGAGACTTTACCATAGTTACAACTACTGTTGTTTTTGGAAGTAACGCTAGCTAAATTGGTTTAGTATAGGCAACAAGCTGCCATTATAAATTCATTTTCATGCTCATACTCACAATTATCCTATGAAGTAAGCATTATTATTGCCCTCTTCTTACAAGTGAACAAAGAGGGTAAGAGATATCTTCAAAGTCCTGCAGAGAGTCAGTGGTGAGACTTGCATTAGGTACATGCGGTGTGCGCGTGCGCGCGCGCACACACACACACACACACACACACACACACACACACACACTCATAATCCTGGCGGGAGATGGTATTGCATCTCAGAAAGAGGTAAGGATTTCAATCTAAATCTGGCAACTGAGTTCTAACAGGTGGAGCAATTTGGAGAAATCATTTGTAAGCTCTTAACATATTGGTTGCCTGTTCAATAACAGAAAGGATCCCTTCCTCATAGGTTAGTTGTGAGGGAAAAATGGGATAGTATGTTGAAAAGTTCTGCTCCATAAACTAAACCCCCTCCCCATTTCCTTTTCATCCTGCCCACCATTTCCAGAAATCCGGATTCTCCCATAGGCTGTAGATACAGATCCAGCCTCAGGACCCCCTCCCCCCATTCCAAATCCTTTATCCCAACTCAAAGGGACTGATTCTGTTCCAAACCTGGCAGTCAGTTCAGTTCATCATAAACACCTGTCTGGCCAGGGGACCTGGTAAGTGGTCAATGAACTACCAGTTTCACATGGAGCTTTATGGAGAGCCAGGCATGCTGACACAGACTTGGGCCTGTTCAGAGCTCTGAGGGATGGATGCCGGCATCCCTAAAATTAAAGATGCCTTGTCTTTGGGTCTGTGTGCCTGGTTGCTAGGCATTCTTCCATTCTGGGAAGTCACATTGTGGATAAAATGAGAGTTCCTGTGGCCAGGATTCTCACCTGGCCATGGTTGACTAGCTCACTGCACACCTGTGGGCAATACATGGCTGTTGACTCTATATATAGAGCTCCGCCCAGTGCTCTGGGCAACATGGTGGCAGGGCTGCAAGGCTGCAGGAGAGCAGAGCAGAGGCTGGAGTGGTGGCAGTGGCAAGGACAGAGGCCCAGAAGATGGCTGTGTGGGACGGCTGTGCGGACAGGGGGGCCCAGAAGCAGAGACTGGCTTGCTGCATGCAGACTCGCTCTGACTGAATGGGATTCTAGTGACTGACCTGCCACTGGAAATAAAGTTGGATATAACCCTTTCACCCCAAGAACGTTTTGCTGTCAATTTCTTTGGTCACACTGAATCCATAGCGAACTTGTCTGGGCTGAAACCCATTGGCAAGACATACATTTTCCTCTGCGTCCCCCAGCAGCCTCCATAGCTGCTGGCTCAGGGCTCCAGGTGGACTCACATCTATAATTTCTCCAGCACCCATTGACCAAACTCCGACTCCCCCATTGCAGCCCTTCACTCACTGGATATTAGCTCTTGATGAATTAGTGAAACAGGAGTTCTCATGAGCTTGTATCTCTCAAGCATTCATGAGAAAGGTTGATGCCTGGAGCAGACACAAACATTTGCACTACAGGTTTCTAGAAAGAGTGGGACATTGGAAATACTTCTTGAACTAAAAATGATTCCCAAATGAAGGCCTGAGAAACTGGAAATGTAGCTGTTATGATACAGTTGTTTTTCTTTTATTGGGGTAAAGCAGACATAGCATGAAAGTTACCATTTGGGACATTTAGAACATTCACGGTGTTGTGCAGTCGCCACCGCCACCACCTAGTTCAGAACATTTCCATCACCCCAACGAAGACCCAGTACCCATTAAGCACCCCTTCTCTCCTCTCTCCTGCCCCTCAGCCACTGGAAACCACTAACTTCCTTTCTATTTCTCTGGATTTGCCTGCTTGGGATCTGTTCATGTAAAACAGACAAGTTTGTTAATTTAACAATTTTATCATGTCAGGCACTCACGTTCCTTACAAATGTCAAAGCCCTTTCTTCTGTCCCAGCTCCTATCAGCCCGTGTCCCCTTTTCCAACATCTACATCTTTGTAAGTTCTTACGTATTCTTCCAGAATATGTGTTCTGGAGCCAGTAGGACCTACCTTCTTATTTCCCCCCTTTGTCACACAGAAGCTTGTGTTCTATATATGATATTTTATACCTTGGTTTTTAGCCACTTAGCAGAATGCCCCGGAACTCTGTCCTCACAGGTACAGAGAGCTTCCTGTTCCTCTCTATGGCCGCCTGGTACTCTGTTGTCTGGAAGTGCCGGGCTCACTGAGTCCCTTCCTGATGGTCGTCTGGTCTTGTTTTCACTTGTTTGCCACTGCCAACAAAGCTGCAGGGAATCGTCTGCAGGTGTCATCTCCATGGTGTCCCTGCAGCCCAAATGCTCAGGAGACGTGACTGGGTCAGAGGGCGTGTTGCGGATTTATGATTTTGTTAACCCTCTCCCCATGGCCTTCCGTCAGGTTGTACTGATTTGCACTCTTCCTGGCCACACTCGAGAGCCCCACAGGCTCCTGTCTAACAGCTCTATCCTTTCCCTGTCTCAGCGTAACTTTCATTTTAATAAGTATTCATATGTTTAAGAAATAAGATTTAAAGAACAATTATTCTTTTTGTCTCCTTAAAGGAAGAGAATGCGTCTGGCATCTCCCTGTTGCCTATGTGTTATCTCCAGCAATACCCACAAGGCAGTGTCCTGCTCAAGCTTGCAGACCCGTCCCCTACCTGCCAAGAACCTTCCACGGAGACTCTCTGCTTCCCTGGGCCATAGGCCATCTGAGACCATCTTTGTTACAAATCGATTTGGTATTTCCAGAATGGGTTTCCTCCATTTCCAACCTCTGTGTACTGCTCACATTCCTGGGTGAGGGCTGTGAGGGCCAACCCATCAGCACTCCCTCACGAAGGACTGCACCCTGCCAGCCGGCTGCCCTCCGAGTGCCAAGCCAAGGTTCCGGGGCCTTTTCCCAAAGTGTGATGAGAACTCCGATGTGCAAAGGGAAACCGCGTGGGATGCAGAGGAGCGCTTGTGCCAAGGGCCCCTCTTTGACTCCGTCTCCTATCAGTAGTCAGGATGGTGGCTGCGTGTCCCCAGCTTTAATCCTCGGGGGGCACATGACAGAGAATGGGAACAATCATGGCACTCAGGCCTGGATTATTCCTTTAAAATTATTAAGGTGTCTGGAAAAAGTGACTTTCGAGTTGCTTCAGTCTTAAAAGACTTATTTCTCCTTAAGTGGGAGTCAAAGAATCCATTGAAAACTAACAGCTTTCACAGTTTGATGTCATGGCCTCCACTTGTGGAGTTTGATGTCACTCTGCTTGGTCGAAGATGGAGAGGCCTTTACTTCCCGCCGCATTTCCTGTTTCCTCCTCACTGCAGAGATTGATTTCTCTGCGTTTCCAAGCTCACACCAGCAAGAGCTGAGAGAAGGCACAGACATGTGCAGCAGCCATGTTCAGATCTGACCCTCTTGAAGGGACAGCTGAAGGGGTGGCCAACTTCCATCCACAATTGCAAATACAGGGAAATAAATTCAGACTTCAGGCAGGCACAAGTCCAGACCAAAGGCCAGTCCTCGGAAATCTGGATTCTCTGGTTTGCAAACACTACAGATTTGGGGCCAGCATTCCTTCCCACCTTGTGAGCCACATGTGAGCAGTTCCCCTCCCACCACACCTGAATGGCCCTTAAGTGCTGAATCGGCAGCAGGTGTGGAGGTTTTACATCACATGGCTGTGAAGCACGGGCACCTCGGCTCTCTGGGTCTGCCCTCTGACTTCCCCCAACCAGAGAGCATTTCCCTTCGCTTCCTCTGCACCTTCTCCTCCAAATCCAGTACCCCGACCTCAGTCCACTGTGCTGCCCAAGCTAACCCCAGCCTCTGGTTTTCAGTGCGGGTGTCGGGTGACCAGGGAGGCAGGGGATTGTGCCGATCAGAGCCTTGGGAACCAGTCACAAAGGGTCAAGTCCCAGCTCAGTCATTTATAGCCCAGGAGTCCTTTAGCCTTTCTGAAATTCAGTTTATTCATCTATAAAATAGGCTAATAATACCATTTTCCAATAACAGCAATGGGTGGGGCTTGAAGGAGACATGTATAAAGTGCCTGGCCCCTAGAAAGGGCTTGTGGCAGTAATGAAAATGTGCTAGTCTTGGCCAGTGATGACCCCCATTTGCGGCTGGCAGTGACTGAGTGTGACAGGGGCAATTCTGAGGGGTGTGGGATTCCTCTTCAGACAGCTTTGACTGGAGGGCTCCTTGTGGATGTGACTGGAACTTTCTTAGAACTGTGCCACAGTGATAGACTGTCTATACAGGGTCAGACCCGCTTTGCCCCTGATGGCTCTTCCACTCTTTCCAGCTCCCCCTACTTGTCCTTCACAGGTGTGTCTCCCCCCACCCCAATAAATCTCTTCCAAGTCTTCCATGTCTGCTTCTTGGAGGCCCCAGACCAACACAGCACTCTCAACATCTTAGTTCCCTCTCCTCCTCTCTAATTGTTAGCTCAAAGGCCATGTTTAAGCATTTCTTATCAAGACATGACTTAGGGATAATAGTATATGTTACTTATGTACTTCTAAGTTCTTTTTTTCAACCTGGTGAAATTGCTGTAAGTACCTCTAAGATCGTGATCCTGGGGCTCTGAGCACCTTATGGGGCTGCTTCAGGATTTTCCCATATTGACTGCGCTAGGCATTTCAAAATGGGTCTTTTTCCTGTGTGAAGATAAGGGAACAGCATTACCTCTGCAAGTCCTGTGCTCTCCAACACCAGCATCTTTCTTCACTGGGGGCTGGAGAAGAGAGGGGGCAACCTCTGTCGCAGAAGCCTCTGGGGTAGGCACAGGGATGCTCTCTGTGCTTTTCTGGTCTCAGCAGGCAGCAGTCCTTTCCTTTGACTTTACATCACCTGATTTTTTAGGGAATCTCAGCTTCTTGGTGCCAAAAGCAGTGAAAGAAAGAGCCTTCAACACTTCCTCCTTTGACCCTACAAAATCAGCTCAGGGTACCTGGGCAGCTCAGAGTCATAAGACCATAAAAACATGGGATGACAGAGAATGGAGGGGGCCTTAGAGATCATTAAAGTGATCATCTCCTTTGGTGGGTGAGGAAGGAGGCCTGGGGTGCAGCAGGAGTTGTATTTCCTTTGCACTCCTCTTGACTTCCATCCATCCATCTAACCATCCATCCACCCATGCATCCATCCATCCATCCATCCATCCATCCATCCATCCATCCATCCATCCCATCCACTCACCCATTCACCCATCCACTAATCCATCTACCAATCCATCCATCCATCCACTCATCCATCCATACATCCACACATCCATCATTCATCCACATACCAAGGAGAGACCCTCAGAATACAAAGAAGAATCAGATGTGGTCTCTACCCTCTGAGGCTTGCCTAGTCCAGCACCCAATAGATTCAATTCCATAAAAAGGCTCAATTAAGTCGTTTCCCTAAAATAGCCCAACTGTGCCCATCACTCAGCCTCTTGCTGTGGAAACCTTTCAAAGTCCATCAGCAGCAGTTCAGTTGTGGGGATGCAGCTCATAAAGAGCAGGTTTAGCAACACATGCCTGCCCATTGCTTCCAGACTTGGGAGGCTTGCCCAGTAGGGAGCACCCACTTTTTTTTTTTTGAGAGGGCATCTCTCATATTTATTGATCAAATGGTTGTTAACAACAATAAAATTCAGTATAGGGGGGTCAACGCTCAATGTACAATCATTAATCCATCTCAAGCCTAATTGTCGTCAGTCTCCAATCTTCTGAAGCATAACGAACAAGTTCTTACATGGTGAACGAATTCTTACATAGTGAATAAATTCTTACATGGTGAACAGTACAAGGGCATTCATCACAGAAACTTTCGGTTTTGATCACGCATTATGACCTATAAACAATCAGGTCAAATATGAATATTCGTTTGATTTTTGTACTTGATTTATATGTTGATCCCACATTTCTCCTATTATTATTATTATTATTATTTTTAATAAAATGCTGAAGTGGTAGGTAGATGCAAGATAAAGGTAGAAAACATAGTTTAGTGCTGTAAGAGGGCAAATGTAGATGATCAGATGATCAGGTGTGTGCCTATGGACTAAGTATTAATCCAGGCTAGACAAGGGCAGCAAGACATCCACGGATGCAGAAGATTTCTCTCAAAGCAGGGGGGGTGAGGTTCTGAGCCTCACCTCTATTGATCCCCAAATTCTCACCTGATGGCCCCCCTGAGACTGTGCCTGTCTTAGGTTGTTCGGGAGCACCCACTTTTAAACCTCTGCTTCTCTCCACTCTCTCCCTTCCCCTCCCTCTCCACCCTTCCCCCTTGTCCTGATAACCCACCTTTCCCCATCCTGCACTGTTCTAGCACATTAGGCTTGGGGGCACAGAGATGGGTTCCTTTTATGGTTCTGCTTATCTCAATGACCTTTATGTCAGAGAGCCTTTCTTTCTTTGTGCAAGTTCATTGCTTTCTGTGAACATTTTTTCTGTGGTGTCAGGGCTCAGGAATGGCTGGAGGGTGGCAGGCACTGGGGCCATTACCAAGCTTGTACTGTTTGCCTCCTGACCAGGGATCCATAATGTCCATTCAAAAGGAGCAACTTTTAAACAGCCACTGTTGCCAGAATTTGGCCTAACAGAAGGGCAAGAAGGAGAGTCAATAGTGAAGCATCTGGAAGAAATCAGGTGCTCTCCCAGCCATGGTGGTGGAGGGAGGTTGGAGGATCTTATCAGGGACTCTCCTCTGCCACCTCCACCAGCCCAGTGAGTAGTCAGACAGCTGTCCCCTCACTGTGCTCATGGGTCCCAGGGCCACCTGGAGGTGGAGGCCAGGTTCTGGCAACTGGTCACCAGGCAGCCAGCAGAGCAATCTTGGACAGGCCACAAAATCTCTGAATGTTGGGACCTTCACCAGCAAAATAGGGATTAATAAAAATACCTGCCATCCCAGCATGGGATACTGTAATGAACAGGAAGGTTGGTAGCCTGGTATGCATATTGCCAGTAGGCAGCGCTCAACTCCACACGGTGTGCTCCACACCATCACAGACACCACCACCTTCAGATGCAGAATATACTCAGCACTCCCCCATTGTGCTGATCCTCAGGGGAAGAGCTGCTTTGGGAAGAGAGGCTCATAATCCCACTTCAGGTTTCAACCTCCTTGAAAGGTTCTTCTTGGACACAAATGCACACACTTGAACATACGTGGATCCCTGAAAGGGTCTACAAGGACCCAGGTTAAGAAGCTCAGGACAGGAAAGGAGTGGCTGTGGGAACTTCCCAGGTTGGTTCAGGTGGGATTGGGCCCCTAAGTCAAGCTGGTGCCTTGGGGTCCTTCCTGCCCTAAGCTGTGGGGCCCAGACCTTTCAGGATTTAGGGACCACCACTGATTTCAAATCTACAGAGATCCCAGTTTATGGTTGAAGGGTGAAGAAAGGCTTGGGACCATGGGTTGGTGGCAGTACCTTATTTTGCTTGCTTTTATTTTTGCAGCAGAGAAGAGAGCGCAAGGTGAGCCCTGTGTGTCTGCTGTGCTCCAGCTATGCATGAAGGCTAACCAAGGAAACATGGCTGCAGGACCTGCATTTATTGTCTTTGTCTCTCTTTTCCACTCATGCATGCACACAGACCCTCCAACTCCCAGATGTGAGACCTCCAGCTCTTTCCTTAGAAGCCATGAATCAGAATGGTTATACCTGCGTTGCAGATAAGGATAAAGACGGCAAGTGTCCCGGATTGGAACTCGGGGTCCCAGAGGAGAAGTGTGCAGCTGGTATGCTTCTCTGACACCATCGCTCACTCACCTGTGCCACTCTGCGGGGGCAGGATGGTTGGGGTGATATGCTGCAGTCTGGTTGAGAGGTGGGAGGGTTCCAGCTTTTCCCTTGAGCTGCTGTGTGACCTCAGGTAAGTGCCTTCCACTGTCTGGGCTCAGTTTTCTCCTCTTTCAGTAGGAGCAAAACTGCTGATCACCAGATAACATTCATCATGTGCTTGAAGACCACTCCTATAGCGTCTGAGCACTTTAGTTTCCTCTGACGCTGTAAAGCACAGTGACCAGGATGGGCAGATGCTAAGATGATGCTGCCCACCTTGCATACCCCTACCCCCCCCACCCACCCAACCCCTTTGAATGAAGAGAGCCATGTCCTCTGTAGGTCTGCTGAAGACAGGTGCCAAGCAAGGTCCTGGCTCTTGCCAGATGTTTTTGTGCCAGCGGTCTCCTTCCAGCATTCCCAGCATGCACCACAGACCTCGGGGGATTCTGGAGTTCCCACTTCCTTGGGAATCGGGTTGGAAGCCAGGAGGAGCAGCAGGCTTTAGTCCCTCCAGCCCTGAAGAGGAACTTGTGGGAGCCCAGACACACAACACAGCTGCCCTGCCCCCACCACCTGTTTTCCTTGTCGATCCTTTCTCTCCACCCTCCAAAAGCTGGTGGTTACCACTGACATTCAGTCATCAGCTGGGAGAGTGCAACAAGTCACTTGCTTTTAGCGGTCCCAGTTTTCTAATTTGAAAAGTCAAGGTCATAATTGCATGGACCAGAAGGGAGTTACCACAACTGTGTAAAACCATTTTTGTGGAAGCAATTTGTGAACAGCTTTACACACATGCATTACTTTTATGACTATGGACTAGTGTTAGGGCAACTCCTGAAGGAAGGGGGCAGAGTGAAGTGGAGTCCAGGGTTCCACTCTTGGGAAGAAAGTGGCCAGCGCTTCTCTGCAGGTCCATGCCTAGAAGACAGCCCACTGCCCCACGTCCCAGCCTGGGAAGAGCCCATGGAGCTGACACACAGTAGGCACATTATGGACGCTTCTGCATGCCCAATATTGTTTTAAGTAGGTCACATGCCCTTCCTCTGCACACATGGGTGTGGTGCTATATGAACCCTTGTCTTATGTAAGAAGCCAGAAAGGACCTCCTCCCAGTGACACGGCTAGTAGGTGGCACAGCAGGGTCCTTGCCCACCTGTGAACCCCCACCCACTTGGGTCTGTTGGAGGCAGGATGGAGCTTGGGAACAAGCCCACAGGGCCTGCCAGGCGAGATCTTCAAAGAGCATGGCCTTGGGCCCCTTTGTGGAGAGGATGCACTGTGTAGCCTTGTTAAAATCATAGTCTCTGTGGGTGAGAAC
Source organism: Manis javanica (assembly GCF_040802235.1). Taxonomy (NCBI): domain Eukaryota; kingdom Metazoa; phylum Chordata; class Mammalia; order Pholidota; family Manidae; genus Manis; species Manis javanica. Next base: position 49,538,599 of record NC_133158.1, on the reverse strand, counting down.
CAGGAATCTCTTTTCTTAGCAGGTGTAATGGGTTGAATTGTGTCCTTCAGAAAGGTTCTTGGAAGTTCTCACCCCCAGCACCTCCGAATGTGAGCTTTTCTGGAAATAGGGCTGTTGTAGATGTAATTAATTAAGATAAGGTCATATTGGAGTAAGGAGGACGCCCAACCCAATATGACTGGTGTCCTCTTAAGAAGAAGAGACCCGGAGACACACAGAAGGAAGGCACATGGCTGTGTGAAAACAGGGATGCTCAGGGAGAAGGATGGAGGCCCAGGGCAGAGCCCGGACGCCTGCAGCTGCAGGCCAAGCGGTGCCGCAGAGCGCCAGGCTCTCCCAGGAGCCGGGGGCAGTCAAGGAGGGGCTCTACACAGACTCTTCCAAGGAACCACCCTGCTGACATCTTACCTCTGACTTCCAGCCTCTGGCACTGTGAGAGGACATGCTTCTGCTGTAAGCCACTGGCCAGGGTGCTGCATTAGTGCAGCCCTAGGAAACAAATACAGACAGCTTCCCAGATAATTCCTACGTGCAAAAGAATCAAAAAGCAATGAGCCAAAATGTTTCTCACACCCTTCCGGCTTGGACGCTGTGGAATTCTGGGATGCCTCTTCCTCACACGCTCATCCTGCCAAGCTGCTGGCACAGAGCTTTCCAGAAGAGACAAAAAGCCAAGGAGAAAGGGATGGGTGGGTGGGGGAGATATGGATGTGTGCCAGGCATTTCACACACTCTCTCATGTGATCCTCACCCTGGTCATCTGAGGATGGTATTCATGACCTTGTCCCCACTGCAGATGGGGAGCGAGGGAATTCATTTGAAGGTTCATGGCTAGTAAGTGGCCTGACATACCAGGCACTCGACACATGGTTCTGGCTGTGTGCCCGCTTCTGCTGCTGCCTTCGTCCCTGGGTCTGAGCTGGACAGCCTCTGCGAGTGGCTCCACAAACACCATGGGCACTGGCCACTGCGGTGGGTCCCCAAGAGGCAGAAGCCAACCTCACCTTCACCTGCTTTGCCCCATGGTGCAAACTCTGAAGGGGAAGGGTACCTCCCAGCTCACCCTTTAGGGCACTGAGGCCCTGCCTGCTGTCACTTCTAGTGCCCAACACTGACACAGTTCCCAAATCTTGCTCTCTGCAGACCTTGAGCCCACCCAAAGAGCAGTGCCAACTCAGGACCACAGCCCTGATGCCCCTGTCTACCCTTCAAAGGACACTACTGTACTCAGGGCCAGGTGGAGTGGCCGGGCCTGCTGGGGAAGGTGGGGAGAGCCAGACAGTCCTAAAGGGCCATAAGCCTCAAGGAGCAGAAACAGCCATGGGTTCTGCATGTTTTTCCAGAAATGCCCCAGACTCAGGGCTCACTGTGTTCTGTGGGGAGTGACTGTGAGTCACACAGGGTCTCCTCTTAGTGGTCCTGTGCCAGGCCCCCCACCCCCACACACACACGGGCTGACCAGCTGCACAGGAGGTTTGCAGCTCCCTGACCTGGTCCTCTGTCTAGTGCCCATATGAGCTTTGTTTATGGGCCATTAACTATTCTGCAGAGCTTCGTGTCAACCTCAGTTGTGTTTGCCCCTTGAGTTTCTCTTCTCTAGTAGCCAAATTTGATTTTTCTCTGGGCCTTATCTCCCTCCAGGAAAACTGTAAACATTAGCTCAGTTCAGCTGACACTGCTTTAAAAGCCTCCAGGACTGCCTTGTGATCTTTTAGGGCACAAAGAAGTCGGGCCACTGCTGCTGTAGGCCAAAGTAGGCCCTTCCATTGATTAAGAGCTAACAAGACCCAGACTGTCAGACTAAGCTGTTAAATAGATTTCCTAATTTGTCCTTGCATCCATACAATTAGATACACATTCTTATGCTTTCCATTTTATGGAATAAAAGCAAAAATGAAAACAAAATGGCCCAGAGATGTTAGGTGACTTATCTAAGGTCACATAGCTAACAACATCCAAAACAACATCCAAAATTGGGCTGTAACCCAATTGAGCATGTAATCAAAAATCACATGGCAGTTTCTTTGTCTGAGATATGTATGCATGTAAATGGACATATAGATGACAGAGATAATAGATAGATAATAGGTAGGTAATAGATGATGTAGAAAGACTGATAGGTAGATAAGTGGATGGATGAGAGATGGAGAGATGGTAGAAGATACAGATGGATATATGATAGATATTGATAGATGATAGACTGATAAATAGGTAATTTAGATAGCTTGATAGAAAGAAAGAAAAATAGATAGAAGGAGGAATGATAGGTAGATAAATGGATAGATGATAGATGACAGATACTTTCTTACTCTCTAGACATGAGAGGTTGGTGACTCCCACAGGTGATAGATTTTATTTGTTATGATAATTTTTCTAAATCAGTCTTTCAAAATTCCACAGACACCCAGCCTCATGACAACCATCCTCCAGAGAAGGAAATAAATGCTCAGAGAAGTCCAGCTCCTCATGCAGGCACTGCTGCCATGGGGCCCCCCCATACATCTGTGCTGTGTCCTCATTGGCCACTGAGAACTCCCCGTGGTGTGGGCCTCAGGCGGCCCCAGGTTGGGGTGGGTGGCTGACATGGGCAGTGAGGGCACAAGACTCCCCTAGAAGCAAACCTGAGGCAGGGAGGAGAGAGCGTCCCCAGAGATGCCACCTCATGTCTTCAGGACACTGGACGTTGGAAGGAAGCCTCATCCCTGGAGCATGTTGGCCACAGCCAAACACCAGCAGTATCTGAGGGGGGATGTGGGAATCTGGAGCCCTCTGGGGTGCCAAATCCCCATGTGCCCCCATGGGGCCTGCAACTGGTGAGAGTGCCCAGGTGGGTGAGGGGCTGGAGCAGGGAGACCTCCACCCTGGGAGGCTGGTCTGGAGCCAGACCAACGGGTTCAGGTCTGTCCCACCACCTTCTGGGAGAGCTTAGTGAGTCATGGAACCTCTCAGGGCCTCTGCTTCCTCACCTGCTGCATGAGGTCCTGAGCAGTCACGAGGTCATGGAGGGTAAATGAGTTTCCGGTTGGAAGGTGCTAGGTTGATGTCTAGAGGAGGTTGTATGTGACGTTCCCCCAGGGGGTGGAGGCTAACCTTTGGCCCCCATATGACAACATCTTGGCCACAGTAGTTGCTGCTGCTAAGTCGGGCCCTGGGTTTGTCTTGGCTTGACTGGTTTCCATTTTCAATTGAAAATTAAATTTGGATAGACTTTAAACTGCCTGGGTCTGCTCCCTGGACATTGGCCAGCAAGCTCTGAGTAACTGCAGACAAGATGGGGTCACCGGGATTTGGTTATTGGGTTTTCTCCCCCTTGCGGTTTTGGGCAGGCAGCTCGGTGACAGGCAGCTGCGTCGTCTTCAGCCTGGACTTTCCGGGAGAGCATTTGGGTCACTCCAGGCGTCAGCTGGAAAGGGCTGCTCTTGGGCCAGGCCGTCAGCCCATACCGGAAGCATCCTCAGCTGATCAAAGACTGGGTGACACCCAGCTCCAGTGGTTGTTGCTCCATCACTAGGCAACTGGGATTGCTGCTTCCACTGGTTAGGACTTGACTCTTTTGTGATTATTGTTATGCTCCCTTGGCCATAAGCCCCCTGACACCCACCTGCTTGAGCTCTGGGGCATGCGGTAGTGGGAAGCCCCAACCAGCTATGTCTCTCCTCTAGCCACATGTCCTGATGCCCCCTGCCATGAGGCCTCTTCCACTGACTGGGAGTTGGTTAGCTGGGTTGGGGTGCCATTCTTGGCTGTTTCCCAGCTCTCCGGAAGTGCGCTGTGACCTTCTCTCCACACTCCTGGGATCCATTGCAGGCCCATTCTCATGATGCCACGCCTGATCAGGTTGAAAATGCTGTGAATCTAAACCTTGAATGAAGAATGTTTAGCTAGGGGCACATAGTTTGTACATGCTTGTGTGTGTATGTGGGGGTATGGGAATGCGGAGTTTTTAAAATTTATTTATTAAAAAATTTTCATCTATGTGAGGAAGTCCCTAGATATGCCATCTCAGAGTGTTAAATTATGAGACCATGCTGGCCAGACAGGCTTTGAAGTGTGCAGAGACCGGGGACTCCTCATGGGAGAATCCAACTGACGGGTCTTGCAGTGGGGTGAGGCGCCAGCAGGCTCCTGAGATGACTGGGTTGCGATCCGTGGGAGCCTGTCCAGAAGCCCCGGCACTCTGCATTCTGTCAGTGATGTAGGAATGACACCCTCCTCTGAGCGCTTTATGAGGCTTTGTACCATTGGCGTCAAATGCAATTGGAGTCGATAACTCTGCACAAAGTTGCCAGACAATTTATCCTGTTGGCACCAAGCCTAGAATTATAATCAGATCTTGACTTCTTCAAAGCTTTCTTGCTTTGGATTTTCCAAATCGAAAATAAATATTGAGAGCAATTACCTTCCTTTAGTCTCTGATGTGCAAAGGAGAGTTTTCATAATTCAAGAACCCTCACATTTCATTCGGAAGGTATTAGTCCATGGAATATCAACACAGTCCATCTAAGTCTTGGCTAAAAAGAGAGAGGATTTATTATGCTCTGGGTTAATATTTTCCTCTCTTTAAGAAGTCCTGGGCGCAGCAGACACTCCATCACAGACAAAAACGGCTGTTTTCTTCCCATTGCTGGACGCATTGTGCTCCATGCACCTGCTATACTCAGAATACCCTCCAGGGGGCAGCCAAACCACGGAGTGTGGTCGAGTTTGTGGGGCGGCCCCAGCAAACGCAGAGCCCTTTGGAACTTTCCTTCAGGAGGGGAGTGATTATTGGATTACTGATTGCCTTCTCAGGAGTTTCTCTGGGCTTGACATGAACGCGTTTCTCCTGGAGGGAAAGCTGGAGCTCCACCAGTCTCATTTTAGGGAGCTGCTAACATGACCAGACCTATTAAGTACTTAATTGTGGTTCTGGGCTTTGAAGATGAAAAGTGCTGTGTAAATGGTGCGCTCTCCTGTTTCCAGTCTGGGGAGCTCTTTATCAGGGCTCTTCGGAGTGTCTTTTTCAGTGTATGGAGTTCACTCTGGTGTCCTTCTCTGGCAAAAAGGAAAACCTTCCCCACCCTGTGGGGCGAGGAAGTGAATCCTAGGGGACCCCACTCGCAAACACTTGCTTGACCTCAAGCCACACCAGGAGGCCCACAGGGTCCCAGCCAAGCACTGAGCCACCCGTGGCAGGTCCCTGCCACGCCGCTGTGATCTCGTCACAGGCTCCCTGGGGCGGCTGAGAGTCTGTGCGGGGTGCTGGTGCATCAGAGACTCTGGCTGAGACAAGTGCCCCAGTGGCTTTGTGGCAGTGCCGAGGGTAGAGGGTTGGCCGTGCAGCTGAGCAGCACCTCCAAGCACCGTGCCAGCTCTGCCCAGGGTCCGAGCAGTGTCTGCAGCTCGTCTTTATTCGTGGGGACGGGAGGCGAGATGAGGGAGCCGGGCACAATGGAACAGAGTCACAGGGAATAATAGAAACCCCCGAATGTGGAGTTGATGCTTCTGTTTCCAAAGAACTTTCACATCCAACACCCTCCCGCAGAACCTCTGGAGGGCTCCCTTAAAGGAGCTGAGGACATGCGCGCAGTGGGCGGGAGAAGGCGGAGCACGGGACTGTGAGGTCCAGGAGCCAGGACTCTGTCCTGGAAGCCAGGCTGCCTCCTTTCCTCCGGCCCTCCCTCCTCCCTCGCCTGCTTCTGGTTACATGGGAACACTGACGTGGTTTGAAAGTTAAAATCCTGCAGGCAAATATCTTGAATCTGTGACCTAACCTAAGAGATTAGCCTTCGTGTTAATAGAATTAAAAGTTAATCCCTATAAATCAGGGTGTTTGACACACTCCACACACAAACTAATCCTTGCAGATGTTGCAGAGTTCTCCTTTGCCTCGAGACCCGAGACCAAGACCAAGAGAAATCATGTAAAAAACTAGAAAGTCTAGACTCGTGGTAAAAGGCTGTGAGGGGAAACAGGAGCCCCCAAATGCAGGGTGATCTGTCCCTTCCCCTGTGGGGCGTTTTCTTCCAAACCTTGGTTTCCTTCCCTTCTAGCTCATGGCCTAACATGCTCAATGAGTCTGTTTCATTTAGTTTTGAGACCCTGTACAACTTCTTTAGCTGGATTTTTGCAACCCCAAGAACAAGACCTTGACTTACGCCCTGGAGAGCCCAGGAAGCAGGGAACACAGTGGCCTGCCTCCCCCACCTGTCTTCCGCGCACTGTCTGGGAGCCTGGACACGCAGCTGTAGGGATGGGAGGGGGAGGAAAGGGGCCCCAGTTCATTAAAACAGCTGTGTGGGTGGTGAGGTCCTTTTGGTTACAAATCACAGAAATGGATTCTGGCTTCTCAGTTTCATCAAAGTGCAATTCAAGTTGAGGATGTACTGTGAAAAGACTGGGTTTTCACGGGCTCAGAGGTGGTGCTGGCATGCTCAGTTGTCCCTTCTGTGCCCAGATATCCCCTCTCTTCCTGTGGAGATCTGACCTTCATCTGGCCTGGCCTTGGCTCCTGGTGAGTGGGTGTTGCCAAGTCAACCTGAATTTCCCGTAAGCCCAAGCCTGATTAGATTGATGGGGTGTAGGTGGAGGGTCAGAGCATGTGTGCATGTGTGTGTGTGTGTGTGTGTGTATTCTTAGAGAACCAGTCCCTCCTCCAAGTTATTTCATGTCATGCATTTTCATATGTTATTTGTCCAGTCTCACCAAAACCTTGCCAGGAGGCCATCCTTTTTTCATACTGAATGCTAAACTGAGCAGGAAAGAGCACGTCTCTCTGGAATTTTCTTCAGTTACCTCTACATATTTCCAACCAGAACAGCATACTTTCTTCAAGGGTTACCAGGTTCCTGTTAATAGAAAGTTCAGAAAATAGAGGAAACTATCAAGAATGAAATTAACATTGTTGATAATCCCACAATTCAGGGAATGAACAATTGTCATATTTAGGTGATATCCATCAGCTATATACAAAATATGTATTTTACCTAAAGTATATGTATACTTTTAATAAAATGTGCTTATAATGAGCACACTGTTTTGTGATCTTTCTCTTCATTGGCTGACTGAATATATTCATCCCACTGTACTTATCTTCACAGGATTTGCTTCCCAGGAGCAGTTTACCTGCTGAAGTGTAAGCTGGACCTTCGCTCGGAGCAGGAAGTCTATCCCCATGTTTCATACTCTAGGCACTGAGAGGTGGGAAGCCCTTCTGCTCTTTCTCCATTTTCTTTTCCTCTGTGCATATGTAGGCCCACAGCTGGCATAGGATTCTTGCACGTGTGAATGTTGGTACACAAATTTAATAAATTGCAATCAGCTACTCCTGCCACCGGGGAGGACAGTCTTATCAAAAGACAGCATCTATATGAGCAAACGTGTCTGTAATTTTTTGATAGCACTTAGCAAATGACATGATGATAACAAGGCATTTGTTTATGAAGGTGAGTTTCAAGCTATTAAACAAGAGCACCAGATCTCTAGGTGGTTGTGAATGTGACTCTAAGTTTGAAAAAAAGCACCTGTTTTCTTTTTGCCTCCCACGAAAGAAGAAAGAAGCTAGAACAAGTGACAGATGTGGTGTTTTCACCCACTCCTAATTTGGGCTTGCATTTATTCTTTGCAGCTCTGCAAAACTCATCTATAAAAGCAGCTTCTAGGGGATCAGTTATATTCAACGTGTAGTATACCTACCTCAGGTTGTCCTACTCACCTGTGCACTGTGATATGAAGTGAAAATGCTCATTATTAAAGCTTGGTATTCAAAATTTAAGCTTCTTTTAAAATAAAAATTCGAAAATCCAAAAAGGAAATTAAGATGGAACACAGAAACAGTGGGAGTTCTAGAAAAACAATTTTATGGCCAAACACACATACAAATACACACACACGCTCCCCTCCCCTGGGAACTGCAGCAGCCTGGAGGTGGCCCCTGGGCAAGGAGTTAGAGGGCCCTGGCCCCACCCTGGACGCGGGCTGTTGAATCCTGGAAGTTATGGGGTCCTTGTTTCCCATTATTCAGACCCCCCTGGGGCAGGGCCTCTTCCTCTCAGTGGGGCTGGTGACCGCTCATCTTTGTCACCACCAGATCTGAGACTTCCACTCCTGTCCCCCAACTTCTAATTGCTTCCTTTCTTGGTCACTCCCTGCCAAGCCCTCTTACCTGAAACCAATCCCCCCAGACACTTCTGGATTCACCTTAAAACATCATGTCAACATGTCATTACTCAAAAGCCCGCAGTGAAGGAATTCAGTGTAGACTGTGACTCACTCCATATGTATGTGCATATACACATGCTTGTATGCACATGCATCAATGGATATACAGACCCCCACAAAAACACACAAGAAGAAACTCATGATATAATGTTTACTTTTCCTTTGTGACACCCTCTCTGACATTTTCCATTGCATTCCATTCTATGTTATTGGAATCAATACTGCTGGCACCCCAAGCCTTTATTTCACACCTTTTAATGGGTTGCGAGCACACTTTGACTCAGAGGGAAAGTTCAAAATCTTTACCCTTGTTCTCAAGGTTTTCGCCAACCTGCCACTCCCAGACTGGCCACTCCTGACTCCCACCCCACCATCTGTGCACCTTTTCTTCACAAGTCTGTGTAAGAACTTACGGCTTATTTCCCCAAATGGCACCACGCTCAGCAGCTTCTGACACTCAATGCTCTTTCCTGCCTGCCCCGGGTTGTACCCTTATCTACCTCATCTTGCTTGTCCCATGGTCCCCAGGCCTCCTTCCTGACAGACCCTGACCCATTGTTCCCCTCCCCTCACACCTGGCATCTGGGTCATGGGGGAGGGCTCTGCTTCCATAATGCTTAGTTTATGAACACCCCACCACACCTTAGTTCATGTCCCAGTTCAAACCAGCACGGCAGTGCTTGGCCAGAGGAAAGACACTCAGCTCTCTGATAAGTAACTAGTGGCCCAGAATAGCCAAGCCCTGCTTCCCCCAAACCCCCACCCTCTGGCAGCCCCGGGTGGGGGTAGGAAATTAGTCTTTGGAAGTAAGTTGGATCCAGAAGCCAACTTTCCTGCCCAAGGAAGCAACTCGGTGTATGTCGGTGCCCCTGAAAAGGTGTTCTGAGAGATGCGCTTAGATACTTCACGGTCATGTCAGCTTATGAACCAGCCAAGCGCCTCCCCTCTATGCAGAATACCAGTGTCACTGGAGAACGCATCACATGGCATCTGAGTTCTGAGCGACCGTCCATGTGTGGGACTCTGCCTGTCCTTGGGCTGAGCCCCTCCTGGGCTGCCCTGTCTCCCTGCCTTTCCAGGTGGGTGTGCTTTGTTTCTCCATCTCCAGATCCAGTCTTGGGGCACAAGAACTGCCTCCCAAGCCTCCCTCCTTTGCTGCAGGCTGAGCATGGCAACCTGAGCCAGGGCCACTCTCCCTGGAGGCACCTGGTGGCAGCTCGTCCTCCGACCTCCTCCCGCTGCCCGGTGACTTCAGCTCTGTCTCCGTCTTGGTCTGTCCCAGAGCAGGTGGGTCCTGGTCTCTTGTCTGGAATATCTTAAGGAATCCTTCACAGGTCAGAAAGAACGAGGCAAGAGAGTAGGAAAATGAATGGGACGGAGAAGATGGGCTGGAGAAAGTGGGAGGAAAGACAAATCCATGCAAAATGAAGGGGTAGAAGTGAAGAAAGGAGGAAAGACAGTGAAAGGGTGGAGGAAGAGGAAAAAAGAAGAAAAATGAAAAGGGGAAAGAAAGAAGACAGGAAACATAAGAAGCAGAGAAAAGGGAAAGATAAAAAGAAAAGGAAGGAAAGAAAAAAATATTCTACTAATCTGACCAGAAATGGTTTCCCAGCAGCAAAGAGCAGAAAACCAACGAGCTGAAGGCCAGGGAGATGCCCAAAATCAGGATTCTCATTCCCAGACAAAAAGATACCACCACAGTGTAGGGAGGTTCAATTCTATAAGATGAAAAGAATTATGGAGACAAAGAGTGGTGATGGTTGCATAACATTATGGGTGCATTTAATGCCACTGAACTGTACCCTTAAAAGTGGACAAGGCAGTAAATTTTTTGTGCATTTTATCACAATGAAAAACAATTAAGAAAAATCCCCCAAAGATCCCTATTTGATTAACCTCCCATTCAATGAACAACCAGGAGTTTGTATTTGGTATATACACTCAATTTTATTACATATTTTTAAAGTATAAAATAAATTCCAAGCTTCCTATTACATACCCTCTAGAATTATTGATTTAACAATAAATAAGAGAAATGCCCTAGGGGCAAGGATTAACCAAGAAAGGAAACAGGGGAACTTTCCGGAGCGATGGCGAGGTTCTCCATCTTGGTAAGGACTTAGCTTACTTGGCTGCATTGTACTTGCATGTAAGTTTATATCAGAAGGAAAACCTGTAATTAAATATTTAACTCTTAAAAAATAAAAGAACAAAGAGAGGTCTCAGGTGGGCATTCTGATGGATGAGGAGCAGCCTAAGAGAGTCAGCAGCTGTTTACCCATCCCAGTGGAGCTGGGGGACTGAGGGGGCACCCCTTTTGCATTGGCCTGTAGCTTCGGGATGCAGATCACCAAAGGGCCTGGCCCAAGTCAGAGCCTTCTCAGCATGTGCCATCATCTTGCACCTGAGGTGGCATCTTTCCCTCAAATTCTGAAGAGCTGTGGTCCTGCCTATCAGTGGAGAAGGAGGAGGCAGATGGCAGGGCCATGGAAGGTTCTGAATGCTCGAAGTCCCTGAGTGCTATCATGATGGGGCCCAGAACATCTATATGAGGGATGGTGCATAGCTGCCTCGTGACACATCAGGATCTAAAAAACAAAAAAAAAGTTACAAGTACAAAACCAGACTCAAGGCTGCACTCAAGGCCTAACTGCCCATCCCTTGAACTGGCCTGCTGCTGCACGGGCAACAGGACTTTGGAGGACGATGTAAAGTCAATCCTCTGCGCTTCCATTCAAAATGCTGTCTATTTACTTACAACGTAAGTTTTTCCCTTGTGCTACATAGGGGGAAAATCAACCAAGAACTACATGATTTGAAAATGATTAAGTACTGTGTTTTCATTTTAAGAGAGGAATACACACAATGTTATCTACTTTTTTTGGTGAACATGAAACAGAAAATTCCATTTAATAAAAAAATAACAAAATATATATTTTGGTTTAATACTGAGGTTTGTTAAGGAAAGAGACAGAGGAGGTGAGTGAGAATGGACAGAACTAGAAATGATAGAGATCAGTGGACACATAGAGGCAGAGGAGACAGGCAGAGAAGGAAAATGTAGAAAGAGAGAGAGGAAGGTGGTTGACGGGGGAAAAGGGACAGATGTACATTCATAAAGCACCAGGATGCCCAGAGGCAGAGGCCAATAGAGGAAGAGACACACATGGGGTGGGGGGCACTCATGCACGTAGGAAGGAGCAAAGACTTCTTCAGGAAGGACCAGCTCCCACCTGGGCTCTCCCAGAGTATCCCTCAAAAGGCTAAAAATCTCATTGCTTTTTCACAGCCACAGTATGAGCGGTGACTGCAGCTGCTGCACTCACCGTGAGTAGATGGGATTCAGCTAAAGGCCAGATGTCAGGGGCGCCGTCCCTACTCCTGATGCACTTAGATGACACACGGGTCCCAGTTTATTTCCCTCCCCTGCTATGACATGTTTTAAAGCTCCATTTATGCCCTTAGAATAATTTGTCATCAATTCATTTGGGCACAAAGTGGGCATAATGGCTCCTTAAAGATGTCCAGGTCCTAATCTTTAGAGTGTTTGACTATGTTTATTACACATCAAAGGGGATTAAAAGTGGCAGATGGAACCGCAACTGCTAGTCAGCTGACTACAAGATAAAGTTCATCCTGGACTATAAGGTGGGTCCAGGGCAATCACAGGGGACCTTAAATGGGGGTGTTGAGTCACACTCAGAGAGATGGCGCTGTGAGACTCAATCTGCCCTTTCCAGACTTGAGGATGGAGGAAGGGTCTGTGAGCCATGGAACGTGGGATGCCTCTAGAAGCTGGAAAAGGAAAGAAAATGGATTCTAGAAAGGAATATGGCCCTGCTGATACCTGGGTTTTAGCACAGTGAGACCCATTTTAGGCTTCTGAACACCAGAACTGTAAGAGTCTATGATAATTTGTTACCATAGCCATAGGCGACAAATGCAAGACAAATCCTTTAAAATCTATTTGAAAGACTTAAGACTTTTTGGTATATGTTTAATTAATGGTTCACTTTCAAGCACCCTCTGTATTACACAGGTATTTGAAAAAATATAACCCTGGTAATTGTCTACAGACCAACAAGAGAACCATTATGTTTTAAAAGTAGCTTTTCATTAAATTCAGTTGGGGAGCATTAATTATTTTTCATAGTTGGGTGTGTGTTTGGGTGCATACATCACTTCCAGCCCACATTACACGGGAAACTTCAGGGACGGCCAAACTCCAGAGAGCCGTGGAGAGCTGCTGATCATCTGGAGAGATGTAGGGACCTCAGTCATTTACTATATTTACTGCCTTCCTACATCAATCAAAACCTTAATCTTTCACTTTACATAGAGCTAGAGCCTCCAGAATGACAAGTCTCAGGGAAGTTTGGAGACAAGGTTTCTGACCCTGCTACATGTTAGCATTACCCAGAAGCTTCTAGAAATCCTGACGGCCAGGCCACAGACCAGACTGTAAATCAAAATCTTTGGGAGTGCCACCAGGTATCAGTATTTTGCAAAGCCCTTGGGTGTCCAGCCAGGGTTGAGAACAGATGCGTTAGCAAGATAGAAGGAGTAGGTCCCAGGATGCTAGTGGGCATCCAGGCAGGCCTACCTTCTGCAGACTGGTTGCATGGGTAGAGGCAGAGATGGATGGGTGAATGGGTTGGGAGTGACTGGAAACCAACATGACAAAAGAATAAAGATTTGAGTCTTATGTGCCGTACCAAGTATTAATTTAGACGGTAATCATGCTTGTGTTCAAAATCATTCTTTCCCAGGATTCCTTGGGGGACATTTCCAACAATTGCCTTCAACCAAATCAGCATCAGACCGTGCCAGTCTCCTGTTCTCAGTACTCAGCACGAGGCCTCAGTGTTGGGAGGTGACTATGGGCAGGCAGTGCAGGAGGCCCAGGGACAGTGCCATGCTCATTTCACCACTGAGGCCGCCACCTGCCCCTTGGTTACAGGAGTTCTGCCTGTCTCCTGGCTTCCTCACTTCATCTGGTTGTGGGAAACAGGGTGGTGCAAGTCGTCTGCCAGAGACGATGCTGCTACACTCAGATGTCCATCGCATGAACGAATGAGGGAGTGGGATTGTGTCAGTGTTACCCCACACCATCCTCTCCGCTCACAGGTCATGATGAAGGGCACATTGGGTCCAGGGCCTGGTGTTCCTTCTAAGGTAATTGTCAAGAGAAATCTAGCCGTAAAATTTTACTTTGCTTGTGTAAACAAGCAGAAACCGCATAACTCTGAGCAAATGTAAATATGGAAACTTTTCTCAGTAAAAATTTGTAGGGCCAGGGAATTTGTAAAGAACTATAATTTCTCATGTGCCAGTCCTGATATAACTATAATATCATTACTTTGGATTCTATGAATTGAAATTTGCAGTAATTTGTGCTTGTCCAACTGAGCCTTTCTGAAAAAGTGTTCAAAATCATTCTTTCCCTGGTAGAAAAAATCCTGAGTTCTATGTTTGGAAGCCTAGTGTCAAATCCCAGATTGACACCTTCTTACTGAGTTATGCTGGGAAATAGCAGCCTCTGTGGAATATTCTGTAAAACGGGAACAATAATCTCCAGATTCTTGTGGATATCAAGGGGACAAAGCAGGATGGAAACTGCAGAGTGCTTGTAAGTGTTTACAGTCTCCTTTAAAATTGAGGTCTAGTTGTTCATTAGTGTTTCTTAAACTTGGGAGACATGAGATTCTTTCATGTGGCTTCAACTTCTGGGCTTAGCAATTATTTGTAATTATGTTTATCATTAGATTGTATGATATAGAGAATTTATAGGCACCACCTTTCTTTATCACATGGACACTTAAAGCCCAGGAACAGTGTGTCTTTAAAGTGTGTTTTGAATGGTGATCATCAAACTCACCAAAAGGATACACATACATATATATATGTAGTATGTGTGTATGTATGCACAGGTGTATGTATACAGGTTTATGTGTGTATGTATATGTGTACAAACACATACATGCACAAATACACAATATATAGGAATATATACAAATCTTTATATACAGTCTGGTATATATGTGTATGCACATATATCTATATATGCACATATGTATATATACATGTGTATATGCACACACATGCATTTATATGCATATATGGCATATAAAACATACATGTACACTACATATTAATATATATTGCATATATGTATGTCTACATTCACAGATATGTGTACAATTTATTTATATGTATGTGCATATATTTATTTGTATTTGCATATGGGTGCACACACACACACACACACACACACACACACACATACCTAATTTTGTACCTCCTGATTCAGTAAACTCTGAGTGGGGCCCAGGAATCTGTTTTTTTTTTAAGTTCCACATTAATTCTGATTATCTGAAGTTAGGGGACAACTGCCCCTTACTTTTTACTCATGAAGACACAGGAGCCCCAAGACCTGGTGACTTGGCTGAGGTCACAGAGCCAATCAGAGGCCAAGCTCTAGAGGGAAGCGGAGTCCCACTCCCCGGGCCCAGCCTGGTGCAGATTACACTGACCCAGGCTGCTCAGAGCACCTGCCAGCCTGCCTAAAACTGAGCTCTAAGAATGTCATGCCTTGCTGATATTGGACTTAGCAGACCAGTTCCCTTTTGTTTCTCCATGTCACCCCTTGACTATCAGGCAGAGAAGTGCTGCCAGCAGGGGACCCATGGCAGTACCCTCCGCCTGCTGTCCTGGAACACAGCTGTCAGGGTCCTGCTCTCAGCTTCTGTGAGGCCGAATGGGGCTGCCATGGGGGAGGAGGCCGTCATTCTCGTGATGTATGAGCTTTCCAAATCAGACTCCAACATTCTAGGCCAAAATGGCAATGGGAGGGCAACAGAAGATTTTGATCAAAGGCTTAAGGACTAAATACAGTCTTTACCAAGGTCTGTCTGGTGCCAGTTGGAGGATGGACGGTCGGGGAACAGGAATGGAGGTGGATGGTCGGCGGTGAGATACTTTCTTCTCAGGGGAAGGGGCGGGGCTGTCCTGGGATGTGGGGATGAGTGGGGTGGGCTGGGCATGGGAGAGGCTCACCTCAGATGGTTGGGGCAAAGCCTAGAACAGCTCCCATGTTGGCCAAGCAAACAAATGAACAGACCTTAGTGTCTAGGCTTAGTTGCCCTGCTTGGAAAGGAAGTGGAATTGAATCCTACCTCACTAAGGTGAGATACCCCTCCCTAAGGTGCTTCAGTACCTTGGTGAGATACTTTCTTCAGAGGCAAGGGTCTGCTAACTAGAGCCCTTTGGCCAAATCTGTCCCAGCACCTGTTTTGTGTGGTCTGTGAGGTAAGAATGGCAAACATTCTCCACTGACTTGATGACAGAGAACCCTAACTCTGAGCCTCAATCAAGGGAAATGTTATCTGCCCCCCCACACAAAGAATTCCATTTTTCTCATTAGTTGTCTTGTATTTTAAAAATTGTGCTTAACTAGTAATATGGTTGTATTTTAAATTTCATCAGTAAAAATGTGTGGCAGGATGTTTTCTTGCTTGTTAGATAAATACCTGTACAATATCCTCAGCTCTGCGACTTTGCTTGCGACTCCTAAAATATGTAGTCTGGCTCCTTACAGAAAAGTTAGCTGAGCCCTGATCTAAGTGCTGGCACTGAGGTGGGGACTATGAGTGCGTTCAGATACAAGAGGGCTTTATGCTGGCAGGACACAGACCAGGAAGCAGGGGGTCGGTGGGACACGGGGCTGTCTGTCCCACCCTAAGACTCCTCCCAAGACCGTGAGGGCCACTGGGCCAACAGCCCCAAAGTGCCCCGCCTTAGACACTCTAGGCTGGAGAGTTCGGGCTCCTGCCACATCCTGGCTGAGCCTGCAAGTCTCATGTGTGCATCAGCACCATGACTGGGTGAGCAACGCCTGGCACAGACCCAGGGTGCCTCATGGTACAGCCAGTAAACAATGGCATATTTATTGATCAGTGATTATCACTGTCAGGCTTCCAGCCACCTCCCCACCCTCCATATGACCAACAGGTTGGCTCATGGTTGGCACCAAGAACGAACAGCTTAAAAAATTAATCAGGTTCAAGTAACAGGTAAGGACTGGTTCACCAGGAAGGGGAAAAACACGGCAAATAGTTTGGATTAAACTATGTGGGCCATGTCTTGCTGGAGCTTGCAGGCCCTTTGGAGGCTTTCAGACGGTCCTTAATTAACTGCTGGAGCCAAGTGGGGCAACCTTGTGAGTGTGGTTGCTTTTGTTAATCGGATCCAGCCATGCTCAGGGGAGGGGGCAGGGCTGCCCTGGGATGTGGGGATGAGTGGGGTGGGCTGGGCATGGGAGAGGCTCACCTCAGATGGTTGGGGCAAAGCTTGGAACAGCTCCCATGTCGGCCAAGCAAACAAATGAACAGACCTTAGTGTCTAGGCTTAGTTGCCCTGCTTGGAAAGGAGGGATGTGGAATTGAATCCTAGCTCTGCCACTAAGTATCCCTGAAACGTTGGGCAAATTAACCCTCTTAAGCTTCAATGTCTCATCTGTACAATGAATATAGGACTATAACCTCCCAGGATGGTTGGGGAGGTCAAATGAGATGAGGATGATACTGTACAGCATAACCCCAGGTCTGGTCTGCAAGGCCACTGACCAGCTGGGCATGCCAGCGGCTAGAAGCAGGGCTCACCCACCCTGAGGGTGGGGAGAGGGAAAGAGATGCAGGGTGGGCACAGTCCTCTGCGGACAGAATGAGCTCAAGATCCCAGGGACACCAAGGGGAAGAGGTGCTGTGGGTGGGGACTGCACGTGCCAGGGGCCCCCTCCCTATGTCCTCGGCAGCTGTGGAGGCAGCTTCCGCAGAGCCGGGCAGAGTGGGGGCCTGGAGGGGAGGCTCCTGCCTGCTTAGCTTCGGCCCGGGGGATGTGAAGGGACTCCTCCTCGGCCCTGGCCCTCTGCGGGGCTTTGTTGTGCTTTTACTGCCCCTGATTTGGCTACTGCCCCCATCACAGAGGCTGACAGCTCCTTCCATGTGCTTCCACCGAGGGCCACTGTTAGACCACAGCCTCCTGGAGAATCAGAGGGGCTGGAGCTCGGGAGGAGCACATGCATGGCCGCAGCTGCCACCCCTTCCCACCCCGCGCTGATGTTCAATGATGCATGCTGCTTGCGCTGCCCTCCTGCGTCCAAGTTAAGCCTTTGCTCCCACTCTTCTCTTTGGAGGGGACCCTCACCCCTCCGCCTGTCCTGCAGAAGTCTCCTAGGGGCAGCCCTCTTCCAGTCCAGGAGCTCCCTGGATACACCTCTGGCCTGGTCCCTGCCACACTCTGCCACCCTTTTCCCTGCCTTGCCTGCCTCCTCCAACCAGTCTGTGAGGAGCTCTGAGGACAGGCGCTGGATTTGAGTCTCTAGGATGCGAGTCGCTTCCCAATGAATATTTGCTGAACTGAACTGCTAACTTCCCTTATAAAGTAAGAATTGAAGCCATGAGAGGGATAGTGGTCTGCCTGAAGTCATATGCTAACAGGCAGGCTCAACCCACACTCCTTAGGCAGGGGCAGCCAGAGCTGATTCTCATCGCCTTCTCACTGGACTGATGAATGTCATCTTCCTGGCTCTGTAGGGTCAGAATTAGTCCCCCAGGAAACACTCCTTGAATATTTCAATGTGCAGGATATAGATGGAGCAGGTAGAAATTTCTATAAGCGTCAAGCTCAGGTTTAGAGAAATGCAACTTTAAATTTTTTTCTTATTTTTAAATAGACCACACAATCATACTATATTAAAGTAAAACAATATAAAAAAGCTATAACTTCTGATATCTTGTTCCCATTGTATTACTTTCTTGTAAATATTTTAAAAATAAGACCAAATGTGAGTTCATTTTATTCCTCCCCTTTACATAAAATGTAGCATATCATTTGTACTGTTCTGCAGCTTTCTTTTTTCCTTCCCATATCATTATGTAGAGAGCTTCTTCATTATTTTATAGTTGAGAATATTTCATCATTGATTTAACCTGTCTCCTATTGAGGGACACTTGGCTGTGTCCAGTCTTTCTTCCTTTGTAGACAAGACTGTTAATTGCTGTGCATATGTCAGATTGCATAGGTGAAGGCAGGTCAATAGGAAAAATTCCCAGAAGTGGAATCACTGGAATAAAGGTAAATGCTTTAGTAAGTTTTACAGCTATTTCCCAACTCCCATCCACAGGGTTGTGGCAATTCATACTTGCAGCAGTCCGGGAGGGGGTGCCCATTAGTCACAACCCCACCAACAGAGAGTCCACTCAGTCCCTATGAGTATCTTACCTAGTGACAGTGCCATGCACTGAATTGTGTCCCCCCAAAGTCAAAGGTGGAAACCTTTATCCCCATGTAACTGCATTTGGAGATAGGGCCTACAGGAGGTAATTGAGGTTGTGGCATCATAAGGCTGGGGGCCTGGTCCTTTAGGATTGGTGACCTTACAGGAAGAGGAAGAGAGAGGTCACTCTTCTCCCATGAGAGGTCATGTGAGGACAAAGTGCTCACCCACAAGTGAGCCTGGTGGACCTTTATCTGGGACTTCCAGCCTCCAGAACTGTAAGAAATAAATTCCTATTGTTTAAGCCACCTGGACTGTGGTAATTTGTTATGGTAGCCTGAGCAGATTAATCTGGATAGAAAAATCTTATTTATTTCAGAGTAAACTCATTCATTTTGGTGTTTTCCTTGGTTGCCTTGGGACTGTGTTCAGGGAGTTTAGAAGTTCCTGCTCTCTGGGTCTTCCTGGTGCCACCTTGAAATCTCCCAGGGCAGCATCTGCCTAAGATCACGCCATCTGGTCTTTGACTTACACTCTCCTTGGCTTCTGTGGAGAGGCTGGTGATCCCACACGGCCATCTTCAGGCAACCAGCGCATGGCTATGTCATTCTCCTCCTCTTTTTCTTCTTTGGATCTCAAGTGTACAGGATTGGATTAATCATAACTCTGTGAGGTTGCAGGCTTATCTGTGCTCTAGGGTTGGGGGTGAAGGGTGCAGAAAGACCCAACTTCGTAGCATTTGCTGGTTTCAGAGGCTTGATAACTGCCATCATGGTCAATTTCAAACAACTGTTTGCTGGCATACATGGGTTCCAAGCTCACCAGCAGGACAGGGCATGGGACTATCCTTAGACACCCATCATTTTCTCCCCTTCAGGCTTCAGCCCCTAGCTTGGGCAGCCCTTTCCAGTCTCTTTACTCTTAGCTGTGCTCTTTTCAACTTATTATGTTTGACCTGGGCTTGGCATTGATTAGTCTAAAAAATTTGACTCTGACCTCTGTACTCTGTATAACCCAATCTCACTAGTGAATGTGTGTTTCAGCAGGAATAAGCGAGGAGAATTGTGGGGAGAACAAGGCATTGTGGGGGAGAGTGCCTCCACAGGGGAAGGGATTTTGCTATTTTGTCCCTACTGCCTTCCTAGTTGGCATATCACTGATGCACAATAAAGATTTGTGGAATTAGTACATATCTAAAAAATTATATCTTGCTACTCAAAGAAGCAGAGGGCATAGTCTTTGCCCCTGTGGAGCTTACAGTTGGTATAAGATATAATTGAGCAAAGTGATAAGTGTCCAGTGCCAAATTATGGTCCAGACATGAGTTTTGGTGGTTTTCTTGAGGATGGAGAATTGCTATGGGCCAGGATGCTCAAAGAGTGCTCCATGGGGGAAGATGGGATTTGTACTGAACCTTGAAGGATGCTGTTTCTGGTATAAGCCCATCAACAGCTAATTGAAAACACGTAATTCAACTCTGACAGCACGTCAGGGGTGTCTCAAAGGAAGCTACCGGAATTCTCCTGTTTGACCAAAAGACATACGTATCAAGCAGGTTTTATGTGTGGACTCTTGAAACTTCAGCTTTTCCAAGTAATCTATGACCCAAATTTGAGGAGAGTCATGTTTAGTCAATGACTCAGTCAATGAGTCAATCAGTCAGTGCTGAAACAGGACCTGCAAATGTGTGAGGAAAGCTCCGTCTCATCCAAAAGCAAGCAGACTCTTTAGAGAGATGTGGACACACTCAGTTTACAGATACATGAACAATGCCAGGGAGATGCAGTTCTCCTTGTCCACCTCAGCAGGGGTTGGAAACTCATAGAGGAGAGTGATGTAGGGAGATTGATCATTGTGCAGAGCCTCTCAGGATTATCCAGAGCCCTGCACAGATATCCCAACTCCACACAGCCAGAATTCAGCCCATTACTTTCCCGTCCAACCTTCTGTGTTTCTTATTTCAGGGCCTGATGGCAACATCTACCTGGTTGTGCAGATTAGGAAAGTTAGCAGTAGTCCTAGCATGTCGTAGGCACTCTATCCATATTTTCTTTTACTCTCTCATTTATTTACCCATTCAATAAACAAGAGCCTCTTCTGTAGGAAGGCAGTATACTATACAGAGCAAGAACATGTGCTCTGGAGAGAGATTACTTGGGTTGGAATCCTGGTGTTGTACTCACTGTCTGTGTGACCATGAGCAAGCTTCTGAGCACACTGTGGGACCTGAGGAAACTTCTCTAAGGCTCAGGTGCTTTATCTGTAATGTGAAAATAATAATAATAAAAATAATAATGCATCTCTCATGCAGTTATTTTAAAGATTAATTGGGAAAATCCATGTAGAGTGCTTCATAAGGGCTAGGCACAGAGTTAGCAATCAATATATGTTATTATATTATGTATTGCATGTATTACTCAATACATGCTACTTCTTATGATTGCCAGCAGCACCATCACTGTGTCTGTTCTTGTAATTTAGGAAGAGTATGGATGGCTATGGCCCTGCCCTTGTACCTTTAGTAGAGAAGTTCTATTGTCGCTTTCCTAGGGAGCGCAGATCTCCCTTATCAGAAGGGCATGTGTGGTCTCTTTAGTTAAATCATCCATTGGAGGTAGTGTCCACTAGGTAGACCTGAGCCTTCAAGGGAAAATGTGAGCACCTCTTACCCTCCCCTTACAGGCCTCCCCTATAGGGCCTCTATCTGAATCCCCCCCAATGCAGGGAATGGACCCTTGAGTCCTACCTCATATGCCCCTGTAGGCTACCTCAGTCTATGGCTTGGTTGACCTTAACTGATTCGGTGTGTCCACAGGTGCCACCAACCTCATTCCCAAAGGCAAGATGCCAAAAGATGGTCCCAGATGCACTCTAGAAATATATCTGCCTCTTGCTGAAGGGAAAGGATGTAGGCATGCAAAGGGACCAAAAAGTAATCATTAGGCCTAGCAGCAGCCAGGTTACAGCTAAGTATTCATGCCCAGGCCCTGTGGCAGAGGCAGGGAGGACCATGCCACATAAACCACATGCAGCAAATACTGAGTAGCAAGTATTGTATTATACTGTTTGACTGATATTTGTGATGGCTGAGCCACATGGGTTCGTTCAGCAGAGAACCTAGAGCAGGTGGCTACTGACCCAGCACACACTGGCACCTGTGGTGAGAGGCCCCTGATCAGAGTCTCCAAGGAACAGGTGGCCTGGAGGGGAACTGGGTGTGTCAGGGGTAAGGCCTGAGAAGACTAAAGGGAATGAAGTCCGAGGGCTTCAAGACTCAGCCAGCAGCCCCAGGTCTACTTTTCTCCATGAGATTAAGCAAGGGTCAACTTTGTGGCCACTGAGGAGGCTCCCTGCCTCCAAACACCCCTCTCCCTTGCCTGCTTTCCCTTAACAAGGGATCAGTACTTCCAGGGGATACTCAAAATGCATGTCCCACCTGAAAAACAAACCACACGCTGATTTCTAATCACAGAAGCTTGTAAATCATTGGCCCAGGGGCCTTTTCTGAGCACTGGCCGGGATGAGAGGATGTTGGAAAGAAAGGTAGAAAGAATATGGAACAATTGGGAAGCCTCAATGCAGTGGTCGCAGCAGTGGGAGGGAAGGACCGGGCACGGAGACAGAAACTGGGAGCTTAAAGACAGACCTTGCTTCCTCTGCCCCTAAGATAATTTGATTTCCTTCCTCCCTTTCTTCCCTCTATGTAAATTTTTTTGAGACTTACTCCCCACCCCCTTTTTTTTGCACTGGGCATATAAAAATAAAGAATACACAGAGTGCCCTCTCTGACTTCCTAAGAGAAGACTAAGGGTAAAGTAGTCAAGTCTCCCAGTGAAGTGACTGTGTGCTATGGACACATGCAATGGGAGAAACGGAGAGGGCCCGACGGCCTCCCGTCTGCAGCCAGCCCTCGGTTTTCAAGCCTGATACTGAGCGCTTCAGATGGTCTCACTCTTGCCTTTAGCTGGAATGAAGCAGGAACAGTCCCTCTTTCCAGCGGAAAAGGAAAATAGGTAGTGGTGGTGCCAGGGGATAGATCTATCTGAGTTTGGGAGTCTAAGTGGGTTTTAGAGCTGGGTTTTAAGTCAGAAAGCTTGTACCCGAGTAATGACCTTGAATAAGTCAGTTCGTCTGCAAGGGCCTCTGCAGGACTAGATGAACCCAGGGGTCCCTCTGTGCCTTATTCCATAATTATTTGAAGGGTTTTTGGGTTGATCTCCATAGAGCACATGACTCACTTCCTTTATGAAGCTGGTGACTGCAGGGGGAGGAGAGGACTGACACAACTGAGCCCCAGTTGCTTTTAGGCACCACTCGAGGCAGTTTTCCCAAGTCATCTAATTTACTCCTTGCAACAATTCAATTGTGAGACATATTATTCATCCCATTTTGTAGATTAGGAAA
Source organism: Manis javanica (assembly GCF_040802235.1). Taxonomy (NCBI): domain Eukaryota; kingdom Metazoa; phylum Chordata; class Mammalia; order Pholidota; family Manidae; genus Manis; species Manis javanica. Next base: position 49,515,720 of record NC_133158.1, on the reverse strand, counting down.
GTGATGCTTAGAGCAATGAAGTACCACATGCAAATTTATACACTTAACTTATGACAGGGTGTAGATTTTTGCCCCTCACATTTGTTACTTCAAAGTCTGTGCCCCATCTACCATTTCACACAGGATGATCTAGTTGTGTTATATTCTTGGAAAAGCAATGGTAAAAAAGGAATCTTGTAGGCATGTTCATATATAGCCATGTTTATGAATTCCACTGAGGTGGTTTAATGAGCTGTGCTGAATTGGACTCCAAGGGGAAAGGATGGTCAATGGTTCAGTAACCCTTGATTGTTCTCTTGTTATTTGATGACTCGGCATTGTGATAATCACTATCTCACCTTGGATGTCTCACTGAACTTCTAAATATTTCAGCTTCTTCATCTCTGCACTGGGAATAATATTAATACCACCTACACACCCCACGCTACCTCTGATGACTGACGGAAACAGCACATAAAGTGATGTCTAAATGCACTTTTTTGAATTGTAAAGTGTTATGCAATTTCGATTTAGTGTAACTTGGTTTATTATTAGGTCTAGTATGTCTAAATGAGAGCTTTTAGTCCTGATATTCAAATCTCTATATATTTTTCTGTTTTGAAGTATATGTAAAGATAAATATACAGATCATAACTTGTGATTTAGCTTGATGAATTATTACAAAATGAGGACCTTCCTATGTAACTACCACCCATACCAGAGAGAATATTTCTGGGACCCTAGACACCTCTCTTACACTCCCTCCAATCACAATCTCCTTCTTCCTTCCTAAAGGAAGGAAGTGTTTACTACCCTGACCCCAGCAACCTTATATTCACTTTGCCTGTTTTTGAAAATTATATAGATAAATCATATAGCACATGTTCTTTTTTTGCTCAGCTTTTTAACTCAACTTTATGTTTGGAAAAAGATCTTGCTGCTGAAGCAGTAGTTTAATAATTTCCATTACTGGTAGTATCCTATTGCACAAATAAAATCACTTCATATTATTCTAACAGACTGCTGATTATTGAATGGTAAGTCATTTTGAATTCTTAGAACAAATTTAACTTGATCTGTGTGTGTGTGTGTGTGTGTGTGTGTGTGTGTGTGTGTGTATATATATATATATATATATATATATATTGCTGAATTTAGTTTGATAGTATTTTGTTTAACCTTTTTTCCTATTTCCTTATGAGCAAGATTGTTTTGTACTTTTCCTTTTTTGCAGTATTCTTATCAGTTTTGGGTATGGAGGTTATTTATGTTGGCTTTATAAAATGATATGGGAAATGAGCTTTACATCTTCTGAAAAACTTTGTGTACAATTGATGTTATTAATTCTAACACTAATTGTACACAGACTTTTTACCAATGAAACATGGGCTTGGAGTTTTGTTTATGGGAAGGTTTTAAATCATGGATCCAATTACTTCAACAGCTATGAGGTCTATTTAGAATCACCATTTCTTCTTGTGTCAGTTTTGGTAAGTTGTGTTTTTCCAAGAATTTTTCCATTCATTTAAATTTTCACAGTAATTGACATAAACTTATTCTTAATATATTTTATTTGTTTAACATCTCTTGTGCATTTTCTTGATGGATTAACCCTTTTATTATAAAATGTCATTAGCATTATGAAATGTTCCTCTTTATCTAATGCTTCTTGCCTTCCAGACTACTTTGTTTGATATTGATACAGCTACATACACTTGCTTTTGGTTAGTGTTTGCATAGAGGTATATCTATTTCCACCTTTCATTAAAAATATTTCAGTGTTCTCATATTTAAGGTATGCTTCATGTAAGCAGTATATTTTTATCCAATCTGTTAATCTTCTTATTTAATGGTATATTTAGTCTTTAATAGTTTATTTAATCTTCTTATTTAATGGGATATTTAGTGGTTATATTTAACAATTTCTGACACATGTAGTTTTATATCTATGTTTCTTTTTGTCTTTTGTTTTCCATTTGTCCCACCTTCTATGATTCTTTTTCTTCCATTTTTTTTGTGGGATTAAAGTATGTCCACAGATTCTTTAATATTTCATCTTTTATGATGTGGAACTCAATTCCTCTTTCCTTGAAACTCCTATCAAATAGAAGATTCAGATATGACAGTGAGTGATTTTAAAGACTAGATCATAGAAAATGTGAGGCCGCCATGTTCTGAGGACACTTAAATAACCACTTACACCTAGTGAAGGATTGAGGCTTCCTGCCTGTCACCTTATGAAAGAGGGTTTCTCAGACCCAGTCGAGCCTTCAGATGACTGTGACTCTAGCTGACATCTTGATGACAATCTCGTGAGAAGCTCTGAGTCACAGCCATTGAGCTAAGCTGCTTCCAAATTCCCGTTCCACAGAAACTGTAGAACATTAGATATTTTGTTGTTTTAAGCTTCTAAGTTTCTTTAACTGCTATTTCTTTAACTACTAAGTTTTGTTTAATTTTTTACTTCATCTGGAGAAATTATTTCTCATTCTTCCTTTACTCTGTTGGACATTTGTTGGTTATAATTTCTTTTACTGTTCTTTTACTCTAGTTTACTTCATGCTGGTCTCAACCTATTGATAGTGATTATGGGCTGGAGATGGCTGGGGACATTTGCCTGGGTCTGTGGTGAGCCCCCCACAGACATCTTCCCTTTTAGAACCAGTCTTGTGACCAGACTAGCTCTTGTGGTTCTTATGATTGCCCTCAGTAAGACGTCCTCAGCAATAGCTATTTGGAAACTTTGAAAAAAGGGACAAAGTTTATCACTCATAAGTTCTGTCATGTACATGTGGCCCTTGCTGGGGCCACACAGCAAGGTTACAGGTAGAGAGGGACTGAGGGAGCGGGCATGGGGTTCTTCTTTTACAGGAGTTGAGGATGGGGGCCTAGAGTTTTGCAGGTTCACTCTTTATTGGTAAATTTAAAATGTAAGAATGGAAATTAATGTGCAGGAAGGGAAAAACAAGTGGCCAGGTGGCCCATTATCTAAGTCAACCAGAGATCTCTAAAACAAAAGAAACTCGAGGGGAGGGCAGCCTGGTTCTTTATCTAGTCCTGTGACTGGCAATATGTTTATCTGAGATAGCCATCTCTGACATGGATTCCTTAGCAATCAAAAGCTTCCATCAGATACTTCAATTACAATATTAAAAAAACCTGTCAGACACTTACACATGGTTGTTCTAGATTACACCATATATTTTTGACATTGAAGTCTACTGTAAATTGGTATTTTTACAATACAAGACCGTAAGACACTTTATTTCCTCCTGCCTTTCATGTTACTATTATCACATATTTTAATTTTCTTTCTACTTTGTAAACCTCACAAGACATTATCAGTGTTTCATATCCATTTCCACTGCTCTTCATTCCATTGCTTCCTTATGGAATCATTTTTCTTCTACCCAAAGAACTCTGTTTATAATTGCTCTGTATCCTATTGGTGACAGATTCTCTGTTTCTGTTTGTTTGAAACTATCTTTATTTTGTCCTCACTTAAAAAAGAATTTTCACTGACCAAGGAGTCTTAAGCTTACACTTATTTTCTTTTAGCACTTGGAATGTGCCACTCCATTATTTCCTGTCTTCTACTGTTTCTTGTTAAAAGTTAATTGTCAATCTTATGGGTGCTCTTATGAAGGTAATATGTCTTTATTTCCTCTCTCTGGCTGATTTGAAGAGTTCTTTTCTTTGATTTTGCTTTTCAAAAATTTTACTATGCTGTAGGTACCTAGGTGTAGTTTTGTTAGTATTTACACTGCTTTTCTTTTTTAACACTTTTGAATCTGTGACTTGATGATACTGTTGTGGAAAGTTCTTGGCTGTTATCTCTTTGTTCTTACCTATTCCTTTCCCTCTCCTGGAATTTTGATTATAATTCACCAAGTATCTTATGTCTTTTATGTCTCTTATTCTCTCTTCTGTAAGTATTGCTTTTTTTTTAAAATTATATATTTTGGTCTGGCTATTTCTTTCTACCAATCTTCCAGTTCACTAATCCTTTCTTCAGCTGTCTGTTCTTTACTATTAAATTCATTGGTTAACTTCTTAATTTCATTTTAAGTATTTTTCAGTTGTAGAATGTCCGTCTTTTTCTTCTTATAGTTTCAAGTTTTCTGCTGAAGGTCTACATACAACCATTTAATTTTCTTGCATTTATTAATTGCATATATTTTGAAGTATGTATTGGATAACTCATGTGGGACTATTTCTTTCATTTGAGATTCCTCTGGTTTTCAGATATTTGTTAGTGTCTTTTGATGTGCCAACTAATTCCCAACTGAACATCAAACATTGCATATAAAAATTGTTGAGATAATTTGAAGTTCTGTATGCTCTAGAAGGCAATTTTATTCAGAGGAACTTACGTTAATAGATTTTGTTATTAACTTATGTTAATCCATGAAGATATTGAGATTATTAGAGTCTGTGTTTCAGTATTTGTGAGGCTGTACTTCCAAGTCCATGTCTTTGAGCACCCCAGCTGGGTGTTTGGGCTATTTATCAGCATCTCTATTCCTTAAAGGGTCCTAAACTTGAATTTCATCCCTGTACTTTGTAAGACTAACTGAAGTTTCTTTATTAGCTTCTTAGCATCCTTTAGAAACAGAAAATGCCTGGATGGGAAAAGCAAAATATTGCCAAATGTCAGATTCACCTCACTTCTCATTTCTTTTCCACTTCCCTTTCTTTCTAGGAAATTGGCTCCTAAAGTCCCTGCTTCCTTTGGTTTGATGTCTTCAGACACACACACATACACACACACATGCCACATACACACACCTTAAAAGTTTTCTTTTCCTTGTTCCTTATGGGAGTATTAATCTGTAACACACTACTCCAACCATTACTGGAGGCAGAAATCTTTCAAAATATACTTTACATATACCAAATGCATAACTCTTCCTAATTTTGGGATAAGGAGGCTGATATACTTCTGAGAATCAGGTCTGTGAAAACCTCAATTATGATTATGATTACAGGAATTCATCAATTTAAACTCAAAGTTTCTGGCATTTTTATTTCTTTATTCTCTGGTTTTATGTTTACTTTTATTTGTTCCACAGTCATCTTAGTCTGTGTAAGAAATCCTAAAGTTGTCCCAAAGTTTATATTTGAATTCAGTGTTAAATTTAAAAGTGTTACCAAGAAAAAAAATAAACAAAAAACATGTAGGGACCATGACTGTGAGGCAATGTGTACTGGTCCCCAAGCTGCACATGACTTTGGAGCCATTCTCTACACTTCAAGTTCTGGCAACACCAAGAGAAGTGACATCCTGTGAGCTCTTACTTTTTTCCTGACTTTGGGATGCTCCCTTTTGTTACAGTGACCCACCAGTTTTGAATCAGACTTACAACATTTTCAGAATGACACATACGGAGGCTCTGTCTTGAATCCTTTAAAATTCAGCTCCATTGAAGGGAGGCGCTGAGCCTTTTAACATGTTGGAAATAGAGTTGAATCCTCCATTAAAGGCATTTCTTTACACAAACGATAGGATTCAGAGTTAAGATGAGATAGGAAGGACCTAATGGATCATTCTGAAAGAACTACCCATCAAACGGGAAAGTACAGTATGTTTAATGTGACAAGCCCAAGAGCTGAAAATGACTCTTTGATCTTTAAAAGGCTCATAAACAGGGGCAGTGCACTTACAGACCTATATTTATGTATTCAAATAATGGGAGAAAATCCAAGCAGAGTCTCAGGACTGCGGGAGTTTGCAGTTTAGACAAAAAGAGGCCAGGGAGGAGGGCAATTACTTCAAACTTTTTACAGCATGAAGCAAGTTTTCTTCCCTCTTTGCTAACCAATGAACTGGAATCTTGCTAAGGGCTTGTTTTTTAAGTGGAGCTTGAACCAATCATTACACAGACATGAGGTATTTGTGAAGAAAGAAAGGGACAATTGAAACCAAAAGAAAGACTGTTTTGTTTCTGAATTAAATTTGTGATTGTTGCCACCTTCTTTTACTTTGATGAAGGGTCCCCAACTATCTCCTACCCCTCAGTGCCACCCATATATACATACCCTCTCCTTCAGTATTGAAATCATTAACCACATCTGGAGAGTTGACCTATGAACAATATGCCTATTTCCTCTGTTTCATGGAGCAACCAGAGAGGGTTCATAAATAACCACAGGGACATTATCAGGGATTTGAGGGTGGTTGGTGTCAGAAGACATTTAAGTGAAGTCAAATAACTTTGAAGCTGACATCCATGGATACTTTCAGTCTCAATAGCATGTTGGTGGTTTTTCTTCCTTTGACCCAAATGATCTAATTCTCGAGAAGAAATGAATTCCACCTTGCATAGAAGAACCACAGGCACTGGCATGTGGGATCTGAGATGTGGTTCCAATAGCAGCCATTTGTTCTTTTACTTGGTTCCCATGGTGACCACAGGTATGTATTTGTCACATGACAGGTTGGTTCATGGGATTCCAAGGGGACCATAGACCAGAGCAAACTTACTTTGATCCACAGTTGAGTTGTGATGCCATTAGCATTCTATTTGAACCAGGTTCTATGAATAATGATAAAAGAAATATGCAAATATTCACCACCTAAGCCAAGAAACAGAATATAACTCTATTCCAGAATCTCCTCTGGGTCCCTCCCTCCCCCAGCCAATGTAACCAAGTATCCTGAATTTTCTGTTAGTCATTCCCCTAATTTTCTTATAATACCTGTGTGTGCACCCTTGAAGAATAATTATTTAGATTTTCTTGCTTTTGAACTTTATATAAATAGAATTATACTCTGTATATTATATTCTTCCAAATTTTTCCCCCTACAATTTGTCTTGCTACGTGCAATGGTAACCCATTCATCTCTATGCACTATCCCATCATAAGAATATAACACAACTTATATACTTACCTGTTGTGGACATTTGAGTTGTTTCCAGCTTTTGCTATTACAGTCAGTGCTGCTGTAAGCATTGTACACATCTCTTGGTGTGTATGCAGAGAGTTTATGGAATATTTTTCAGGTAGTGGAAGTGCTGAGATTTAGGGTATGTAATGTGTTCAGTTTCTTGATAGTCATGCCCAATTGTTTTCTAAAGTGGTTATCCAATTTATACTCCCAACCTGCAGAGTGTTAGACTTGTAACTGTTCTTCATCCTCTCCAACACTGTCTGCTGTCTTCCTTTTTATTTTTTTCCAAACAGGTTTTACTGTTCAAAATAGTTAAATGAAATGGGCATTTTAATCTGTACTGAAGCAGAGGCTTGGAGATTTCAAGTCATCTGATTAGGTTTAAGGAGCATAGATTCTGGAAATGTGGTATGTATAGGGAGGAGATCATATCATCCAAAAACCAGTTCATAGAAAAACCTGCCTAATAGTCAAGCATCTAAAGGCCAGTTCTTTTCAAATTCACTTCTTTGAAAGTTTTGCATCTGTTTGGAAGCTCTTAATGTGAAACTAAATACAGGAATATAACTAAACAAAAATAAATTAAAAACCCATATTGCTTAAAACTTGAAAGGGATCTTCAGAAAAACTACCTAAGAAGTCCCTCATTTATTCACAAGGGGAAAAGGACACCCCAATTTTTAAAAAATGGTTATCCACAAAACACTGCAAATTTGAAGCTTGATAGACTGCTTATCAAATATTTCTTTTAAAAAGTCAGAAATAATGTACATATTCAAGTTTAAAAAAAACATGGCAAATGAGGCTGAGACATGGGAAGGAATGCAACAAACTTTAAAGCTGGACTGCTTTGAAGGTAATTTGACTCTCAGGCAGATGGATCATGGGCGAAGAGGGCTCTAACAAACTGGCCTGGACATTTTTGGATTGTTGCAAACCTTAGGGCAGAGTTAGTGGTGAGCACTCTGTGGAGGCACCAGGCTGTTCTTATGGTACATCACCTCGTCATTCTAAGCAGCAAGGCTGGGAAGGGATGAAGAAAGGGCAAAGTATGCATAACAACTCTCTACTGAGGAGGTTTTATGGAGGCTGCCTCCAATGGATAAATTCAGCACATGGGACACCAAGTTGCAAGGGAGGCCAGGAGGAATCTATTATTAATCTAGACATTGGGATAGGCAACCAGCAAGTTTTGTTTCTCTAAAATTAATAGAAGGAAGGTACAGGTCCTTTACCTATAGGAATCTTATTGTTTTTGCAGGTTTTAACATGCAAGCCATTCTGTCTGACAATCAAAATCCAGGCACTCACAGACTTAGTGAAATCCCTCCTCCATCCCCGAGTGCTGGCTGGCCGTTATAGGGAGAAGATGAGACCAACGCTTAGGCCTCACTGTGTGTCTGCCCCCTGGGGGCTAGAAGGCCAGAGGAAGTGGAAATTCCCTACCTATCAGAGTGGAGAATGAAAACGTGGGAAGGAGAGTTCAAGGGTCCTTCTGGTTTTGCAGAGTTGGATCCCAATCACAAAGTACTGGTTGGAAAATGAAATACTACTTTCTTATGAAACCCATGTATGAGGCTCTCGAGCAGAATTCCTAACAAGCAAGGCAGACCAATCTTTTTTTTTCCATTTGAAGATTATTTTTGTTCCAGAATGAAGTATTGTTATAAAGACAGATAAATTTTTTAGGTATCTTTTCAATTCTTGAATCAGAGAGGACAATGTTTTGCCATTTGTTAAGTACAAAAGAGCCCTGTCCTGGGTATACAAGGATATACATAAGTCTGCAATGCCATTAGCTACAGTGACTTTATTTACTAGACAGCATAGCAAAGTAGGATTAACTAAAGATATATTTCAATGAGAAAATGCTTTAAAATAACATGAAGTCAATGAACATTTGACTGCACAATTTACTCTGTCAAAATATAAATATATGTTAGCTTATGTGTGTGAATTACACTAAATCAGTCTCAACACAGCCATGTGCTTAGGAATGTGTGACACAATTCATAAGTGATTATCTAAGGGGTGTACTGAAAACTTCCCAAAGTACCCCAGATATTTGGTCACTGATAGGGATAAACCTTAAGGCAATTTTCCAAGTGAATGTAAACTTTTTTGAAGTGGCTTTTCCAGTAAATTATTACTGTTGTGAACACTCTGGTGTAGTTGGATATTTGTAGTAGCACATTATCACACTAATTGTCACTTTTTAAAAATTAGCTTAAAAATCCTGTAATTATAAAAATGTCTGGGGTGCTTTTACTCTGTAGACAGAAAGCAGGCACTTCCTGTTGACTTCTCTGTAAATCCTAAATATTTTCTCCTAATAACAATTTTCATCTCTTTCTATAATTGTATTTCCAATATTTTGTTCTAAATACTGTGTTCACATACTGAGAAATAATCATTGATCTACCATTTGTCTACTTTAAATCTGACTTTAGAATTTCTTTTAATAGGTCATTTCCTACTGAAGCATTAAAATAAATAGTGCTACTCTTTGGTGAACATTTTTCAATAGGATGACATGTTTCTGTCTGTTCCATCTTTTACCAAAGTAATTTTCAGAACGTAGACTAAACTGACTACACTGGAGAAGTGGATACAGGCCATTATAAGAGTCCCCTTGTAGTGACCAGCTAGTTTCATTTAATCTCCTTCTTAGCCTTATAATTGGCAGAGACCACCAGATAATTATCTGGATTAATGTCCTTAAGAGTTGGAGATTTGCTCTGGATGGGGCGTGTTTTGCCATCCACACGGGAGATCTGCAGCATCCGGCAGGGGTCGTGTTTCAACAAATACCCTGCAAAAGTTTCCCATCCTCCTCCCACTCGGACCACGACGAGTATGTTGTGCAGCATCCTAATGAAGAGGATCTTTTCCGCCAGTGGGTATCTTCCTTGAGAGAGCCTCTCCACACAGAATTTGTTTGGGCATTTGCAAGGAGGATCTTCAGAAATCTGTTTCACTGCAGCGTCCAGTAAGTTTCCTGCACTCTTTTTTTCCGGAAGACTTTGATGAAGGAGAAGGTGAAGGAGAAGGGGCAGAAAATGTTTCTTCTTGTTCAATCTCTTTTTCCAATTGTTATCAAACCAGGAGCCTCCACGCCATACCTGGCTGCAATCTGGCCATGCTCCAGCAAACAGAAACACACTTCTCCGGGTTGCTTATGCAGGACCAGACCTTCTGATTCAAGTAGATGTTTCATCTACCCCGAAATCTCGGCTGTATTGTCTCAGGCGAAGAAGGAGCCTGAGGGCGCACTGGTTTTGCATGGAATCTTCTTCAAGGGCAGATTCTTTGTGGACTTGCTAGCCTCCACGCGCTCCGTGAATGTCTCCTGCACAGTTTTTGCAAGCTGACAGAGCAAGGCGCCATTATCCAATTTCTCCATAAAAGTTTCTGCCATAATCTCCCTTCCTAATAGATCCGTTAAAGACAAGGCCAGATCTTCTTCCATCGGCAGCAAATTAGCTTCATGTCTACTGGCCAGCCATTGGCTATACTGATGCATCTTAGAGAGGCCAGGTCCACTGCGTACCTTTGGGCTCACAGCTGTGCACGTTATTCATCCACTTGTAATACCTCTAAATGCCTTTCTTCTCAAGACACAATCTCTCCCACTACTTTCTTGAAAGTGAGATGTGGTAGTTCAGTAACTTTACCTTCATTCTATTATGTACTCTGCAACTTCCATTTAAGTATCAGAGTCCTATTTTGCTCCTTTCCTAGGCAATCAGAGCAGGAATGCCCACGTTGGAGAGGCCCACCGCGGCCACCGCCTCCTCCTCCCCTGTTACGGGGGCGCGTTCCTTGAGAAGAGTCTCACTGATTGATTTCAAAGACAGGCTGGGCAAACTACATCCCAGCTGCAGTTCATCAGTGTCCACACCTTCCCAGCTAAGTCCCCAAGGGTATTTGTAACGCCCCTTCCTGCCCCAGGGGCGCCCCCAACCCCGGCTGCGGAGCGCGCGCAGCCACAGAGGTGGCGTGGAGCTGGGCCCGGCGGCCGGGCTCCCAGACCAGTCCTTCTTAGCTGTCATAGCTTCTATTGCCATGTGGATGCGTTCTCCCCTGCTGGAAGAAGGCTTCAAGAGCATGTAGTCTGGTCTCCCCTTCCCCTGCCCCAATGTAAGACAGACCACTAGGCGAACTCAGGACTTTCCAGCTTTCCATCTCTGGGAATGGCCACTTCATTTCTCTAGTTTCTCAGGCCCCAAATCTGAAGGTATCCTAGACCCCTTTCCTTCTCACGCACCATCTCCAATCCATCAGCATACCCCAATGGCTCTACTTTGAAGATAGATTCAGAATCCTACCACTTCTTACATCCTCTATGGCAATAATCGCCTCCCTGGAGCACCCAGCCGAGCAGGTGAAGGGATAGGAGCTGAAATCCAGCCCTGCTCCACTCACTGAACTGGGAGCCTTGCTCTGAGGCTGCATCCATCCGACAGAATCAATTTTGCCAACCTCTTGATCTCGGACTTCTGGCTTCCAGAATTGCAAGACAATAAATTTCTGTTATTTGTAGTCCTTTGTTACAGCAACCCTAGGAAATTAATACACCACCTGATATACATTGTGTTATTTGTTGTTTTGTTTGGGGCCTGTCTCCCATTGGGAGGGAAAGGAGGCTGCTGTTCACTGCCATAGAAGAAAATTTAGATGAAAGGCAACCATTTTGTAAGAGAGACACTGCAGCTTTTAATTACCTGCTGAAACCTTCACATAATCACTGAGGTGAGGGGAGAAAGTGGCCAGATACAATTATTTGTAATAACAAATAATTACACTTTGTATGTGTGTAAGACTTTTCATCTTCAAAACACTTTCAAAACATTAATTAATCCTTACAACAGCATCAATGAAATGGAAACAAGAGAGAATTTGAAGTATGCAAAATTTAATTACCAATATAAAAGTTTGGCACACAACTAATACTCCTCCTGCTGGAGCAGTAAACACATTCCATGCCATCTCCTCTCTCTTTGAAAAAATGAGGGAGCTTTGTTCCATATAATAATGTCAGGAAGGAGGTGAAACTAACCCTGAGGAACCCCAACGGGTGGGGCAGGGCATTTATGCATCAGAGACAGGGGTGCATTTGCTTGCATCAGAGTTCCCTTAGGATCCTGGGACCTAGTTTTCTGAGATTCCACCTTAGGGGAGGGGGCAGGGACAATAGTAGGTGCTTTTGAATAAAGATGTAGGGAATTCTCTCAGGTTATTTGATAAAGCTCAGCCCATGATCCCAAGCCTGAAAAAAAAAGGGGGTGTTGGTGGTAACCTCTTGGTATCCTGAGCCACATTTGGCTACTTTGGTGAGGACTATATCAGCATAATCTTGGGGTTGAAGGAAAATTTAGCCTTGTACAAAGACAGTCAGTGGGTCAGTGGGCCCAGAGTGACCGGGCAACATGGAGCTGCTTCTAGAACCCTGAATCTTTGGATTCTGTAGGCTGGAGGTGGGCAGAGACTGGTGCTCAGGTACTTAGCAGGAGCAGCCCGTCCCCTGTGGAGTAGACAGTGCTTCATGTGGGGGGCCATGTGGCCTCTGCCTCGCACAGGGCATGCAGCCTGTGGGGGGGCTGTCCCAGCTTTCTCAGCTGAGGACTCCAGCCCCCTGAACAGGGCGAGAGCACAAGTCCCTTAAAAGTGGCTTGTGTATAGTGACTTCCTTCCAAAGAGTATTGTATGGAAAGGGGGGAAACTGAAGGGTAACTTCGCAGAGGAGACCCTGACAAACACCACTCCCCCAGCTGATCAAGGTCAGCATCAATAGGCATAAATTATGCTGGTAGCATGTGTCATTGACAGGATATGATAAAAGCAGCATGTTACCTCTGTGATCTTCCTCCCCCAAATACATAACCCCAGGTCTAATTCTGAGAAAAACAGCAGGCAAATTCCAATGGAGAGGCAGCCTACCGTATAACTGACTCTTCAGAATTATCGAGATCCCCAAACACAGTCTGAGAACGTGGCACAGCCAAGACCAGCCTAAGGAGGCAGGACATCTGTCCTGGGTGGGAGCCTGGAACAGAAAAAAGACATTAGGAGAAGACTAGGGAAATTTGAATAAATGGTGGACTTTAGTTAGTGATAAGGTATCAATTATATTATCAATATTGATTGTTGCAAATGCACCACATGAGTGATTAAGATGCTTATAAGAGGGGAAATTGTGAACTCGTGGCAGGGGGTGTGTATGTGGAGTTGGGGATGTGGACTGTCTGTGTTATCTGCTCAGTTTCTCTATAAATCTTAAACTGTCTTAAAAAAAAGTTTATGAATGAAAAATGAATAAATGAAGGACAGAATCGAGTAGGTGCAGAGGCCTCCAGCTAAGGTTTCCCTACAGACGTGCTGTGGTCTGTGGACATGCTCGGTCATGCTGGGAAGCTGGCTGCATGGACGCTTCCGTGATCCTGAGCCCTGAGTAAGAGTGAACAGTTTCTTTGGAAGCCTGTTTGGCTCCCCCTTTTCTAGAAACACTCACACTGTCATTTCTTTCTTCAGCTTTTCAGACTAACAAAAGGTAGGTACAATTTGAAGAGATGGGCCAACCTTGAGGGTTTAGACAACTCTTTTGTCATCAATGGATGTCTAACATTGCTCAGAGCTTCAGTACTAAAGAACAGTTAGGAAGGGAGTACTGGGCGAACGGCTGGGGCTCAAATCACTGCTCCTCTACCAAAAGGTGTGGGGCCACTGGCTATTTGCTCAGCCTCACTGGATCTCAGTTTCCTTACCAGCAAAATGGGGATAACAACAGGAGCTCTCATAAAGCCATTGTAAGAACTGCAACTAGTATACAAAGTGCTTAAATAAGCCCAGCTTGTAGGAAGCACTTCAGTGTTGTTATTTTTTCTTCAGACCTACACTCCTCTTCTGGAATACTCTGAGCACTTCAGAAGGTACAAAATCTCTCCAACACGAAGGTCCAGTTTAAAAACCTGCTACAGATGGTGGTAATCAATTTCCTTTTCTCTTTTCCTAGCACACAACTCAAACCCTAGAAATCTATGCCATAAAGCCTTTTGAAAGAGCAATCAGGAGGCAGCTGTCAAAATGTAAAATTGTTTTGAACCAGTAATTCCTTTTAAATGTACAAAAATTCTAGCATAAGGTCACAAGACATCTGCAGGGAACTGTTGTAATAGCAAGACATCGGGAGCAACCTAGGTGCTCATCAATAAAGGGAGGGGTAAATTAATACAACCATAAAATTTTATGTAGTGCAGTCATTAAAAAGAATGAAGTAGATCTAAGTGTGCTGATGTGAGAATGATGACATTGCATATTAAGTGGAAAAAGCTGCACAATGATATGCCTTTGTACATATAATGCTTATGCATAATTGTAAGATGCCTCTTTGCATGGGTGTAGATCAAATATGTGGTGTATATTATGGGTATAGAAAAAAGTCTGGAAAGCTGAGCCTGGGACACTTAACAGTAACAGCAAGGCATGGATTGGGAGAAATGAAAGACATTTTCATTTGATATTATTTGTTTTTAATAATGAGCAGTATCACTTTGTGTATATTTATTTAACATTTATTGAGTAGGTATTATGTGCCAAGTACTTTTTAATTGGAAATTATTAACTTCTTTAAATGTCATAATTTAAAACATTTATCTCTATATTATACTACACTTGCGGGAAATGAGGCCATCAGCTTAATTTGTTCCTAGCATGAGACAGAACTGGGACTGAAACCCAGGCAGTCTGAGTCCTGAGCAGTATGTACTTTGAGCTGCTCCACCAGGCTTCCTTTCTGAACAGATACAGCCTGGCCCTTCCACCCACTTCCTGCCTCTGCTCAGCAGCCGTTACTTCCTACGTCAGTCATTTCCTTTGATCCCGGCTGCTTTGGTTCCTGACGTTCCTATGGCCACTCTGCAGACCATGTAAGACCATGAGATGACAGTGACAAGAGCTGGGGAGGAGCTTTCAACAGTGCTTTGTGGCTGGAAGGTAACTTGGCTCCTGCAGACTCTTGAGACTGAAATACAAATAATGCTTTGCCCAGGGCTGGTAACTGAAGAACTTAGTCCCCAACACTGCACTGCTGACTCTTGTGAAATTTATAGAAATGGTGGCAGGCGAGGTAACCGGCCTCAGGTTGAACACACGTGGATTTCATTTTGTTTGCAAACCCCATGTAATTCTTTTTTTAAAAAAACAAGCATTAAAGCATGCTTCAGTGCCCCTTCATACCCAAAGCAGCAGCCGTGGGAGCCTGGGCCTTACTCAGGCCACCGCACACTCAGAAGCCAGGTGATGCTGGGACACTGCGAGGAAACATGAGGCCCAGACCGCAACTTGAAGCCTGGCAAGGCCATGGGGCACTGCTTGGTGAGGGTATTTTCCCGTGTTGCAGTGGGCTCCATTTGGCTTCGTAGCCCACCGTCTCAGAGAAAGATGAAACTAATGTGATATGGTGTATGCACTTGCCAAACTCTTTGTTTGCCATTCTAGCTATAATATTGCATTTACAGAAGAAACTGTGGTACAAAAGAAATAAGTCTGCGGTGGCTCCTGGACAGCAGCAGGCCAGCTGGTCTGTACAGGCTGGACCCCCCAGAGGCGCCCAGCAGAGGGGCAGTGGCCACTCAACGTGCTGCTCTCCTGCATTAGCTAGAAACACCTTAGGGGGGCATTTCTGGGGTATTCTCTCAGATCATATCTGGTTTAAAACTCAAGGTTGACAGTTCCCTTTCATGAAGTGTTCAATATATCAGGACCAGGGAGAAAGAAAACACACTAATTTTGAGGGTGCTTTGTGATCAGATCCAGTAACTGCTACACAAACACACTAGATGAGGCTCGTTCAAGTAACACCATGTTTCCCATTGTTACTTTCTCAATAGATATGTCATACTGTCATTTCAATTTGGAAGTTTATTTTTTTCCATTGATTTTTATACATCCAGAATAGCACAAATAACCAAGAGTTTTTTTTTTTGCACATTCATTTCCCTTAAAACAAAGAGTGAACTTAAAAAAAAAAAGGGAACCATGCTATTAGCGCTTTACAAAAGTGAATAAAAAGTAGCTCATTTTAAGTCTAAAATAAACAAAGTAGAAAGAAGCATTTTTTTTTTTGTCTACAGTATTTAGTGAATGTAAGAAAAAGTCCTTGGAAACACAAAAATTGAGAAAACATTACTATAGGTATTAACAATATTTTATAATGAAGCTTAAAATCTATTTACACACATAAATACAATTAACTTCCTTGATGCAACTCTTCTGGAAGGAAAAAAAAAATGCCAAATGATCAGCCTCATCAATCTGGCTAAAGAGAGGGGGAAACTCCAAATAAACACACAGACAAACAAACAACCCAAACAATTGTATACTGTAGGTAAACAAAAAAGCATTTTGTTCAGATGTAAAAAAAAAAATAGTTTTCTGAGATTATTGTTAAGCTGATTTTTCATGTATAAAAGACCCCAAACATGTCATGCCCCCAGAAAATGAAAGCCACCAAAACAATCACCAGGACGCAAGGTCCCAAGGAAACAGGTATTTTGAGCCAGAAATCTGCAATCCTAAATTGTAGGACATTTGAGTGAAACCATTCATTTCCTTTAATCAGAGCATTTCTGTTTATCTGCATGGAAACCCTAGGCAGCAGAAGGCTGTCTATTAACTCACGGATTATAATTTGCCTGGGAAGGCTTCTGTTGCCGCACTTGGACAGCAAGCAGATCCAGAATGGTTGGCAATGTCTGTTCAGTTGGAAGAAACCCGCAAGCAGGAGAAAGGCTGACTCACCATGTTCCTTTTGTAAAGGGAGGAGATGCCAAGCTCCTCATGTTGTGGACATTGGGTGTTGGGTGGGTGGGTGGCTGGGGTGCTAGCTCCTTACACAAAACGGGAGAATGAAGGAGAGAAGGGAAGAGAGAAAAAGGAAGATATTAGGGGAGTGGAGAGAAAGAAATGTGTGATAAAAGAAATATAAGTAACAGAAGAGAAATAGCAGAAATATAGTAAGAAAAACAAAAAACTAAAATATGTGTCATGTTGAAATTATAAATAAGGGCATGAATAAGCAGTAGAAATGGCTTAATCTTTCTTTTCTTGGATCAATGTTCCCAGATCTGTCCAGTTATCACATTGTTGGCTTAAGGGTCTCCCTGATGAAAGCACTGCCTTAGTTCATCTGAAGGCAATGAATGCAATTCTTCAGGAATAAAGAATGCATTAAATGTGATGTGAGACCCAACTCCATAACAGCTAAAGTTTCTTTTTCTTTTTTTTTTTTTTTTTCTGGAACATCTAAACACTATATATGCTAGTAAGGGTCAGGGAAACTGAATGGCCAAACCAGTAGATCTGCAGCTAAGCTCTTCTCGAACATGGATTTGAGAGTGACGATCCAATGTGAGATATTACCTGATTTCCCCTGCAGGGCATTAGGCTGGTTTTGAGTTGAAATATTTTCAGGTACCAGAATCAAACTGAAAAATATACATTTTTTTTCCTTCATTTCTTCCTCTAACATTTTTGTCAGGTCAGCTACGGCAACATGTGCTGAAAAGAACATTTCGGTTCAACTGGGGTAAATGGGCTAGTGGTCCTTTTCAGAAATCAAATGTTTAAACTTACTGACATTTAAGGGTAATTTCTGCCACACAAATGTAATACAGAATAAAACCTGAAATTGAATTGTGGAGGGAGAATTATGTCCAAAATGAAAACTAATATATTCTGAGTTTTTCCAAGATCTGCTTTAGGTCTTTCCTAGATAAGAATGACCCTGACAACACAAACTGCTTTACTCGTTAACTTTTACCAAAGTGCTACTGCATCTGTGTAAAACAAATAATCAATATATATATATATATATATATAAGAAAATTCAACACAAGTTGTTTTAAATTAAGTCCAGCTGTTTTGCTGCCTGCAGCCAAAGATCTTTCTAATCTGAATCCTTAAGTTTATAAAATAAAAATCAAACACTGTTCTGAAGTCCTGCTTTCAAATACTCTTCAGAGTTGACCTGAAATTGTTTCAACTAATTTAAGAGGTACATTAAATAACAACCAGATCATTTTGAGCACACATGTCAAAATCAGCAGTTAGTATTCACGAGTTGTACAACAACTGCATTCTGACCAAATTCCCCAGTAAAACTAGTGCCATAAAATGTACAGTGACATAGGATACTTTTGAACTGTAACCATGGGCAGCACTGACATAAATCTTTCCTGTCATGTGGATGCACGGGAAAAGTGCACATATCCCACAGGGTAGGGGCTCAGCCTGGTGACAGCAAGGCAAAGATGGGTGACACACGAGCAGCACGGGGCGGGGGCCTGCACAGGTGAGACCGTGCTCTCCCGTGTGACTCCACTGAGGCACACAGAGGGGAACTGGCTTGTTCAGGCCTGCTTCTGGACCTGCCCCATGACCATGCAGCTGGAGACCTTTGGCCATCCAAGGCATCTGGTCTAGTTCCTTCCCTTCCAGCTTTGGGGGACAGCCATAAGTTCTGTTCTGCATCAGTGAACAGGTACTGTATCAAAGAGGAATATTTTCTTGGAGCTAGAAAAAAACCCTGAACTCTGGGTTCAGATGATCTTCCTATCACAGAATTGAGCAGTTATGAAACCCCTAAATTCATTCATTTCCATGTGGATACTGCTTCTCCACAGGGCTTTCTTTGGATTTGTTCTGTTACAAAGCATGTTTGAAATTATCAAGATGCCATGGAGTGAGCAAACCTCTAGGCAGAAAACAAATCCTCTCCAGAGGTGCAATCATTGGCATCTACCTGACCCCTGTGGAACCAGATTTGACCTTCTCTGAAGGGAGGGAGTCAGATATGAGACCCTTTGTTGAGCTTGGCAGAAAATTCCATACTTCAGATCTTTGGAGTGACCCTCAGTATCTAAAGAACCTATTAAAAACATTGCTGCGTTAGCTACCAACTCGTTTGATTAACATGAAAGGGAGTTTAATGTAAACAATATTTAGATAACCAAGTGATCACATTACTCATCATTTTTTTTTCCAGCCTTCTTCAATGTGATACATTTAACTTTGGCTACTATCAAAAACAAAAAATGTAGTACTTGATATTTTTCTTCTTAATATAAGTACATTTAAATAATAAAAAAAGTATCAACACATAAGTAAGTGTCCAAACATCAAGATACATAAATATCTAGGGATTCCTTGTGGGAATACAGTAGTTGAAAATGACCCAAAGCTGTAGCTGTTTCTCAAAAAACAACTACACAAAGTCCAAAAGTTAAATAAAACTTGCAGAAAAGGAAATTTTTCTTTCAATTGTCAAAGCAAGAAAGAAGCAAGCTCAAATTTATATATATAAAAATAAAAATCACCCCAAATGCAAATACGCATTTTGCAATTTATAAGGTGCTGGAAAAGAAAATAATTAAAAATATGAATTAGATGCCAAACAGGATGAGTTGCACCCCTCGCCCCCACCCAAACCCCAATTCTACACTTTTTGGAATAAACAAGTTGTCTAAAAAGCGAAGTCAAGGGTATAAAATCTTTCTTTTATTCACAGCATTGCTAAATCAGAAGCATTCACAGTTTCCCTGTGGGAATCTTCCTGTTTGCCTTACAACGTGTCCACGTGGTGGCGAAGCGGACACCCTCAAGTTGTGCCAGGTTTGAACAATCTGAGACTGGCCGGCGGCAGCTGCGCAGGGCGCGGGCCGGCGGGGCGCGGGCGACTCGAGGCCGGCCTGGGAAGGGCGCAGGCGCAGGTCGCGGGCCGCGCCCCAGGCCGAGGTCCGGCGGCCGGCCCGCCTCGCCGCCTCAGTAGGGCCGCCACACGGCCTCCTCGAGGCGCGCGGCCGGCGCCATGTTGGTGGGGGAGTTGCTGTGGCTGCCCTCGGCCTCCACCACGTCGCTCTGGCTCGGGAGGCTGGGGTTGAGCAGCGCCGAACCGGTGGAGGCGTTGGTGCAGGGCGGCAGGATGCGCGGCGGCGACCGCTCGCCGCCGACCATGGAGAACTGGTAGGAGCCAGCCGAGGCGCCGTAGTAGAGGTGGTAGGAGGGCGAGCTGGCCTGGAAGGGGCCGCCCTGCGCCTGCGACGAGCCCGGGTAGGGCGGCGGCAGGTACGTGTGGTAGCGTGTGGCCGAGCTCATGGCCGACATGCCGATGCCGATGCCCGTCGTGACGGGCGTCGGGGAGTAGGTGAAGGCGCCGGGGTAGTGCATGCGAGGGTCTGAGATGGAGGGTAGCGCGGAGAATTGGCGTGGGTCACCGAAGGCCGTCAGGTCGGGCGCCGCTGCGGGGCGGGTGAGAAAAGACCGTAGGTGAGATGGGGGCCCAGGAGGCCAAGCCCTTCCTCTGCCGTGGGCCCATGGAAGGATTATCCAGAACGCTGCTGTCTGGGGTGGGGAAGTGGGGAGCTACCTGGAATACTACTGCTGGGCGGGTGGGGACATGGAGAGCTACCCAGAATGCTGCTTCCCCCGGGTGGGGAGGTGGGAGGCTACCCAGAATGCTGCTGCCCAGGGTGGGGACATGGGGAACTACCCAGAATGCTGCTGCCTGGGGCAGTGGTATGATAATTTATAGACATATCGTGTAATGTAACATAGTATATGATAAAACATTGATATAATATCAAAAATACATGTAATAACAAGTAATATGCAAATATATGTCCAATTCTTTACATAGTATAGAAATATATATAATACATATATATGCAGCCTAGATATATGTTTAATGTAGCTATAATACTGTTATAATTCTGGGTTTCGCAAACCCACTCACCAAATCCAGCTGCCACCAGTTCTTAACATGGCCCACATGCCAAGAATGAGTTATATACTTTTCTAAATGTTTGAAAAAATACCAAAGGAATACTATTTCCTGATGTGAAAATTATATGGAATTCAAATGTCTGTGTCCATATATAAAGTTTTATTGGGATGAGCCTCACTCATTCTCTCATGTATTATCTAAGGCTGCTTTTGAGCTACCATTGCAGATTGAGTGGTCATGATACAGACCATAGAGCTCAGAAAGTCTAAAATAGTTTTTGGCCCTTTATAGAAAAAGTTTTCCAGCTCTCTACATAATCAATGTATTACTATGCCAATATTAATATAAATTTGATCTGTGATAGCAATATGAATATGATACATAACACTATATAATGATTACTAATGTAATGGATGCATTAATAGATTAATATTAATAGAATATTAATATTCAAAATGTATTGCATAACGGTGTTAATATGAACTAACATTATAATGCTTTATATATAACATTTAGTGTGAGTCACAGGAAATTGCCATTTTTGTAGGCCTCAAACAGTTGAAAATAGGCAGTTTGTTGATTGAACCGAAGGCATGCCACAATAGTAATGGTTAGTGAATGTCAGTGAACATCAATACCACTCTTTCTTCCCCACATTTACCTTCAGACTAATTCCACATGTTCAGAAACAACACAGCCTCAGTTTTACCTGCTGTTCCCTCAATATGTGCTTCACTGATTTGTTAATATGAATAGCGCTGCATGGAGTTTATATACTCCATTTTTTTGTCCATGTTGAAATTTGACCAGGAATGCCAAAACTTTGTCTATAAAACTCATTTTGTTAGGATTATGCATTTACAGTTTCACAAACTGGCTTTGGCTGTCCTTCATTACCTTTGCGTTTTTCTTAGCCACAGGCTGCCCTTGGGAGGTGCTAAGGGGTGTGGGTGCCAGGGAAGGTTCCCTGTGCCCTGTACATCAGAGTGTCTCGGTGCGGCAAAAACGTCGATATTTTGGGCCAGAGAGTTACTTGCTGGGGTGGCGGGGACTTCTCTGTGCACTGCAGGATGTTAGGCAGTGTCCGCAGGCACTGCAGACATGGGGCAGGCACTGGCAGTGTCCCCGCCCCGGCACTATGACAACAGCGTCCCCAGACACTGCCAGTTGTCCTGGGTGTAGGGGTGGGGGTAAAATCACCCCCCACGGAGAACCACCACTGTAGACGGAGGATGGTGCCCTGGGGGAATTTCTGTTCCTCAGAATTATTCATTAAATAAGAGGCCAGGATGATAGTTTTTCCATGAGCAAACCCAAAAGACAGCAACAAACAAAGCAGAGGCCAAGAATTAAATATTTTAAAATTTGTAGGTTCTCAAACCAACACACAAAATAACTCCAAGCTCAAGATGGCATGTGGCTTGTGTCCTTTTGTGCTGAGGCCCATAGAAAAACTTAACAGAGCCAAAGGCTTGCTCTGAAAGGAAAGCTACAGGGGTGGATTAATCTGTTTTTGGAAGGCATCCGCTGTTGATTAACTTCCTCATATTTCAAGCCTATTATTCCAGCAGGGAGAGCTAGTGTTCTTCATCCCCTCTCTCTTTCCTCTGTCCTCTCTCCCCTTCTCCCTCTCTCTTCCCCTTCAAGTGAACTCCTCTGTAAATTTGGGGTGAATGTGATGAGCAGATATGCTCCTCATCAGGGAGGTAATTAAAGTTTATAGAAACAACTGAGGGTCTGCAACAACTCTCTCCACTAATGAGGAAACCAGGAGTCCGACTTTCAAACAAACACTCCTGTTAATCTTTCCAAAGCGAGTCAGACATGTGGGCAGGGAAAAAGTTGTAAACTGACAGTGGTTCCAGGGCTGCCCTTCCGTGGCCACTCTCTCGCTCATCTGGCAGCCAGGCCACACCTCATTCCACAGAGTTTGTCCCTGCCCACTCACTGGGGCCAGCTGTGAGCAAGCCCTGTGTCACTTGTTTGTGCTCATATGAAGAGCTGTGACATGTTTGAGAGTTAACAGGAAACTTTATTCCACTTTTCCAGTTAGATTTCAATAGGCTGGGGAGAAGCTGGGGTAAGAGGAAAGGCAGTAGGCAAACACAATTTGTTGGCATCTGATGCAATGCTCCAGACACAAATAATTGGCTCTGCCCATTATTCCTCTTGCTTCATTTGCCCTGAGACAAAAAGGTGAATCCACTGGAAAATGAATGAAAGGTCACCCGGTTTCACAGTGATGTCTGGACATGCTGTGCCTTCTGTTTCAGCTACTGTGTGGTGACCTGGTGGTGGTACCCAGTTACTGGAATCCCAAGGGAGTCCGTGGTTTGTCACCGATGCAAGTATTGGAATGATGCTATGGTCTCAGCTGTCAGGAGAAAATAGTTCTTTCACTTGTGGACAGAATATCTGAAATGTCTTAAATATTGTCTGTGATTATTATTCTACCTGTGCAATACCAGTGTCACACTACAAAAGACCCTCCATTTGGTCAAAGTATCCATCCTTTTTATACACACTTTGATAATAAAACAACTTCAACCCTCTAGATATGTTCAGATTCAAACGATCTAATGCTTGTCTTCATCTGGCCAGTCTGACATTCCCTACCAATCCCCACCAGCCATGTGTAACTGACCCACCTGACTGGGGCTCATCTGTCCTTTTGACTGGCTTGGTGCCCTCTTATTCAAAAGTGGGTGGAGGTGAGGACCCCTGATATTAACAGGGAGCTTTTAAAGAGTAGGAAATCTGGGGATTAAGAGGTTCAGGTATTTTAGTTGGAAATGTTTCCCTACTGATAGGGCTAAATATTTGCCATGACAGCTCAAGTGTTCGTTCTGCAGCTTGACATGGATGAAAGCAGCCGGAGTCCAGCCCCTCCCCCTGCCCCCAAAGGATTAATCAGCCTGAGCAGATAATGGCTGCCTTAAAAGGATCTTTTGCATGGCTCAGATTAATGTATGCTGTCTGTCGCCCAGGCTGGCAGCTAAACATTAATTTTTTTTAAAGAAAAGAAAAGAAAACCTCCAGATGACAACTCTTTTCAGACAAGGTGTGGAGTCTGTCTGCAAAGGAAGGAGAGAGAGAGGCAGACAGAGTGCAAGTGCCCTTGTGCAGAAGGAAGCCCAGGTTGGGCTGGAGGCAGGGAAGGGCAGAGCTCAGAGCTGGGGGTGGGGGTGGGGGTGGGGCGGGATTAAAAGGAAAAGCAGGCACAGGGCAGTGTCGGGTTCTCAAAGCTGGCGGCCAGGCAGCCACTTTTCTTTTATGTATTCCAAGCCCCTCGTGCCCCCAGGCATATGACAGCACTTTTCAGGCCTGTGCTCCAGGTGTGATTTCTCAGAGGGAGATCTGCAGGCTGAAGAGCAGTTGTGCATGCTGTACTCGGCCACCAGGGAATGCTCATCTGGAATTCTCTCTGGTCCATCCTCCAGGATCTCAGAGGATCATTTTTGGGTACTAAAATGGGATGTGGTTTTTATCTACTTCACACCCTCGTGCCATAAAATGTCCTTCCTTACTCCTTGGGTAATTGAAATTCAAGTTATTCAGAAGTGTAACTGTGATGTGGGATTTGGGACTGTGCATGTGTACATGTTCCTTTAAAAAAAAGTCACCCTACGTCTGAACACTGGTCAACTGGAGCAGCTGGCCCTTAGGGTTCTTGGACTATAAGGTGCTGAGCTTGGGTGCTGACCAAGTCAGAAGCCTTGTGTAATAAATTCCAATGGACAGACCCACAGCAGGCACATTTCCAAGGAAAACAGTAATTGTTTCAGATGTAGACCATAGCCAGTGGGCAGAGCAGTGCCACTGAGAAGAATCAATAAAAGTTGACATATGCCTTTGGAATCAAACTGGTTTTGAGGGAACAGAACTTTTAAAACAACAAGCTGAATAGATGTTATAAATCCTATTTTACTTCCTCAACTCCTTAGCCTGGCAGGTGCCATGAAAATGTTGGCAATGAGAGCCAAAAATAATGTGAAAACTGGACAACCACGTCTGCTTTCCTATTTCACCATCGCACCCAAGAATACCTGAAGGCAGTGGTTCTCAACTGGGGTGCAGTTTTGGGCCTCTGGACATTTCGCTAAGTCTGGGGACATTTCTGATTGTCATGACTGGGGATTGCTATTGTCATCTAGAGGTCAGAGATGCTGCTAAATGTCCTAAAAGGCACAGGACCACCCCCTACAACAAAGAATTATCTGGCCTCAAATGTCAATGGTGCTGCTGTTGAGAAGCTCTGCAAGGAAGCCAAAGCATTTGGTCAAATCTGAACTGATCACAATTGTCTGGAAGATACAACATTATGCAACATTTAAAATGGTGGTGTGATGCCTTTGTCCCTAATCTGCTATAATCTGATCCCAAAAGCTGAAGAGCAAAAACAACTGCCCTCCCCCAACACCCGTGAAGTGTGTTTGCAGGCTTCATAATGCTGAAGTTCTCTGAAGTGTTTCCACAGTTTGGTCCAGCTCCAATTTCAAAGCCCCAAACAGGGAGTTTCTCCTTTTGCTTTCAACAATGGAATTTTTCTCTGGAACTCTGATTTCCCTGCCCACGAGCAAAGGTGAGTGCCAAGCCCAAAGGTCTTACAGGTTAAATGACTAATATTTAATGAGCTCGTGTTAACAACAATTATGCTAAGCATGACACCTAAGCTTTCCACTCTGTTCTTCTAACCTGGTATGAAGAGCTCTTAGTTGGAAATGTCTCATTTGGGGTGTATTTGCTTCCCATTCCACAGGTACCCCAGTGTGCTCCTCGTATGACCTTCACATGATGGTGAAAGCTTGCCACTACCAGATGGGCCCATCCCTTCTGAGTTCTAGAGGCTGACTGTTTAGGCTTTTATACTATTAACTTTTCAGCTGCCACCTTCACCTGCCAAACATGAGCAACCCCCGAATGTCCAAAGAATCCACTTCTCCCAGCCACTTCTGCCTATGACATCCATCATCTCTGCCCCTGGGCGTCAAGGAAAATCAGTGCATGGGCATGGGACTTAGAGATAGACAGCTTTGTCCTTGCACCATATTTTATCCAGTTAAAAATGACTGTCAATCCCTTCATGCATCTCCTCTAGTCTCGAACTTGCCACTCTAGTTTGACTACACAGCATGTGTTTTCAAGCAGCTTACTCGACAGTCTGCTGGAAAGCTCTGCAGAGAGGCTTGTCATGCCGCTGGCCCGTCCGGGGGAGATGGGTGTTGCTGGGTGCACAGAAGGAGAGGTGATGGAGCCCAGGTACTGGTAGGACTGATCATAGGACCATGGTGGGGACGGCTGGATCTGCCTTGTATCTGTAGAAAATCAGGGAGGTAAGTTATGTGTGCAAAGTGCAGTGGGGCTGAAGAAAATAAAAACTCCTTTACTAGAAAACCTGTCACTTTTGTTTAAATACGTCATACGTGTCTGTGACCTACAAGCCTTCTTATATTCAAATACTTGATTTTGTTGGATGATTCCCCCCCAAAAGATACTGAAATATAGTTTATGTTGGATTCTTGAAGATTTTTCTCTGATAACAGTTCCTTACAAATATTTAATTTAATGATGCTAATAATGACCTGACTATGTTTTAGCATCATCAAGAGGAGCTGATTCTCTTTTCCAAGTAGAAGTGTTAATGTTCAAGACATTGAATCACAGCACATACTGGGTCCCCAATCTGAGCTTGACAATAATTACAATTGCCATCAGTAGAAACGTTTTCTAAACTCAAGTCACCTGTGTATATGTGCTCAGTAAGCAAAAGAGAATGTAGTTTGGTATTTCTTGTACCTCTGGCAAAAATATTCCTTAGCCTTTTAAATGTTTTCTGTTTAGGTGGATTCTCTCCCAAGCATGATAGTAAAGGAGGTCTGGCTAGTAAACTGGCAGTGAGGCATGATGACTAGTTCACAAAGCCAGCAGTGGAGAGCTGGCTCTGTTAACCCAGACTGACAGATGTGTCCTGCATCTTTTCAAGACTTGAAGTTTGCGACTTTCAAAGGGCAGGATGCTGAGCAAGAATTGTACAGATGACCATTAAAAGAGGGCTGGGACAGAAAAGGGACAAGAGTCTGACTTCAGAACATTTAGGTAAAAGGGACTTTGTAAATTTGACTCAGCATTCATTGGAGTCTTAGTTTTCAAAAGCATCACACTGTTTGCAGATGAAAAGGAGGAGGTAAAAAACACCTCTATTCTTAGGCAAAATGTGTAAGAAATTGAAATTGAACATTGTCCCGCCACAAGATACCTTTACATTTCTTTAGGGTCAAACATTAAATTTCTCTTTGTGTCCCACCTTTGTGGACAAAGGTGACGGCAATCTATGCTAACTATGGAGGGGGTTAATAGCCAGGGCTTCAAGAGGCTGGGAGTAAATCTAGGAGTAAAATTCCTTAGGAAAATGTGTAAGTTCCGTATGTGCCACGAAATAAAGAAATGAGTTGTTTCTACTCTTAAAAGCATTCAGAGCTGCCCTCTTCCAGGTGTTTTTCATTTCCAGCAGGTAAAGTCTGCCTTTTCTGTTTATGTCTTGGAAGCTGTCATAGTGGGTGAGAGAGTCGGGCACTCAGAGACTCAAGTCTCTCGCCTCACTCCTGTCCTGATTGCCCCTTCCTTCTTTCCCTCATGGGGATCTGTTTCTTTCTTTGCTTTTCTTTAAAATAACTGACGTTTTAAGTTTGAAAAATCTGAGCAAATATTTTAGCTTAGAATCTTTGAAATCTACTATCAAAGAAAGGTCTTCATTTCATTCTGACTTTTAGAGAATTTGAGGAGATGGCAAGGAATAAGAGAGCTGGTCCATTCTAAACTCAGTGGGAAATAAATGTCCATCTATAGTCAAAGATCCTACATAATCTTACAGCTACCAGCGTTTCCAATAACTGAAAGCATCCACTGTTTGCAGATGAAAAGGAGGCAGAAAACACCTCCATTCTTAGGCAAAACGTGTAAGAAATTGAAATTGAATATTGTTCAGATTGAACACAGATTGTTCAATCTTCTCTTTGCTCCAAGTGAAAAAAAATTATATACTCATATTTTCTGTAAGACGTGTATGTCCTAGAAACAAACATTTGCTCAGTGGATATGTAGAACTCAAATATTTTAATAATTTAAAAAGCAAACAAAAGAGGTTTTATAATTGTCATAAAGCCCTCCAGGGTGTGAATTGTGTTTTAGTAACCCATGCCTTGTTGTGTAGACAGCCCAGCACCCCTAGCCCCATGTCCAAAACCACAGTAAGCATAAAGTATTATGCCATGATTCATGCTCTGTCATGTTTTACTGTAGTGAAAAAGTTGTGCTAGGCTTTTCTAAACTCATAATTAAACCATGCAAACGTTGCATAATGTTTCACAGCCTTTAAAAATATGCTTTGGTAAAATGATCTTTATGATTGAAGTCCAAGTTCTGTGACTTTTTTTTTAACACAGGTCTTTAGAGTCAACGTCTTACTTCACACTTTAACTTAGCTTTTCAGTGTGTGGGGAGGGGGATGGGATTGAAAAGTCAAAACCCCCCCAACTCTGTGATCAGTTTCATTCATTTGACCACAGTGAACTGTGCTTGGGTTCATTGCCAGTGGTGGGCCAGAAGGTGGTGATGGTGAGCTTCTCATGTTCAGTTTTTGGGTGTTTTCTAATTCTACATGTATTATTATTTTTAAAAAATTCATAAATAAAAAACTAAGGAACAATAATATGGTATATGCTGAGTTTGCTAGTCAGTTAAC
This sequence comes from Manis javanica, assembly GCF_040802235.1. Taxonomy (NCBI): domain Eukaryota; kingdom Metazoa; phylum Chordata; class Mammalia; order Pholidota; family Manidae; genus Manis; species Manis javanica. The sequence continues at coordinate 49,487,328 of NC_133158.1, read as the reverse complement.
AGTCTTGCTGTGATGGGGCCAACATGAACATATGAAGACAAGTGTAGAAATGGCAGTGCTGTGGGGCCACCCTAAGCACTAGACCGATAGGCAAGGGATATGGCCTCTGGGCCTGTCTTTGTGGTGACCCGGGATTACTTGCTTACTACACTTTCTTATTCTCCTCTCTGAAAGAAGGTGCTCTCTAAGCCCCCTGCAATGGTGACAGTGCATGATCCTAATTCAAATAGGTTCTAAAAAGTATTTCTCTGCTGAACTTGCATGTTAAACAGAGTTAGGGAAGAATCAGGTGGAGATGTGGGGTGAAGAATGGTGCTTGTAATAGAAAATGTGTGTATTCTGGGAAGAAGAGGTAATATAATAAAGATGACTTAATCAGGGTTAAGATGGGGCTTCCTTCCAGAAAGGAAGCCTCATGCAGAAGAAGAACACCACTGTCTGGCATTTTTCAGAGAGTAGGGCTACTTGTTCTTGAAGGGAGTGCCTCTGATAAGTCAATCCGTCAAAAAGATAAAAAATTTACTGAAAATTTATCATGTGTGAGGTGTATGCTAATTTAGTCTGGTATGGTAATAGCCTGATGAATAAGACCAATATGATCCCTGCACTATTGGAGATTATAGTCTGGTCTGATGTTAGTGAAGATCCCAGGACTCTGGTGCTTGGAAAGGCTTTTCCTGCTGCATTAATCATCATGCTGAGAGTTGCTTCATTCCTTTACTCCATTCATTCATTCAAAGATTTCTAAAGTTATTCACATATTCACTGATTCATGTTGCCATTGAACATTTTTGCTTTACTAGGGTTACTGTTTTGGGGGCTCAGTGGTGAATGGATTACAGTTATTGCATTCAGAGTTACAGCCAGGTGAACTGTTGGGTTATCTGCATACTCTGGACTTGTAAACTACTGTTCCCATGTTAGAACCCTCCTCATATTTTTTACATGCTTCTGTTCTGCCTTTAAGAGGAGCAGATTAGAGAAAGCACCTAATTTATGTCACAGACATATTTTGGTTTGAATCTTGCCTTTACCATAAACTAGTTGTATAACCCTGGGCAAATCACTTATTTTCTGCGATACATAGTGTTCCTAATTCCAAAGGATAATAGTGAGGCATGAGTGAGATAAGCTATATATAAAGCAGGTAGCACAGTTTTTGGCCATATTAAATGCTCAATAAGTCTGATTAATTTTTATGATTACATTACTAAAAAGGTAAAGAAGTCCACCAAGGGATTTCTCTGATATGTATTGATAAGGCCATACACACCTGCTCCAGGAGGAGGCTCAGGTAATAACATTCTGCTAACTAATAAAGGGCTTGATAGCTAGAGTCTTAGCACTGGGGAGGCACTGGACTCAAGTGATTAAATGGTTAAGGGGCAACAAAATAGGAGATTTGAGGTGAGGATGGAGAAGGTGAGGATCAATCTCAACCAGTTCATGTGTCCAATAAAAAGACTTCTAGATGAAATTTGTGCTTTTCTGCGTCCTGTTTTTTCTAAGGTATATGATGTTTGGTCTTTACTGAGGCCATTTTGTGATGGATTATTTAAGCTTTTTGATCATCAAATAGAAAGTAAAATAGAGTCTTTTCTCCCCAATTCCATAAGGGGATTTAGCCCCACTCATTTGAACTGAGGTCAGAGAAGGAGGGGAAGTTAGGGATATGGTGAGGGGGAGGCCAGTGGTGAGATCAGAGGGAGCCATGGCATATATCACTCTATAAGAAAGTAGCGGGCTTTTTTCCTTTTGATGCAGTAATATCAAAAACTCTCCAGAGTAAAAAATGACCCTATCAAATAATTCACATCCAAATATTCTGCTGCTTCCAGTTTCAGCCCTGAAATGTAAAGATCTTGGAAGTCATCATTCCCATCTTTACAAGAATAAAAAAACTAAAAAACATAATCTATGACTTTTCCTGACTCTGTTAGAGAATTGAGGTCACAGGGCAAACTGCTACCCTGAAATTCTGAGATGCAGGTGAATTAAGAAAATCACATTGGGGTCTGTTTTCTGGGAGCAGAAGCTGTTGGAACCATAAACTGGTGGGAACAATTAGATGGTAATTTTCACAAACTGTTGGAGACCGTGTACAGATGATTAACAGGAGAGTAAGGATCTCCTGGGGGCTGCAGTCTTGTGTGTATATATGAGTGGGGGCACTTTTCATGGGTTTTCCTTCAGGAATTCCTCCAGGTTATCATGGAATCTAGTATAAAAACAGTGGGTTACAGATGAAAGAGCTACAAGATATAGACTATTTAAGGAAGAGTTCTTAAGGAAGCCCAAATACAACAAAGACAAAAACAAGGACATTAGAGGAAGCCTTTGGCACCTGCAACCAGAGCCAGCATTCACATAGCCCATTTCCTAACTGAGATAAACTTAATATCTCTTAACTAAATTCTGTTTACCTCAGTTCCTATTACCTGATACATCACATCCTGCTTTTAAATCAGAAAAAACAAGGAGTGCCAAAAGGCAAGAAGAAACCGTCTGAAGAGACAAAACAAGTATCAGAACCAGATTCAGATATTACATAGATTTTGGAGTTACCAGACAGGGAATTTAACTATGATTAATATGTTAAGGGCTCTACCAGAGAAACAAAACAGCATATAAGAACAGATGGGTAATGTAAAGAGGAAAATGGAAACTCTAAGACTCTAAAAGAAAATTCTAGAAATGAAAACTACTGTAGCAGAATGGAGAAATGCCTTTGATGGGCTCATCAATAGATTGGACATGGCTGAGGAAAGAAACAGTGGGCTTGAAAATATGTGAATAGAAACTTCCCAAGAGAAAAGAGAAAGAAGGAAAGAAAAAAGAAAAGATGAAAGAATATCTACTACCTTTGTTATAATTTCAAGAGGTGCAACATATGTGTAGTGAAAATACTAGAAGGAAAAGGAAGAGAAAACAGAGTAGAAGAAATATTTGCAGTATTAATGGCTGAGAGTTTTCCAAAATTAATGAAACCAAACCACAGATCTAGGAAGCTCAGTGAACACCAAGCAAGATAAATACAAAATAATCTATTTATGTGTATCACTGAAACTGCTGAAAACCCAAAGACAAGGAGAAACTCTAGAAAGAAGACAGAGGTTGGGGGAGGAGGGGAAACGCCTTACCTGGAAAGGAACAAGGATAGGGTAAGAATTAATTCAGACTTTTCTAAAGAAATCACACAAGCGAAAAGGCAGGGCAGTAAATATTTAGTGTTGAAAGACAAAAAAAAGACACCAACCTAGAATTCTATATTCAGCATGTTTATTCTTCAAAGGTGAAGTAGAAATAAAGACATTCTTTGACAAACAAATATTGAAATAATTTATTCAGCAGGCTTGCCCTGCAAGAAATTTTAACTGGAGTTCTTTAGGGAAAAGAAAAAATATATAGGTCAGAAAGTTGGATCTACATAAGGAAAGGAAGAGCATCAGAGAAAGAATAAATGAAGGTGAAATAAACTCTTGTTTTCCCTGTTCTTAATTGGTCTAGAAGATAACTGTTTAAAATAATAATGCATTGGGTGATTATAACATGGATCAGTGAAATGAATGATAGTGGTGACAGAAATGGGAGGGAAGAAGTGGAATAATGTTATTTGAAGCTAACTTAGATTTGTTATATGTTTTTACAAACTCAAGGCAAATGCTAAAATCATTTTAGAAATATATAATTAATATATGCGAAGATAGGAGATAAAATGGAATCATATAAAATGTTCAGTTAAAAGCAGAGAAGGCAGAGAAAGAGGAGAAAAAAAATAGATGAAACAAACATGAAATAGTTACAAACATGGTAAATAGTAAAAAAAAAAAAACTAAATCAATGATCACTTTTAAACAGGAATGGTCTAAGTGGACCAATTCAAATACAGGGAGTCAGAGTGAGTTAAAAAGAGCACTCAGCTACCTATTGTCTACAGGGAACCTACTTCAAATATAAAGACTCAGGTTAAAAGTAAAGAGATGAAGAAAGATAGAACATACTAACACTAATCAAAAGAAAGCCTGAGTAGCTGTATTAATTTTATACAAAGCTGACTTGGGAAGAAGGAAAAATTTCAGTGATAAAGAGAATTACATGACCATGAAGGAGTGAATTTTCTAAGAAGACATGCCAGTCCTCAAAGTGTATGCACCTAACAAAAGAGTGTCAAAACACATAAGGCAAAAAACTTACGGAATTACAAGGAGGAACAGGAAAATACACTGTTACATTTGAAGACTTCAGCGCCCTTCTTTCAGTAACTGATACATCAAGCAGGCAGAAAATCAGATGTTTGACCCGAACAGCACACTATCAACCAACTTATCTAATTAACATTTATGGAAAATTCTATCCAATGATAGGACAATACACATTCTTCTCAAGTTCACAGGGAACATTTGCCAGGACAGACTACATTCTGGCCCGTAAAACACACCCTAACAGACTTAAAAGACCACAAATCATACAAAGTATATTCTCAGGTCACATGGACTTAAACTAAAAAAATTAACAGAAAGATAGCTGGAAATTTCTAAATACTTGGAGCTTCAACAGCACACTTCTAAATAATGCATAGGTCAAGTGAGAAGTCTCAAGAGAAAATAAAATGTATTTTGAACTTAATAAAAATCCAACATCACAATGGTAGGATGCACTGCATGCAGTGCTTAAAGGGAAATTAATAGCATGGAATACATATATTAGAAAAGAAGAATGGTGCAGAATCGATAATCCAAGCTTTCACATTAGGAAGCCAGAGAGAAAAGAGCAAAATCAACCCACAGCTAATAGAAGAAAAGAAATAAGAAAATTTAGAGGAGAAATCAATGAAATCTGCTCTAAGAAAGTGACAAAATCAATGAAAGCAAAAGCTGTTCTAGGAAAAGTTTAAAATGTCTTTGTCCTCAAGCTCTGGCCAGACCACAGGAAAGTGTGGCCAGAGATGCCTCCTGGTTCTACTCTGACCACCACCTCTGTGGGCTTTTTAATTCCCAAGCTTAAAACCTGGGGCCTCCACCGGCGCCACCTGACCTGGGACATCTTCCCTCAACCCCAGGGCCAGGAGAAGGTGGTAGTGGATGGGTGGGTATAGTTAGAAGGCCCTTCCTTTGGCTTTTAGGCTGACAGCTTTAAAAGACCTCATCTTTGAGTCACCTTTCAGAGCCATTTAAAAGCAAAGACCAGACAGTTATGTCTACCGCGGGGCCCTAGCATCTATTTTTAAAAGAGTCAAACCTGCTTGGTGAACATACAAATCCTCAGGGCCGCCCTGGCTTTTTCCCGAGAGGATTTTTCTTCCCCTCTTTCAGTTGGAAGATAGCAGGGTAGTTCCCAGGGTGCCCTTCAAGTTCACCTCAGTCAGGGTAGCTGGTGTAATGCCCTCTTGTGCCTCAGAACACACAACAGGATGTGACTCAGGACTCAGATGTGAGTCAGTTTCCAGGGTGATGTGTCAGGGCGAGCTCCAGTGGGGGCTTGCGGCTCCCCGTCTGGGACCCCTGGGAAGAAAGATACAGGTTCCCCTGCAAATGAGAAGGGTGGCCCCAGATGCTTTGAGGCTGCCTTCAGAGCTGTGTGATATTAGTTTTCATGACCCTGGGTGCTGAGTAATGCTCTGCTAGGAAAGAAGCTGTTCCCAAGGCCCACTGTCTTGCAGAAGCACTGCTTCTCTGGCCTGTGCAGTGCAGGGAGTAAAGGCACAGCCCAGCACGAGGAGAAATAGCAGCCGCCTGCCAGCGCCCAGGTAGCAGACACTGCTTTACTGCGTGGCTGCTATCAGTGAGATCCCATGGTAATGTGAGTCAGCTCCCACCAGCTCTGGGTCCTGGAAAAAACGAGGTTGTGAAATTGCTCTGGTATTTGCTAACCGTCGTCTCTGCCGGCTGCAGACATCTTGGTTAGTCATGTACAGCTAAGATGCACTCATTGTTCCAGCAATGACTTTGAAGGGAAGCATCTAGCACCAAGCCTGGGCAGAGACCTGCCTAGGGATGCTGTGTTCTCAAGGCCTTTGGGGTTTTGAGGTATACCATCTTCACAGCCCACCAAGGGGCATGGGAGGTGGCAGGCTGCCTGTGGGAGAGAAGATAGCAGCTATGTGGCCATGTAGCCACCATACACTGCCCTGGGACCCGTATTCCACATGGGGCCTGGGAGGGCGCTGTGGCTGTGTGGTCAGGGCACTGGGATCTGCAACGCTGGTCCTTAACATCAGAGCTGTCCCCAGCCCTGTGGCTCACCACAGGTTTTTTCCCCTCAAACCTGTTTCCTCATTTCTAAGAATGGGGGCAACCACACTCACCTGTCTTACAGGTGTGAGAGTTAATTAGTGTTTGTGGAGCAGCTCTGAGAGCCCCAGATGAAAGGTGCTCCATAAATGCAGAGTGATATTCCTCATTAGAGTTGCCAGACACTTCCCAGGGGAGACAGCTCAGCCCTCACCGCAAGGCCTCTTCCCTTGGCCGGATCAGTCTAGACCCATCTGGAAAAGGGCTCTGGACTAGGCAGGTTGTCTCTGAGGGAGTGTTTGGGGATCAGTCACTGGCTTCTAGAAAAGATGTGTGTGTGGGTAACAGCTCCTGTTGCCTGCCGGCCCTGTCTCCTGAAGCAGAAGGAGAGAGGCCTTCAGTTCACACTGGATGGAGGGGCCACAGCTTCCAGGAGGTGGAAGGCACCTCTGGTCTCTGCTATGTGTCTTGACAGACAGATTGTTTCCCTGTCCTTTGCTAAACAAACATCCATACCAGACACCTTTCCCGTGAAGGATTCCTGCACCCCTGCCCGGTACACACTTCCCAGGCCTGAACTGATTCTATGGGCAGGCTGGGTAAAATCCCTGGAAGGCCAGGCCTTAGCCTCATGGCACATGCTCACATCATCCCATGGCTGCCCTGTTAATTTCTTTTCGTGTCTCCATTTCTTTCTCCAAGAAAAATCTCAAAATATGGAGGGTAACAATGCCTTCTTTCTCCCATCACCCATTCTCTAGCACTTCTGCCCTCTTCTTTGGTTCCTTGAAAAGTACAAGCCAGAAATACTGTGTCGACAGGTGGGGAACCTCAAGCAGTCTCTAGTTTGGGACCGAGCATAAAATGACACATAGATTAAGAATCCACACTCACAGGGAACAAGACACCTCAGAGGAAGCTGCTGCATGCAGGAGAGGTACGCGTGGCCCAGGACTGCCCATGGCTACAGACATGGAATTTTCAGCAGGAACATTCCACTGAGGGTAGCACATCCTACAGAGGACTGCAGGTCTGTTCCGTGGCCCAGGGTAGAAGACTGTCAGAGCTAAACCACAGTCCAGACTGGTCTCAGAAGGCTACGTGCTGATGAGGGGAGCCCACAGGACTTCTCAGACAGGTGCCAATCTCTCCACCAAGTAGATACAGTAAGAGCTGTCCGTCCCTTGGGAAGATCCCATTAAGTAACTTGGTGGAGGCCTTGCCACGGTCCTTGTGATGCGTGAGGGTGGCGGCAGGCAGGAACAAAGGAGTGATTTTATCTTTGGGATTGCAGAGACTATAGGATGACCCACCCTACCCCATGAGTTGTCAGTATTAGAGAATTTGCTCCTGAGCTGACCCAGCACAAGATCTGGAACACAACAGGGATGTGCCATGCCACTTGCAGCCTGGCTTCCTCGGAGGCCACCCCAGCCAGCTCAGTAGCCCCCAGTCCTCTGTGTTAGTATGCTGCCCTCCAGCCAACATCTGGCCTCAGGCAGACCTCGGGGGGGTGACACAGAGGTGGTGTGGGGCAGGGAGACCATGAGGCCACCCTCCCACCCACCTGGCCATGGCTTTCCCACTGTGCATTTTCCCTGCTGCAATCTCAGTTTTTACTTAAGCACTTTGTGGTTCTGTAAAAAGTTGGAATTGTTTTACAGATTTTAAAGTGGCCTGAAGCCCCTCAGGTGGCCTCCATGTCTTCTGCTCCCATGTGACACCAGCCCTAATGCAGCCTTACTGGATTTTAGCCAGACACTCTGAAGTGTTAAGCAGCAAACTCTGAAGCATGGCATTCTGATAAAATCAGAAGAACTCATGGGAATGGGGAAAATGAGAATGCAATACAAGGCAATCCGGGGAGGACTGAAAGAGATGCATAAGACGCCGAGCTGGCCTTTGGTTGGTGCTGGCTCCGAACATTGCCAGGACTGGGGAGCCCTGTCCCTCAGGAGCCGGAAGGACTTGAGCAAGGGTACAGCAAGGGCACGGTATAGGAGTCGGAGAGATCAGGGCTGAGCCCCCTGCCCTTCTCTGCACTCACTGTGCCTTAACCCCCTGGACTCAGTTTCCCCACCTGTGAGAGGTTACTGGGAAGATGAAATGTGATCCAGACCTTGATCAGCATTTGTGCAACACCATGCCTAGTAGGCAAGTGTTCTCTCTCTTGTCCCTTCAGAAAAAGAGCCTGTGTTCAGAGAGTGTCTGCTTGGTGCTGCCAGGCAGAGACTTCTCACACATGCAGGACAGTGAGGAGGGAGGGGGAGGCTCAGCCTCATGGGGCCACCAGGTCCTTCCTGAGCCAACTAGAGTTCCAAAGTGCAAAATGCTCCAGAGCCCTTCACCAGGGAAAACGCAGTTGCACAATCAACATGTGTGCCGTTCCAGCAGGGCTGGACACAGACGGCCTTCCTCCTGCAGCGCTCCAGCCTCCCTCGGGGAGGCAGAAGACAGCCGCACTGTGGCCCGGAGGCCTGGCCTCCCAGCACCACCGGAAAGCTGAGACCTGTGAGCGCAGGATGCACTGTTTGTGCTTTACGTTTGCAGGTGGGGCTGCCACTGAGTGGTGACAGCTCTTTCTTTAAGAGCTTCCACTGCCAGCTCCCAACTTGAAGGAGAGTATTCTGGCAAAAGAAGCAGAATGCCCCCGTTCCTGAGGTGCTGGCCCCCTTCCATGAGGGCCTGCTAGCCACCCAGTCTCTGCCTCCGCATCCTGTTTGCCTCATGCATCACACCTGTCCACGCTGTCCTGTCACAGCTCCTGTCCCTACCTGTGCCCTCTTCTTGCTTTTCCTTCCCTGCACAGCAGGCCCAGCTCCCAGCAGCAGGAGCCAGGAGCCCAGACCCCTGCAAAAATTGTCCCACTGCACTCCGCGAGCATCCTGTTCTGCACAGACACACGGTAGCTCCTGCCTGCCGCAAGGGAGTGGCAAGCACTGTACGATTCTTTGCTGTCCCTTCCCCTCCAGCACCGAACTTCCATAAAACCAGTTCAGAGACTGGGGAAAGTCCCTGAATGTACATGCATTCCTTGGGGATATTGCACGTTTGGGTCCAGATCACTGCAAGAAAGCGAGTCACATGAAGTTTATGGTTCCCCAGTGCATATAAAAGTTATGTTCACACTATACTGCAGTCTGTTAAGTGTGCAAAACAGCATTATGTCTAAAAAGCTATGTATATACCTCCATTAAAACATACTTTATGGCTAACCTTCACCTGAGCTTTCAGCGAGTCACACTCACTGATCACAGGTCACCCTAACCACTGTATTAATTCTAAGAAAGTTTGAAGTACTGTGAGAATTACTCAGATGTGATACAAAGACACCACGTGAGCAAATGCTGTTGGAAAATGGCTCTGATAGACTTTCTTGACACCAGGTTGCCACACACCTTCCATTTGTAAAAAAAAGCAACATCTATCAAGCACAATAAGACAAAGAACTCCTGTACATAACAATGAATTTCTTGCTCTTAAAGGGCATTGTCATTCTAGTGGGCCTTTGACCCTTTTATTGCTCTCATTCTGCTAGGCCAGAAATGACAGATCACGGAAGCATATTGTTTTCACAGAAGAGGGGCATTATGCCCTCACAGGAGATGCGAGATCTAAGTGATTGACAGATGCACTACCTTTTCTGTGGGTGGGCTCAGAGAGACGGAAGGATAGGCAGCTGGGATACACAGCATCGTCTTTCATTCCTAAACTTGACACCCTATAGGCCCCCCAGCTCTGGCTTCTTTTTCATAGGCCTATTTTTAGAAGACTTGTGTTTATTATACTTCTTAAACTCAAGGCTTCGTCTCCATACATAAAGGATCCCAACAAATGGCTCCCTTATAATAACTTCTCTTTATTTTGTGAAGCTTGCTCAGTTACCTAGGTAATTGCCATGGAATCAACAGCATGAAGAAGAGGCTAGATGGTTTCTTCATTCAGTGGCAGGTTCGCATGCTAGGTTTGAGTTTTTTGGAATAATTGGATTTCTTTGGCTTGTAAGCCAGGGGGAATCACTATAAATTTCTCCTGTGGTGTCAGACAACTCCCTCTGTGGTCTAATTCCTCGGCTGCAGACTGCTCCTCCACCTTCATGTGAGATCTTTGAAAGAGAAATTTGTTCACTTAAGTCTGCAGTCATTTCGCACACCCCAAAGAACTGACCTTGGTGTGAACTAATTGGGATTGCAGTAGATTAATAACAGGGTGCTGAGGTGGAGTTTTGCTGCATAAAGGAGACCTTTGAAGATAAGAGCCATGTGCGCTTTCATGGGCTCATCCCTGGTGCTCTGAACAAAGGCTATAAACTAATAAAGTCAGATTCATCTAGGGGCAATCTACACCCGCAGAGGAATATCACTCCAAACTCTCATTCAGAAAGGCAAAGGCAAATGGGAAGCTGCCGGAATTCTTTTAAACTCCAACACAGATCTGGATTTAAAAAATGACACACACACACAAAACTCTTGGTAATAAGCAGACCTCTGATGATCTAAAGATCCACAGCTTCATTTATTGACTTAGAGAAAGTAAATGGCATTTCAAATACAACCTTCATACTTTAATAGATGAGGTCACCCTGACAAAGATGATTCTGAGCCCAGCAGTGGGAAACCTCCCTCCAGAGAACTGCTTTGATTTACAAGGTCAAGGAAGGCTTTCTCAGAGAAGCAATAGGTTTTTAGTGACTTGGACTAAAATGAAAGAATTTTTAAACAAAAACCCAGAGTAGAGTTTGAGATAGCAAACAACTAGGAAACTCTCGCTCAACAAAAGGGATAACCTGTGGGGAACAGAGACCCTAGCAACCTAAAGAAGGCATGAGTCAGAACCGATTTGTAGCGAGTACAGACAACCAAATGACTCCTATTTGTTGCAGGAGTTGAGATCCTGTGTGACTGATGACATCCCTGTGTATTTCCCAGATTGGTCTCAACAGGTCGATTTCTTCTCCTGGGGACATTTGACAATGCCTGGAGACATTTTTGGTTGTTGGACTTGGGGTGGGGTGGGGGCTGCTGGCATGTAGGGGCTGGAGGCCAGGAGGGCTGCTCAGCAGTCTCTTGGGCACAGAATGGCACCACAGCAGAGAGTGGCCCGGCCCCAAATGCCAAAGGTCTCTTAGGAAAAAACAACCACTGTGTAGGCACAGTGGGCTTTAGTCACCATGTTGCACCAGGATGACAAGCCAGAAATGTGACTTTCAGAGATGTCCCTAGACTCAGAAAAATGTAACACAGCATTGCATCCTGGATGGAGTACAAATGAAACAAGAGTGTGAGGAGGTAAAGAGTGTGATGGGGGCCTTCTGGAGCCCCTGTGGGAACCCAGGGGTGGCTGGAGGCCATTCACCTGCCTGCACCCGGGAAGAGGCCTGTCCCCATGCCAGGTTTGGGATGACCGTTTTCTCAGAGTCTCGTGGCCTGGCACCCAGACTTGCAGCTGGCAGGCAGAGCCCTGGGTGAGCTGCAGGTGTAAACGACCAACAAGATCACTCCTGAGCTGACCGGCGGCTTTGCCACCTGGGAAGGGACAGGCTAGTGCTTGCCTCTCCCGAGCTTCCTGGGCATGAGTCACTGTAACCAGATAATGATGCAAATCACCATCAACATTTCTAAGGTTTCATTCCAACATCTCATGGAATGACAGGACAGAGAGCAACCTCGGAGACTTTGTGAGCCAGCACCACCTGGGAGGAAGCTGAGGAATGGAGAGGTGAAGTCAGTGTGTTCCCCATGGCAGGTCAGTGGCAGGCCAGGCACTGACCTTTTCATTCTTTGTAGAGTGCTGTTTCTATGATGAGTGAAGCCATCTTCCTCCCTACCGAGTTACCATTTGCCAACAAAACAAAAAAGGACTAAACCTCAAAAAAAGAAGAGAGGTCTTCACTAAGCACAGAGCCTGGCTGGTGTTGAGGAGCTGGGAGGGGCCCCTTTCCCTTCTCCAGGTCTGGGATTCTGCGCTTTGTAAGGGCTGGTTGGGAAGCCCTTCCTCCATTGATGCCTCTCTTCTGCCCTGAATCTGAGGCCAAACAGCTCCAAATCTCAAATAAAAGGGCTGGGGCCAGGAGTACCACTCCATACCCCCACCCTCATCTGTGTTTTGGGATGGTCCTGGGGAGGAGGCAGCTTCCAGAAACGAGGAGGTGGCAGGATCACACAGCCACCCTGCTTCTGTCTTTCCCTCTAATAACCTTAAACTGCCAAGTGGCTGCAACGTGCTGATTTTCAATAAACCCTTTTATGGAAAGTGCCATACCCTTTTCTGCTCACATCACTTAAAATAATGAGTTAGCCGTGCTTGTATTAGTCTGTCTTTCAAGTGGATTAAATTCATGGGCTTGTTCTCCTCCAGTCTCGCAAGCTTTGGCCTGGCTGTCTGAACCTCCAGATTAGACTGATGAGCACATGCCAGACAGCGATGAAACGCAATTACCTAGGCAAACTTTTGAAGGATTTGAGCCCTGGGGCATAGGCTGTTTACGAAAGACTAAATGCACCGTTTGTACTGAGCAGGACCAGTTGCCTCTGTCTTTTTGAGTTCTGGATCCTGCCTGCCACTGGACTCCAGGCAGGATTTCTAGGGGCCGGATAACATCAGGCTTCTGTCCGCACCTCAGCACCTCAGGGGCTTTGCTCTGTTTTTCAATAAGAAAATGCAAGTACCGACAAAAGCCTATATATAATGTGTCCTTTTGTGTTCACTGACTCTCTCTGTCATTGGTTTACTCTTTGTATTGTGTACCACCCCGAAAAAAGGCAGCAAGAAATCATCCTATCCAGGCACTGTAAAGTCTTTGGAAGCAAACAACCTTTCCAATAAACAGCAACTTCCCATCTTCTTTGAAAAAAGAGCAAGCCAGTCTCAACAACATGTCTAAAGTCCTTTCCCCCTAGACTGGAAGAAAAGAGGCTTTGGAGGAACCGAGGGAAGAGGAGGCAGGAAGCTAAAGGGAAGACCGACAAGGAGGGTGACAAATAGCCTCCCCTCTGCTGGGCTGCACCTCGTTATTTTTTCCAGACAGAGGCCAGTGGGGCCGGCATGCATGGGTCTTTCGTCCACCAGCTGAAGACTGTCATGTGATGACATAGAGGAGAAGGGCACAGGGGTTCCTTGGCTTTTGGCGTCCGTATTAGGACAGAGTGAAGCTACTGAGGCCGTGGCCGTGAAATGTCTCAGTGTAGGGGGCCTGAGGTCCTGAGGTCAATGGGTCAGTTAAGGAAAGAGGTTAGGGTGGGTGGGCAGGAGGGCAAGCAAGATAAAGAATGACTTTGGAAGGACAGATTTGGAAACTGCCAAAACGGAGCAGAATCTAGGAAGGCTCTTAGGGCAGCCAGCACCCAGAGTCACAGAGGAGCCAGGGGGCGGGGTGGGCGGCAGGACTAGGAGCTAGCAGGGAGGCGGGGCGGGGTCACAAGGAGGTAGTGGACGAACAGCCTAGGCTTACTTTGGGGTCCAGGTCACTAATTAAATGTGCAAAACCAGCTTCAGGCATTTGGAAGACAGCTTCAGGTGAGCTGTCTGCGGAGTGAGGCCAATGGGAAGGAGAAAGTGTGGCCTGGGGGTGGGAGGACGGCCGAGGGAAGGGCAGCTCCCTAGCCTTAGTTACCAGAAGGCTGGAGAAGGTAATGGGATCAGAAGGTTGAGCAGCACAGCCACTTGCAGTCTTCCTCCTTTTCACAAAAGTGAAGGGAAGGGCCCAGGGAGGGGGTGGCTGGGTGGGCATGCCGTCACCTGGGTGGGGCCACCGGGGCTCCCTCCCCCAGGCTCCCGGCTGGGTCCTGGGAGGTAGAGAAAGACCAAATCCCAGCAGTAAGAAGCAAAGGGGCCTCCCCTAGAATTGGTCCTTTGGTAGGAAAGAAATCATTTGGGACAGGAAATTTTGAAATTGGGACTAAAACCTGCAAATAACCAATTTTGACCTGCTGCCCTGAGAGCAGGGAAAACAGCTTCCTCAGTGACTCCCAGTGACCTCTTAACCTGGAGATCTGGGCTAAGGTTGTGGAGAAGTAGGGGAGAGAGCTCCAGCCTGCCCGGACTCCGAGGAGAACCTGCAATTCTCCTCGGAACAGTGGGTGGAGCTGGGGAGGAGAGGGCACCGGTGCGTGGGGCTCGCGGCTGCCTAGAAGGCATCTCTTCAATTCGTTTTGAAATTTTGATGATCTGGCAGCACAGAAGGAAATCTCAGGCCCTGCTCCCCAGGGGCCCATGACAGCTGGGGAAGCAGCCCTCATGCAGCCAGTCAGCCAACAGTGGAGAGCCAAGCGCAGGCACTGACGGGTGGGTCCAGGAGCAGAGAAGGGGACTCAGCCTGGGCCTCAGCTGGGACACAGATGTCCTAAAGGAGATGCGCAAGTGAGGTGCCCTGAACGGCAGAATGGGAACGGGGGGGTGGGGGGGGTGGCGTGGAGGTCAGAGGAGAGGCAGGTAAGGAGACAGCAGTTCCCAGCGACCTCAGGGCCTCGTGGCCTCCAGCTGGTCTGTGGGCCTTGTGGTCATTTCAGAGCACAGATGGCTCAGGGGAGAAGTCTCATGGGCCAGAGAAAGGCAGGGGCACGACTGGACCAGGAGCTGGAAGAGCAGTGGTTGAGGTAACCTCCATGGGAAGTGTCTTTGATTTCTGCAGCAGGCCCTCCCTGGGCATCAGATGGCTAGAAAGGCAACATCTGCTTCCTCAGCCATGTTCCTCTGTTGGTGATGTGCTCACACAAAGTGAAGGAGTGCAGGTCTCGACAGTGATGCCCGCTCACACTGCACAGGGACTTTCCCATCTGTTGTCACTACAAGGTCACATAGCAGGGATTCATACCAGGTTAGAGAGGAGTCAGAAGTCCCCAGATCCTCTGTCACTCATTGCTGTTGACCACACCTCACTCCGCTGCCTCTGAAACTTGTTGTGTTGCTTTGGAAGTGTTGGTTGATATGCGTAGAGAGATACCAGGGGGCTGAATTAAAGTGATTTACGCTAAGAAAAACAGACCGGCTCCATTGCATTGCTGACATCCTAGGTCTCAGATGAAATAAACAGCTTGCACATTTTCCCTGTCATGCACTCAAGGCTGAAGTTATGAGTCAGCCATAGGGCTTAGTAGTTGTAGGTAAGAAGGACGAGGGTTGCCTGTTTCTGGTAGGAAACAAGCAGAAAGGAGTGACCACTGACACCCCAGTGCCTCCCAGCTCAGGTAAGAGCCCTGCTTATTGAGAACGAGCTGGGAGATTTGTTGAGCTACTCGAGCCCGCAGGACAGGACAGCTACAGGGGAGGAACCCCTGGGTGCTACTGGGTGGGGTGCATTGTGGGGTCTGCAGCAAAGGGTGGCTTTATCCTAAGGGCCTTCACATAGTGCAGGCCTATGAAAGGCAAATCATTTCAGGGTGGCTTTGAGTGAATAATGATCATTTGGAGCCATTTGTGCTAGCCTGGGCCTATAAGAGGCACTGCCCTGCGGCTGCTAGCATCAGGGTCTTTGGAGAGCTGAATTTGCAGAGGGTCTGCAGACTTAAGTGCTGGTGGCCATCTCTGTTCTCTTTGTTGATAACAGGGGAAAGACTGGGACAGAACCATTTGCTGTTTCATTAGTGAAGAATACAGAGCTGGGAAAAAGTTCTCGTGTGCTTACTGCTCCAGTCACTGAAATGCTGCAGTGGAAGGGACAAAAAGAAGAGAAAACCTTTCCTTGACAGACCCAGCTGTGTGGAAGGAGCTTGGGTTTCAGCACTGGTGTAGGGGCTGGGCCCCCACCTCTGCCCCGCCTTCTCACTGTGTTGCTCACCCATTGATGACTGTGAATTTGTTCTCTAACAGGCCTCAAACTCCTTGTTTTGCAGTAGGAAATTCTCTTTCATAAGAGGGCTACTGTTGGTATTATTTGTTTGTTTTTAATTTCCAAAAATAAGGACAAGTTTATAAAATGGGGGGTAGAGGAGGCAGCAGGAGAGGGCAGGGGAGGCAGCTGACCCCAGCATTTCCCAGTCTCGCCATGGCTTCCCCCGGCACCCCCCAAACTCCCCCTCCTTGTTCTGAATGTGAAAAATAAGCAGCCGGAGCCGCCGTGACTGGAGATGTGTCTAACAAGGCGCTCATTGTCTCAGACAGGTGTGAGATTGGTCTTGATTCGGGGCCAACACCTTCAGTACCGGAGCCAGCTCTGTGAGCTAAAAACATGCACCAGCCCTCCAGTAATACCACTGCAGCCAGCCAGAGTCTCAACAATTTAAGGCTTAACACACACAACATAAATCAGAGGAGGATGGACCAGCCGGCCGGCAGCTTCTTGGGCGGATGCCTGCAGACTGTCTGCAGATCAGACCCTGCCTGTTTGGGTTATTTGAGCCTTTTTTTTTTTTTTTTTGTAATACAAAGATGAGAACCTGGGTGGAGCAGTGTGCAAAGACACACTGGTGTTTGCCCTATCTTGTTCCAACAGCCCCTCTTTCACATACGTGCTGTTTTGAAGAGACTTCTCAGAAAGGTTCACTCTGCTGTATCAAAGTTCTAGGAATGTGTTCAAGCTGGGAAGGATTGGCAGAGGAAAGCTGAGCAATGGAATATGGACGCTGGGCATGTGTGCTTTGGCAAGTCACTTACCCTCTCTGGGCCCCCAATTTCTCATCTATCTAATGAGGGGGACGACCATTGCATTCTGGTCTGGCTTTCTATGATTCACTCATCTCCAGCAGTTAGATGTTCAAAGTCATTGTAAAGCTGCCTGGATCAGGGGAAATCATTACCCTTGGGGGAAAACTTGCACACCACTGCATGCTGTGTTTCTGAGTGGGTCTGTTTCTTGAAGCAAGAAAAGACCATTTTACAGCATTCTCCTTCACTGGCCGCCTCCTCTCATCTGTTCTTTAGAAACTTGTGGCTCTCAGACCTAGAAGGCAACCCCAGGACAGTGCACAGCCTGGTGCTCTAGCCCCTGGGGGTGTGATCATGACAGTTCAAGAGACAATGACAGGTCCACACCTCTAGTTAGGGGACCTCCAGTCAGTTTCTCCTGATTAACTCTTGACTAAGTTTCATTTTGGGGATGCAACTACCATGTCACCAAGTCTTCGCAAAGGAAGGGATCCCAGAAGCCAGCCACTGCTGTAGTGCTTCTGCCAGATGGCATTTGCTATCCGCTCCTGGGATTCCTGTCACATTTGTGGGGTAGCTCTGGCCTTGCCTGCATGCCCCTGACCCTGAATTCAAGGACAAGGGAGTGGCCCTCGGAGGCACACCATATTTGGCCTTAGCTCCCTCACTCAGTGCCATGCATTATTAGGGAGTAAATGGCATGAGGACGGCAGCGGTGTCCTTAACGGGATTGTCACTCAGCACCAGTCCTCTCAGCCCCAGCCTGACAGAGCCGCCTTGCCCCGCTTCCACAGCTGCGGCTCCTGGCCTCTGCCCCATCTCACTCGCACACCTGTTTGCTGGCTCACTTCTGGTCTGCCAGCCCAAGCTGCAAGGCGGCTTTTAAGGCCCAGGCTTGTGGGCGGAATCAGCACAGGGAGGTATTTACTTAAAATCACACAGGAGGGTGAAACTCGGTTCAAAGAAATCCTTTTGTAGATGGTTCATTAAATATGCTGAAGAGGCTGACCATTCACGTTCTCAGAGTGTGTCCAATTTATGCAAGGAAGGGGACTGGTCAGCGTTCGTCCCAGACTGCTGCACACATGGGCCTGTGGTCAGGGAGTGTCCTGTTGGCCTCCCTGCAGCTGTTTGCTCCCCCACCCCCACCCCCAGGAAGCAGGGCTGGGGGCGCCTGGTGGGACTGAGAGGGACGGAGGGTGGCCTTGAGATGGGCCTGCTATCCTCGCCTCTTTGAAAATCCCTACTCCGTACCTATACGATTCAACATTTTAACAGTGGGGGCGCAAAGGAGCACAGGATACAGAATCAACAGCAGGGACCCGTCATCTCCTCAGGAAACAACACACTTCTTGGCAAGGCAGTGGAAGGCAGAGCATGCCATGCCCACGGCAGAGGCTACATTTTGGGGCTGCCATCGAGGCGGAGGCAAGCCCGGCCAGCTTGACCAGGACACCCTGGGCTTGGCGTTCTGATCAGCCTCCGCAATGGACCACCATGGACACTCCCAGGCCTTGGGGTCTCATGAGTAAAATAAAGGGCTCTGAGCAAGACGCTGAACGTCGCTTCCAACTGCCATGGTTTTCCATTCCTTTTTGACCCCGTGGAGCAGGGCTCACGGGTTCTCCTGTCAGAGTTTACCCAGGAAACCAAACTTGAATGAAGACTAAAACCACCATGGCCCAGATCACCCCAGGGCTGTCCTCACTCCTGAGGAACAAGGACACCCCAAAGGTAGTTATCACGGGCAGCTGTGCAGTTCAGATGAGAGGACAGATGTGACACACCAGTGCCACCAAGGGCACAGTAATAGCAGTGACAGACAAAGAATAATACTGACCGTTCGTTTACTGTTTCAAGAGAACCAGGCTCTACACTAAATACTTGACAAAAGTGTATCTCAGTCCTTGCTCGAGTTCATGGTGCGTGCAGTGCTTACTGTGCACCAGGTGCCCAGGGCTTTATGCGTATTAACTCATTTAATGCTCACAACTTTGCACACATTAGGTGCTGTTAATTACCTCGCCCATTTTGCAGATGGGGAACAGTGATGCAGGACACTTAAGTGATTCGTGCAAGGTCACATACCTAGAAAGCAGTTGACCTGGGGATGGAAGCCCAAAGGCCATATCCATTATCCACTATATAGGTTTTAATGTTAATTTAGATGGATCCAGATTCTGCTCTCCTCATAAAGTGCATTCTGGGGGCATCCATGTTTTTTTTCGGAGTCCCTTCTGATGATAAGATGGCAGGGACAGCTCTATTCTGACTGATGGGATGGATGGACAGAAGAACTGGCATTCTGTCTTGACATCTCCACGATGCTGTGTCTCCCTCTGAGAGAGCCATGAATGGCCAGGGAAAAAGTTTGAAAAATAAGAGGAATTCCTTATAGACCCTCTAATGCCTCTCTCTCCACCCCTCCCCCAAGGCGTGAAAGAATCAAATGAAGAAATCGGGAAGAGATTCTGGAATAAGAGTAACGAGATTTCCTCTTCCTTCCACCTGAATTGGCCATCTGTAATTCTGCACAAATTCAATTTTGAAGTCATGCTTTGTAATTTGTGGAAAATCATATTAAATTAAACAGATCCACGTCTGGGCAATGACTTCTCTCATTTAGCAACATATGGTGGCACACAAAGCCTGATCAAACAGCAAAAATATTGCCAAGAAAAACAAAAGTCTTTTAATCAGGGGCAGCAGAGCAGAGGTGCTCTGGGCTATTCTTACTGGCTTCTCTGAGAATATTAGGCACAACTTGTTATTCCCCGGGAGCTGCAGTATCTAGAATTTACAGAATATTAGAGTTTAAGACCACCTTGCTAATTGCTTACATGATAGATGAGGGGCCTGGCACTTGGCGGTAAGGAAAGCAGTGACAGGTCACATGGCTGCCCAGCAATCGATCAGACCCAGCAGGCAGCACCCAGTCATGCACCTCTTGGGTGGCTGGGGGTGGGGATTAAATGAACCACCAGCAGCTCATTCTATAATGTGAGATATTTTGTTTTTGTGTTTTTGCCTATGATAAGCATGTGAACTGGACAATGTCCTTGTCATAACTGCGCTGTGGCAACTGCTTCAGTAACAACCTGGGTATAGACAACATCATAAACAGATGCTGCAGTTTCAAAACTGAGGGGTGGGAATAACTGCCCTCTTCAAAAAATTCTGCATTCAGCCTTAAGGTACCAGCCCTTTTGGTGACCAGCAGAAGCATGCCTTAAACCCCAGGCAATTATTTTTGTTCCATGTAGCGGCCAATTTACAGCAATGTACAGATGAAGATTAACAGACCTGGAGAGAAGCGATCTAAATACATCACTTAATGGGCAGCACTGCCAAGTCAAGCCCTTGAGCTTGTGCTGACTTTTACAGATATTTTAATAACTTTATCATTATATAATTTGCCATCTGATATGTACAGTGAGATGCACTAATGGAGTGTGAGTGGCCACAATGGTGCAGTAACCCCATGAGACTTAATAAAGCAACCATGTTCGCTTCCCTTGGATAACCTGCAGCTCCAAGAAGTGCAATCACTAGTTAGATTATTTCTTCCTCCCTTTTAACCTCCAGATGGTCTTTTAAATTCCCCCAGGTAAGTGTTTGTATGTGGCCCTTCCAAAAATGGGAGGAGTAATCGGCACAGTGTAAGCTCCTGGGTCCCAAATCTGACCTTGGGATGACTCGGGTTGAACACATAAAGCTGTTGCATAGAGGACTTCTGTCACCATGAAAACTGGCAGGTGACAGATGTGGGAGACTTAACTGCTCTGATGGACAGGTGAGCCGGTGACACCCAGGGTGCTGCTGACTCATCCAGACCCCTTAGAGGCCCGACTCACCTGCCTTCCCTAGGAGCACTCTGCTTTTACAGCGTGGCCACGCCCAAGCCCCAGAGCTACAGGCTCACAGCAGTCCTCCTCCACATCCCAGAGGGACACTGGGTGGGAGAACCAAGATGGTGTGCAGAAAGAAGCACCATTCCGGTTGGTGGTGGGTGCTTTAAGCTCAGGTGTCACGGCCACCCAGCAGCTGTTAGGTGATGTGAGGCACACAGGTCAGAGTCCTGGGCCACCTCCTCCTCGCTTTTGTCCACAAAAAAGCAGGGGTTTCATCCTCCAGAGAATCACCTATACAAAAGGGGTAGCTAATTCTTGCCCTTGATTACAATTGGAAGATGTTTTTCAAAATCTTGAAACTCTATTGGGAATCTCCTAAACCCTCCACATGACCTTGAGGTGGTGTGAAATAATGACGGTGCCCAAGATTGGGGCACTTGAGCCTGTGTCCAGAGAAAATGACTCTTCTGTGCCCAGCCTCTCTTATCATGGCTCGTTCAGGGACTCGGTGCCATGCTTCTGTTTTCTCTTGAAAATGCCTTTTTCTTTTTTTTTTAACATAAATACCATATTCTATGCCATTTACGAGAGTCTGAGCTGGCTAACACTCAGTTTGAAGACTTTCCATGGCTTGATAATCAAAAACCAACAGGATATGAAGTCCTACATCCCTTTTTTCCCCTATCTATCCTCAGGAGTGCACAAAGAAACAGAAAATAAATATGATTGGCCAATGTTTGTTTTTAGGGTGAGTTCTATACTATTTTTTTAAATAATTATTTTGTTTTATTTACCGTGGCTGGTAACTGAATCTCTAGTATCAAAACATACAATGTTTTGCCAGGAAGAGATTATGGAAGAAAGGTCTATGGAAAGAAACTGGGTTTGTCAGTGAAGATTTTATTTACAGCATTTTGCAATCTGTATCTTTAATCTCCATAACAATTGGGCTGTTCTACTGCTTTGAAGGCAATTGTTCAATAATAAGAAAACCCATGTGGGGCTAAGGCTTTGAAAGTAAAATGTGAAAATATAATACAAATCTACACCAAGGAAGCTCTTGACAATGGAGGCCAGAGAACCCCTCTGCCTCTGGACATTTCCCCTAAAAGGTCTGATGGTGGCGCTCTGAGAACCAGAGGGAAGGAAACACAGCCCTACAGTTCTTCAGCATTGTTTAAATTATACATGCCCTAAAATAACTGAATTGCAGTGGGCCTGCATTTCTGTTTCGTGATGTGGGGAAAAATAATGCAAATGAGCAAAACCAACTCAGTACGGAGAACCCCTCCTGACAAGAAAACCGAGCAGCTTTCTATCCAGAGCCTTTTGGTTTTTTTTCATCTCAGCATATATTGTTTGTACCTCGCTTGGTACAAACTTTTGGTAAGCTTGGATACAGCTTCATGGCCCGCAGTCAAAGTTTCTTTTTTAAATATCCAAATTTGAAAGGCTGTCTTCTGGTGATTTGGAAATTTGGGATTATGAGATATGCAAAGTGAGTCACCCGCCTTTTGAAATGGGTGTCTGGTCCACAATGCCTTTCAATAACAACACCACTTTTAAAAAGGCAGCTTGTTCAAAACAACAGAGAGACGCCTAGTTCAGGGAGGTCAAATTCTTGAGTCCATCCCAGCTGGGTGGTTGTGTTTTTGTCATCTTCTGCTGCTATGTTTAGCACCATTCATGATCTCGTGAGCTTTCAGAGGCTAGGGCAGAAGGCACCTGCCTCCTGTCTCCTGGTCTGCATTGCTCCTGTGACACAGGACAGAGCCCCCTTTCTCTGCGTAGCACTGTTGGACCCTCTGGTTCCATTCTGAATAGGTGCTCTAGAAAATAGTAAGGAATATCTGATCTCTTCTAGAAAAAAAGATCATTCTCCTGGCTGGGAAATAAAAGCTCCATGATACTGAGTAGAAGCAAATGATGGGCCGAAATGATAGGAGCCAGAAGACATGATAGAGGCACGCAGACATGAGACACCAAGTTCACACCTGCCTACCCGTAATACCTGATCTGCAGGATAGACGTAGAAGTTATCTCTGAGCTCACGAGATGCTCCCTATCCTTTGTGCTGTGGCATAATGGGTAGAATGGTGGCCCCACAAAAGATAAGTCCATGTTCTGACCCATGGAATGCTGACTGTGGCCTTATTTGGAAAAAGGGCCTTTGCAGCTGTAATTAAGAGAAGGATGAGATGAAATCATCCTAGGTTATATGGTTGGGGCCTATATCCAATGGTGAGTGTCCTTATGCGAGAGAATTGTAGATGGCACAGAGAAGAAGGTCATGTGAAGAGGGGACAGGGCCTGCAGGGAGGCCGCCCAGCCATGCCTGGCACCGCCACAGGTAGGAAGAGGCGGGAAAGGTCCTCCCCTCTTGTCTTCAGAGGGAGTGTGGACCTGCTGATACCTTGATTTTGGAACTTGACCTCCAGAGCTGTGAGAGAATGAGTTTTTGTCATTTTAAGCCACCAAATTTGTGGAGATGTGTTACAGCAGCCCCAGGATGCTCATACACTTAGTTTGGTGATGTTGATCCTAATAGCTAAGTTATTCAGTGTCACCCATGGGCTGGCTCTAATGTCCACTGCTTCATGTTTCACAAAGGTCCTAGGATCTCCAAGTGTAATTATTACTCCCATTTGCAGATAGGGAAGCTGATGCTTTAAGGGGATCAGAAACTTACCAAAAGTCATACAGGAATATGTGGTGGTATTGGACCATGGTGATCTGCCAGGTAAGCCTTCATTCTTAGCCACTATGCTTGGCTGTCTTTCTGGCTGTTTGATTTTCAGTTTAACCCCTCTGCTGTTTAACCCTCTGTATCAAGTTAAGTGCTCCAACTACAGGTTTGTTAAGAACTTACTCTTCTGAACAAAACCTTTGTGTGTGTGTGTGTGTGTGTGTTGGCCCATAGAACACAAGAATAAGAGGAAAGTTCAGAACACATCAAATCCATGAAAGGAATATTTTATCAAGATCAAGCCCTAAAGTGAACGCTTCTTCTTTTAATTAGAAAAGATGTCCACAAGGCATTAACAACATGCTCCGGAAAACTAGCTGATCGCCGTGAATGACACCCATGAAAACATTTGGTCTGGAAACGCAGCCCCACTAAAATGCGGTTTATGATTACTAGGGTGCTGACAGCTCGCCAGGTCGGCGGCATCTTTG
The DNA here is from genome assembly GCF_040802235.1 of Manis javanica. Classification (NCBI taxonomy): domain Eukaryota; kingdom Metazoa; phylum Chordata; class Mammalia; order Pholidota; family Manidae; genus Manis; species Manis javanica. Next base: position 49,463,489 of record NC_133158.1, on the reverse strand, counting down.
AAGGGCTGGTTTATTAAGCACTTAACTGTGAGGTGCTTGTAAATAGAGCAGAGGCATCTGAACAGAGCTGTTCAAGGGAGTCCTTGTGTTGGTATCTCAGCAAAGCGAGGCTGGCTACCACGCTAAGCCCCACAGTGTACCTGGTGGGAGTGCGTGGAAGGCAAGAACAAGAGACAGGCTGCAGCCACATCAGACTCAGGCAACAGAGGCCGACTAGGAAAGGCTGTAGGGGCTTTTTAAAGGAAAAAACAAAGACTTATCTTCCTCCCCATTCTCCTTTCCCCCTTCCTGAATTGGCATGAACTTTTCAAACCTGCCTTAAACTTAGACTTTATGTTACACCAGCCAAGAACACGGAAAATGGTAACTGAATTCTCAAGTCCTGCCCTGAGAGAGCTTCTAGTTCTGCTAACTTGTAAACTCTCTGCCCACTGTCAGAAGGAGGGACAGGATATGGCTGGAGCACCTGTCATCTCACTTAACACCCAGCCCTTCCTTTTGCATCCATATCACTGTTTTTCTTTTCTTCCTTCCCTCCCCCACCTGCCCTCCTTCCTTCTTCCTACAATTATTTATTTTTATTTATTTATGGGAACACTTGATTTAGGCTTTTTCAGTGTAAGACTGTTATGTCATAGACCTTGAAAGGCTCTTGAACTCTACCACACCTAGATAAAAGAGTTATTTGTAAATCACTCACTTTACATGTTTACAGCATGTCTCATAAGTTGATTTCTAGGACCCTGAATATTTTGTGTAACCATTAGATGACCATTTATAGATTACATACAAGAATTTCTGGTGTTTGACTGTAACCTCTTCTTCCAAGGTAATCAAACAGCCCCCACCCTGACTTTGTTTTTGATCTTGTAGAATTACTAGGAGAGAAAGAAAGGAGGAAGAGACAGAGAGATGGAGAAGGAAAGAGAAGAAATGCTCTGCAGTTTGATATTTTAGCCCCCAAGCTGGCAAGGGGATTTATCTTTCCTTCTACAGGAAAGTGGAAAGGTATTTTTTTTCCATTTGTCAATCCAGCTGATAAAGATTGACATAAGTAACCCTGTAAGCTGAGAAATGAGGTCAATTCAGCATCTCAAAAAGCTTCAGACAGTAGCACCAGAATATGGTCTTTCCAGAGTAACTTTTAACTCTTGGGGAAAATCACTATCAAAACAAAAATCATTTGGAATATTAAAAATCAGAGATGATTTGAAGGGTTGGCCCCATCTGCCCTCTCTGGCCATAAGGGTTCCTCAAAGCAAGGTACCTACACTTCTAAAGGCTGATGGAATATTGCCTGGGCTTGATGTTAAGAAGGCTTTAGTCCTGGTGGGTCCATAGGAGAGACTATTACATGTAGAAAGACCTGGCTGTTGCCCCAGTGAAGTAAACAGGAAGTGGTCCAATCCACTCAATTTCCATTCACTCATGCTTAGAGAGTCATTTTTCTGCGTGAAGTTTTCTTTTCTCCCACCTTTAAAAGCAAAAAGGTACACATCCCAAAAGGAGACAGTGTATTAAGGTGCCCACCACAGAGTCCGGACCTAAAGTTACTATTTTATGAACATGTCATGATAATAGACACAGTCAACACAGGCCCACCAGATGAATGACCAGCCAGCATGGTTCCCTCCTCCCCCTTGGCGACGGATTCTTCTTGACACTGGTCAGCGCTGTATCTAATCAATCTCTTATCTAATAGCGAGAGCCCAGGAGAAACTGCCACCCGTCAGCACCAGCTTTAGAGCCAGAAAGGTCTGGGTTTGAGTCCAAGTCTGTCACTATCTTGGAAATGTTGGGCAATTGTTAACCTCTGAGGTTCAGTTTCTCTGTCAACCACACTACAGGATTGTGGTGAGAACCGAATAATGTATGCAGAAGGTCTGACCTATGCCAAACTATATCATAACTGGTCCAGTTAAAGAGTTAAACCTCAGGCATCACACACAAGAACAACAAAACTGGCCTTTTAAGAGTGTCTGGTTTTGACAGTTGTCTGTACCAGCAGATAGCATTCTGTTTCCATCTTCCCAGACAGGAGGGCGTTATGCTGCTTTAAGTGTGGTGCATCATTTTTGGCAAACCAGGAGTCAAATTCTTAAAATTACTTGCTCAGGTCACCTGAAGCCATCTCTTAAGGAGGAGGTATGACTGATTCGTATCAGCACCTTGTCTCTCTCGAAGCTTCCCCAGTCCATCTTTTAAAAGGACACATGTCCTTTTTTTCTTCCTATGACTGTAAAAGAACTCTGAAACTCGGCTGTAGAAGTTCAAGATGATGTCTTTACTTACAAAAATGTATAGCTATGGCAAAATGGCTTTCTATTCAATTTTAAGACTTAGAAAAATAGGAAGTTGAAATTAACTTCAGCCCTCACAGTTAAAACCTCAGTACATATACACAATGGGTTGGTGGCATGGCAACCTGCCCCCCTTTTCCATCTGCACCCTGCTCCAGATAATTTGAGATGTCTGTTTTGAGTGATTCTCAAGCACATCTGGTTCTAGATAAATACAGGCATTATTCTGTGTCTGTGATTTCCTATGGACAGAGTTAAAGGGGCAGGCATAGCTCTCCAGATGAAGTCCTACCTAGCAAGACAGTTTCTCAGCCTCTCTGTCCACCCATGATCTCTCCAAGCCCCCCACCCCCACTGCTGACATTTCTGCAGTGCTGAGAACATGCACACATTTGTATGGCACCACTGTAGAACTGCTCTGACTACCTTTGGGATATTTTTCATAAAACTACTGCTGCCTTTTGAAAGAGAGCCATAAACACATGCTGAATTTTTATAGGAAGCATCTTCTTAAGTATAACATAAAAACTCTAGAACTAAGCCAGGAAAATAACCATTTTCCTACCTGTCAAGAAGAAAATGAAGGTTATAGCTGAAAGAGACTTTACTGGTATCCCTGTTAACTTTCTAATTTCAGAACAAAATCCCAAGGGTCTACTCAAAACATGACTAGGGTAAAAAGCATTTTCTTATAGAAAAATGGGAAAGAAAAAGGAAAAAGTCATTTTCCATGAAAATATCCTGGATACTTATTTTTTTTTAAAGTTGTTCCCACAATTTTACAAGTGAAATACTGAATAAATAGCAAATCGTATTTTGGAAAGAAAGAACACTAGCCATACAGTTAACACATTTCTTTAGAGTAGCAACTAAGCCTCTAGGGCACTCTAAAAGTGAGTTACTGTTACTTAGATGTTGCAGAAGTAAAAAGTTTTTAAAAGGGCCAAGAAAGAGGTGATGCTCTGTGTTAAATCTGATATCCTGCTAAGCATACAGTATTCCAAAGAGCCGAAGAATGCCTGTCCACAGTAATACCTCCACCCAAGAGCTGCTGCCCACTGAGGACAAGAATTCAATTCAGCCCACATCCCTTCTAGAGCAAACCAGACAGGAGGGAAATCAGGTGCTATTCACTCCTTACCAAAACTGTCCACAACAAAGCTGATTTAATGGTGAGAACTTCAACTGGCCCCTGTGTGGCTGAATTTCCACTGCCTTTAAAAATGCTTCTTCATATTTTTGGTTCTGGTTTCAGTAAAAAGAGGCAAATCTCTGTATCAGTCTAGTCATATGAACGGGTAGTTATGCAATGAGAAAGTAAGAAACCAGTGGAGACCTGGAGATGACATAAATTCGTTTAAATGGCCCTAATCACACAATCAAGGAATTGCCTCAAGAATCTTATTTTATTTAGAAGAAAAGTATCATTTCACCCCCAAACCCATCTCACTTAATGTGTCATTTGATCTAATTTACTGTATGCACTTGCACTTTGGAACTTTAAAAAATCAATATACGTATTTTGAATCAAGTATTCATGATTTTAAGTACCAGGTAGCTGACAGTTTCATGGGACCTAAATACACCTGAGACCACTGATGAGAGGTGGCCTCCCAAGTCAAGCTTTAGGGTTTTGTTTGAATACAACAGGGCCACTCTACAAATAGACCACTGAACAGCTCTGTGTATAGAATCTCATGGGAAGGTCTGTTGGGGGAATTTTCTACTCAAATGAAAGAACCGCCGCGAGAAACATAATTGTGAGAGCTAATGCCAGGGGCCACCAGCCTCTGTCAAGAGAATGGGCCTGCCTTTAGAGAGCCCCACATATTCTAGCCTCCAAAGAGACCTACTGGCCCAGAAACCTTACAGAACTTCTGATACTTGCATGTCTCACAATACAACTCAAACTGAGAAAATGCCTGTGGAAGCTCATTTCTGTCCCAGAAAGGCCAGGATCATGTCCCTTGCAGGCCACCTACCCTTTCCCCCAGATGTACTGCTTATCTTTCCCTCTGAGTTAAACAAGCTTGCTACTTTGAGAAAGGAATCTTACTGTGACCATATCATATACAGCTGTGTACTGCACGGCAGCAAGGAAACGGCTGCATTTCAGAAATTTGAAATGGTATCATAGAGCAAATAATCACTGACATCAGCGGTTGCCAGAGTGTAAATGAACTTTGTGTATTATCTCACTCGGCACAGTGGGTTTTACGCAGTTACTATATTTTACAGTGTTTGCAACTGCCAACTAGCCCCATGGTGAGAGTGGTAACCTGCATTCTTTATTAATGGCAAATTTATTTATTGTAAATAATATCTTTAATGTGATGGCATCCAGACATTCCCACTATTTCTTTGTTATCTTCAAAAGAACATATATTAGCTATAAACCCCAGGAAGACAATAAGAACTCAAAACATCCTGACTTTCACCTTGCCTGATATGTGTGTGGTGTGTGTGTGTGTGTGTGTGTGTGTGTCTTCGAGCCTAATGGGTAGGTAAGAAAGTAGCACAGCCAAAGCTTACTCTTAAGATATTATCCACATATATATACAGAACTCTCCATAGTCTATGTAGCCATGCCTGTGGATCTAGTTTCAATGTAGAACTGACTTAGTAGGTCCCGGGTGGGCCAGAGACTCTGCGTGTTAGCAAGCTCCCAGGCTGCTAGTTTGCAGACCACCCTTTAAGCATGGAGGAGAAGCCAGGATCTGTCTGGGTGGGTTCTGCCCAAGGCTGAGAGGGGGAAGCAGGCTCTGTCCAGTACTTACCCTGCATCTGACTCTGAGGCTGAGGGTTAAAGGCAGTGGAGTGGTTCAAGGAGGCCCGAGGGGTGGGTGTGGGGGCTGGGTGGTGTGGGCTGACCCTCATGGCTGTGCGACGCAGGTGCTCCAGTTCACTGAGCCGCTCGGAAAAGGACAAGCTCCCAGGCTTGGTCTGATCATCTAGTTTCTGACGATGTCCTATTGTGGGGAGGGGGTGGGAAGGGGAGAGGGAGGCAGGGAAGGAGGGAGGGAAGAGATCAGAAAACGTATTGTGGATTTTCTGAAATTTGGGGTCTTCTTGTCCTTCCCCTCCCTCTCCCCTCACCCCCAGTGTGGATTTGCTGGAAATCTGCACATTTGGCTGGCTCCCAGTGGAAATTTGGGGCCCCTTCCATCTTGTTGGACCCTGGCTGCTCCCCGAGTCTGGGCCCCAGCACCTGCCCCAGCCCTCTGTGCCCACCTCTACCAGGCAGGATGCAGTAGGCATGCAGGGCTTGGAGGCGGTAGTGATGGAGGGAGGGAGGAGGTGCATTAATGGTTGGAATGTGGCCACTCACTGCGGGCTGAGCTATGGCAGCCGGGAAAGGTGCCCTCCCAGTGGCATCAGAATAGCCACTCCTTGCTGCAAACCCAACCATGGGCAGGTTTTAGAGGCAGCAGAGGGGGGCCTGGAATTTCCAGGTCTGCCCCTTCCAACAGGAAACGAGGTAAGGCTGCAAACCCACAGCCCCTGGGGAGGTCAGGTTTCCTGCTAAATGAGGGGCATCAGCAGAACCTCGGCCCCTCCTGCTCTCTCTCTCCTCCTAAGCTTTTCACAAGCATTCTTTCTTCCCTGAAGCCGATTTTCTCAGGTGCACCATCTAAGGAGCTGACAGAAGGTGCAACCCAGGCCTCTCAGGTCCAGTATTCCCAGCAGGTCAGCCCCACTAGAGCCTGAAGGATGCTGCCAGCTAATTGGAGGAGCTCCCCAAGGGGGTCAGGAATCCATTATGAGCCCCTCAGTGTCTATACAGACAGTAAGTGTCTTCACTTCGCTCCTTGTCAAAATCACTGTCACCAGGATGCAGGAACAGAGGCTATTCACATAGGACAGGCTGGGAGGGTGGGCTTCCTATTTCCTCTCTAATTCCCCCCACCCCCGAATGTCATCAAACCGGAGGAGCAAGCCTACCGAGCAGAACTGAGGTGTCCACGACATACCCATGCAGCCACAAGCGGCCGGGGGAGTCATTCCTGTTTAGAAGGGGATGCCCCGCCACCCCTTTCCTCTCCCTGCAGTTCCAATAAAGAATCGCTGACCAATTCTGCCACCTCCCCTGATGGTCAAGTAATCTCAAAATAAGGCTGGAGAAGCAGTCTGCTTGGCGCCACAATTGAGCGCTCTTTTGAATGCCCTGAAATCCTCAGTGAGAAAGAGGGTCGCCTCATTCCTCTGCGCCAGCTGAGTAGAGGTGGGGGTGGGAGAAGTGCATTTTAGCCCAGCTCCCAATTGCTACAATTAGAAAGGTAAGTTTTATAACTTGTATTATGGCTCCAAATCTCTAAGGCTGGCCGTTTCTTCCTGCTTCCAGGCCCCTTGGCACAGTCAACACTGTCTCAAATTCCAGACCAGAAAAAGGACCCACTATACTGCAGTGATTGTATCATGAACAAGACCTGTTTGGCTCCAAAATGAGGAAAAATACTTAAGCATAATATTTGTGTAGTTCCAATGCAACGCTCCCTCTTTTCATGTGTCACCAGGGCGAATCTGGACTATGATTCAGCCCTGTAGCCCACAACACTCAGCCTGAGCACAAACAGACAAACAGCCTGAGTCACACAGGCCCAGCACACATGCGAGAGGCCTCATACCGGCCGCGTATTTTAAGCACTGGACTTGTGGGCGATAGGCCATGGGGCAGGTCCCAGAACAACCCCTGTCATCCTTTTCCCTCAGAAGTATGAAAATGTCTTTTTCTAGAACAGTCTACTTCAGGCAATCATGGTATCATTCACTAACTCTAGATGGAACTTTCCTGGATTCCTCCTTCCTCTCATCTTTGTCACAGATTCTCAGCATCCTGATGGTCAGACTGAAAAATCTGAAATTTTCTTGTAAAGAAACAAATAATTCCAATTCAAAAGCTATTCAAAGCATAAAATGCCTACCATGACCTAACACCTGGTATGGGGAGCTAAGGAGAGAAGGAGGCAGGAAAAATGATTCTGGAGAGTTCTACTGCCTCAGAAAGAACGCCAGTTGCCAAAGTGATGGTTCAGAGGCTTCCAGCAGATTTTGTACCCATTTGAAAATTTCACATTCCTTGGGCACCCAGTGGCATTTTTGAAGAATGCTGTGTCAAGGACGGGGGGTGATCTAGAGGAATGATGTGTACGACATACTGTAAATACATGACATTCAGCGTTTTGGAGTCTCCAGCTGGCCTTTGAAGAAAGGCTGTCAGGTATCTGGCTCAGCCACCCAGTTTGGGGACCACATGCCACCAAGAAACCAAAGAGAAGTACGTCATCTCAGGTAAGCCACTACTGGGGCCAGGCGCAATATGAGATTATTATTATTTTTTATTAGTTCCCTTCCACTGCCCTCTGCTTAAAAAGAAAAAAAGTTTTAACTAGTGAGCAATTTCTGTACCAGCTGTCACCTGCCAGAAGTGTAGTCACTTACAGAGATTAACTGATGACTGTCTGCTTTAGCAGGAATGTTCGGGCATAACTCTCAGATAAAACAATTCTTCACTCTAAGCTATTTCCTAAGCCCTGAGAGTTGCAAGCCTGGGTTTTATGCAGGAGGAGAGGGGGAAGGGTTCATTCCAACACTCTCCCCATTTGCGATCTGGGAGTAAGTAAGGGCATTACTGCTTTTGCAGGGAATCTCGGGCCCCTTCCTCACAAGTGTGTTAGAGAGTTGTACCACCAAGGCACCAGGGGGAAATAAAAAGCATTATCATATTAAAGGTGTGGTTCAGATGCATTTATAAACTAGATCAAGGGAATACCTAATTCTTCGTTTCCGAAACCAGCAGATTTCATGTGCCAAAAAGTAATATTGTGTGAAATATAGAAGCTTCCAACATAAACTTTCAAGCTGGGGAAAATGAATGCTTTATGTCTCCAGTTTCCTGTATCTGTGTGCAATTAAAATGTCAATTTGCCCCTGACTTTTAAATATAGGAGTATGGAAAATGTCCACTATCAAATTCACTTTTCTTCTTTCTTTCATGAGTACTGGGCTTCAGAAGGCAACAGGGAATTTAACCCTGGATCAAACCTTCTGGTAGAATTATGATGCAACCCCAAACATATGCATGTTGGCAGGCTGGCGTTTCGAGCATGTTGGAAGTCAACTGTGATGTTTACATGGTGGCCCTTAAAATAGTGGCTATGTCAAGATTTCATACTAGGACAGCTTACTGAATCTTAAGCAGAATTGAGAAGATATTAAATTTTGTTTCTCTATTACCATTTTCATGATTCTGAAAAAAGTACTTGATTAGAATTTTATTATATAGGCAGAATCATAAAAAGCCAAAAGAAAATATATAATATAAAAAAAATGATACAATTATAAAATAAAATATAAAAATAAGTTAATCTCAGGTGTTAAATTTTACTTCTTCACTCCAAAGACATACATCCTGTAGTTTTCTGGGATGGCCGCTCATAAGATATCCCTAGATGTTATGATGTTTGTGATGGATGAGACCAGCTTTCAGTTTTCTGCTATAAAAACTAGACTGAGTAGGTATGTATCTCTCATCCATTCCTGAACTGCCTTTTTAAGAAACCACTGCTGATCTGTGACAAAGTATATGATTTTTCTATCAAAGAAAACACATAAGGCTAAATTGTCACCTTTTCTTGGAAAATTTTGGCTAGAGAGAATAATTTTCTGGCAGTCATCATGTTAGTACCTGTTTCTGATACAGGTTTAGTAGTTTTCTTGATTTTCAGCAGAAAAAATTGGGAAGGTGTACTCTCAAAATAATGCCATGATTAGCGGTTGAGAAAAAGATATGCAAAATGATAATACCAAGGAGATAGCTGTCTAGTGTGTGTATGTATACATCTACTCTATCTATCTATCTATCTATCTATCTATCTATCTATCTATCTATGTTGTGATTCTTCTAAAACCAAGCAAGCTGATACTAGCAACATGGATCTGGATATAAAAACATGGCGTTTCCCCCCCTTATTTGCTACTTCTTTATAACTATGTTATGACTTTATAACTACTTTACAACTACTTCTTAATTGCAGTCTAACCTCTAGGTTCCAGGGGCATTAGAATCATCAGGACTTTGAAGCAATTGCACTGAATATGAATGTGATTCTTCCTTGAATCGCAGGTGGAACAATAAATCTTTCTAACTGCAGATATAGTCATCTGCTGGCTAATTCAATGGTGGGCACTAATTCAATGGTTGATCCATATTATATATACTGTATATGTCATACACACAATATGCAATGCAAATAAAAATGATATATATGTTAGTATACTGGAATATGTATTATATATCCATGTTTATATATTATCCAATGTTATATAAACCTGAGTGGCCTGACTTTTCCCCCCAACTCCTTCCCATATTGTTATGCCAAGAGACTAGCACAAACAATACTTCAGAACTGGAGAAGGGCAGAGAAATCAGCCTTGTTTTTTTAACCCACGTGTGGGAAGTGAAGTTCAGAGAGGTTACGCCATTTACCCAATCTCACACAGCCAGTTAGATAAAGAGGGCAGGTCTGAAAGCCCATCTACTCCCTCTACCCCCCACCTCAGTCATGCTCAGTGCACCTAGAAAGACTGATGTCTGTGAACCCCTAGTGAACAGAGAGGAGAGGCCTACAGGGTTATAGATCTGTAGATCACGGAGTCAGTAGAGCACTTGAATGACTTGCACACTCTGCTTTTACAACCCTGTGTCTGTTCCCAGCTTGCTCAGAGACAGAGCTGTGTCTCACACCCTGAGCGGGCATGGGAAACACCAGACATTCTGGCTTGGTAGGTGTGGGGTATGGCTCGAGAATCTGGGTTCCTAGTAAGTTCCCTGTGCTGCTGCTGCTGGTCCAGGGGCCTTCTGGGAGCATGAGTGTGACAGGAGTACCTCCCAACAGTGCTCATGTTTTCAGTGTGCTTTTCATCTGCCCTGGACCGGACACTAAAACACCAAGTTTCCCGGACCTGTTTTTAGACTACACATCCATGAGCACTGAGTGGCTGCTTGCTTTGGTGATAGCTATTTGGTAGTCTTTTTCTTAATTTTTAAATTCTCTGATGTATAAACAGCAGCCTGAAAACAGAAAGCTTGCCCTGCAGACAGGAAGGTGTGTGACTGTTTCTCTCCCACCATCACTGAGGCGAGTCAGTCACTGTCACGATCAATTGATCTGTAGGGGGAACCCAGAATTCTCAAGTGGGAAGTAACTTCTGCCCTGCCAGCTAAGGAAGGACTTTGGGGAAGAGCAGGAAAGGGTTACATGGAGCCTATTGTTCCGCTCCAGAAATGCTGCAGTTGAGACCTCTGGGTGCCCCCAAGGATGGGGGTGTTCATGTGGACGCTATAATCCTTCTCTCCCCTAGAGAAAAGCATGGCACCAGGGGATGGGGCTGCCAGTCTGCATGTTAAGAACCTCCATTCTAAATGTGCTTTTCCACCCATCATCCGTGTGGACAAGAGCAAGTCTCTTCATCACCCAGCCTCCTTATCTGGAAGCCTGGAATTAAAGGACTAAGATGGATTACTCTGAGGGGCTCTAAAAGCATTCAGAGCAATTACATCTGCAGCAATTAGCTACTCAACTGGTTCTCGTTGGACAACTTTAAGCATGGGTGTTTTGAATAACTTCATATGATGTTAGGACTTCCAAAGTTTTCTCTTTTTTCAGGCAGATACCTGGCCTTTGGGAGCCAGTCCCAAGTCCAGCAGTCACGCTGGTCTTCAGAGCTCTACCTTGAGTCTGGGCTGCGATCCGGCCTCCTGACTGTTCTGTGTGCTTGTGCTCAGCAGCCTTGCACACACATCCTGAGAATTTGCTTTCCCTCCACCTCCTGCTGTGTCATCAGCAGCCTTTCAGACAAGTATTAGTAACCTCGGACAGCAGTTTTCATGGTCCTCTCTGCTCCCCCATCAGGCCTTCCCTGAGTCTGCCCTATTAACCCTACCACCTGGGACAACCCATTCTGTTTTTGCCCTTCTTCCTCGTCACCCAAAGGCCACATCCAGAGGGAGCAGGCTGCTAAACTCACTTTAACATCTGCAAGTAAGTTGTTGGGGGCTTCAGCTGGGAAGGAAGCCACTCTGTCAAAACTTAATCTGGGGTCTCATTTCTCTGCATCTCTTATTGGTTAGAAAATAATGATACTTTTTGGTTCCTGGCTCATCCCTTTGCATAAATGGCAAGAGGAACCCAGGCCTGAGGTTAATGCCCTTGACCCTACTCGTACAACTGATCCCTGCCCTTGCCCCATGTGCCCTGTACAGGCTTCTGTTCCCCTTGATCATGTTCCTCCTACTTCCTCCAAGCAGATAAATTACCCTGAGCCAGTGGGGTGGGGAAAAGTGCATTACATGCCACCCCTTCCTGGTAATGTGTTTCTACATACTTAGGGATCCTACAGACATGATACTTTGCCACAGGAGAATCACCAACAGGGACGGTGACGCCTTTGGCCGGGAAGAGCTTTGGTTCTCTTGTAGAGATGACCGAGCGACCATTGAGTCTGCCTGTGCAAGGAGCTTCCCTATCCTGGGGCTTCCCAAGCCCCCGTCTTACAGTGGCTCCTCACATGGCTTAAAGCGCACGTTTTGGAGGTCAGAGTGGCACTTTGCCGAGCTTGCTCTCTCAGGTAATGACTCCTTACTTGAAGCTAGCAGGCACACACTGTGAATCCCCCACTCTGCTCCAGCCACCCCGAAGACCTTGCTGTTGCTCCTGCATGCCTGCCTTAGGGCCTTGGCACTTCTGTTCCTCTGCACAGAACACTCTTTCACCAGCTACCTGTGGATAGGATTCCTCCTATTCTTCTGGTCTCTGCTTCTATTTCATCTTCTCCCTGGGGAAATTCCTCAACATCTCAGTTTAAGTTGCCAGCTCTCCTCAACCCTGCCAGTCCCCAGTCTTTTAGCTTAGGTGTTCTCCATAGCACTTATTAATATTACTTATTGTCTGTGCCTACTGGGCTGTGAGCTCCATGAGGGTGGGATTTTGTCTCTTTTCTCCATGGCTGCATCCCTAGTGCCTGTAAGAGCACCCGGGACATAACAGCCTTGCTAAACGTTGACGGAACGAATGCTCAGATCCTTCCTGACTATGCCATCTAACTGTCCTCCATTAGACTATCGGGAAGCAGAATTCACTTGGGGCAAAGGAAGTTTGAACTGAAGTTTTCAGCTGAGATGGAGCTATAGAGGGCTCAGGAGAAGTAGCTTTTGAGAAAAAATACAACTGAACATGGAAAGTTTCATGGAACACTATCTCATTAGAAGTTAAATAGTCTGCAGAGTTTGTATTCTCTCATTTTTCTTTCATCATACTGCAAGATAAAAGGCCCTTGGACTGAGCTGAACGTAGTGCCTTCATGTACGCAAAGAGCTGGTACAGCTTCCCTGTATATACACACATGCACACGTGTGCACACGCACATATGCAACACGCACACACTGTCCCACAGTCACCCTCAAGTCATGGGCTAACACATGCCTGACGGAGAGAAGCCTACGAGGAAAGGCACAGAAAGCGACAGTACAGTAGAGACGCTAAGCTAGCTGGGGCCAGAGCCAATCACGAACTACCCACATGGGCCTGCTCCTTCTTCCCTCCTCCCTGAGTCGTGCCCCTAAGATTCACGGGACAAAATCAGAACCAAAACTGAGTGCCCCGAAGTTCAAGGCTAATAGAAGAAGGCAGCCAAGCGTTAGGTGACTTGCAAGAGCTTTCTGAGACCTGGGACCTCTCTGAAGACAGAGTCGTCAAAATCTGTAGTCATTCGTCACCATTGGTTACCTCCCGTTTCTGTTGGGTGACTAAGGAGGTAATTGTAGCTTAGGGTGAGACCCGCCTAGTTTCTTTTCCTCTTGACCAGAGGTAGCCCTCTGTGGGGGCGGTGGAGGCAACCTCCATATCGGGGTGCAGACAGTGCACAAGTTCAAGAGTCTCCTCTACAGCCTGCCATTCCAAGTATTATAAACTGTCCTTCCACTGAGGGACTGTCTCCAGAAAACCCCCATTAGAGAGTCCTTAAAAAGTCACCTGAGAGTAGGAACTCCAATGACATGGATTCATTGATCTGAGTAGCTCCTATCCCCATGGACGGGCTGCGAATAGAAGGTGACTCCAGAAGGGTAAGCTTTGGTAGCGGGTTGGGGGTAAGGTTGAGAGGTGAGTATTGACTCTTGAAATGCTGCCTGGAGCTTTTGAATTGACTTCAGGGTTTGGGTGTCCAGTAGAGGGGGCCCTGGTGTGGGGCCTAGGGAAAAGGAGAAAGTGATCCCAGGGGTCCACATTGTGGACCTGGGCATTCCTGTTCCTCACACAGGCCTCCTACCCCCCCACAGGTCTCCACTCCCCTCCTGCCCTGGCCCAGGGGTGTTCTGGCAGGACCAGGTAAACTGAGGGCCCTTTCATGGTTGAGTGGTACCCCAGTGAATGCTGGGCGAATGAATGAATGAATGAGTGAATGAGCGAACAAACTCCTGGGTTAGGTCTATTCTGGGATGTGTGTCCCCAGCAACCTGTAGAATGAGCTCTCTCCGCTGTACTTTTGAGAAGCAGTAAGGAAACTCCCTCCCATTCCTAAAAGCCCTACCCGGGCCTGGGGGGTTTCCCAGCAGCTGGGGGGCTGCATCTGAGTCCCACCCCTTCGGAGGTGATAAATGCCAACTGAACGCAGGGCTGGCCACAGGCAAGCAAGAGACTGAGGGGCCAGTCAAAGCCCTCTAAGGGATGGCTGAGCAGGCCCTAGCTCACACAGAAGGCCACTCACAGGTCACAAGGCCAATAGTAATTTGTAGCTGCTTTTAACAGGATGTTAGCCCTGCCTCACACCATCCGAAGAAAAAGCCTTCCGGTTGCCTGAAGGATGATGGCCTCGCTGATCGCTGAGGCGGACTTTCATTGCCAACGTGCAGCTGAGGAGTATTTGTAGGGAAGGGGGTCCCCTGATCCCAGTTACCTGAATGGGCAGCTAAGTGGCTATTTGCCTGGGGCTCCCAAAGAGCCACAACATACGATGCAAACGCTGGCCTCGCTGCTTGCCAGGTGACATTGGGAAGCAAAGTTCTATTTATTTCAGGACACAGGTGCCCCCTGTTCACTCTGGTGACCATGTCTGAGCAGTTATGGAACCAAGGATGAGAAGGCTGCCCATACTTCACTAGCAAACTGGCAACGTTCTCCCATCCAAATCCTTTCCAGACTTGACAGGAACAGACCTTCCCCTTTTGCTGTCTTTACCTTGGGACTCTGCCTGTGGACGGCTGGCTTGGTGGGACCAGCTTCCGAGCTCCTCTCAGCTACCAATGCAATAGGAGAACAGCCTTTTCAACAAACGTTTTGAACTTTCTCTCCTTTTAACTCCGTCAACAGTCCCTCTTCTGTATGAATATGCTGGGGTGTGAAGCCTAATCTCAGCTCAGGGAGAGGGCCCCCATAAATGGCTGTGGATCCCACAGAGTCTCTTCCCAGCCTGAGGGGGCCCCCACCCCACCCCTCCCTGTCTCTTCCTCACCCTCAACTTTTTTTTTTTTAACCACTTCTGCTTCCTTCATTTGCTTTGCAGCTGCAGCACAGAGATATAGTAAAGCTACTGTATAGGATTTTGAAAGCAGGGCCTCTGAAAGCTTCCCAACCTCCATACAAGCTGCTCATTCTCTGGTTTGTTTTCTTTGGCTTCAGGTTAGTAACACAGAATGAGTCAAACAGTATTAACTTTCAACAGGGAAGTGGTGTGGTCAACCAAAGCTGTTTGCGGCTAGATTGTGAAGATAGGTAGGGCAGGTAATGAAGAACAGCCCATAATACTGTGAGGAGGCAAAGGAGGAAGGCAGCCTCACTCAGAAACATCCAACAATTAAGTCAACAGGACTCAAATCATCTTTTTGAATTGGCTGAGGAATTAATGCTGAGGTCAGGAAGCTGGCCGTGTTGGGACTCTGGCCTGCACAACTGAGCACTTTGTGGGTATGGGATAACTTTAAAAAAAAAAAAAAAACGATGTCAAAGCCATGGGAAATCTAGTTAGGATGATTTCCCCTACTTATGGCCTGTCACTCTGGAGTGGACCTGTATTCATTTCTTTGCCCAGCCTGGTGAGTGCTTAGATGCACCTCCCCTCTCCTCCTCCGTGTAAGCTTCCCCCGTGTTCTCAGGTCTGGGTCTCCGTCTCCCCAGGTTGGCTGGCTGGCTGCAGAGCCCTGGGCTCTCCTTCTCCGGGTTATATGAGGTTCCAGGCTGCTGAGCGTCACAGAGCCCAGCTGGGACAGACTCCGACTTCCAGGCCACAGGCTTTTCCACTAGGCAGCCCCTCCCTTGCCCAGGGCTCAGGATTCCTTTTACAGTTTAACAGCAGCTTCAGAGAAAAGCCCAGCCCTGAAGACTCAGATTTCAGCAGTTTCCAGTTCTTTCTCCCTGCACTCGGCTACCTATTTATTTTGAGACTGGCTGAATCACCCAAGGAAGAGAACGAGTTTCTCCAACCTGCTCCTGGCAAGTGAACAGGACGGCAAGCCGGCCTCCGGAGCCTTGCAAGATTCTCACCTCCGAACAGCTGCAGTTCTGACTCGCCCTGGGAAACTGACACGGTGGCTCCCAGTGTAACATTTCACCTCCCTGAAATCTAATCCAGAAATCTCAGGCAAGCAGCATATATAAAAAGCCACCGGCAAAAAGAATGGAGTAAGGACTCAACAAGTTGCACTATGACCTTACATTGCTTCTCAACTCTTCCTAAGCCTTTCACTGAAAGGAAATGGAATAAGAAGAGTTGTAAAGGGAAAACTGGATTTGGATTTGGAAAAGAAATATATATTAAGAGAAAACTCAGCTCTCTTAACTGTCAAGGTTGCTTCTTCTTGTTTCTAACATTTTTAAAGGTTGCATAGTAGTAGGCCAAGAACATACTAAGATAGTCTAATGGTAAAAGGTAAAATGCCCAACAGTATGAATTTACTGTTAGTAGGGGCTGATTTAAAGGTCTCTTTTTTTTCTCTACAATTTTCTTCTCATCAGTCCTGGAAGACATGATAAGATGAATTTGAAATCTACCTTCAAGAAACCAATAATTATTTTATTTAAGATCCCCAAGATTTTTGTATAATACACTCAAAATAATACATTTTCTGTTGTTTTTCTATTCTCAAATTACATACCTATTGTATTTCTATTATTTAATTGATAAACTATTTACAAAGCATCTTAATACATATTATCTCAGTTCATCCGCAACAACCCTATGCTGTAGACAGAGCTCATACTATTCCCATTTTATAGATGACCCAGTGGAACCCTCTAGATGCTAAGAGTCTTGGCAGGTCATGCAGCATGAACACTAATGCTCAGTGAAGAATCATCTATATTTTGATAAGATCTGTGAAGACTACCTCTCTTCAAGGGAGCAGGACAACATGGTTCACATGGGTTTGCTTTAGTGAGGAGTGAGTTGCTGAAGTTGGTTCAGTGATTCAGTATTTGGAGTTAATAATAGGTGGGAAGAAAAAGAACAAAAAGCCCTTACTTTATTGTATTCTGAGGGCCCAGTTTTCCAGGATTAGAAAAAGAAATTACTCTGGCCCCCACTTGGGCAGAATTCCACTAATTTCCCTGGTAAGTGCTGTGGGATGAGGGGAAGGGATCTTCCTGTATCAAGGCTTGTGCTTTAATAACAGCTAATATGTAAGGAGAAACTCTGTGCCAC
The DNA here is from genome assembly GCF_040802235.1 of Manis javanica. Classification (NCBI taxonomy): domain Eukaryota; kingdom Metazoa; phylum Chordata; class Mammalia; order Pholidota; family Manidae; genus Manis; species Manis javanica. The sequence continues at coordinate 49,446,498 of NC_133158.1, read as the reverse complement.
CATCACATGTGTTACTTTATTCAATCGGAATGAGAATCCCCCAAGACAGGGTTACCATCTTCCTGTCTTTGCACTTGGGGAGGCTGAACTTGGGGAGGCTAATCTGATCACAGAGGAGAGGCAGGTGAGTCAGGCGACCACCACTTCAACCTGCCTGGAAGGCTCTCTGCTGTAATCCTCACAGCCTCACATCCCCCAGCAAGGTGGGTGTCACTAAGCCCCTTCTACAGATGGCCTCAGCTCCTAAGTGGCAGGGAGCAGACCTGAGGCCAGGTCTGTCCAACTCCAAACTCCTCTGGCTCCCCAGGCTCAAAGCACTCTGCTTCACTTCTGAGCCCTAGGGCTATGCCCTGTTAGCAACGTTGTAGACAAACAAGAAGACATGGCTATGCATGTGTCTACTTAGCTCCTTAAAATGAGTGAATTAGAAATATCATAAAAACAAACTTAAGGAATCAAAGTTAAGGAAAAGTAAAGGGAGCCCAGGTACCAATCCAAAAAGGGCCATAAATATATATAGTTTGAACTTAAGAACTAATTTGAAATATTTATTTTTTATCTCAACTGACCAGAAGACTGACTTCTAAGCCATGGTGAGCAAAAACAGAAAACAAAACCAAACAAATGGAATCCTAAGTGTTTGACACTTGGTATAGGAAAGTACACTGAAAGATTTCAGTAACAGTCTGGGTTTTAGTCAATACTTGCTTTAATGGAACCTGAGTATATGTAAATCATGGGAATACCAAACTAATGTATTGCCATTAACTTATGTTATAGGGGTCTAGGGAGCTGGCAGATTAATTCAATTGTGTTCCTTTAAAAAAGGGAAAAAGAAAAGAACTTTGCTTTACGTATTTAATTTTTTTTACCTTGATTTTCATCTATAAATGTGAAATATTTGGCTATTGCCTATAGAGAATTTTCCTCATGTTACTTCATGACTTGCACATACAGCTTGATTTAAATTCACCATATATAAGTCACACAATGAAAAAGGCATCACACATCCCACCGAAGTGTCTTGGGTGTGTCTGACAATACAGCTGTAATGCCCAGAAATAGGTTATAACTAATCTACCCCTTCCTTATTGTCAGCTCTTCATAGACAAAAAGCAAGCCTTTAAAACAAATTGTTTATGAAGGAAAAGAACACAGAAAGAATAGGAGAACAAAAATTCCAAGTCAGCACAAATGAACTTAAGCACCTACCTAGTGAGAAGGGACAGCTTTTATTTCATTATTTAAGCTGAAATCTGGATTTTTTTTGTTTTTGGTGATGGTGGGATGGAGGTGGGTGGAGTTCTATGAAATCCACTGGATGCAATTCTTAGATACAGAGCTGAGAGGAAAAAAAAAACCCCAAGCTTTGGGAAAACTGAAGGAGAGGTTTTTTTTGTTTTTTTTTCAAAATGAAAAATGTCAAGTGGCTGGTGCGTGAAAAAAATTCCAATTCAGCCCCAAAGCCAAGGAGTCTTCATATTATAACGCACTGTTGGCCCTGCCAAATGCAATCCATCTGTGAACGCGGGAGTTGCATGCAGTTGGGGGCCACCTGCTCCCGCAGCACCCACCGTTGCGGACACGGCAGCTTAAGCACATCCCGGTGCAGCCAGATGGCACACGGAGATACCAACGGGGCCGCTCCCCAGCCACCCCAAGTCGGGGTGCTCCCTCAGGCCACAAGGTATGCGGGTAGCAAATGGGGCCTGCACATGCACAGAGGGTCTCTGATGCTGCACGGCGAGAGCACCACGTCCTCGGAACGCTCCACTAGCTGTCTTTGCGGGGAAATAAAGTAATGCCCTACCAAACAGATGAAAAAAAACATTCAAAACAAATCTAGAGAGACATTAGTTTAGGGAACTCAGAGGGTGCCTGAGTGTTTCCTATGCCTGCCAAGTTTGGCTGTGGCTAGCAGGTGCAGGCACCTGGGGAGGTGAGCCGCATGTGTCTCGTGCAAGAATTCGGATCCTGAAAGAGTCTGGCACGTTTCCCATCAGTGTCTCCTACAGTTGCACCATGCTGATATTGGAGAGGAACCACATGTTAGATCTGAAGTAGCAACTTTCAATGTTACTTAGACAGGAGTTTTCCCCCTGGCATTTTCACAAAGTTCAACATTTGGGGGCAAGGTCATTTTACCCATGAGGGATTAGGAACATTGCCCAGAGTGTCTCAAAGGTTCATAAACATTCCTGAAGAGAAATTTTCCTGGGTCTAAATACAAAAGGAAAACTGATTTAAAAAATCAAAAATTTATAAATTTTTGACTAAATGTCTAAAAAATTGCAATATCATGGCAACTTCATGAATTTTTAAACTTAGGATTTACAAATCTTTTTTTGTTTAGAGTTTTCTTATAGCTCAAGGATTCCAAGGCTAACTGTAAATAACTGCTCCATCTTCTGAACAGTGTGTGCCAGGCATGGTTCTAAACTCTGGAAGGCATGGCTCTCAGCCTCCCAGGCCCTTGAGGTTAGTATAGCTGCTGACTGTCCTTGTTTTATGGAGGCTCAGCCAGGTTGCCCGCCTGCTGTCCCCAGGTATGGTCACTCACACACTTAGCAACTGCCAAATTCGAACTGTAATCATATCTTGACAGCAGCAAAAATTAGGGCTACAGGAAATTAATAGGCTGCAAAAAGGCCGTAGGATGCAAAGAGGCATTCTAGGCCCCTTTTGGTTGTTTGCTGATCTCCGCGACATGTAGGAAAAGAGACCAACAGTCCAATAGCTGTGTCCACACAAGTCATGGCATACCGATATCCTTCTGAAATGGCAGAGGCCCAATAAATATAGTCTATCTGCCACCTGACAAGGGGTATCGGCCCTTTTACTATTGTCCCGTGTTGCTGTGGGACTCAGTGTAAGTTCTTCTTAGAGCGCACAAGGCACTCCTCCCTGGCTCTGCTGACTTCTTCAAAGGTCAGTCAGTGGCAAGCCCCACCAACGGGCTACAGCCCACATTGTATTTTGCCCTGCGTACAACAAACGTTGATGTAACCACTGGGCCACATCAGAGGCAGGCTCCTTCTAGCCAGTGCACCTGGGCCAATGTGTCTGCTTCATCGTTCCCTGGGGATGCCAAAGGCAAATGGCCAGTCACATGATGCATGATAACAGTTTTAGTCTGACCAGAAGCTCATAGGTCTAGCCACAACTCTTGCCCCCAAAGAGGCCAGTGATTAATGAGTTATAATATCCAGATGATTTCAAAAGTAAATGGTGAAAGCCCTTTCGAAATGCTACCTAACATATGACCTGGGTGTATGTGGATACGTCTGATGTGACAGGGCGGCATCGCCCAGGGAAGGAGGCTGGTGGGGTTTGGTCTCTAAGGGGCTGTTTGTGCAGAACCCATGGCTCTGTTTTTCTGACAATATTTTGTTACCCCTTCTGAGTGGGAACTAATTTAGAGATTATCTCATCCCACTGCCTGCTTAGAAGAGGAAAGCGAGGACCAAAGTACTTAAGATAATTGCCCCAGTTCACACCCACTGGCCTGGTGGCGCCGGTGGGAAACCCAGGTCCCCCAGGTCAGGATGCAGAGACCTTTCTACATGTTTTAAGATTAAGAAACACAAGCCTAAATGCCGACAGGTTTTTTTTTTTCTCTCTTAGCACTTCATATACTAAACTCTCACAAGGACTGTATGTATTAGCTTAGATCATGACCTCACTGGTGTGGCGTTCAAGAGAGTGATAAGGGGTTGCAACAGTCCAATGGAAAGAGAAATCCAAGGTAATGGTTTAAGGTTCATGCATGTTTCTTCTCTCCCCCACCCCCATGCCTCTACATTAGACTGAGAAGGTACTTGGGATTATTTCTTTGGGTTGTCACTGGTATCCGGAAGGACCTTTTTTCTTACTTTTCTGCAGCAAGACAAATGCCATCTAAAAATCCTAGTGACTGCTGTATAAGACAGGGCTAATTACCAAGAGGTCACAGGCCTGGCGAACTGAAAAGGTGGTTCATCACTACTTCAGGGGCACAAGCAGGCTCCCTCCAGGGCCCTCTCACATCTGCATTCACCCAAGGGACCCTTCCAGAAGTCAGTCCAAATTAAATCTGCTGAAACCTCAAGGGTCAGGGAAATCTTTATGTATGTACGATTCTTCTTGGTTTAGTTTATACTACTAAGAATAATAAACAGAAAGGGATTCTAATACTCACTGGAAACATTTAGTCAGGATTATTATTAATGCTTTAAAACCTGGCTTTTGCCACATCTTCAGGTACTTGGGATGCTTAGCACAGTGGGAACAAAATGTCCATCCTAGTGCTGAAATGCCTTTCAAAGTAGGTGGCGATATAAGTAAGTAGAACATTTTCTCCTCTTTGACCCTCTGTCTGTCTCCTACTTTACATTTCAGTGGGACGGAAGAATTATTTCCTCTTTCTTTTGTGGCTCGAGATCTGGAAAGAACTGAAGTTCAAGTGCAGTATGTGAAGAACCTGAGGGAAGCAGAAGGATTAAGTAGATCACTGTTCATTAGCTGGAAGATGAGCTTAAAGCAATCCCCAGCGAACTAAGTGGCTGTGGACTGACAATTAAATCCTAAGGTCACAGGTCTATAAAACTGCTTGGCATTCCACTAACCAGTCAGCAGCAAAGAACGACAGATTTTTATCCTCCCAGTGAGCTACCTGCCTTGTGCAAAGAACTCTAGAAAACACTTTGCCAAAGGGGGCACTGGACTTGGACTGTGCACTTGGTGGTCATTTTTGTCACATTTTTATCTTCCCTGCGTGGAGGGGGAGGCTGACTTCATGCACCATCCCTGCTCCAGCCTCCGCACCCCTCCTCCCCACCAAATGATACCAGGCCCCCAAGCAGACCCTGGGGACAGACACAGGTGACAGCATGACCCCTGCCCCCACGGTGTAGTTCACTGCAGCCCTGATTTAGGGAAAAGGCTCATTCCCTTCCTGTCTGTACAAAACTGATAGCTGCCAAGGCTGTGAGGCTCTGCTTTCTCAAAGAAAACTGTGTTTGAACCAGAATTGCACTGATAAACTCTCCTAATAAAAAATTTCTGACACAGAAATTTCAATACAATGCAACCCAAAAAGCAGTTGTTACAGCTCCTAATACAGACATTGGCGCCTGTGGATTGCAGTGTCTGGGCTGCCTGCTCTGTTTCAATTCTGGCTTATTAACCATGTGACCTTGGGCAAGGGACCTAATCCCTCTTTGCTTCAACTTCCTTACCTGTTCTTGTAAAGACTGTTTCAATGAATACAGGTAGAGCACTTGATCAGTGTTGGGCAGTCAGCACAAAGTGTTAGCTGTTATTATTACTAGGTGCCTTTATTAATTAAGAGAAAATAACGTATTTAAAAAAGAACTGTATGGTAGTCAATCACAAGAATAGCCCATAAGCATTTCTGCTCATCCTACACTTTAATGGATAAGCTCGATTTCAAATATTTTTAGGTTCATTATTTCCATAAGTTTACAGCTACATTTCATCCATTCTTTCTTTTCACTTGAAGTGTACTTGCCATATGTAAAGATCCTGTTTCTTCTCTCTATATATATAGGTTTGCTATTTACGTTCAAAATCATGGAAGAAAATAATATTCACATGACATAATCTCAACAAAGTCCGTAACCAAGCAATTGAATGATAGGGAGTAAGGCCCCTCAATCGACTATTTTAAGTATAACTCCCTCCAGGAAAAAGGTTAGTTGGTAAGAAGGCTAGTGCCCCAGAAAATAACATATTCTAAAGTTTTTAAGGAACAGCTCTGCCTAGCTGTTAATGTGAATCTGAAGCACCACACAGTTACTGCAAAAGATTCCTTTAACCTGAAGTCACAAGTTGTCCTAGAAATGGCCAATATTTGTTTTATTAATCTTTCAATTTTTAATGAGGCTTCTCAGTGTTCCAGATATAACATATACCTGGGCAGACAGGTGATGGCTATGACATCAGAATGACTGTCCAATCTGCACCACTGGGATCGCCATGCCCACCCCCACCCCCACCGGGACAGTTTCGGTCCCAACTGCTCACTCTCCTCAGTTTCTCCTTAGCAAGCTATCTTACCCCATGGCACTGAGCTAATTCACACATTCAAATTATTTAGTGAAATATCTGCAGAGAATATGCTTTGGTATCTCAACATTATCATATTACAGACACATGGACTAAATTATGGACACATGGCTGACAGCTACAGGTTTTCATTACATCTTCTGAAATGTAAAAAAGTACACAAAAACAACTCTCAAATATCCTTTTCTTGAAACCTTCTTTCACTCCACCTTTCATTCTTAATGAGAAGCCTATCTTTCAGTAATGTTAACAAGCTCCTAAGTGTTCTCCCTACAAACTGAAAACAGACTGCCCCCCGGCACCCTGCCATCGCAGCTTGCAGGAACGGATTCCAGCACAGGATACTTTCTGATGGCGCCCTTTCTCCACAATCAATTTAATTTTCAACAATAATTTTTCCATTGATCTTGAGATGTAAAACAAACAAACAAACATGGAATGTAGGGACACATTTTGACTCATTAAGTGACACATCTATTACTGTGAAAGAGCAAGTGACTGAAATAAAAAACACTTCCAGTTCTCTTTGGAATATAGTTTTGCTACAATATCACCAGGAAGGTGATATCCCATTGGCCTGGGCAACAGACAGCTGAGGCATGTTCTCTGATCCTTAGTTGTTTCCTTAATTACACGAGAGGCAGGTTGAATGAGCTAAGCTTTCCTTCTGGATGTTTGCATGAAAGCTGCCACCTAAGAAGTCTCCGTGCCTGTGACGAGGCGCTACCACCTACCCTTGCTAGACAATCTCAGGTTGGGCTGGATGTGAGCAGTCACAGAAGGCAACTCCTCACTTCAAACCTGAGGATACTGAGGCCAGGGTCACAGAGTTGGGAAGAGATGATGGCCAGACAGTGCGGGACGGACAGGGAGGTGAGTGGACGGACAGACAGGGGCACACAGCTGGGAGTCGGGAGCTCCTCATTGTATTTCTGGCTTCACCAGTCTACCACCAACCAGTTCCTTTCAACTTGGGAAAACCATCTCATTTCTCTGGGGCTCCTTTCCCTTTCCTATGAGGCAGTAAGGCCTGAAAGGCTCTCTCTTCCAGCTCTCGTAATCTCTAATTTCATGAAACAATTGAACTTTTTAAACTATTCAACTTGGCAATGCCAGGTCCATTTTGCCAGGATTGTGCAGAATTCACAGCACCATAATGGTAGAAGGGACTTGAGAGGCCTCATTAATTCATAGATTTGACACTGTCCTGATTTACATGCAATGACCTCTCTTAACATTACTTTAGAAAGTGGCTGTGAATTAGTCACAATAGCCAAAACACAGAAACACCCTAAGTGTCCATCGTAAGTGTTAATTGATAAGTCAATGGATAAAGAAATTGTGGTATATGTATATATACACAATGGAATATTATTCAGCTTTCATATGTAAGGAAATCCTGGAGTTTACAACAATATGGATAAACCTTGAGGGCACTGTGCTAAATAAAAAGAAGTCAGACAGAGAAAGACAGATTCTGTATAATCCCACTTACACATGGCATCTAAAATTTGAACCCATAGGAATGGAGACTAGATAGGTAGTTGCCAGAGCCAGGGGTGGGGGAGTGGAGAGGGAGAGTAGACGTGGGTCAAAGGGTACAAGCTTCCAGGTAGGAGATGACTAAGTGCTGGGGGTGTGATGTACAGCACGGTGACTACAGTTAACAATACTGTTGTGTATTTGAAAGTTGCTAAGAGGGCAGATCTTAAAAGTTCTCAGCACACACGCATACACACATGCATTGCAACTATCTGGGGATGGATGTGTTAACTAATCTTATTGTGGTAATCATTTCACAACAGAGACACATATCAAATCATGTTGTAAACCTTAAACTTAAATAATGTATGTCAATTATCTTTCAGTAAAGCTGAAAAAAAATTCTGTTAACTTTTTCTTGAAAAAAAAAAAAAGAAACTGGCTGTGAGCAGAGCTTCATCAAAAAGTAGTTCTCACCTTGAATCTAGATGTTCAAATAATAAAAACACTGCATACTAAAATTAGCTGTGGTGTCCCAGCCTTACTACACAGGGTGAACAGAAAAGTCAGGATTACTCAAGTCACCCTGGAAGTCTGTGTGCATCTGGCTGTTTTTCTAGAAGTCCCTTGTGAAATGCGACTATCTACCTGGGGCTGTCACACCTCTTTACAGTGTGTTGACTACCTCTCATTTAATTTCTCCTAAGATCCCAAATTCCATTTGGCAGGAAAGATTCCCATAAAAATACATGTCTCTTTGGAGCCAATCCCCACTGTCTGTTCAAAGAGCCCTTCTCAATAATAACTGTTTTCATAAGTGATAAAATGGCAGGAAGAGTAAACTGTATATACAGGCAGGCCATTACAGTAACATATGTTCCCCGACTGCCGATTCTTACAAAAGTCAAAGTGGCCACCGTTTGCTTTCTGAAGCTCAACCACCTCCTTGGTTCTTTGATTACTGCAGAACATACTGGCAGTGGGACAAAAACTGCCCTTTTTTAGGCACGAGAGAGTAACAGAAGGAGAGGTATATCAAGGGGTCACTGGCTTAGCTTCTTCCTTCAGGCAGGTCGGCATTTGAACTGTCTGAGAGATGGCTGTTGCTTCTGTTTTTAAAGATAAGAGATTTTACAGCCACTTGAGTGAATCTTTCTCGAAGTTTACCCTCAAAGGCAATTTTTTTACACCTCACAACTGCTTGGCCCTCCACCCTATGCCTTGCTGTAGTTTAAGCCTGCTTCCTCTCTGGTCCTCTGTGGGGCACCAAGACACCTGCTTGGTGCTTCCATTATGTTTCCTGTAGGGTCACTATTAGTCTTTAGCTTGCCATTCCCCCTGTGGATACCTAAGAAGCTGGGTTTGGTTGTAACTGTGTGGTCCTGTGCTGTGGCCTGCTTTCACACATACATTAGAATCAGCTACCAAGTCCCAGACTTTCCCGAGAATAGGTGTGGCCAGAAAGTCTCCAAGGGCTTAAAGATAAAAATCTGAGATGGGGGAAAATGGGGTCAGAAATAAAGGGAGTCACAAAGCAAGGAAAGGCGGCAGGGGCACCATGAATGGAATACTATGTCCTGCGGGGCATGGTAGCGCTCTGTGGGGCTTTGCCCCCTCTGGATCATGGAGAAAGTGGAGGTGACTCCTGGGATGGCTCTACATGTGACTGAGATGCTACGAGGCTGTGGCCAGGATGGCCACGAGCTATAGGGATCACAGGATGACCTTAAAGCCCCCATGGGTAGGGCTGAGAAGGTCCTCTGGGGGGACTGGCCCCCATGCCCAGGGGAGGGACTCTCTGACGACCTCAGACAGGAGTTCACTCTCTCTGCCAGGCTCATTCAATCTTACAATGAAGCTCGCATTCTTATCCTGATTTTGCTGATGAGGAAATTGAGGATCAGAGAGGTTCTGTAGCTTACTGAAGGCTTATGTGCCTGAACTCTACTTTTTCCCCCCAAAACCCAACTTCTAAACCACTCCTGACCTTTCTGCATGTCAACTTCTGGGCATATTAAGAAGCCCTGGTTTTGAATTTCTTCCCTATCCCTGAGGAGGGAGAATATTAATTTTTCATGGGAGACTAGATAAGGTGTGGAGGCGTGCAGATGTTCAGTGGGGGCTCCAGTCAGCTGCACAGGTCTGGGCTGAAACCTGACCTCCATCCCAGGGAAGGGTGTGGTTCTGGAAAAGAGCGTTACTCTTGTGTTTACTCAAAGATAGTCATTAAGTCACTGCAAAGACATCTTTCTCCAGACTAAACAACCCCACTCTTTTTTTTAAAAGGCTTTCCTCACAGGAGGTGTTTTTTTGGTACCATATTTCTATATTTACTGGTTTTCCCCAGCCAACTATTCTACTCTCCCATTCTCTATTTTAATCAGACCTGTAATAAGATTTTGATCTATGCCACAGAAAGAAAAGGGTCATTTTCATAGTTTTCATCTCCAGCCTTCACAAATGAATAAAAGGCCAGCATGGATGGTAATCAGTCCTTTGTGGTCCACTCTGGCTTTTTTCTGCTGCCTCTGTGCCTGGCCAGTCTTCCAGACACTGTTTCTGATCCTGTTGAATTTCACCATGTGTTTAAGGAACTAGTCCTTAGTCTCATGCAGCCCCAGACTGTTTCTAACAAGCGCTTAAATCAGCATGATTTCCTTCTGCCCTTGAGAGGATGCATCAAAAAGATCCCAGTGTTCAGAGACAATCTTTGAGAAGTCAGGGTGTCAACAATGACATTCTTTCTCCCCACAGGGGTATGACATCCCTCTCTGGCCGGGGTTTTAGCCCCATTTGAGCAATGCCGGTCAAACCCAAGGATTCAGAGCATACCAGCCCAGAGGATGTGCCAGCCCCGAGGGGGCCCACTTACTTCGAGGTTCTCGGGGTCCATCCACTGTGATTTTGATGGCTCTGTGATAAGTGGCAACTTGTGGTGGGTTTGTGAAGACGGTGATCGTCAGAGTGAAGCTTTTCCCTGTGGGAACACAAAAGAGAGTACAGAAGGTGATGCAATGGCCTGAACATACCTGCTGGATGACTGGCCACTAACTCAGACTTCCCAGCCCTCAGACTGGAAAGCAGGCAGCACCGTAGCATGACTTACTGGTTCTGCCAACATCCCTTGAGTTTGGCTGTGCTTAAATTCTGGAATGCACACCTGGAGTATTTGTCTAGATCTAACACTGCACATGGTTACATGGCTTTTGTTGGGCTGTCAATAAACACCACAGGATCAAGAGAGACTCAGAATGGTGTTCTTTAGCTGAGACCCCAGGGAACACAGCATCAAATTGGCAGCTATCCACCTCCCCCAACACGCTCCTCGAGGAGTAAGAGAAACCATATCTATCTTTCCCCTCTAGTGGTGTTGGTAGCTCCAAGGACTAGGAACATAGAATTCCTAAGTTTGAGGATAGACTAAATTAAAATTATTCTCTCTGTATTTCAAAAATAGGAATTTGCTGGTTGACTTGAAATATTATTTTTAAATGGTAGATCTTATTACATTAGAGGCACACATGGGATTGGTCAGACAAACTGTGTGGTTAATAAATGGACTTAAGGATATGTAACCAATAGACCGAAATTCAATAAGTACTATAAACCTATGTACGGACGTGGACTTTCATCTAACCATTTTACATACACTTATGAAATGTGACCCTGTCTTCATTACATGTCTAATGCAGTGCTTTTAATAACCTTAAAAATTATTTAAAAATAGATTTATAATTAGCAATACAATTACCAATATATAAGTACATAAACAATACAGTATATATTAATAATTAATATTAATGATGTAATTATTAATACATAGGTATATTAATAATGTAAAGCATTTCTTCTTGGCTAGATGGTTCAGAGAATTTGACTCCAGGTATGAATCTGGCATGGCCCTTGACCACTCTGTGCTTCAGGGCCCTGAACCTGGAGGATGGGCTCATATAACTTCCTTCCTTACAGAATGTCATGGTAGATAAAATAAGTTAATGTCAGTAAAACCATTAAAACAGTATCCGGCGCATGGTATTTGAAGGGTGTGTGCTGTGTTCACTTTTACTATTTCTCTTCTCTGTTTCTCACAGCTCCACAAGAAGATCCTAAGGTCTGACTAAGCCTGATGTTCAGACCTCCTGCCTCAATACAGTCGTTCTCCACTCAACAGTTTCTCCTCTTAGTTGTGTAGCATGAGAAGAAAACAAGAAAAGTAAAACGTGCCCACCCATTTTTCTCTTTGCTCCCAAAACCATTTTCAAAATCAAATTGTCTTCCTCTCCAAAGTTAGAAAGAATATTTTCAACTGTCATGCATGTATTAATACAAAGGAAAGCTATGGAAAAATGCTCAATGAAAATATAATCTTTGGCCACAGCACACCAATGATTCCTTAATCATGAAAAACTCCCTCCAAACAATCCCCAGGGATCTATACCCTGTCTGGATGAGTCTATGATAAGAACAATTACAAGTGATGATCAGATGATGAAATCTGCCTTGCCAGGTGTGGCTTTATAACCAAAGTCATGGCTGGCCTGTTTAACAGGCGAGGTGAGGATGCCATTGGGTGGAGTGCACCAGGGGGCCAGAGCACTGGAGGGGCCCACGGGGCCCTGCCCCTCATTCACCTTCCCCACTAACCAGTCCTCTTCCCTGGAACCCGGCGAAGATTCCTTTCGGGCTTTAGGGATTCACCATCTTTTGGACACCCTGCAGATGTTACCAGACACACCCTGAATTGTTTTCTACCCTGGCATCTAGCCAAAGTAGAGGAATGGGCAGAAGGGGCTGCAGGCCAGGCCCAGTGCGGGTGTCTAGCAATGTAGCCAGGCACCCGGGTCCACTGCCCATCTAAGAACTGGGCAAAGGAGCAAGGTGGCCACAGCCCCAGGAACAGCCCCGTGCGGGTGGTCCTCTGAGCGTTCAGCCAAGCTGCCCCTCCTCTGGCAGGGACCTACAGGGGGTATTACCAGCATCATCAGGACTGAACCTACAGCCAGCTTCACTCCTCAGACCCCGCCTATAGGCTATTTCTCTCTCTCACCTCTCCCCGCCAGGCTCCCCCAAGCAAGCTCTACCCACAAGCTGCCAAGCTTCTGCTTTGGGGTCTTTCTCCCTCTAGCCGCTTTGCCAGCCCCCGAGGCCTCCTTGCTCCCCCTGCTGCCTCAGTCTCTGGCTTCAGAGTCAGGCGCCAGGTGCCCATCCTTCAGGTAGCCTTCTTGGATGACTGCAGTTGGCTCTGTGGCTGCTTCTGCGCCTTTGATCCATCAGGATGTTGCATTGAGTGGGGTTTGCGGCTGTAAAGGCCTAAGGGCTGGGATCATGTTCTGTTCCCACCAACTATCCCTCAGGAGGTAGGAAAGGAGAGCAGTGGGTAAGGGGTAGCTTCAGGGTACAGGGGGCACTGAAATGAAAAAACAAAACAGTACCTTGAAGACACAAGCAATGAATACCAATGTTTGCCCAGTGACAGAGCAGGTCTGTGTATACGTGCAGGTGTGTGTGTGCATGTGTGTATGTGGGGGTGTGGCGCTTCCTGCAAGAGAGGTAGAAGGTTTGAGTTCCTGCGCAGATGATCTGACCTCTCCAGATGTCAGCTTCCTGGTCTGCAAAACAAGGAGGTTTGTGGGACACATACAGTGTCACCTTCAACTCCGACTGCCTTCTGAGAACATAGCCCGCAGGGTGCCCATCTCCATCTGCAGGCATGGACTTGTCCCTCTGCACTTCCTCTGATGTCTGCAAGCTCAGCATTTCAGAGACTCCATGAAAATACCATGTTAGTTTTCTAGGGTTGTTTGACAAAGCACGTGACTTAAAACTGAACTTCATTGTCTCTCAGCTCTGGAGGCCAGAAGTCCAAAATCAAGGCGTCGGCAGGGCCACACTTCCTTTGATGGCTTCATGGGGAGCCATTCCTTCCTCACTCTGCCCCAGCTTCTGCGCATGCTGGCAGTCCCTGGCAGGTGGTAGCAGCGCTCCAGTGCGGCCTCCATGGCCAGAGGCCTGTCTTCCTGCTGTGTCTCTTCTGTCTCTCAATCTCCCTCCCCTTGTAAGGACACCAGTCACTGGATGCAGGGCCCACCCTATCCGGGATGACATCTTCATCTTAACTGGATGACATCTGCAAGGCCCCTGCTTCTAATACGGTCACATTCTGAGGTTACTGGCGGACATGAAATTTTAGGGAACACCATTCAACCTAGTCATAAGTCATAAGCACCAAACATCATAAGAGTTACCGCTTGGCACTAGGAGTGTCAACTGTTCTATAGGCACCTGTGTGTTTTGTTCCCTGTGGCAGCCATGCCACAACTATCCTATTCTTGACTTCCTAAATGACAACAAAGAAGCATTGTCTTCGTGATAATTGACATTTTTAGGTCTGCGTAGAACTTACAACTTTTCAAACACTTTCCCATATACTTTTTCATTTGGTCCTCACCACATTCTCATGAAATAAACAAGACACATTTTATTGTCCTCAGTTAGTAGCTAGCAAAGCAAAGGCTCAGAGAGGTTAGGTAATGTGCCCAAAGTCACACAGCTTACATATACCACAGAACCCAGATTTCCCAGCTTTATGCGCACTGTTCTTCACATTATGGTCATGAGGTCCTAAATCTCTACCTGCAAACCCAGTGACACCAGCACCAGGAATCCAAACTCTGGGCACTTTTCCCATGCTCTACCACTGCCCAGGAAAGTGCACATAGTCCTGGTGACTCTAATGTACCCGCACTGTGCTCAGCTGACTATTATGTCTGGGTTATAGTTCAAAAGCAATTCCTTACTGAGCCAAATTTGGGCTCCTGGCAGTTGAGTCCTTAGTGCCGCCCCCTGGTTAACCACAGACTGGCCTACTCAAGCGGGAATGAAAGTCAACTCAAGTGAATATTTGTGAAATTGTTGCTCATAACTATAACTCCATTATGTTATGCCCATCGTTTTATGTGCAAATGTCTGTCCAGCAAAAGTTACTAGATGGGGCGTTTTGGCCCCAATAATGCGGCTCATGAAGGTGGAGACATTCCGGTTTTGGCCCTCACAATGGGCTCTTGTTTGCAGCTTTGAGCACCAGGACATCTGCTCATTACCTCATAGGCAGGGGTAATAAGTGATGACACTGCACTCACAGGTGTGTGTGACATTTTTCAACCCCAGGAAAACTCTGCCTTCCACTTCCTTGTGTTTTTCGACCAGATCTGGCACCGTGCTTGACAACTGGGGACAGTCAGCCAGTGGCACATCCGACTGATGTTCTGAGCTTCAGGACCCAGCGAGCTCTGCCCTCTGCCCCATCCAAGCCCATCCCTGCTGGGACACAGCCCTTCTTGGCCAGCACCTGCAGAAGTGGCAGCTGCACCCTAGCACACGGTGTTATTAGCCAATTTCCCTCATTCAAATGACCTATGGGCTTGGAATTTTAAGTGTGTGGGTGTGGAGAGCGAAAGCCTCTCAAGTGTTTTTCTCAGCAAGTTGGAGCCAGACGAGTAAGTCAGAGGAAAGCAAAGGAAGATGGATCAGCTGAATAACAGCAACCCCCAAATCAGTGGGCAGATGGGACTGCCCTGGAGAGAGGCAGCTGATGTTCATTTCTGCAGCCTGAATGAGTCCTTGCAGGGGAGCCTTGAAGCCTCCCCGCAGCCCTGGTTCTGGCTCCCGTGGGATGGGACGAGCAGAGGCCCTGGCCAGAGCACGGCGACCTGGGCATGCCACTGAGAGGCCGCAGCTCCTGGCTCCCAAGGGAGTAGGCTGCAGGGTTCTGGGTGGGCTGTGGGGGCTGGTGGGGAGGGAGGGAGCTCTGGCAGGGGGTCACCAAGACCTCTGTCTCTGGCTCTCGGAAACCTAACCTGAACAGCAGCCTCCTTCATGGCTAATGGCGGGCACCCGGAGCAATGCTATATACAAACACAAACATTAGGACTAAATAAAGTGGGAAGAAGTGCCCGGGAGAGAAGGGCTATCTTCACTTATGCCTGGAAGCAGCAAAAGATAAGGGATTGATCACAATCCCATGGAAGTGGAAATGCATAATGTGCTAGTTAGCAGTGTGGACTCCAGAGCTGACTTATCCATATTCAAATCCGAGCTCTTCCACTTGCTAGCTGTGTGACTGTGGGCAGTTACTGAACCTCTCTGGGGCCTCTGCTTTGCCATCTGTCCAATGGGGGTGATACTACTCCTTCCCTCTCAGTGTTGTCATGCAAATTAAATGAAACAATGAGTCAGCAAATATCAGTGTAATAATGATTATAGACGTGATGAATGTGTGATTCCACAGAGTTCTGGGCCATCTGTGTGGAAGAGTGAGTGACCAAGCGGTATTGAGGTGTGATGAGGGCTGGCAGGTGGGTGTGTGCACGTTAGTGCTGAGCAGGAGGTGCAGACAGAGCTCCACCAGGCCCATCCTCTCATTTCCAGGAATTCCAGCCAACCCCGACATTGCACAGAGGGCAGCAGGCAGGTGGAGGAATGGGGTCTGAAGACCCACCAGGAAAACTGCATGTTCGGTTTGAACTTCCAGTCCACTCCTGCCCTGCCAGCTGGTGACCTCTGTAAGGCACAACTGTGACTGGCTGATCCACTTTACAAACAGGCCAGGCCAAATGCTCCCCAGTGGAGCATGTGTCGTCCCTCAAAGCCAGCTTGTTCATCCAAATGCCAGGGCAAAATACTAATTGCTTTATTTAGTTGGGAAGAAGGTCACGGGTGAGTCTTCCTGGACACCTGCTGCTGTGACATACTGTCCAAGTGGAGGCAGCGATGAGGCCCAGGTCTGGGCTTTATTAGCCTGTGTGCTTCCTGCCCTGTGGCTGGTGAACCCTGACAGCCGGCTGTGGTCTAATAAAGCCGCAGCTGGACAGTGCAATTCCATGCCGGTCGGCGCACCCTCCACTTCCTCACCACATCTGGTGAGTGGTTCAACCTCAGGATTGCTGCTAGAGTGCACACTTCTCCCCAAAGGGCCGAGGAACAGGAATAGATGAGGTGACCCCAAGGTGACCCCAAGGTGAGGAGGTGACCCCAAACCACTACTTGCCCAAGGGTGGAACAACACATGTAGCAATTGGTGCCGTCACAGCACAAACATCCTGCTGGGCCAGCAGTGTCTCTGGGGCCATCCTTGGCTCCTGTCTCGCTGAGATTACCGCCAGGGTGTGGCTCGCGGGGAGCAGGTCCACCTGCCTCGGCTCCTCGGCCACTGGGCTCTGTTTCCGCCAGTCTCCTTGGTGTGCGTTTGGAACCACAAGTCATCTTCTCTTTTTTGAGGCAGTTTCAGTGGGATATGAAACTTGCCCTTTGTCACGCAAGGGAAGGCTGTCCTCACGGAGGACCATCTGCTATGGGGGTCACACAGCTTGGGAAAGGCAGTGCAACATTTTTCACTCACTTGTGCATTTCTGTAGGGAAGCCTGCTCTACTCACACACTTTAAACACCCAAAAGAGTGAGAAAGGAAATAAAGGAAAAAAAAGAAAAAGGCAGCGTTTGAAAACCAAGACGGCCAGGGAAGGCTCAAGTTTTACTCTTTGCAAATTCTGGAAATCTCAGAGGATTCTGAAACGTGGAACAATCTCTCCCTTTACTGTGTAGATTGTGCTCAGTCTAATTTTGACTGAGGGGTAATAACTAAGTATTAAAATTAACGCACCCTCAGGTTCCCCGGGGAAATCTGAAGCAGAGGTATTTTCCACAAAGTATTTTAAATTTCTCTTCCTCACTTTTCCTAATAGCCAAGTTCATGCTTTCACTCTGCATCCATTTCCTTAATCCAACACTTACTACTAGTTTTGACAGTGGAACTGGATGATTATTTGGAGATTTCTGAATGAGGTACAGATCCGGTACAGAATTTTCTGGTTTCTCTAAATTGAACTGAAATTAAGATGTCAGTGTATATCCACTTGATGTCTTTACCCAGGTGCACCTGTGTCCACTTGGACACAATGCAAACAGGAGGCCCAAGCTATTGGCACAAGGACCATCTCCAAGAGTTGACAAAGTCAAGTATGGAAAATACAGAACTCAGTTTTCTATAAAAAAACAGCATTTGTAGGAATGATGGAGTGTTTGAAAAATAGCTCTTTTCCTTAGCGAAAACCAAAAATGTGCAAAGCATTTTCTCTGGAGATGCTCTATAAAAATGAGTTGTTTGAGGATAGGAATGGTGTTTTATTAACCTTTGCATCTTCTGTTCTAAAGAAATAAAAAATGTTCGATAAATGTATCAGTGAATTATTCTGTAAACTTTCATTTTTTACAGCTGGTTTTTTATGAGGTTGGATTTCACTTTGAAAGCCTGGCTTTCCTTTTCTCGTGGCGTCGGGGTGAGCACAGCTTTACAGAAAGAATGGACCGGCCAGGCTTTTCCTCATGAAGAGTACTGACAGGACCCCCAGGCACCTCGATACTCATGTGACTTTGCGCTTCCTTTCCCCGGATTTCAGTCCCCTTCTGATCTTCCCTTTTCTTTGGTATCACAGTTTCTGAGTAATTTGGCTGAGGAACCAGGTTTTAATTCTTTTAGTCCAAGCAGCCCCAAGACTCTGAGTTCATAGTCCTCCTAGGCCAAGGTCATGCCTGCTACCAGGAGAGCCTCTAGTCAGTGCACCCAGATCCCCCAGTCTCCATTCATTGGGCTAGAGGCTAACATAGGACAACAGATCAAAGTGACCTCTCAGGGTTGACCTCATCCTGGCCTTGACCCTGCTGATGCCATGGCCCAGGGCCTCAAACACACATGGCTCTGGGGCAGAGGCCTAAGGGGTGGACATTTGCAGGGAAGGCAGCGTCGAGGTCCTCAGTTCCTGCTTACCAGCTTTTAGCTCTCAGAGCGGCTGTTTGGGAGGCCGTGAGGGCAGGTGGGTGTGGAGGCTGAGAAGGAGGAAGAGGGAGGCAAGGCTGCGGGACGCGGTAGGCAGGGCCTGGCAGGAGCTTACTTCTAGGTACATGGCATTTGCCAAATGGTGTATCTGCAAACTGGCTATGCACATGCCTGTGTTTTCTATAAAAAACAGCATTTGTAGGAATGATGGAGTGTTTGAAAAATAGCTCTTTTCCTTAGCGAAAACCAAAAACATGCAAAGCATTTTCTCTGGAGATGTTCTATAAAAATGAGTTGTTTGAGGACAGGAATGGTGTTTTATTAACCTTTGCATCTTCTATTCTAAAGAAATAAAAAATGTTCAGGGCCTGCAGGAAGAAATGGGGGGCTTTGGTCTCTGGATGGGCCTCTGAGCCCCCAGGCACCCTCCCAATGCCCTTTCCATCCTTCAGTCTGTAATGTGGGCGTCTCTCTACAATCTGTGTCTGGTGAGGTCAGTTCTCGGTTTCCCACCTGTTGGTGCTTCTCCATTTCACTAGTACCAGAGCAAATTCTCAATATCAAGGCCCTTGCCAGGTCTCATTCCATTCCAAGCCCTCCCCTGACTTGGCTTCCTTGGCTAGGACGCCCTATCTGATGCCTTCACCAGGATAGCCTCCTTCACACCCTGAAACAGAGATGACAATTTCTCCAGGAAGACCCCTAACCTCTCCACTGGGTTATGCCCTGCTGCTCATCTGCTCCTGTCATGCCTGCCTATGGCACTGAGCACTCAGAATACCGATGGCCTGCCCGACTATGGGCCCCTCACTTGTCCCAGAAGTTGTGGCTTCTCTTAGATTGGCCTTTGTAACTCCAACTGGAGAGTTCTCATAAAATAGCACTGGACACTCTACTTCCCTGATTGGAAAGTGTTCAAAGACTGAGAATCACCAATCAAAACAGAAAACACACAGTCCAGCACATTCAGGGCCTCACAAAAGTCAGGAATGATTATATTATTATTATTATTATTATTATTCATTTATTTATTTACAAATATTAATGAAATTCCTGCTGTGTCTCAGTCACTCTCATTTTACGAGGTCCCTCGTAGGATAAAGGAATATACAGGCGTTGCCAGGGAGGAGCAGACTGTGATAAATGGCATTGTTCCTGACTTTCTGATTCAGCGAGACATGTGCTATCTCCTGCCCGCTCTTTCCCCTCCGCCTTCAGCAATTCTCACTGTTGAAGGAAGAGCAACGCCCAGGTGAGTTGTAGCTCTTCGTCAATCTTGTTACACCCACACATCATCCCATTTTAATCATCCTAACAACCTTCTGAGGCACAGACGGAGGCACTGTCATACCTACTGCACAGGTGAGGAGACTGAGGCCAGTACATCTCAGTGAGTGCTGCAGGCATGCCCACTTGGCATACTATGGGATGTGGTCTTCCAAAGACTTCACCAATAATGCATGTGCTTCTGTGTGGCTATTATGAATCAGAGGAGTATCAGATGGGACACAGTGGCTCTAGTATAATCTGGAGCCCATGGATTGGACAAAGTGCAAGACAGTTGTGGAGCAATATACCTTTCCAAGTAACAGCCAGATGAATCAATTCTTCATTTATATGTGACCAAAAAAGAAACGTGTGCCAGTGTTCACTTGTGGTTTGTGAAAAGGCTGAGACACAACCTCAAAATGGCTTCCAGTGTAAAAGCCAAGGCATCCTTAAGGACAGTCTTGGGAAGCACGCTGCCAGGGCACTACCATAAAACTCCCCTAAACTCGGGTGGAGCCAGCAATTACTGCGCGGGAAGAATGTGATGCTCTGGGTACCGGCCTGAAGGGCTCAGGGACAGGACAAAGGGATTATTCTGCCTCATTGTTAAAATGCACTGTTTATTGTTAAAATATGACAGGGAATAAAAGGGGCATGTATGAATCATAAATATTTGCATGCCATTAATGTTTGGACAAAAGAGTTGGAAGGGCTGAATGGGGAGAACTTCTTTTCCCATGAAAAATAGTGCTTCGAATTACAGTACATATTTAATTTCGTCTCCTCCATTGCTAATCTGAAATCTCAATGCCTGCTGTTTGCATATAACCCTTTCATGACCTGAGAACACCAGGGAGCTGAGAAGTAAGAATATCGGCTGAGGTTTTTTCCCCAGAAAGCTCATCCATTTAGACAGACAAAAAAAGCAGATTCTGGTTGCTGTTGTTACAAGCTCACAGGGTTTCCTTCCTCTACTCTGCAGATCTCGCCACGTGAAGTAAGAATTCCTCAAATATGTCTTATAGGTAACCTTCACTGCATCTCCCACCCCCATGGGCAAAGGCAGAATTGGCTCAGAGAGGCCAAGTAACTTCCCCAAGGCCACAAGGTCTCAGCCAGGGGAGATCCCACCCCCTGTCCCTGCGACACTGGGCAATGTCTGCAGATGTTTCTAGCTTTCACAACTGGGAAGAGGGATGCTACTGGCTACAGAGTGGAGGTCAGAGATGTTGCCAACTCTCCCATAATGCACAGGACAGCCCCACAACAAAGAAGAATCACCTCTAATTGCTCAGGCAGTGCTCTTTCAGCAGAGAATCCAATAAAGTCTATGTGCTAACCCCTGGGCCCTTCTGCTGAGCACAAACCGAGTCCTGCAGTAGGCACTCATGTGAAAATACTGAATGAGTCCCTGCTCTGTGTCAGGCACCGATCTAGTTCCTGATGATAACAGGCAGTGCCTTTCTTGTTAAGGGCTGGATTTTTAAGGTCTTGAAAATTCTTGGGAGCCTACCTTCTGTGGGCTTCTGGGCACATCTTCATGTCTTTTCCACAGAGCTTGGGTCTCAGTTACCACTGCAGGGTACCTGAGCATGCCACAGCTGTTCTCAAACTCTTTTCCCAGCGACCTTCACTCCCAAGCATGTCTGGCTACATCTCTGCATACAGAACACTGGTGTGGTTTCATATTTTAAAAAAGACTTTAATATTCAGTGATGCTTTCTAAGTTATTTATCTGTATTCTGTGTGTACTTTTTAATATAAGTTTTCCATACATTTTGTAGAGGCATAAAGTGTTGGGGCCTTTGCTGGTGCCAGTGACAGGGCTGCCCTGTTCCCTGTAGCATATTGAGCACATCCGTGGCCTCTACTCACTGGATACTTATGGCACATTCTGGTAACAACCAATAATGTCTGCAGATATTGCCAAATTTCCCCTGGGGTTCAAAGTCACCTCAGTTAGGAATCATTGAGTGAGATCATCACCAAATCTGATAAGCAGCTAAAAAGATACCGGCTATCACTCTGAAGTTTCAAATAGGATGATAAAGGTAAATATATGGAAAAATCCAGTGGTGTAGGTACTGGAGACACACCATTTAAAGAGGCAGACAAGTGCCTTATTATGAAATTAATTTAAATCAGGTCCTCCTTCATGACTGATAGATAGATAGATGGATAGATAGACAGATGGATAGATAGATAGATAGATATTGACTTTCTCCACACAATGGTTTCAAAGAACATGAAGGGAAAACATCTGTAAAGACCCCAAACCAATGCCAGGAGCGAACTGGAATGTTTCCCCCTCCAAACAGGCCCTTGCTGCTCACCTTGTCTGCTGAGATTTGATAAGCACACAGATACCAGCTCTGCTCAGACCTTCGCACTGCCCTTGTTTGAGCCAAGTAAAGTTTCCTTTGTTTGTATAAAATGACTCAGTTTGTATAAAACCAGACAGCACCTGTGAGGGTGCTGGCCAACCCTCCCATACCAGACCCGGCAGGGGGCGGGGACGTGGTGTGGTTCTGCAGTTTGCACCACGAACGCATTCTTAATGATGGTCTTAAATCTCAAGGTAAAAGCAGGGATTAATCTAAATTGAAAAATAAACAGGAAATTTACTTGCATCTTTGAGAAAAACACAGTGTAAGTGGTGTCTAAATGAATGCTTCTTCACTAAGGAAATCAGAGGGAACAGATTTTGAATCTGGCAGAAGAAAAGCCACAAGCCTCCTGAAAGAGGCTGGCTGGATCGCTTTATGGTTTACAGGTCCTCAGCTACCCCAAACTCTTGTTGGAAGAAGTTCTGTAACATAAAATGGACTTCCTAAATGGGATACACTGCCTGATATAGGCTAAGAGAGGCTGGGCAACGTGCTGCAATCCCCAGTCAGAATCTGGGGATCAGTGCAAAAGGCACACATGGACAGCTCCCTTCTTAACACAGAACGAAACTTGTCTCTGTTGAAGGCAGGACTCACATCAGAGCCAATGATGGAAGGTAGGCATTGCCTGAAGCCCATGAATGCTTTCTAAATGCAAATCTTGAAGATCAGCAATTGGTCTCCTGCCCTAAGAGTAGACTGATAAAACTGACACATTTGAATGAATTCATAGGAAGCTCATTAAATCCACACTGCTCATTTATTAATTTCTGTTAATTGCTTCATTTCGGCTTTAGATGAGATGTTATTCATGCATGGATTTAGTCCCCAAAGATAATGTGGTCCGACAAGTCTTCTCAGTGGAACTGTGGACGCATATACACTTACATATATGTACACATACAGGTACTCTACTGGCTAAAAGTTCAACAGATCCTTCAAACCCATATAACCTTCTTATACTGACAGTGCATGGTTATTTATAAACATCCCCCTATATCTGAACTTGTTTTATAATAATCAACAGAAAGAAAACAGTCCACAAACAGTGCACTCTCTTTTTCAATAAGTAATTTTTCTTCAAAAATAAAATAAAGGACCACAGAATATGCTCTTCCATAAGCAATCTTCTCCACCCTCTTGCTCCTCACCAACCAGCACAAAAAAGAAAATACAAAACTGATTTATTAGAACCAGAGCAGCTCTGTAGCCATTGGCTAGATCACTGTTTATGTCTACAGTGCTTGCTGCTGAAACAGGAAGCTCTAAAAATCACTCAACCATTATTTCTCTCTGAGGCACTTTCTGATTGATAGTCCTCTGTCCCACAAAAAAAAAAACAGCCTCAACCAAACACAAGTCGGCTGGCAAGGAAGGGGTGGAGGGTGTGTGGAGAGAAGTCTAACTTCTGCCCATCAACTCTGAAATACTGTTCATACAAATAACCTCCACTTAGGAAAGCTGTCTGACACCATCAGCAATGCCTGGCACTTCATAAAATCAGCAAGAAAACCACGAAGGGATAAATTGCGAAGTTGCATGTTCCAGGCACAAGCAGTTTTCAAGGAAGCTTTTCTCCTTGGTCCTTGTCGTGGCATTAAGTGGGACAAGGACTGCTGGTGGTGGTGGCTGGGGGTGGGGAGCAACTTGCTTTAAGAAAACATTGCTACTCTTTTGTTGGCACATGTGAAGCAGAATGAGAAACCTGATCTCTAGAGATGAATTCCAGATCAGATCACGGACGCAAGCTTTGGACCTGCCATCTAAAGGAATTGCTTGCTAGAGCCGCCTGGGGCTTGGTGTATCAGAGGCTGAATCTTTTTCTCAACCGTATTTGCCCATGCTGAAGTCTGAAAACAGATTTCAGTATATGTATTATGTTTACAGTGTGGATCAATAAAAACTGAGAGAAAGGGATGCAATAGGAGAGTTTATTTTAATACAGCTCATGTTTTTCCCTTGTTTTCTCTCAAGGAAATCTGACTGCCAACTTATTATCTTGAATGTTGCCCATGAAACAACTCAGGGGTTGTCATATGAATTCTTCGATGTCCACGATGGAACAGAGAATGACTTGCAATCTATGATAATACTGTGAGTCATTCAGACCATTTATTAGTAACAACCACTCCATAAAGGCATCTCCTTCATTTAGAATACCAGTACAGTTCATCCTTTTCTAAATGTACCTTCTCTTCATCTCAATGTACTGTCTTTCACTCATCTGAAAGGCAACCTCCCATAGAGCTCCCCAAATAATGTAAAATAACAAGAATGAAAATACCTTAAGTAACAAACATTGCACAGATCTGCAATCACCCAGATTGTGACAGGGTCAATATTATGTCTGGGAGGATAACCACAGCAAGAACATAATGAAGGAATTTCATTTCATGAAAGTGCTGGAAAGGGATACAATTTTGAAAGTGGGCAAGATTAAAGTTGCCAGAGAGGTCAACATAAACACAAATTCCACCAAGAAATCAAGCCCCATTCTAACAGACTGGAGAACACATGGCCTCATAGGGCTGGGTGAGGAATTCCCATTGTAGCTATGCAGCCAGGGGCCCAGGCATTCACTGGAGAATAAGCTGTCCTTTCAGTTGCAAATGGACCCCTTCTTTTTTGCAAGGTACTACATGCTTACGTGCCTCATGGCTTCCAAAGTTCTGGACCAGCAATTGAATGAGATCTAATTTCCTAATTATGCAAACAAGGTCTGGCTATAATAAAAACAGGTCTTAGCAGAACAGCACAAGGTGCAAGAATGTCTACCTCATTGGTTCATTTATTCCCACTCCAGTTATCTGCTATGTGCACCTCGGTGCTAGGCTGGCCCTCTATGATCAAGGTGAATTTCCAAATTCAGATTCTGGGCTTGGGAGTCCAAAGATCCCCGGAAGGTCCAGAGGTGAGCCTCAGTGGCCCAGGAAACTGAAATTGTACATGAAACTCTGTATGTACGTGCACATGTACATTTTTTCTTTCCTGGGAGAAAGCTTTCAAAGGATTTTCAAAATTATCTATATGAAGTTCATGAAAGATTAAAAATCATATTCTTGGAAAAATTAATAGGAAATTTGTAGTGGATTCTCTTTCCCCATTAACAATGTGGTTGACGATACAGTCTGGTAGATTTCCTCTTTGATTCTAAAGTCGTATCCCTTGATTGATCCCTTTCCAACTGATTAAGTACTCCAAAAGGGACGGAAGCACTCACTGCTAAAGAATTTTTAAATATCTCTCGGCTGTGGCCATGACACACTTTTTCATAATTCAAAATATTAATAGTACCTGCCTCACCTGCTGATGTAAACTGCCATTCATTAACTGTGCCAGAGAAAATTTCTTTTGATCCTGAGCTTGGATTTTTGGAGGTAAGGGGTAGTCCTAGAAAATGTGGTTGAGAACATATGAATGGTTCTCAACAACAACCTATGTGCTCAAAATAACCCCTCACCTCCTAGAAGAGAGTTGCTCTCTCTTCTTTCATTGTAAAGGAATGGTCAAGTAAATGGAGAGGCTAAATTAGAGAGAAAATTCCAGGGTGGGATATATACCCTGAACAAGATTTAAATTGACAAGAAAAAAAGGAGGGAAGGGAAGAAAAGGAAGAAGGTCCAGACTACTAAAGCCTTCACCAATATTTTTTAGGGGCCAGTGTTGTCAGCAAGCCTGTAAAAGCTGGACAGGCAGGTTTTCCCAGTTGCAGGCTGAACTTGAGGTTAGGAGCTATGATCCTGGACATCAGCCAGCACCCAGACAGATCAGTTTTGTAGAATACAGAAAAACCCTTCCACATTCACCTCTGGCAATTTCAACGAGGTTTTATAATCCTCACAGACTGGCAGCTAGTAAAAGAAGGGGGAGTTTCTTTTTCTATCCTTCATTCGGAACTGAGCACCAGGCCGCTTTGAGAATCCACCAGACCAGTGCCTTTTGACAGAATGTGAAATTGGCACTGAAATGTTTGGATGAGCCAACAGCCAGGACCTTCTCGGCCACTATGTGCTGTGTGGATGCCAATGACATGTTTTCCGGCACATTTTCAAAAACAGAAAATGAAATAGTAAATACTCTTACGATCACTTTATAAAATGCAATGAAACTTTAAAAGGACAAGATTAAGACTAATTGTCAAAATTAGTGAGAATCATCTGTTCTCTTCATTATGGGAAGCAAACTGCATACACACACACACACACAGACACACACACACACACACACACACACACACACACACACACACACACACACACACACAGACACACACACACAACCTGGCAGGCACTGATGTCGACACACTTGAAAGAATAAAATCAAGTTGTATTTTATGACTATGGAGAGAAATTATGAGACAGAGTCAAATGCGGCCTTTTGACAGCTCATTATGTCTTGTACGACAGAGCAAAACAAACAAAAAATTCACTGAAGACACCAACAGTATACATGGTAACTGTAACTGGGCCCAGTGTTCAATTGGGGGTCTTCTGTTTTGGATTGCTTATTGTCGCTCATGGGAAGCTGAGCCTGTGCAAGACAGATATTGCCAATTTATGGCATTTCAATTGGTTTTCTCATTCCCGGTTATCAGATGACAGCCCAGCCTTGGTTGCGGCTATTTTACTCTGTGGGTTTCATGCAAACTTAAGGGCATACTGACAAGAATCAGGCAGCCAAACGCAAACAATCCACACCTTGGGGAAACAGTTCACTGTTACCCGGGTAAACACGAGCACCTATTAGTCACCCACTCAAAACAGAAATGCCCAGTGAGGGAAGAGAGGCCAGCCCTCAACACCAGAAAAAGAAGCATGGTGCATTCAAGACTTCATTCTTTATTATCACTGATTACTGCACATTGCCAGGAAGCCCCACTGTGCTTCATATGGGAAAATGTCACTAGTATGGGCCATTCAAAAGTTTCTAAAACTTTTATAAGCAAAACCTGACAAACAGACCCAAAGATATTACTTTGTCTGGAAATGCAACCAAATGATACTCAGCTATTGATTCCTAATTGTAGAAATCCAAAGACCTGAGTTAAACTGTGGACCAGGTGGGAAGGCCTCTGTTTTTTATTGGCTTCTTACCCGCTCTGCTAGCTACTCATCTGAAGCCTTTAAGATGTTTTCTAAACACGCATCTCTGAATTATAATGTGAATTCCATTTACTGAAAGGTGGGGACTTTTAATATGACAAGTGAGCCCATTTAATGACTTACACTTTTATACTGCATAGCATCACTCATGCTTTCAATAAGTGCATATAAGTTTCTTTGCATTACTCTATTATTTACATTGATAGTACAATGAGCATATATTTTCAATCATATTGTAAGTTTTTTATTTTCTCCACCTATGATTCTACTTTGAAAATGCTCCAGACAGCTGGGACTGCAAAAACAATAGACAAAAAACCCAACAGCCTTATGCACCCTTCCCCTCTTCAACTAATAAAACTCCCTAAGAATATAGATTTTCTTAAGTTTTTGAATGCTTTCGTAAATAGTAATGATTAGTCTTAAGTCTAAATGCCCATTGGTTGTACTTTTATTTTTTTCAACATGAGAGTCACCTACTGTTATTTAGGTATTTATCCTGTCTTTTTATTCCACTGAAAACAAATTTTATTCATAAACTTATTCAATACATTATTACAAAAAGAGATTTTCAAAACAAACTGTCCTCCTTCCTTCAGTTAAACTTCTAGTACTTATTGCTATTTATAAAATATGAATTAGGTTGTTGCAATACAGAGAAGACACAATATTTGGAAAATAACTGGAAACCAGAGGAGACTGCAATGAGCCAGGATTTCTCTCTCTGGTCTAATACTTTGAAAATGGGCAAAGAAAAATAAAACTACAGTGATTTAGAAACTGCACTCATGCATCAGTTCATGTGAATAACCAGTCTTTAATATTAGTACCTAAAACATTAGCTGGACCCAGCCCATCCCCTCAAATAATCATAAAGCATCCAAATTATATACAATAGGAAGAACACAACAGTCATCAAATTTTCCAAACCAGGATGGTATTGACAATATTTCTTTGTGTTTTATCATAAAAAAGTAAGCTTACTTGAATACATGTTTCAACTATATATCCCCTAAAATTTATTAGAAGTGATCATTTGATACTCTGTCACTTGTCATAGATAGCACTGATGCTAAGCCAAAGGCTTCCATTAAATAGATTTCTAATAATTATCAAAGAGAGAGCCCCGGTTGTATAATCTTAGTTTCTATGATGGTTACATTTTATATGTTTACATTTTAGTAAAGATTTGAGGGGTTTCTGTGAAATTTAAAACTCATGTTTTGCATGTTCCAAATCAGTCTTAACCCAATTCAATAATAGAAAGCAGTAATGTAAAGTAGACTCCATTAAAAATATTAAATTTTGAATAAATGGTTTAACAACTTGACATAGCGATAGTAAGAAGAAAAACTGTGTATCTGGGAATCCCATCACAGAAACTTGAAATTTGGGTTTGTTGCCATGTAAATACTTTGCATTTCAAGTTCAGTTTTGACAGATACATACCTCTTCCACTCCGACCGACAAACCTGAGGTCATTGAATCTCGCGACTTGGTTTTTCATGGCCGCGGTAGCGTTTCTCAGTTCGGCTGAGTAGTTTTCATCGTTGCCTGCCATTACAGTGACCAGGGTACCATCTGGAACATCCCCCAGAGCCACCACCTAAGCACCAGTCAAGGCACAAACGCAGACATCAGGAATGCTATAAACCTTTATGTCAGTTGCATTATAATTGTTCTAAAATTAAATGTATATTAAGTGATCCTTTTTGATTTGCACAGGAATAGCAATCCTTTCAAAGATTACAGAAGTTAAGCAGAACAAAAGAAAAGTTATTAATGGGAAGATTCATTTTTAATTCCATTATGCATAACTAAATGCAAATTTTCAAATCATAAAGCATTCACCTAACAAAGGTCATACAGCACAGTTGGAACAAGACTATAGCACGCACTTTGCAAAGCCATTCCTTCTCGTGAATACAATAATCCCTTTTTAATTCTTTGTATTTGAGAAACAGATGTCTTGTTTCTCAGTTTATAACCTAACCCTTCTTTCACTGTGCAGACTCCCACCGACAGGTCTAATAAGGCCAACTTTACTCTTGTGTGTTTAAACTTATTTCTGCTAAAATTAAATTTGATTGTTATGACTGAATTGCTGATGATCCTTCAGTGACCTAAACTGTCCCTTTCAGTTCATCTTTGGTACCCCCTACTCACTTCTATTAGCTTGACTTTCACTAGCAGTATTCTGGCATGCAAGGAAAAAAACCAGAATTGTATCCCTTGGATTATTATTAATTACATAATCAGTGAACCCCAGAGAAGAGGGGCCCTCTTTTATGTGCTCCTTTGAATTCAGGAGTGGAATTACTTCGACTTTTTTTTTTTAAATCTGTGAGTCCTAGAGATGTGCTAACTACATCTTAGTAGAGGACTGATTTTCTTCGCCAATCCCACATGATCTTAAGGAAGAATTCCTTTCATGTAATTGATGAATAGATTTCCTATCAGGGCTATTCAAGAAAACTGATAAATATTTTTGATACTCAGGAAGCAGTAATTTCAAGGTAGAATGCTCTGAAGAGCATAGCATGAAGATGCTCTGTGCAGTAGCATCCATTTCAGGGTCATCATTCGACCCTTCTGGAAATTATTTTTTGGTCTAAACATTTATTCTTAGCTATATTTCCATTGCTTCTCTTTTAAAGTGGTCATAGAATTTCAAATCAAAATGCCCTAAGTTGCACTTGTGTCTATCATTCTGATATTTCTCACGGTACTTTCTAAGTCAGTGGTGAAATCTGCACTAATCATTCCAATCATAGAATATAATTTTTTTTGGTTTTGTTTTTGAGTTGTGACAGCAAAGCCATTCTACAGTAATTATTCCTTCTTCAGCTTTCCACCTCCCCATGTTACCTAACAATTGCCCCATAATGTTCTTGGCAGTACTACATATTTTCAGTCCTCTTTTTTCTATCTGTAAATAAGTCTGCTATGGGCTCACTTGCATGACAGCAAAGCCATGTTTCTCATAATCCCCATCTTCATTTGCCTGCTTAGTCATTACTGCTTCCCTGTGTCATCCCGATGGTCCTCTATTGTTTTTATTCCTTCCCATGCTTGGATTCTAGGAATATGACAAGGAAAATGAACCAACTCACCATGAGGGGAGGATGTACTTCTGACCCCAAGACTACACCAAGAGATTCAATTCTACCGGCAATAGGTAGGCATTTATTCTCATTAATTTTATGCAACTTGCACTGTTAAGCAAAATGTGGGCCTTTCATCTTTCTTTCTAATCCTTTCTATCCAAATGTGGGACCTGTTTTCTATAAAGGAGATTTTAAAACACAGCTATTTATTCCCCAAGGACACTCTAATTAGGTATTTAGTTCCCGTT
Source organism: Manis javanica (assembly GCF_040802235.1). Classification (NCBI taxonomy): domain Eukaryota; kingdom Metazoa; phylum Chordata; class Mammalia; order Pholidota; family Manidae; genus Manis; species Manis javanica. The sequence goes on along the minus strand of NC_133158.1, from coordinate 49,416,007 downwards.
ATAAGGCTCTTTGTTGTCTTTTAATTACAAGCAGTAATAGGACAATTATTTTTTGTTTCAAAAACACCATTGAAATAAATCTGCCTGATCAGTTATTAAGTTATTTTACCATTTCTTTCAATCACCAGAAAATGTGCTTGCTTTATTCTGCTCTTTTCAGGCTCTTAAAATTTTTTCCACTTTTTTTTCATTATTTTCACTTCCCTCTGTAAAATTAGCTCACAGTGTTGCAATGCCTTCCTTGAACACATATTTTTACTTCCTCATCCCCATCTCCCAGTGATGTCCCTGCTTCTCTATTTTAATTCCACAGTCAGTAAATGTACAGGGACTGGATCGACTATGTGGCTTTCAAACGAAGAATTCATTGTTGGGACAGAATCTGTAAAGAGGTGAAAATAAATAAATCTTTTATAACTACCCAAACATATTCTAAATTATTTTTTGCCTACTGGCTCTTCTCACAGTGCTCAATGACTGTGCCTCTCTTTTCTTTCTAAAACTATCCTCATCAGTAATTTGGCAAATTCATGAGACCTTCACCAAGTAGAAACAAATAGAGAGTAAAATGATCATGGTAACTAAGTAAGAAAAGCTTGTTGATGTTGGAATTTAAGACTAAAAATGTTAAAAACTCCTACTCCTCCCTTTTTAAAAAATGAAGGAGGAATCAAAGATACTTGGGAGCTCAAAGATCATTTACTTGGTCTTTTATTGATCTTGGAGGGATTTTTCTTGGCAGGAGTAAAGGGGAGAATATGAAATCCAGGGAAATTATATTAATAATGTATACCACCTACTTATTAACAAGCATCCATAGGCTGGAAAATTTTTTTAAAAATTAAAATTAAAATGTCTATCAACTGGATGCAGATTTTGTCACTGACAGGTAATATGAAGGAAACTTAAAAATATATCTAACTTTAAACAGAAAAAGAGAAGCAACTGGAATGAAAAGCTATAAACAAAAGGTAAGGGAACACAAACATTTACATTTTAACACAGACCAAACAGACAAGAAGGGACTTGCTGGCCAAAGGATATCTCATATTTTGTTTTAGTTCTCTGTTTTTAAAGTATCAGGAAGTTGGGCAAAATATCAACCCTCCTATATACTACATGGACCTCCCCATATTGGTCTTGGCTAGCCTGCTCACTATTCAAACTGGCATTGTAAACCAACTCTAATTAGGTTGAAATTACAGTTACAACTCATTTATTTCAAATCGCTTAACTTTCCAGTATTTCAAAGAAAGCTGTGGAGTGGATCTTAGAATTCAGCTGAGATGACATTTAACGCATGCCTAGGAATTTCGATCTGGCTGATAGAAATATTACTTTTTTCTTTATGATGAAAATAATATTATCAGCAGCATTTAAGGCCTCTGAACTTGCTGAAGGCTTCAGACTCTGGTGTGCCAGAGCCTAAACAAACTCTGATATTACAGTATAATAAAATACATCCTAAATTATCCAAACAGCTTTTTAGGCTGCTTCTGTCAATAATGGGTAATACAGTAAATTTAAGATTTTTCTCAGTAGGAAAATAAGTATCTCTCCTAGCTGAAAAAATAAAGGTGCTGCATGGGAAAAGTCAGGGAGTGGGATACATTTGGGGTTTGAGAGAAGCAATTAGGAAGAGTTTAATTTATTTTAAGGACAACTTATAATTTTTAATCTCCCCCTAGTTTCAAAGCTTAAAGCAAAGGATTTACACATAGAAATTCAATAGTCCCAGACAATCGCTCCAATGCTCTTTTCATCAATATCATCAGACTTCATCAGTTTCACGTTTTCTACTTCTTATAATATAATAACTCTTTACTGATTATTTTCATAGAGAGATTGTCTCAAGCTTAACATAAAAACCCAAAGTTTTAAATAATAATTTCTGTATAAACTTCTTGGGAGGCAGGTGGGTGCAAAGTGTAAGAGGTGGAGCCGGGGACACACAGGGTACCGACCCAGATGCAGTCCCGTTTTGAAGTTCAGCTTGCTTTTATCCTTAACCTTTTGAGTTTATTCCCTCACTGAAAATTTCATCAGCTCTCTCTATGAAGCAGGGAGCAGGTTCCCTTACGGAAGAGGCCTCTCTTTGTGGGGACGGGAGTGGTGACAGATATTACTCAAGTGGTCTGATTTCTCCGCTGTCTTGCCTTTCCCCCAAATGTTCTCAAGACCCGCTTGAGCTTTATCGAAGAGACCTATACCTTAATCTTTTGGTAGCCTGCAAACTACCACTTGGTAAAACAAACTAGTTTTTTTAAAAAAGTGAATCGTCGAAAGTCCTTTTTAAAAGGAAACCGCTATGGTTCTTAAGATGTCTGCTAAAAAGAATTCCCTGATGGCTCATAACAGCAATTTATATGATTTTTTTTCATTCTTTTAGAAAAAAAAATAATACTTTCATGTGGCAGCTTGAGAAATTACATGACTTCCACTCCTGAAGATTCTTTATTAATCACTTAGTGTTTTGATGTACTTGGGTGTGGGTTCCCTGGCAGAGGAAGGGAGAATCCAGGAGATCCTGATTTACCTCAGATGAAGCCACAGATCCCTTGGAACCCACTCCCTTGGTATGTCTGGGGCACTGGGGTTTAAATGCCCCTGTGGATTATCAGCCTGTCTCCTTCCCTCTGCTCTTATCTGAAGTGGTCCCAGGGCCCAGCCCTATGAGGTTTCCTCTCACTGAGGGACTCAGTCCTCTCTGCCAGGTTAGTCTGTTTATGTAAAGGAATTAGAATAAATTAAAATTGAAATGGGCTCCCAACCCAAATCTACAGAGATGGAGGAAGGGAAGGGGGAGTCCAGCAGCTGCAAACCTTACCCTCATCTCCTACCCCCTCAAAAACTGCTTTCAGAAAACTTAAGCAGTTTTGTAGACACAGACAACTGCACTTTTTGTTAGTTGAGTTTTACAAATCATAATATAAGTTTACAAGCAGCGTAAAGTTTAAAAATAAAGAACTCTGACAGCACTTTTTAAAAAAGTGAAAGTTATTCATTGTAACCTAGATCAAGAAAGATACAGCCGAGGCCTGGGACTATAAAAAAGCTTATATTAATCCTCCCTTAAAGGGGACAATTATTAAACCAAGTTATTAAAAAAAAAAGTAGCTGATCTTCAGTGTTTTTTTCCCACCTGCCTGCCTTAGTTCTTTAGATGAACAGGAAATGACCGCACTGGTCGTACTAAAAATCTGAGCCTTATTAAACCCACTCAGGACGGAAGAACAGAATCCCCCCGCCGAAATTAGATTTCTAACAGTTGCTGCCAGGCTGGAGGGGTGGTTGTTTAAAAGCACCGGGGTTGTTTACATACCCCATCGAAGGCCAAGGTTTTAAAGGCAGCTCAAAGCTGGATGGAGCAAGATCAGGGGGAAAGTGGACGGAGACCCCTGGGGCTGCTCAGCGGAGATTGCTCGGTCCACGCCGCCCCTCTTTAAACGGAACTGCCGGCGAGTCGGACCCCGGCTCATGGAAGACAGCCTCGTCACCTTTCGCTGCCCCGGGCTTAATCTAGGTGAGCAGGCGATGACGCTCGGGAGGGTTCCAGGAAAAGAAACAGGATTCCCGACTTGCGGCTTTGGGCACGCTAGAAGCTCGCAAAAACTCTTCAGAACACTTTTGCAAACTTAACTACGCCCGCTGTGGACTTTGGACATGCTAATTCCTACAGGGCTGTTAAAAAGGGGTGGGGGTGGGAAGCCCTGACAATTTTCCTTGCGAGTTTATTTTCACTGACCCGAAGGTATAAAAGTATCTCTATTTTATTTCCTGAAGCCTCCATCGGAGGGAGGCAGAATGGTTTGGGTGTCAAGCCTCTAAAGGTGGGGGAGGGAAGCAAGGGAGCCGACCGGCTTGTCCCTGCCGGGTTATAACTTTTCCTACTTTGTAGCAAAGCAAAGGAGCCTCCTAGAGAGGTTCCGACCAGCCCTCGGTGGCCGGTTTGGGAGACATCCTGGTTTTTTCGGCCCTCCCTAGATACAGCCCCGGCGAGTCTCCCTCAACCCGCCTCGCGAGGGTCGCCACGGCAATGCAGCATCCCCCGACTCCCTAGCGCAGGGGGATGGACCAGGGGTGCAGGGGGTCGTGCTGGCCCCTTCCTGAAAACCGGCCCTGCCCGCCCGGCCGCTGCCCTCCCAGATCGCCCCCGGCCTCGATCGGCCTTCGCCTGTTCTCCCGCCACCCTCTCTGGGACGAGTACCTTGAAAGCGATGGGCAGGGTCTTGTTGCAGCGCCAGTGCGTGGGCAGCACCGAGCAGAGGAAGTTGGGGCTGTCGGTGCGCACCAGTTCGCCGGGGTGGTCAGCCAGCACCTCCACCATGCTGCGGTCGCCGCTCCTCAGCTTGCCGGCCAGGGCGGCGCCGGCGTCCGGGGCGCCCAGCGGCAGCGCCTCGCTCATCTTGCCCGGGCTCAGCGCGGTGGAAGGCGGCGTGAAGCGGCGGCTCGTGCTGGCATCTACGGGGATACGCATCACAACAAGCCGATTGAGTTAGGACCTTGCAAACAGCTCCTACCACACGGCGACAGGGGCGCGAATCTTCAGCAAGTAGCTCCCGGGAGACCAACATACAAGTTCAGGGGCCTTTATTGCTGCGGAGAGGGAGAGGATTAGGGGAGGTGTGGGGTCTAAGTTCCTAACAGTCCAGGAAGGGGAAAGTTCTATTCAGCCGATCCGCCTCAGACCAGGGCAGGGCTCCTAGCAACCGACCGCTTAGTGCTTTTAAAAGTGGGCGACCAGAATCCACAGTCAAATGCCAAGAGAGACTATCGTCTGAATCTTGCTTTGAAAGTTTTAAGTTCAATCTTTGGCGGTTACAATTCCCATACACTTCCTAAAATATGTATGCGGAGAGCAAAAGGACCAGAAAATACATAATTTGGAAGTTCCAGTAGTCAATCGCCTGTCAGTTTTTTTTTCCAGGTGAATTTTGTCTAAAGTCCCAACACAACACAAAATATACGAGTGTGTTCCATATACAGCGTCACTATTACCATGCAAAACTGGCTTCGGTCCTCAAAACCAAGAGCTGAGACTTCCAAAGATCGTGCTCCTAATGTATGTGCACATATATGCTCTACTTCATAAAATATTTACAATACGATCTGTAGAGAATTTAAACACAAAAGAAATCCATTAATGTTCGCTCCAGAATTTTTTTTTTTAAGTAGCCTTGAAAATCAGCTTCAGTAGTTGAAGAAGGGCTGGGCTAGAAATACTTGTCATATTCTCTCAATAAATTCTGGCAAAATGATCATTCAGAAAATTCAGCTTTTCAAAAGAAAAGCCAATTTAAAAAGAAGTCCAAGTAGATGACACAGAGTACAGTTCAACACATCTGAAAACTCGGGTTTGGGGATGTTGGTTAAGTTTGTGGCTGATCCTGTGGTTTGGTGGGAGTTGAGCAGCAGCGGAATCACACGCACGCAGACACGCGCTCTTTCGATACCAGCCACTGTCTACTTCGACTCCATGAGTCAGCCCCGTCTTGGGCAGGAACGAGATCTTGCTCCAGCGTCGTCCCGGAGCCGGCCGGTTAACTGCTCCTTCGCGCTAATACCCACGATCACCACCTGACCGCAGCAGGTGGAGCGGGCCTTGCAGGAGGCTCCGCAGCGCAGATCAAAAGAGACCGGGTGGCTCGAGTTACACACGCAGGCACACACTCCCACGCACACTGCCACGCACACACAACTTCACGGTTTGCCTCGAAGCACAGCGCACTTTCTTTTGCAGTTGTCAAAGGAAACAAAAGTTCACAGTCAGAAAAGAAGTTGAACCATCCAGCCACAAGGAACCAGTTCATTCACAAGAAAGAAAAAAAAATCGAAGTTCCAACGTAGGCACAGGAGAAACAGCAACGGTTGACTTGCTTCCGGCGTCCCCAGGAGCCCCGGGAAGAGGTGCCTGCCGGCACAGGGCCGGGCAGCGTGGTACCCTGGTTGGGTCCCGCCGTGGGGCGCCCGTCCCGCCTGAGCCCGCTGGCTCTATGAATGAGAGTGCCTGGAAATGAACGTGCTTTTACTGTAAGCCCGGCCCAAGGAATTCCATTCCCTCAGCTCGTTTGCATAGGGGCGGACGCTGGCCAATCACAGGCCTTTCCGGTATCAGCCAGGGCGCGGCTCGCGGCCTCGGGCTCCTGGAATTGGCCCGCGCGCCCCCGCCGCTGCGTGCTACTGTACGCAGCCTGGGTGGAGAATTCGCGGCTGCCGCGGCCACTCCGCGCTCCTCACGCATCCGCATCCACGCACAAACGCTTGCCCGAGGCTCCGCCCTGGTGCGGACCGTGACCCTGCGGCCTTGCAGACACTTAAGGGCGCGCGGCCGCCGGCCAGGGGGCTGCGGTGCCCGAAGGTGTTAGAGGAGGCCGCGGTCCGGAGGCCGAAGAGGTGGAGAGGCCAGCGGGCCCGGGGAGGGCCCTGGCCGCGCACCGCGCTTGGAGGGGCCCGGGCCTGGAGACCAGCCGGAGGGAGGTTCCCTGCGCGTCCTGGAGGTGCAGCGGCCGCCGCGAGGCTCCTGGAACCGGGCTCGGAGCCCCCGGGCTGCCCCAGGCCCTGAGCGGCCGCCCGCGGTCGAGCCTTCCTCTCTCCGGAGTGGGTGGGATTCGGTCGCGAGGGGGCCGGAGGCAGAGGGCGAGCGTCTGCACAGCCCCACAACCCGGTTGGCAGCTTCAGCGAAGTGGCGCTGATTCAGTTAATACGGCCAGACGGTTCTCGGTCTCCACAACATGCTTTTTGTGTTTTTAGTTTTCGTTCTCGGTTTTTCTTTAATTGGTGTTTTTCGCGGCGTCTGGGCTGTGGCTTAATTAGGCAGCCCGCTTCGCTCAGGCCGAGCGTGCTTAGCGGCGAGCAGCGGAGTTGCCTCGTCAGAAAAGACCCCAAAGAACCGGCGACTGGAAAAAGTTGAAAGCCTCCGCCCGGCTCTCTCCGCGTCCTCGGAGCGGCGGCTCCCCGGAGGCTGCGCGAGAGCCCCCCGCTGGGCCCAGGTCGCCACCCACCTCCAGCTCCCCGGAAACAGCCCCGGCTCCTTCGCCCGCCCGTGCGCGCGAGCGGGCCGGGGTGCGGAACCCACCCCGACTGTGCGCGCGGGCGGGAACTTCCCTCTGCACCCGTCCCCGCGGCGCCGGCGGCATTTTCGCGGAGCTTAGGGGGCCCCGCCCCCTCCTCGCGCGCCCGGCCGGTACCTCGCGGCGGGGTTACCTCTCCTCTCCCTTCGGAGCCCCCCTCGTCCCGCAGGCGGGCGCGCACCCTCCCTTGCACGGAGCCCCTCACCAGCCCCCGCGGGGCCTTCCCTCCCGCCACCTCCTTCCCCCGCCAACGCGCTGTGGGTTGTTAGGGGTCGCCGCCGCTGCGCCGGACTCTCCTCGGACCCTGCCGCTGGGGCCTGACGGATGCGGAGGCCGCGGTGGGCCGGCAGCCGAGGCATTTCCCGGTCACCCCGGGAGGAGAGAGGCCGGGCGGGCTGCGCGGAGCGTCCGGGAGGCGGGCACCGGCCCCAAGGGAGGCGCCGCGGGCGACGGGCGGCGGGCTTGGGGTGGACACCAGGGGGCAGCAGCTGCCCTCGCTGCCGCCCTAGACTCCCGGCGGCCGCGCAGTGCGCCCGGGAACGCCCCCGACGGCGCTGGGCTCTGCCGGCCCTCCTTGCGACCTTTGAGTCTCTATTGTAAGCGCATCAGTTTGGGGAGAAACGACCGCAAACGGCCGCCGGAGCCAGTGTGAGCAGCCACGTCCCACCCCGCGAAGCAGCTGAGCTGGTGGCTTGGGAGCCCTCGCCAGGAAACCTGGCTGCCCCTACCGGCCCTTAGTAGGGTCTGTCTGCTTTGCCTGATCGCGGTCGGCCCGCCCCAGGCCGTCGGCGCTGCAGGCGTTCCGGGTACCTTCGCTGGGCCGGGAGCCCCGTGTCCCTCCTGCCTCACGCGCTTTGTCCCAGGTGGGCCCTCCTCTCCGGAAAACCCGAGACGCTCCCGGGAACTTCCAACGCCCAGCGGTATTTCCTTTTAATGGTCTGGGGTCTCGGATAGAAATTCCTTTGTATTTTAGGTGAAAAATGATTTTGAAGAAGACCCATTTCAGGTGTAAACCCCCCCAACCCCCCAAACACACACATATGCTCTTCACCTTGGCTAGCAATTCCAAATACTGCGCAGTCACCAAACCTCCCCGGCTGCCTTCCCCCGGCCGGGCACAGATGCTGCCCGCTCTAGAGGCTTGCTCAGGCAGGCGAGTGAACCCCTTTGCCTCGGTTCACACGCATTGCCCCTAAGAGCACCCGAAGCGCTCCTGGGGGCCGTCGCCAAATGCTTCCCCAGGGACACCCCCCGCGATGCGGGGTGGGGCTCGGGAGTGCGGAGGAGGCAAAAATGGCCTCTGACTCGGGGATTTAACAGACTGAGGAATCCGCCCCTCGGGAAGGTCAGGGAAGTACCCCTAAGGGCTCAGGTGGTTTGAAACCCTGAGCCCTGCGAAGGGCTTCGGGTCGGGGTGTCCTCCGCAGTCGCCCGGGCGGGGGTCAAGTTCCCTTCCTCCGTGAGAGGTGCAGCTGTAGATGTTCCAAGTTTAGCCTTTCAAGGGCAGCACTGTGGGCGCTGCTCAGATGAGTTTTAACCAATAAATCCCGTGTTCGAATACTGACAGGGGCGATGAGAGCAAAGAAAGCTTTTGCTGATTTATTCTAACTCCGGCTGCCGGGTTCCGGGACCTGCGGGGCTATAGCTGCACCGTGCACACTTGAAAACCAGAAACTAACAACAAAAAAATCCCAATGCACCTTATCGAGGAACTAAAATGAATAGAAAGAAGGTAGCACGAGGCTTAACTAAAGGATATCTGTAACCCCTTAGTCTGAAAAGCTTTTTATAGAGCTTATGAAGTTCGGTAGCATCATGTACGAATGAAGAATTCTTTCCACCAAGAGCGTTCATTGCAGCAGCAATATAGGACTTGCCTTCCTCTGCCTCTCTGAGAAAGGGAAGGAAGCATTATCGCATTAACTCCCAGTGTTCCCCTGGAATACTACTAAAATTTACTCTTGTCATAATACAAAATAAAATACAACGAAGCAATATGTCGGACTGATGCTATATGACAGGTTCTTCCAAATTTGTTGCATAGGGGAAATTTCAAAACGGCCTATAACAGAAATGAAATGTTTTCACAGTGAATTTTTAAAGTAGTGTTTGATTAGTTGGAAGAAAAACAATAGATTCACTAGAAAACAGTTCATTGACGTTTTCCTTCTACACTTTAGGTAAATATAACTATAGGTGGTCAGAAAATATCTGAGTATTTTACATTTTTGCTCTTTTAAGCCCTCTCAAAAGTAAAGCATGCATAAAAATAGTATAAGAATCTGAATCATTCTCTTAAATCAAAATTCCTCTCTGTAACACATTTCTAAAATTACATCTTAAAAAATGTAATATGCCAAAAAGGATTATTTGTATTTTCAGCGACCATTTCAATAAAAATTAAAATCAGCGAATGTGTTTTGCTAGTGGTTCAGGACCAAATTGCTGCAGGAGATATAATGTCACACAGAAGAACATTTTGATGAAGAGTAATGTATTAATTTAACATATGTACAAATAACCCCTCTATGCACATCATCCAGTTTTCAACTTTGGAATTTAAGACATTTTCTCCCCTCTGGAGAAATTATTACACTTTCAAAATCTAATTACTTTGGGCATGAGATTCCCCAGTTCTTTCACTACATCCTTCCTCCCTATTGAATGTTTCCATGGGATTCTGTGGTTGATGTGTGACTATTTCACTCTAACTTCCTAGGTCAATTGTGCAGCTCACAAGTAGTGAACTTCTTTTTTGTGAAAAATCTTAATTATTTTCAAGTTTTAGGAATGCTTAGTAAACATTTTACCCTCATAAAAATTTAGCATTGCCAGTGCTATAACAAAGGTAATAAACTAGGTTATAACAGATAGAAGCCAAGCTCTATTTATTTTTAGAGAGTCATAGAGAGTCTTTTAATAACAGCAGAATGCACCTGTGGCAAATGCTGTAGAACCGAGGGTGTCATTTAAGGTTTCATAGGAATGTTTTATTTGGTTTGACATTCACAATATGGAGAACAGCTTTTAAGTATTTTTGAATCAGCAAAAAAAAGCCTTAATTATTGGTTAATTTATATCATGTTATTTATAGAGATACATAGATAAAAATCATTATACATATATGAATGTGTACATTTTATAAAAAGTATAATTTGGAATCTAACATACCGTGAACGTCTCTAGATGGATTCATTCCGTGTACACATTCTGAAAGGATAGAAAGTAGGAAAATAAGAACTATGTGAATATACTGACAGCAAACACCAAATTTACTGATCATTGATGAATTTCATTCTAATTGCAATAAATGCAAGTATAAAAACTAAATTCCCCCCTCTCACTTTTGCTAGCTTACTGCCTCTCAACAGTTTTTTAGCACTGGAGATTTTTATAGCCCGTTGTCTAGCTTTGGCACAAAAATAGCTTAAAACAGTAAATCAGCAAATAAAAAATGAAGTTACATATGCACATGATTTTATGTGACTTCAACCAGTGTTTTCCATTGCTAAAAAATACTGAATCTTTATCTTTTATAGAATGACCTCTTTTAAGCTCTATATATGATGCAATGTGATTTATTTAATGAACATTAGAAATACATCTGGAGGGAGGAAGAATGAATGAGAATTCAAGGTGAAATTAAAATGAAACCTTCATGCAAGAACATTTAGAAAGCTGTAATACTGCAGAGGCTAAATGCATGAAGTAAAAAATATGAATTTTTAAAACAATGAAAGTAAACAATTTGGAATACAACTGAAAGAAGCAAACTGGTAGGTAAACATTATGGTTATTTACTTTCAATGCTAGGACATTTTGGAAATATTCCCTCCATGCTTGTTTTACTTTCTTTCCTTTGCTGGGGGGAGTATATTATTTATATTGTAATTTCTTATTCTTGAAATAACAGGTGATATCAATTATTGTTGAAAATAATTGTCATGATAATTTCCAAATATGAATCACTTACTGTATACTGCTGCCTGTACAGTTACAGGTAATCCATTAAGCAAAGCCACATGAAGCTATTTCTCTTTCCCTTGAATATCTATGTACCATATCATGTTCTGAATTTGAAATTACTGTATCAGTCTTGTAAACTGATAATGGTCTGTACTGAATAATTAACATGGAGTAAATGCCATTTTTCAGAGCCTTAGAATTTGAGCATTTCAAATGCTGCAGACTTAAAGCTTTCAACTCCACTCCACAATATTGTTCAATATAGCTTAAAAGAATTTTAAAACTCAGAAAGGAGGTAATTACTTCAGATTTCCAGATCCTGTTTAAATAGGCAGGAGAACAAGATTTACAGCTCCTTAGTCTTATATTTTTTGCCAAAACTAAAAAAGCAACAAAAATAATAAGAGGTTCTGAAGAACTAACTGCCCTGTGATGAAAGGTTAAAGGAATTAAATATGTGCAGTCTCAAAGGAGCATCCTGAAAGAAAAATCAAGATTGTGGTTAACATGTACATAAAATGATTCCATAAAGATTAAAAAAAAATAGAGCAGGGAAAGAATCATTTGTACTTTTTATGAATGATAAGGTAAGAAATGACAAATCTACCCTGAAGGTAGTATGTTCAGTTTTTGTAGGCGTGGGGGTAAATCCACAATGGTAAGATTGACCAGACAGCTGAATTTATACTACTAAAGAGACCCAGCAGAATCAACCATGCTGGAAATTCTCTTGTGAGTACCTGAGAAGCCTCTCTGTTGTCTGAGTCTGAGAAATAGGAGGTGCAGGGTAGAAAAGCAAGTGTTTCCTCTACACACCTAATATTTCAGCTATTCTGAGAGAAAAGCCAAGATTTTTTTTTAACCTAAAAACAAAGGCAAAAGCAAGTGAATGTGTAAAGGTATGCAGGTTGACCATTGAGAGCTTCCTTAGTTTGTCCTGTGTCAGTAGCCTTGGGAACATAGCACACACAGTTAAGCTGGGGGTGGGGGCGTGGTATCTGTAAGTGAAGAAGCACCTAGAAGTGATTTGTTAAAGGAGTTATTAAAGGGGCTGGAACCTGAACTGTAGGAGAGAAGAGATCTTGAATGTTCATGGCAGTGAGAGCTGAATTTGGCTAGCTTATTCTCCAGCTCCCTCCCTCCCTTTCTCTCTCCCTTTCACTGAATGCTACTATATACCATCCAGTGGCCAAATGCTTTTATTTACCTTGCCTGATTTAATCCTTGCGCTAACACCATTACCATCCCCATTTTATAGACAAGGACCCTCACACTTGGAGTATAGGGATCTTGACAAGGTCACTTTCCCTTTGATCTCTATGCACATATACACACATGCATGTCTACATATGGGTGTGAACGTGTGGTGAGCTATGTTTCTTTTTGACCACAACTATAAATACTTGTGGGTGTGTGGCGTTCTGAAAAATTAAATTCTGATCTCGTTTTTCACTTTTATCTTTCCCTGTTTCATGGTCTGCATCAGAAAATATCCCTGAAATATTTTGCCATGCAAATTTCAAATATTTAGGAGTCACATCCTGACGTTATTTCTGGCCATTCACAGAGTTTGAGGAGCAGGTCAAGGTCTATTTGGCTGAGAGGCTGTTAAATTCATAATAAATATAAAACAGCTTTCTAGCCTTTTTCTGCCTCTACTCATTCAAAATGGCATCTTGAAAACTTTCCCAGATATGAGATATTTTATTTTCCTTACTTCAGCATTCTGCTAATGCTTTCAGTGTGCCAAGCAGGGTGCTAGACTAGTTGATAACAAAGGACAAATAGAGGAGAACAATGGAGTGTCATGGCTGCCGAGAGACACACATGCAGGGGCCAGGGAGGTGGTAGGAAGAGACACAGGAGGAAGACGGGGCAGCCTCACCTGGTGGGCTTGGGAAAGACTTGAGCTAGGAAGAGAAAGAGGAGAAAATAAGATCTTAAAAAACCAAAAGAAAGGCATGTCCCAAAAGCCAAGGAGGGGAAGGACAAGGACTGAAACAATTACACTGGATTTGTTAATAAGGCAGCCATGGTGACCTTTGCTAGTAGAGATTCAGTGGAGCAGAGATTGGGAAAGTGAAGGGGATGTAGGAGGTGGAAGGTGGATGCTTGTTGGAGGAGGGAGGGAAATAGATGCGGTGGCAGGGGGAGGGGAAGCCCAAAGTTAAAATGTGTGTGTGTACGATGGAAGATACACAAGGATATTAACATTTCCCATGTGTGTTTTTCTGAAGACACTCAACCAAGCCCCCACCTCAAACCAGCTCTTCTTGCCCTCCCCACTACACTGTAGTTCTCCCAGTTTCCAGAGTTGGATCCATGGTTTTATCTTTGACCTCATCCAATCTGTTGCCAAATCCTCTTTTCAATTTCTTTTCTAATTTATCCCTGTTTTATTTTCCCATTGCCATCATTCTGGTTCAAGTTCTCACTCATGACCTCACCAGCTTTTTTGCAAAAGTCTCCTAAAAAGGGTGTTTCCATTAATTGCATATAGTACTTTCAGATTAATTATCCATATTACCACAATTCTGCAGATTCTGTCCCAGGATGCATCCCCTGTGCACCCCAAATAAGCTCTTTAGCACAGTCCTGCAGGTTAAGGGCTACCTTCGCTGTCCCTATCTTGGATGGGTGTCAGATCCTTCTGCCTCAGGTGAAATTTCCTCTCCAGGGCCAAGCATATGCTTTTTCATGGTCTCTAGGTCCTCTGCATGACCTTTGAACTGTATTTTATTTTGTGTTGCTACTATTTGAATATATTGAAGGGTGGAGGGGGTAAGAGTTAAGGGATGGAACCAAGTGTTCCCTGTCTTCAGGTTTCTATGTGGAGTGACATTCCTTGGTATAAAACTCTTGACCTCTTTCCATATCCTTATTCATTCTCAATCATAAAACACTGAATTGCTTGGTTAGTAGCTTTGGGAAGAGAATCTAAGTATAGTAGGCAGAATCCTAAAATTTCCCACCCAAGATTTCCCACCCTAATCCCTGTAAATATGATAAGATATCATGTCCTGGTCATGCTATATGGTGAAAGGGATTTTTCTAATGTAATTAAGGTTACTAATCATGTTCCTATGTTACTAATTAATGTTCCTGTGAACATTTTGAAATATACTTTCAAACACAGCCTAGAGATTTTTTCAAAAACCACTCAATAGGTCAACTTGCTACCAATCTTTCAGTTAAAATACAGTGACTGCTTGAATCGGCGAGGCAGCTCCGGGCCTAAGTTATGGAGAGGATCCAGCTCTCTTTCTTCTAGTCCTCAGAAGAATAGCACAGAAGAAGAAATATGGGGGCAGATCTATAACAGAAACCACTGGCCCTACCTCACAGAGTTGGTTCCTCAGTGGCTGATGGGAACCCATTTCAGCTCTGAACATATCTTTAGGCAAACACACACAGTCACCACCCCTTAGTCTAGTGGACTGAGAAGAGGTCAAGGAGCATATGTGTGGGCCCTAGAAGGGGCATGGATCTTCTCCACATTCCTTTGGCTCCATTAGCCATAGACAGAAGAAGCACTTTAAGTTACAGGCTGACAAACCCCTCTGTGCATGAAACTAGTCTCTTTTCTGAATGATATCCCTTATCTAAGCACTATGGGAAAGTACGTAAGAGTCAAGGAGCAATTCAAACCAACTGCACTTGAGGATCAGGGAGGTGAGTTTATGTATTTTTCCATGGGTTTGAGTCTCCTAATTGGTGAACGTTGTAGCAATAAGGTTTTCTGGAGAAGGACAGTAAAGCAGTCATTAGTTTTACAGTCTCTTTAATTTAGGCATCTTAGTTAATGTACTTAAAACCACTTCTGCCACAGTGAATTAGAAACAAAACACAATTTTTCTTAGTTGAGTAGAAAACAAATGAACAGATTATGAATGAATAAACAGGAATCTTACTCTGTTTCCCACATCATTCCACAGTGAACTCTCCTCCCCAAAGTGAGCAGTTTATTTCTTTATGTTTATAATTTATCTTGACTCTCACTGGATGGGGGTGCAGGGGTTATGAAATGGGAAGGTATGATTCTTTTTCCTTATGCAACATTTATGTGTAAAATAACTAGATGAATCGATTTTACTGGCTTTTGAACTGCTAGACATAGGGAGGAGGGTTGGGGATTAACTGTACGTCAGTTTGATAAAATTAGGCCAATGACCCCCTGTGAGCTGGCAGAGCAGTGGGTGGACCCATGTGAAAAATGTGGACAATGGTGGATAATAGGACAGGCAAAGGAAATTCCCTAAAACTGGTTGAAAGATCATATTTCTACATAGGCTACTCACTGTTGAACACTTGGAGCAAAGACATGACTATATATAAATAGAATTAATAATAATTAATTATATATATTATTTATATATTTTTTTACATATAGCTCTCCAAATGAGGGAATGATGGCTGGGTAGTCATTCACTCCATCCCTATGGCAACAGTTATGTTTTAGAGTTAATGATGACACGATTGAATGAATGACTGGTTTCATTCATTCATTCCCACTATGTTTGACTCATCTCATGATAGCAGAGGAGTACTGGGAAGCAGACTTCACTGGGTTACTAGCCAGGTGGCCTAGGGGACAATTAGCCCCCTACCTTGTCCTAACCTCAGTTTCTTCACCTCCAAAATGAGAAACTTGGACATGGGGGCTTTGTAGTTCCATGACCATTTAGATATAAATGCCATCTGGAATCGTGAGAAGCTGACCTGGTCTGGTGCTGATCCACACCAACATGTGCCAGAGTTAACCTGGGTTTTGAATGGGGAGGGGGAAGAAAGGATAAAGGGGAACATAGAATCAACTCAACGCAATACATTTTAAAGACTTGGACATTTTACACTGGGTTCCTCTATTTCACATAAGTAATGTCTATTCATTCAAGCAGGCCCAAGCTGCTCTGATTCAAACAAATGAAAGAAATAAGCAACTTTAAGATTCTGCATTTTCTAGAAAATAACAGAAATACATCACTGTTTTGTTCTATAATTTCCATAGGTCTGATAGCAGGAAGCACAGTTACTCATAAATGTTGCTGATAACAACTTGTTATTAGAATTATTTAAAATTATTAAAATTCAGTCCTTTCACTAATTCTGTTTTTTCCATGTCAACTCAATTAGTGATGTTTTTACCATGTATTGTATTATATAATACTACTTTAAGGGATGTACAACATAGTTTTTTTCCTTTAGAATAAACAACTTCATTGTTGTTATTACAACTAATATTGGGTCTAATTGGTGCCTTTTTTTCACTGAAATAAAAATTTTCCTGTCTAGGATCCCATATAGACTGCAGAGAAATTTCTCCCAAATATAGCAAAACTCTTTAGAAAGGGAATGTAGAAACTTGAAATAAATCTTGAGTGCCAGATCACTCATCTGTCCTGGACCTAGGAAGTCTATTCAAGAATCAAGAGTAAGTAAGCAATGTATTTATGTGTAGAGAAATTGCTGAGATATCTACATTGATCAATTAAATAATAAATTGCAAGTATTGTTCTTAAGAGTGTTTTCCAGGCACTCAGACAAGAAGGCAAATCCTTTCATATTAATCCCCCTCTTTTCCAATTTGGAAGATAGAATTTTATATGAAACAGTATGCTAACACTCTTACTATCCTGCTGTGGGTCATAGGATTATCATACTCCACAAAAGCTTGGACATTTCATGTTCTAGAATGCATAAAAAAATAGCTAAAAAAATATCAGCAACAATAGAAGTGATCATGCTCATTACATAATCACATTTCCAAAGTTTCATAAAACTCCTAAAGTCTTTATGTAATAGTTACATACTTTTAGATTATATTAATAATATTATATTACTGAATTTCTAGCAGTAATCACATTTGTATGGATAATGTGCCATACACACACTGAAATGGAATATTAAAATTTTTTGCACAGACTTCTTAGGAAATATCACTGTCTACTACTCAAACAGTGGTTAAGACAGATTAAAGTTTCTGATGTGATTGCTTTGCACTTGCTAGGAAAATGATATAATTTAAATCACTTTTTCAGTAAGTTGAAGCAAATATTGTCACCGTTTTTGAATAAAGAAATAGGACTAATTTTTTGGAGTTCACCTCTTGAAAGAGGCAAAGAGTAAAAATGATTTTTAACAGTAAACAAAAACATCTGAAAAAATAGGTATCTGTTAGCTAATTTCTAACTTATACATAAAATGGAAACAATATACATAGATCACCCAAAAATTATTCAAAATCATTAAGCACACAAGCAATACTTGGAGCCTTTTTTGTCACTTGTTTTTTTTGCAGAGTTAAGTCATTTTTTCAAATAACAAGAGCAAAGGAACAGATGATTCTTCCACTGTAATGACAAATGAACTCCAGTTCATTTCCAGTTGAACTACTGACCGGTGAGCACTGGTGTTTAGTGACTATAATACACTCCTATTTTTCTTGCTGCTCTAGTTACTTTAACAATTCAAATGCATAGGGAGATGCACATCTTGAGGAGAATTTCAAAAGCATTATTGTAAGTACAGTACTAGGTTAAATTTTGAAGAGGGGCATTCAGCAACTATTTATATAAACATGGATTTTAGGGATTTTTAAAAGGCATTCAATCATAAGCTCTGTAATGATCAAGTTCTAGACTTAGGGAACATCTCACCTTTTAGAGGAAAAAAAAACAAACCCAGATCTTGTCTATTTCCTTACCACTTCTAAAACAGGAACTATTTGTTTAGCCAAGAACTCACTTCCACTTAAGACACCAAATAACGAAGTGAACTTCTCAGGAGGAGAGATGAAAACTTTACCATGTATGCCAGCAGGGCTCCCATTTCTGTCTGCACACACCAGGCTGAGTGTCAGATTGAGCTGGCTCCAGGTCTAGCTGAATGAAGGACAGACTGTCCAACCCTCCTCAGCAAACTGAGTCTGGGAGACCTGGGCAGACCCTTCCTCTTGATTCACACACTGTTCTGGGGATCATTATTTAACACTGGCGAACTGATCCATGACTTCAAGTGAAGTGCAAGATACAGATTATTTTCTCCCTCACCGACCAAGCTCACAGGAGAATGCATTTCTTTTCTTTTTGCCTCGGGCATATATAGGCTAGCAATTTTCTTTTCGTTACTGAAATGATTTCCCCCCTATGCTTCTCAATTAGAGTGGAAATGGATTAAGACTGCAGGTTAACCCCTTGGTTACTAGGAATGAGAAAGAAAGAAATGGACTCATACTTTCCCCCAAAGACATTCCTTTAGTGAAAACATGATAATGCCTTAAGGTAAAGCACCAAAGGAACACTTCCTTAATGAGAATGTTATCCTGTTACTAGTCATCTTTATATTTAAAAGTGTGCCAGAATTCTTAGGAGTAAAATGAAAGATAAATTCACATACAACCCAGGAAGTTATAGTGAAGCAACAAACACACATGGCTTCCTAATACTGCAGGGAATGGGTACAGCAAAAGTGGAATGCTTTCTTGGTTTGTACTAAGCTTGAAATATTCAGAGCTAAAAAAGAAAAGTATGGATAAACATCTAGAAACTGCTGGATCACTGGATCACCTGCAACCTTCCCCCACACCCAAGTCTAAAAATAAAAACTTCTATAGAAAAATATACTCTTTATTGATCTTTGAGAATTTGGCATGTTAAATTCCAAAGTATATCAACTTCAAATAACTCCTCAATAGCAACCTGTGGAACAAGAATATTCCCTCTGTTGGAGGTCTGTTTAGTTTCCTTTTAACAGAAAGAAACAGGCTACTTCTGATTTGAGTGATAAGTCAGCCTTCCTGAAAAAAACTAAATTCCTCTCTGACATAAAATTTGGGGTCTGTAAAAGTAAATAGGATTCTTTTCTATTTTTCAAAAGACAGCTAATATATAAGCCTATATACAATTGACTTGGTAGGTCAGGTAAATAATCTGTCACATCAGAACAGCCTGAATAGCTCACCAGTGCATTGGAGGTGGGCTATGCTAGGTTTTAACAGGTTTGGGGCATCATCTACCTAAAGACAAGAGACTAGGTCATTTGACCTCTGGGGATCCATCAAGTGATCTTAGTCTGTGAAAACAGAGAAAGTTGTGGAATTGACTCATCAGAAGTGAAAGGCTTCTTTGTGCTATAGGGTTATGATGACTGAGCAAACTTGAGTGGACATATAATAAAGGTCTCTAACATCAAATGAGCTGTTTCTGAGCCCTAGGCATTGTGGCAAGGGCCACATTATCTCACTGAATCCTCTTGATAATCCTGTGAAGTTTGGAACTGTTACCCCCTTAGGCTTAAAGGGGCTCCACGACTTGCCACGGTCACATAGAAATGGAGCAGAGAAATAATTTGACCAGGTGCCCAGGAAAATCAGTCTGAATTGCATGTATTTTTAAAAACAATGTCATTCTTCATAGTTTGCATTCAAGAGGTTTCTCAGACAGTGACTGTCCAAAAGGGCTGCCTTTGCTTCTGACAGGCAGGCCCTCCCCAGTTTAAGGGGACTTGCACACAGGTCCTCTAGAAGTGTGGCACAAGGAAATGAGCTGCTTTAGAAACACTGAACCCAAATAGATGGATAAATATTTCAACGGCTTTTCCAGAATGGTACTTAAGGAGCAGAGCCCATCTCAATTTGGGTTTGAGCCCATGGCCTTATGGTTAAATATAAAATGCATTAAAGTCCTTTATTTAGAGAGTCACATGCCATATTTAGGGAGCAGCCCCAGTTCTCCTTATGACTTTATTGGGAGTACAATACAAATAGGTGTCTTGATATTGTCATTAGTATTTATTATTTATGAGGACTTGATGGTTAGTCAGAGCCAGGAGGGGTAGGAGCTCCTAGGGTGGAAGGCTCGACTCTGAGGGCAGTGCTTCCTTAGTGCACAGACTTGGGGGGCTCTTCACAGAAGGAGGAAACCCTAACAGAAGGACCCTGCTCAGCATTTCCCCATGGGTCCAGAACTTGGAGAAATACATCTTGACCTCTGATTTAGAAAAAAGTTGGACACTGCCATATGAAAAGTTCCTGCACAGTGACTTCTAAACCATACATTGTAACTAATTAGTTGGGGATTAAAAATAATAAGTTGTTATTATTGTAAAAAAAAAACAGGAAAAGAAGAAAAAGAAATAAAAGAGAATAAATGGAAAATCACTTCCTGAGAGTACAACCTTCCTGAAGCCTGATTTTTTTGATTGA